>NC_089821.1:247420876-248045876 GCF_035046505.1 Tiliqua scincoides
GATGAGAAGTGGAACTCTCATCGTCATACTTATTTTTATCTGACTAGGGATTTTCAAAGATACAACATGGACTTTTATTAAGTGGTATACATTGCTTCTTGGCCTTTTGGCTAAGATCAAGAAAAACATTCTCTATTAGTTTGATCTTTACACCTTCCTTGACGTATCTAGATATGCCTATATACAAAAGAGGTAGGTATACAGATATACCTCAAGTGGGGGTCCATATGCACCATCAGGCACATCTAGGGCCCACAGAGAATGTCCGGGGCCCTGGTGATGGAACAATTAAACTTGGAGGCAGGGACAAGTACAGTATATCATGCCTGCTACCCATTTACAATTAGCACTGTCAGCAACAGAGAGGAGGCTCTGCTCTTGCTTAGTCTTCCCTAGAGCTCCTTTCCAGCGTTCCAAAGTTGCTTTCATAACCCCCAAATGAGTGAATGGGCTTCCCACTCCTCCTGAGTGTCACATTCTGATGATGTCAACAACAGCTGGCCTGTTTGCTTCAGCTACACTCCTGACAGCTGTCCAGGATCCTGCCGTCTTTCACTCTCACGCAGGAAGTTCTGAGGACTGGGGTGAACAATACTTTCTCAGGGGCTGTAGCATCTCATGGCAGAGAGAAAGTATAACCTAACCTATGCTTTGTGTGATCACGGTTCGATCCTCCATCAATGGATGAATTCTAAAATAGAACTAAAATAGGAGAAGTGGAAAGAGATAACTATCCATAGGTCTACAGTACATACTGTATTGTCATCCTTTTCATTCATGCAACAACCTGGTCCGGTTTTCTTTCCACAGCAAGCTCCACCCTGCAGGAAGAAGGAAGACATATTTCCTCAGGTACTGACATGCAGTGGAAGCATTCTTCCTACTTGTAGATGCAGTAACACTTATTCTTTATTTTCAATAAACTTTTCGGAAGGAAGATTCCATTAAGATGTATCTAACATTTGATAAAAGTTGAGAAATGCCTTTATAAAATAATTTGACTTATGTTTATATTAATAGATTTCTATAACTCTGACACCAAATTATACAGTGAGCCCTCAGCATCTGCGATCTTTGCTTCTGAGGATTTGAATCACTGCGGTTGGCCTTCCTGTGCCTAAAAACACCTCCTGAAAATGACTTCCAGTTCCCACCTGCAACTTCTAGTCCTTCTAGTCCTTCTAGGACCTTCTAGTCCTGTCTAGGAGGTATTCTAAGGCATGGAGGGGCCCACAGCCCTTGCCATTGGTCTCCTAGTGCCTCAGAATGCCCCCAGAATCAAACCTTAACTGAAACTTTCCATGCCGATCTCGGAAGCTAAGCAGGGTCAGGGCTGGTTAGTACTTGGATGGGAGACCGCCTGGGAATACCAGGTGCTGTAGGCTTAGACCATAGTCTTTCGAGACTGAAGGTTGCCAACCAACCAACCATGCCTTGGGGCAAGTCCTTACTGCTCACTTTTTGAGTGAGGAGTTAGAGAGAATTGTGAGCCCTACAGTTTTCAAGATTCTTTAGGGAAAGCTATGACCATTAGTTTGTATAGAACTGATAGACGCTAGTAGCATAGAATGAACATTAGTGGCTTGCAAGTCTAATGTCGTACTTTCTCCTATTAGCTCAGAGTGCCTCTCACGATTTTCTTTAGATGTCATCCATCCAAGGACAAGCCTACCTAGCTTGAGCAATGGAATTTACTACAAGGTACACTACTAAGCCACCCTCTGGCTTCCCATTTCTGAAAGTTCTCAGGTAATTCCCCTTTATCTCAGGTTAAAATGTTCCTACTTAATCTGAAGCGGAACAGAGAACTGCTGTCCCAATGGGAATTCTGTACAGATAATGATTTTTGTATACCTACATGTTATCCTGAGACCTTTCTCAAACATTTCTCAATTTCTGATTAAAATTTAATTGCTAGTTAGTGGAGCTTTTCTTATTCTTACTGAACTTAGCCCTTTAATTGCCCAAAGTGATGGCTCTAAGAAAATGAAAATAAAGGTTCATCTAAAAGTCCAGAAGTCACAAGGTTCCTACAAGTATCCTCCTCGAACCTTGTGCTGCTCACATGTTACAACCATGTGTATGAGGTGGTCAGCGTGCATGCAAAACATAATTGCACAACACATTAATTGTCTATTCACTTATATAACCTAACAGCAACCCTGTAGGGTAGGTCAGGCTGGAAAATAGTGTCTGGCTCAAGGTCACCACGAAGCTGCATGACTATGTGGGGATTTTAACCAAAGTCTCCCCAGTCCGAGATCTACACTCAAGCCACTATACCATACTGGATCTCCCTGAAAATCCACTTCAAAGTTCCTGAGACCTGGCACAGACATTTCAGAGCAAATCTACATTACTGAACTAAGCTGATTTAGGACCCAATGCTATCCAACTTTCCAGCACTGGTGCAGCCGCAACGCAGCCTTGAGGTAAGGGAACAAATGTTTCCATACCTTGAGGAGGCCTCTGTGACTGTCCCGCCGCCACAAGATGCAATGCACACCTTATTATCATGGCTGCACTGGCACTGGGAAATTGGACAGGACTGGGCCCTTAATTCTTCTTCACAGATAACTCTGAATACTATCATTGCAAAAGGAGTAGGGATCTTGAACACAGAATGTGATGTAGGCTCAGTTAACCTACAATTCCCAGGCTCTTTTAGAGAAGCCAAGACATTTAAATAGAAATAAAAATAATATAGATCTATACTACTGATTTGCCCAAATAGCCTAAAGTGAATCAGAGTGATTAGAGTGAATCAGTGCACATCATTTAAACAATATGAATGCTCTCTTGCAAATATTTAAAGGAGCAACATATTTATCCAACTCACCATATTATTTTCTATTCCATTCATGCAGCAACCTGGGCCGTTAACTTTTTTTCCACAGCATCTCCAATCCTGGACAGAAAGAAATGTTCCAAATAGCATAACAGTGACACTAATTTAACACATTTGCTAGAGAAACTAACCATCCATTATTCACACAGATGTAGAAATCTGCAGACACAACAGTGGCATAACAGCCTCAAATCAATGAGAGGAATTTTGGTTGAAAAGAACTGTCAGTTTCTTCCAGTAAGTTTACTAGCACAAGCCAACAGAAAAGAATTGAATACTATCTCCCATTCATTGCCATGGAGTTTTTGTCAGAAGTTCCCAGAGATTGTGCCCCAGGTCTATTCTAGAAGCATCTGACCAGATCAAATCCTTTCCACACTGAAACTGCCATATTATAAAATGTAACACTTTTGTGGCAGTATAACTTAAAGCTGATGAGGGAACGGGAAGTACAGTGGGAGAAAAGATGTGAAAATAGATCCCCTTGGTATATAATTCATTGGCAATGCAGAAAAAAAACCCATGTTTAACCCCAAAGACTTCTTTATAGCTGTTCTAGTCCCTTACCTTTGCAAATGTCCTGTATCCTTCCAGAATGGGTCTGTATCCTGTACAGCGACAGAGATTTCCTGCATTGCAAAATCAAAGTTGCAGAGCTTAAGAGACAGTTCAGGAATAAGAGAAGGGCCTAGGCCAGTGGTTCTCAAAACAATGGGTCCAGGACCTACCAGTGGGTCATGATCCAATTTTTATTGATTTGCTAAACTGACAGGGTAGATTAGGCTATGCCCAACAAAGGTTAAACGAGCTGCTACTTGGGGGAGCACTGCTGCCCAATCACCATTAGAGCTACACTTCATGGCATTTATAAATCAGGCAGCAGTTTTTAGAGCCTCTAAAAGGTTTGAGAACCACTGGCCTAGGCAATGCGAGAAAGGCGGAGGAAAAACTAGTTTACCCCCTCTCCCACACCCATCACTGCTGTCAGTTTAAATGTTGAATTAACTGGATACTAAAATAAGACTTCAATTCTAAGCATGCTTGCTTGAAAATTAACTCCATCAAAGCCAATAGGACTTACTTCACAGAAAATACGGAAGAGAGTATCACTATGAAATATACTATTATTTCTCTTGCAGAAATCTAATGTGGGACAATATTCACTCACTGCCCACACCACAAGACAGTTTACACCTTCTGTCCCATCCCCCCCACTCTTGTTTCCAGCATCACTGTTGGAGAACAGAACCTGCTTTTGACTTGGACTCCAATCTAGTTCAGGGGATATGAAATTTTACATCCCAAAAGAGAATCTGAATACAGAGAAAAAATGAATTACACATACGGTAACTCTTCTGTACAAATATTCCTCTACCTTGAGAAGGCTTCGATCACTCCCCCTCCACCGCAGGACACTCCACTTGAACAGTTTTATCAGCACTGAAAACTTGGATAGGATTGGACCCCAAGTTTTCTTCAGTGAGCAGAATGCAGATCTCACCATTTTACTCATTTCAGTTTTCCATATACAGTATGAATGAGGTTTTTAACTAAACCACAGCTAAGCAATCATATGCAAGCCCATGAATGTCTACTCAGAAGTTAAGAGGGTTACAATGGGACTTACTCTCAGATAAGTGTATATAGAATTGCAGCTGCAATCTTCCTCCCACTCACTAGGGAGTAAATTCCATTTTTCTCAATGAGCCTTACTTCTGAGTAGACATAGTTAGGATTGCACAGTAAAAGCCTGCCCCAAACCTATACATGTCTACTCAAAAGTGCATTCCATGGCTTTCAAGAAAACACATGCAGTATAGTATTGCAGCCTTAGTTTAAAACAATCAGCTGGATACTGCAAAGGGTTGGATATAAGACTATAAAAGGCACAAGACAATAAGAAAAAAAATGTACCTTGGAAAGCGTCTTCAATCTCTTCCATATTGGGCTGAGGTTGATTGCGAAGCAATGTGTACATGGACATGACGATGCCAGGAGTACAGAAGCCACACTGAGATCCATGACTTTTGGCTATTCTTTCCTAGATGAAATAATTGTTTAGCAAGATCAGGGGTGTATTTATTACATTTATGTTCCATGTGTCTGCCATCATGGAACTGAATGCTGTTTACATGGGGCTTCCAGACCTAGACCTGGTTCTCTTCAGCAAGGTAGCTGAATTATATGTTGCCAGTCCATGCCCATGAGTTGCTAGAACTCCCTTAGTGACTATTTCACTGCAAAATTCTTTCAAAGAAAAGAAAGTAGAGAGATTAAGGATTTCAAGTATAATTTATTGTGGGGGAGAAGTCAGCTTAAAGCAAACACCACTCAATGCATCTACTTTAGAACCAGTGGAACTGGACTGGATATAAATTAACTAAAATCAAGAGTGAGCAATGAAGTTAATAAGGTTACAAATGACAGAATGGCAAAATCCAATGAAGAGTGTGAAGAGCTCCAAAATGCCCTCTCCAAATTGAGTGACCAAACTGACAACACAATAGCACTAACATACAACACAATAGCAGTAACATTCACTAAATGTGTCAAGTGATCCACACTGAGACAAAAAAAAATCCCAACTGCAAATGTACACTGAATTAATTATCCAGAAAGCTCATGAAGTCATGATGCTCAGTGAAAGTATCACATCAGTGCACCAGCAGTGGCAAAGAAAAAAACGTGGGGGACTTCCTGTGTTATTTAAAGGGCCCATGTGAGGAAGGAGTAAGGTGAGTGGATAGAGAAGTATTTAGACTATGCAGATAGACTATGCAGTATTTTTCCCCCCAGGTGTGGTTAATCTTTTTCCGCAGTCCCTAATTCAGAGACATTCGGCCTCTAAACACGGACAATTTCAAGATAGTACTGTATGGAAAATACTTCCTGATTCAAGTGGATGGACAAAGGCATACTGTTAGAAAAATTGCCTTCATAAGTGTGCATAACTTTGTTTTGAAATAAGCTGCTCTTCTTTCTCCCATACTTGTGGGAAAATGTTAGGACTTACAAGTGCTTGGACTAGAGAAAATTTCTTCCAAAGAAGAGGAAGAGCAAGATCTTGTTACTGTCCCTAATTCAGAGGAGGGCACAGCGACTCAATAGCCCCTGGACAGCCAAATGCCTCTCATGACACCCCACCCAAAGGGGCTTTAATAGCAGGAAACCCATAGCCCTCAGTTGCCCACCTTGAATGTAGACACACACACACAAACCCCTCATCACCCTTGGGACCTTAGTTCCCTCCCACTCTACTATGGAAATCATGCTGAGACAGACAATGTAATATATTTCCTCTCATCTGTTTGATCTTTATTAGCCTAAATAGATATGGCTCTTTCATCTCTTTTTCATAGAGATACATCTGTAATCCTGCAGTAATAGTTTCTGAATTCATTCTAGTTGATTAGGGCTTAAATAAATTATTCCTGAAGGTGGGCAGTTAGAAGTCTAAATCCTGTGTACAAATCTGACAGCACAATCTTATGCATTTTTACTCAGGGGTAAATCCTACTACATTCACTGGGGCTTACCGTACTTCCCCAAAATATGCACAGGATTGCGGCCTTAATTACCATTTATTTATTTATCTCTCTATTTCCCACCTTTCCTATGCCAAAGCAAATGCGGCATTAGTTAAAACATTAAACAGTGAAACATTAAAACAAAAAACAAAGCAAGACCTAACACATATCATTGGGGGAACATATAAGCCCAGGGAGCAGTCAAGTCACAGCAGTATTTCAGAGGTGCAGAGAGCCAATATCCACTCAGCAACCAAATGCTAGATAAAACAGTCTGTTTTGAGCCCTTGTCAAAAAACCATGAGGGGGGATAGTTTTCAATTCCTCTGGAAGGGAATTCCATAGTTGTGGTGCCACTATAGAGAACGCCTGCCCCCACACTGCCACCCCTCTCACTTGGACAGAGGTGTACTTATAGAAGAATGAGATTAGAAATAGATTCTAGATTGGAATCACTAATTATGTCACTTCTGTAAGGGATTTAATGATGTTCTATGCCTGATGAAAACACCATATGTGTGCAAGAACTGAACATCCGGTCTCTGTAGCTTCATCACTGCTGGCGAAATAATCAGCCACAATCTTAAGGTATTGTTTTCTCAATTGCAATTAATTCTTTGAACTTCTCCCCCACTGTCTTCAAGGCCACAACCTTGCCCTACGTATGAGCGGATTTCATTCTGTTTCTACTATCTCTCTTCATGAGGTTATCCTGTTACATACCCAGTTTGCCAATACGCTTTGCATTAACTTCATGCCATCAATGTATTTAACCAGCATGCTCCTGCCCTGCTTCCTAAGAAGATCACTACCAAAAATGTTCTGTAGAAAGCTCCATATGACTTATTGATGTATTCTACTGGTTTTCCTTTGTCTTCTTTCCCTAAGAGTTCCTTAATAATTTCACCATTAGGGCTGCCAACTCTGATGAAAACTATTCCTATTGTTTTCCCCCCAACAATTTTAATGTTGGAAGTCTCTGGAGGCCTTGTTAAAGTATCCACAAGTGCTTTCAATAGGGCACCTGGACATTGATGCCAATTCCTGGAGACTCCAGGCTAATCCCAGATGGTTGGTAATCACACACACCAAACATAATCATTTGGAAAATGTCCACTGAAACCAGCCACGGTCATCTGAATCATTAAAGAATGAGCAATTTAATGTACCCTGAGCAAAAGAGAATGCTGGAAACCACACACTTTGTTAAGAAGTAGCTACAGCTTCCCAACTTACCTGTACAGGGTGCAGCCTTGTCTTTGTGCTTCCTATGCCTTCAACTGTAGTTACTGCTACATGGTGAAGGGCACAGATAGGGAATAAACAGGCATTTGCTGAATAATGTCTAGAGTCATACATTAAGGACGCTTTTCCTTTTGTATCTGCTGGTGCCACTAAACAAGGGCACAGAAGTTTTAAAGGCAACCTTTTGGTACTGGGCTGTTAGCCATTGGACTGAAATTGCACACACAAAGGTCAGAAGCAAGTGGATTCCTGCAGACAATATTAAAGTCCACACAAATGGGATACAATGTGTAAGGTGGGGATGGAAGTCCAAATCCCAGCCTGCAGTCCAGGTATACTTGTGTATCAAAAGATATGGCATACAGCCCAAGAGTAGCCCAAGACAGTGGGGATCTAGCACACATAATGGGCCATCCACATCATGAGATGGATGGAAAGGTTTATTCTCACCCAAGCCAGGCGTTGCAGATAGAGGTTGCATTGGGTAGTTTGCAGCTGGATGCACATGAGCATCTAGGTGTGCACCCCTCCCATTTGTGCATGCTAGTCCCAAACAGCAGAGAAGGTCTATGCTTAAAGGCCTACTAGTTCAAACATATCTCTTTTGCTTGACAAGGACGCTAATATGTTTCTTCACAGGAAACTAGAATAAACTGCCTATCTTTTTTCCCCCTAAATGATGGTAATCAGAACAATTGCAAACAAAATCTTGTACAAAACTATTAGATCCAATTAGATTCAATATTTTCTAGGACTGCCATTCCTGACATCTAAGATCTTGCTACTGCAAATGGGAAAGTATGCAGAGGAGAGTAACAGGGAAATTAGGTAGAAAAAACAAAGAGAGCAAAAGAGATTTTTAAAGTATAGTAGAAGATGGCACATGTTTCAATGCTATCATTAAGTCAGAATGGCACGGAACAGACTAAAACAAGTGTTAAACTCACAAAACAAAACAAAGCTTGGTGTTCTAGCTCAGCTCTCTCCTCACCACTACATTTCCTCTCCCCCCACCCCCCTCTTCTTTTTCCAATTCAGTTGTGGAAAGAGAAGAAGAAGAAATTGAGGCAAGTAGGCAGACCTTGCCAGGCATTCCCCATCAGTCTGCATCACTTGGCCTCATGGATGAGCTGGCCCTGGTTAGAACCATACACGCTGCCGTTTCTGGGAAAGCCAAAGGATTGTGTAGGCCAGTGGTGTCAAACCCATTTCATATGGAGGGCCACATAGCATTCATGATGCCTGCTGAGGGCCGGAAGTGATGTCATTAGGCAAGCAGTGATGTCATTAAACCAAAAATAAACACTTTTTTCTCACTTAGGAACTCATTAGCTGCGAATAACAAAAGACAAAATATATGAATCTTGAGCATATTTCAAAATATGGGAGAGCCCAATTTTCATGTGGGCTGCCCTTTCAGCAGTAACAGCTCAGCACTACTCAGCAGCTGAAAGCCTGAGGGCCATATAAAAAGCTTTCGCGGGCCGCATCCAGCCCCCGGGCTTTGTGTTTGACACCCCTGGTTTAGGCTGACATCATCTCACCAATTGTAGCCAAGGGACAGTTCTCAGTCCACAGCTAGGCAGGAAATGCTTCTTAATATAAGGTCTGTAAACAGGAAATATTTTAACCCAGAATCGAGCTGACTTTTGGGAAGTATAGATGTCCACAGTAATAATGTTCCAACTCCTAAGTATATATCAGGCTTCAGTATTATGGAGACCTACATTCAAGACTTATCCTTCCATCTCATCATGCATCTTTCAAAGGATACATGATCTTCTCTTGAAAGGTATCAAACTTGGAAATCATCACAGTGCAGGCACCACATCCACCTTCTCCGCAGCCCAGTTTGGTTCCACATAAGCCCACTAACAATATTAAGGTTAAGGATAATATACCAGCTTAGCAGAATAGCTAGAAATTTCTCAGCATTGTTCCTCACCAGACCTTACAACACACATGCAGAGTGAAGAATCCAGATTGAGTGATCTGACCAAGACTTCCTCGGGTTCAAGTTAATACAAGTCGGGTATCCCTTATCTGGAATTCTGAAATCCAAAGTATTCAGAAAATCACAACTTTGAGCGCTGACATGACTCCACAAATGGAAAATTGCACACTTTAACTCATGTGAAAAATTGCACAAAATTATTAAAATTATTTAAAAAATTACCTCCAGGCTATGTATATAAGGTGCATATGAAAATAAATAAATTTAGTGTTTAGTTTGGGGCCACATCCCCAGTATATCTCATTAGGTATATGCAAGTATTCCAAAATATGGAAAAATCCAATATCCAAAACACTTCTGATTAAGGGATGCCCAACCTGTAGCACAAATTTTTCTATAACATCCACAAACTGTTTCTGTTCCCTGGTGTGAAACCTGGAGGTCCTATATTAGTGATTGTGTGGTTTTTAAAAGTATAGATGTTTTGCCATTTGATTAAAAAGTATCAAGGAAATTCTTAAAATATAGAGAAATCAAATGGTATCCATTTTTGACTGCCATATCTCTGTTTTGGTCAGCAGGAATAAAAGAGGTAGAACTGACTTGCAAGCACAGGATATATTATTTACTAGCTATAAACATGTGACTGGGAAGAGATAACTGGATTAGGAATTCATTCACCAACATAAAAATTGGTGAACTTTTATTTCCAACAATGATTTTTGTAAGTACCAGCACATATCTTTGGAAAATAAGTCACATGCTTCCCCCCCCCCCCACACACACACACGCACAAATTCTGATCCAAATAGCAGTACACAATTGCTCCTCCAGGCAGTGAAGAACATGGAAGAGTTATTGTGATTGGCTATGCAGTACAACTTTTCATGAAAAACAAAAAACAAACTGACCTGGATGGAACATGTGGAGAGAATCCTGGGAGCAAAATCTCTCCACTCCCAGCATCCTCCCTCCTGGGCCAGTTTAGAAGAAGCTGCCGTTTCTTGCTCGCGGCAACAGAGGAGGAAGTGACCACTGCAGTCCTTTACTGTACTGGGAACTAGGTTGGAACAATGGCTCTCTCCTCCTCCTCCTGTCCACTGACTTTATCACTGGTCCAGGAGAAGGCTCTTCTCACTTTCTTGCCAAAGAGCTCAGGAGAAGAGAAAAGGACAGCCACGTGCAGTGGTCAGGCCGCAGGCCAGAGGAGAAAGCTTTTTGATGCGGGTTCCAGAAATGGGGCACCTATGAGTTTGCTGCCTACCTTCCATCAACTACTCAAAGCAGGTACTTCAATACACCTCATAGGTAGGCCACCCTTGGAGTAATGGACAAAGTGGGACTTGGGCAGTGATCTTTAACGTGTGGATACAGAGGTTACAAGTGTTTCTCTTTTAATTGGGGGGTTGGGTGGGAGACAACACAGGCTCATATGGCCTGCCATTGAATCAGTGTGCCACATGAAATAGCCTGCACAACACTGCATTTGAAGTGTCCCCCCTTTCCACTGTCCATATTGATGGGTCATGTCTTTATACTTCAAGAGTGGATCCAAATTGAGTTGGCAATGCTAGCTTCACACAGGAGCCAATATCATCTGACATATTTTGCAGATAGCTTCTGCCATACAACCCATATTCTTGATGACACAAGCTTTGTCTGAGACAGGAAATGCCATTGTTTTGAATTGTGCCTTATAGCACCTAGACCATCAGTCTTGAAGGGACTCTGTAAAGCATTGTTCAGACTAACCTAGGTGAATATATGAACATACACGGCCAGTCAGTGTATACTGAGCATGATGTATAGGTACACACACATCATGCTCAGTATACACTGACTGGCAGTGGCTTTCAAAGGTTCAGATAGGGTCTTTCCTAGCTTTACCTGGACATATCATGGACTGAGTCTGGGACCTCTTGATTGGAACAAGATTTGCAAGTCAAAATTCAATTAAAGACTCAAATTTTCTGGAGCATTGATACAGACCCACACTTCCTACAAAACCATGAAACATCTTAACCATTTTAACAGTGCTTCCTGTCTGACATTAGATACGTTTTCTTCGAAGGTAGGTTAGTAGCGTCGTTTCCGGGTCCACGTTCTTCTCCACCACCTAAAGGGAAAAAGAAAACAATGTTTCTGCATGTGTGCATGCCAGAAAGAATGAATGCCAGAAAGAAGGTGAATGTTACTGTTTACCAAACAGTAATAACATTTAGAAAGGTCCAAAATCCTGACTATCTCCAAATCCTTTGACTAACAAGCGTTATCATTTCTCTCTTGACTTCTGCCCTTCCTGTGGGATTCTGTGCTAGTCCATGGTCTTTACATGACATCATTAGAGAGGTGCTTGTCTGGGGGTCCACAAGGACAGAAGGAAAGGTCAGCCAAAGCAGCTCTTTCCTGGAGGTAAGGGTGTGCCAGCAGCAACAGGTTTGGCTGATTTTACCTGGCTTGCCTGATTCCAGATGGTTGCCTACAGCAGAATAAGCCATTGGTTGCGCTGCCACAGTGACTGCAAACCCACAAGAACAGGTTGGCATTTTCAGTCAACAAAATGGGACTTTTCTTCCTACACACACAGCACAAGAACAATATGTGCATTTACCAGGCAAGGTAGACTTGATGGCACCATTCCTACAGTCTTGGCTTAGCCTTACCAGTTCAGCCCTAGCCAGTTCCCTTCCCAGCATAGTGACCGCCGCAGTCAACAGGCACACACTGCACACTTGCTCACTGCATCTGTTGGTTGCTAACCTTGCCTCACCAGTGCTCACTTGCTCCCCTAGTTCTTACAGCTGGAGGTGACATTGTATTTCTTATTAGCTGTGCAAGTACATTGACACTTCACTTGAAAACTTTGTCCTTGGGTTCAGTCATCAAAATTCTTTCTTGCTTTTCTTCCTGGCTGTAGGGCATCTTGTGCCTTTTGCTATTAACAGATAAGCTTGTTACTTAAGGGGTTGTGTATGACGATATGATGTTCTTGGCTGTTATCGAATATTAAACTCAAATGTCTTCATTTGCTACTTGAGGTATGCAAGAGGAAAGGAAAGGAAAGGAAATGTTGACATTTTTCAGTTTAGAGTTACTGAGTCATACTCTCTCCCTGTGCTTTCTGCTCCGATTGTATACTTTTGCACGCACTTTGTCTCGAAGATCCAACTATCTAGAGTGGCTGGATAATAAAACTTCTACAAAACTCAACCCTCTAGTGGTTACACTGGAAAAAGATATGCACAAGATCACGTGTGGCACTGTGGCAGAACTGTGTCCATTACAGCATCAAAAGAAACACTGCCATTAAATGTGACATTTATTATACAGGGTCATGCAAAGCTATCAACAGGACTCAGGAAAGGAGCAAAGAACGGGCCTCAAACAGCTCAGTTATATGTCATCCTATTCTTTTAGGCCTTCCAGGCACTATGTAGCAAGGTGTCTTGGAATAATCTTGCCTACCTGATCTAGTTCAGTAAGCAACTGAGAGCAATTCAGGGCCATTTTGGGTACAGAAATCACCCAGCGGTGACATTTTTAGTGCATTGAGCCAATGTTGTCAATGTTTTGGCGCAAGGTGTCAGGAAGGACTCAAGTCCAAAGAAGGTCCCTAACCAGAAACCTATTGCATGTCAGGCAGCGATTCTGGCTTTGCACTCCACCCTGTTCTGGACAAAGAACAGCAGGAAAGCCACCCCAGTAAAGTATCTTAGCAACAATAGTCCACAGAAGATCAGGTGATGCCCGCGGAGCCCTGTATAGGCTTTTTGATCAGACTTCCTCACTGGAAGATTCTACTCTTGCTTGTCATGAACTGCAGTTGGATGTAGTTCCAGGTGGAGTGAGGGAAAGAAAAGAGCAAAAATCCAGCATAATTCTAGACTGACCTGGTGCTTAAGAAGTAAGCAGGGAAAGGCAATTTGGAGCCCACAAAGATCACGGCATGCAGCCTCCTCTCTCCACCCATCTTCTATTCGTAATGAGCGCAAGACTGGAAGTGTTCGTGCTGTTTGTTCAAGGCACGTTCAGCTCAATATCATTGTTAATAGCTGCTTAGCAAGTACAAATTACCTAGTTTATATTACACGCTAGCACAGCTAGATATGGTAACAATGATAATCCTATTCTGAACATCCCCCTATTATTTAACAGAGGGGCAATGTGGGAAAATGTTTGTTCCTCATTTTATGAGGACTAGCAGCTAAAGATTGAGCTGCTGAGTGGAGTAATTTATTACTATTTTTTGGCCCTTGTTTAAGAAATTGTTCAGCTATTTCCAGTTGCAACTCAGTGACACTACCATGCTGACAAGGAATTTGACCCCAATCGCTGATATACATAGCCGAAATTAAACAGGTGATTTATACGTATCAAAAGATATGCCTATGAAGGAGATTTGGTTGCCTCACATTGAATACCATGACAGTTTCACATATACGTACATAAAATTCATATCTTATCTTCATAGCCTCTCCTTATCATTTAGCTCTGCAGCCTTGAAGTCACAAGCACAAAAACCAATACCGGTTATTTGTAATGTCAGGTTGCCAGAAATAGCGACAAAGTAACCTTTCCCATTAGTTGCAGTGCAAGGTATCATGTTCTGTTCCAGGTCTTTTTGTCAACGTTCCCAGGGGGTGTGTCGTAACACTCCACCCATCTTTCCTGAGCTCCTGTTCCGGTGGCGTAACAGCCCATTCCTCTCTACAGAAATGCTAAAAGCTCTGGACAAACATTTGCAGCACATGCCAACTGTGACACTTCCAGGTGATTGCAGCATAGCTCTCAGTTGAGATCTGGACTCACTCGATCAGGCAGAGATACAGTCTAACTATCCCCTCTAACTTTTCCAAGCATGGGGTGAAAGACCAACCCTAGCAGCCCTGGAAGGGGCAATTTCTAGGTCATGGCAAAAGGAAACACATACTGGTGGAGGCTGGACACTGTAACATGGGAAGATACTGATCCCAAGTAAGAGAAAATCTTTTCTGGGAGCCTAGGTAATGTGAAAATTTCAGGACTGGATAGCAAAAGACTGAACTGGGCTGTTTCAAACCTTACATAGCAGGAAACTTTGGCTTGCCACCAGGTGTGCCATCAGTGGGGAGCCGCCACTAATCGCACATCCATGATGAATTGACTTATATGGTACATGTGTTTGCTGTGCTCATATGTACACATAAACATCAGTTGCCTGGGAGTAAGTCCCATTGAAATCAATTGGACTTACTTCTGAGTAGACATGTGTTAGGTGCACATCTGAAAAGCAAGATGTGTGAAGCAACTCTAGTGCAAATGATCCTTGCATAGGGATATATGGACATAGGGCTCCCAGGCTTGAATATATGAAAGTGCTTCGTACTGAGGTCTCTGGTTCATCTAGCCCAGGGGTGCCCAAACCCCGGCCCGGGGGCCACTTGCGGCCCTTGGGGACTCACAATCCGGCCTGTGGGGAACCCCCAGTCTCCAATGACCATCTGGCCCTCCAGAGACTTGCTGGAGCCCATGCTGGCCTAACGCAACTGCTCTCAGTGTGAAGATGACTGTTTGACCTCTTGCATGACCTGTGGGACGAGGGCTCCCTCCACTACTTGCTGTTTCATGTCTGTGATGCAGCAATGGCAGTGAAGGAAAGGCCAGCCTTGCTTTGTGCAGGGACTTTTATAGGCCTTGAGCTATTGCAAGACCTTCATCCATTCATATATGTTCCATCTCTAATATATTCATTTATGTAAATTTATTCAAATTTGAAATGTAAATTAATTCGGCCCCCGACACAGTGTCAGAGAGATGATGTGGCCCTCCTGCCAGAAACTTTGGACACCCCTGATCTAGCCCAATATTGTTCTCTCTAGCTTATGCTGCCTCTCTGCAAAACAAAGTCAATGAGACCATTGGACACAACGGCCCCAATCCTAACCAACTTTCCCATGCTGACATAGCTGTGCCAATGTGCTGCATCCTGCAGTTGGGAGGCTGTTATCGACGCCTCCTCAAGGTAAAGGAATGTTTGTTCCCTGACCTCGCAGCTGCATTGCCCTTACCTCGCAGCTGGAAAGCTCCCTGCTGTTCTTGTTTGATGATTGCAACTGCAGGGGGAGTGGTCCATATTGGGTCTGTGGAGGGTATAAGGAGGTGGGTATGATCCTTTCCCCTGTACTGTTTTCCCCCTGAAAATTAACCCTTTCCAAAGTTGCTACTTGCTGATCTCTAGTTTCTTGAGACCCTTTTAGCTGGAGAGGCTGGGGAGTGAAACTTGAACATTGCACATGGAAAATGCTCTTCTTCCAAACTATCAGCTTTGGGGGCTGGGGGCTGGGGACACATCATTCATTTAATTTAAAAGGTTTCTAAAGAGGAGTTCTGTGCTTCCCCCGACTTCAGGAAAGCTTGTGCCGAGATCCCAAATATGATCCCTCCATTCTCTGACAAATGACACAAAAGTAACACTGGAAAGTTCTAAGGAAATTGGGACAGCAAGATCCCTACCCTCCTGTCCGTACGTCAGCAAATACCAGCTAAGGTATTCTGCTTTCTTGATTGCTGCCTCACAGCCACTAGGACTGCCAACTCTTTAGCACTGGCCTGGAGTCTTCAGGGATTAGCATCAAATTTCTAGACGACCACGGAAAACAATCTGGCAGGTTTAACAGATCCTCCAGGAATTTCTAACGGTACATCATGTTGGGGGAAAAAATATCTAGGGATAGCGTCTGTCAGAGTTGATAACCTTAGTAGCCACCTAAGGACAATGCATGGGAAATGCTGTAGGAGGGAAATGCTATAGCTGAGACCTGTGATTTGCTGGTGCAGCCCAGCCCCATCTCCACCCCTGTCCCTTCCCAACTATACAGTGCACAAGGAAACTCTGCAGGGCTGCCTGTGCACAAGGGAATAACATCTTTGTGCCATACAGGAGGCATCACTCACAACCCCGGGCAAGAAAACAGAAACCCTACTGAACTGGAATATGATAAACTATTTATAGTGAAACTAAAGAGGAGGCACTAATTTGTTTCAGTTTGTGTACTGCAATCTTGTGACCGGAGCAAAATTTCCACAGTCAGGCAAGTCTGCCTCCTTGAAGATCAACTTTCTGGGTCAGACAGAACATCTCGGTGCAATGCCCTCCCTTTGAAACTGCTCAGGAATGAAATCATGCACCCGACTCCATCAATGGCATGCAGTAGTTTCTGGGTAATCACTAGCATCCTTCTCTGTGGAGAGGGGAGAATTGGCAGTGGCTTTGTGGGGTTTGCTCAGTTCAGTTTGTTCTTGTAATTTTATGCATATCAGAGCAACGGGAACTCTCCAGGGCTTTCTGGTGAGAAAGGTGATGAATATTGCAATTAAGTTTAGCTTGTTACTAACTGTTCATGGCATGATCTGATCCAGGAAATAGTTATGCAATGTATTTTGTAGTACAGAATGTTTTCTTACTGTACGTATTCATAATGCCTGTCTTTAGTTCTGTGGGTATCCTTCAGTAGCCCTATATATTCAGTACCTGTTTAGGAATTACATACTTTCATTATGAGAGCCTAATTTTTTTTTTAACCCTGAACTATATAACCATTTCATCAATACAAAATGAAGAATCCACAGTTTCTGGAAGAAGCAGACTAAAAAGTCCAACAGGTGGTGTTGTTTCAAATCAACTTTGACAACAACCATCACTCTAAAAACAGCAACAGCAGAAATTATTCACTTGGTCTCATCTTTCTCCCCCTCTCTAACTAAGCAACAATTTTCTCCTTCACATATGTTGGAGGCTGCATAGCTGTTTCTGCAGAATGTACATCTTGTAGCTGCAGCCCCCTGGTGATTATAAAGAAGGGGAGATGGGAAGGAACAATCCATGGTCTGAGACACAACCTAAAAACATTTGTAAAAAAAGTGTGGGGTCTCCCCTACCTTCTTGCCATTTACAAAGAAGACCAGCTCATCCTTTTCTGAAGCCATCCTGTGCACTTCCCAAAATTCACCCAAGAGTAGAGAAGGGCCCCAGATCACCCAACTCTGAGGAGCCCCAGCACCACAGCAATCTGAGTCCCAGGGATATCACATCTAGAGCAATATGAGTAGTCCTTAAGAACCTTTAACCTTCCTCCAACAGGAGTGTCCTGTACAAGAGCCCAGGTTATATAAAAGCTACCAGGAGGCGTGGCAGCTGCACTTGGCTGTGCCTTGCCTGCACTAATGATAGCACAAGTGAAGATAAAAAGTCACCACCCATTTCTATGGCATGAAATTAAACTCTTCAAGTGCATTGCAGTACCAGGACATAGGAGCAGCCAAAACTGCCAGTAGAAAGCAGTGCCAGGAATTCTAAATCTTGTTTTTTCATGTTCCAGGTAGATTATCTGATTCCTATGCTTACCTCCACCACAGGACTAGTGGTTATTGTATGCCATACACTACAGCTTGTAAACAACTTTGTAACAGATTGTCCTAGCTAAAAAGCTTGTTAAGCAAGATATTTCATGCCCAGTGAATCCAAATGACTGCAGACAGTGTTCTTTTCAGAGGGCAGACGTGGTATGAAGAGGGCAACACCATCCACCATGAGCACATCCAGCTACATTGCATTTTGTAGCTTTAATCATGTTTACAAACATGCATAACCATTTGACAAGAGGCAACAGTTGCACTGCATCAACTACTGAGAAACAATGGCTCTATCATAACTACTTAACTGTAGTCCTCCACTGTATCTGGTCACATTGAGTGCAGGCCTTTCCTTCAGATGGATGAAACATTTGTACTTGTACTTTGGATGCTTGGGTCAACTTTGGCTCAGCCTAAAGAGCCAAGCTGGCAATCTGGAGAATTAAGGCGCTTAATTATTTTCCAATTACTGGGAAATTAAGCATAATCTCCAACAACTTGGAGAAGGCACAGGGCAGCAGTTAAACTGTGGGTTCAGCCCAATTTTTGGTGGTTTGTGAAACTGACAGGGCAGATTAGGCTACGTGCATCAAGGGTTAAACAAGCTGCTACTGGGTGGGATGGGAGGCACTGATCTGAGATTCTGATCTCATACCTTTAGTTGTTAAAGACCCCTTCTAGTTGTAAATATGGCTATATTCCCACTGAAGCCAGTCAGATCCTATGTGTGCTTACTCCAAAGGAAGTACCACTAAATTCAGTGGCGTTTACTCCCATCAGTGAGCAGAAGACTGGAGCCTGAAAAGCAGGCGTGTGTCTACTGCCTTTCTTCTGCTTCAACAAAATTGTACTTGGCTGTGTTCTTTGAGTCTTTGCCTTGGTTTGGACTCTCATAATCTTCAGCTGTGGAAGGATGCACATTGATACAAATTTGGTACAAAATGCAGGCTAGGAATGCAGTTGTCTGGCTGTGATTCTCTGTTCTGGAGCTCTTTATTCATTCTCTTTCTGCAGAGGCATGTTTCAACTGGTTTTCAGGCATAGTGTTGATAATACTAGCTACTTTCCTTACCACTTGCTGTTAAAAAAATGGCATCTATTCAAGTGCTGAAATAACCAACCAATAATTGGTACTACTAATAAATCATTTGTATTTCAGTTAATAATTAATTAATAATTTCAATAGCCAACTCTGACACAATGCACATAAATGTACTCCATTTATGAAGGAAGGTAGGTCACTGTTCATTCTCTCTCTTTCCGTCTCTCTCTGACACACAAAAGAATATAAGAGCACATGAAAAGAGTCTTGCTACTTTGGACTATGGGTCCAATCTGTCCAGCATCCTGTTTCCAACAGTGGCCAGACAGATGCCCTTCTTTTCTGCTTATGGGCTTTCCAGAGGCAAAATCCTCTGCCATCATATGTCCCCCAGCATGTTGTATGGCATTCAGACAGGACTGGCCCAAGACCTCCTGAGGCAGTATGCCACATAGGCTGCTTTCTGACCCACTGGGCTTCTACCACCGTTCCTTCTCTCACTCCTTGGATTCAGAGTAAAAGAGAAGAACAGAGATGTGGTCATGGCTTCAGGCCTATATGCATTTAAAAGGGAATTGGACAAATTTCTGGAGGAAAAATCCATCATAGGTTACAAGCCATGATGTGTATGTGCAACCTACTGATTTTAGAAATGGGTTATGTCAGAATGCCAGATGCAAGGGAGGGCACCAGGATGCAGGTCTGTTGTTTTGTGTGTTCCCTGAGGCATCTGGTGGGCCACTGTGAGATGCAGGAAGCTGAACTAGATGGGCCTGTGGCCTGATCCAGTGGGGCTGTTCTTATGTTCTTAACAGGAAGTGTGAAGGAATGGAGGATGGTGGGTTTAGCCCATAATTTTCTTCACATTTCCTCTTCTGCTCCATTCCCCTTTTCAAATTCAGGGAGAAAGAGAAAGAGGAGTGGCAAAGGTAGGCCCACCAATTCACTGCCTAAGGTGACTGTCTCAGTTGGCCTCATGAACAAGCCAGCCCTCTACAGAGACCCAATTCTCAGAAGTATTCAGACCCAAGTCTCTGTTTCTTAGATGCCATTGAAAATGAATTGGTTTGTGTCCAATTTGTGCTGAGTTTGTGGAGTTTCATTTTTTGGTGTATGGTGTTTATTTTAACATATGCAAACATTTCATTTCTTCCTGGCCTTTTCCCTCCTCTCTTCAGGAACATGTAAACCTTTGGAGGCAAAAGAACAGTCTGTTGACTTTTAGATCATTGGATAATTTTTCAGAGATAGCGTTCTATTTCAGAGGTCCACTATCCCACTATAGCCCCAATCAGTGGAAAATGCCAGCGTACAACTCCTTAGAACAGTGATTTTCAAACTTTTTCAACTCATGGCACACTGGCAAGACACTAAAATGGTCAAGGCACAGCCTCAGTTTTTTGACCATTGACAAGGCACACTGTGCTGTCAATGGGGGGCTCATATCCCCCAATGGCCCTATTAATAAATGTCCCTCTCCCAAATTCCTGTGGCACACCTGGGGACCATTCGCGGCACACCAGTGTGCCACGGCACCGTGGTTGAAAATGGGTGCCTTAGAAGATGAACTGCTTTTTTCTTCTGTGCCTTTAACAGCCATGTCCCAAGCAGAAATGTAACAGATTAAACTTTCACATCACTGTTACAATCAGCCAGGAAGAACTTCTGCTGAATTTTTGCTTGTTGGGCAGTTTTTAAAGGCAAAGGACATCTGCCAGATTTAATGTTGGCAACCTTCTATCTCAGAGAAATGATACCTTTTTCACATTGGGTTTTTCGAGCCATAAAATGCACATGCCAACACATGTTGGAGCAATCACTGACACATTTCCAAGCAGGGGGCATGACAGAGCCAACCTTATGGGTTTACCTAAGGTTTATGATAACCTTATTTCTAATTATGCATGGCCTGCAGGTATGACACTTGTAAGCCACGTTGCTCCCATGATGGAACAGTTGGCTGCAGCACAAGCTCCTTGGGCGAGAGTGACCTGCATATGGAGAATTCAACAGGCAGCACCAAAGAAAACATGGCTCAAACAAGTCACGGAAGATCTAGGGAACCAGTGATTGACCATCAATAAGGCTAGAAATATTGCCACCAATCACCTGAAGAAGTGGACCTCAAACTTTTGGCACCAGGACCCACTTTTTAGAATGAGAATCTAAAAAAATTGGGACCCACCAGAAGTGATGTCATGACCGGAAGTGACATAATCAAGTAGGAAAATTTTTTAACAATCATATGCTGCAATCCTACGCACACTTACTCAGGAGTAAGTTCCATTTACTATCATTGTTCAAAGCATACACATAGTAGCCTGTTAAAAGTACAGATTCCCCAAATGTAACATTTCGCCAAAGGCAGTCACATACAATGGTAGCATCAAGTCTAATACATTAAAAATAAAATATTGAAATGAATGGGGACCCACCTGAAACCCACCTAGTGGGTCCTGACCCACAGTTTGAGTAACACTGACCTAAACTGGACGTGTATCATGAATGACACACAGGTTCCAGCAATATCTCAGCAGTACTTTGTTTGAGAGGGCAACATGCTCCCCAGGCACCAGCTAAAGACTGAAGAAGAAGAAGAAGGAACTCAAAGCAGCACACTTAGGTTCCTGGCAGTCTCCAAAGAGGCACTGACTAGACATTCTGGCTTCAGACCACACACTGGTATACATGGTACAGCAACTACAAATCTGAGTCTTGTCAATGCTACATATGCTGCGATCAACAGAAGAAAGATTAAATACAAACATATACATATGGGGCCAATGAGATTTATGCCAGAGTTAATTGAGCTTAGGGTTTCAATTCCAGCTTTACATTCCTTGCTGAAAAATGGAAACATACCACAGAGCCACTTGTTAGGCAAGGAATGTATCATCCACATTCACTGCTGGTTTGCCATGTAGCCTCCAGCTGATCGTTATATGGAGTCATGAATCATATGTAAACAGCACACCTGAATGCCTGCTGACACTAAAGTTTGGTTCATCCCCTGGCTGATCAAAGAAGTGCATTTCTCCTGTGTGTTCTCCAGGCACAGAAGCTCACAAAATAATGGTACTGGGTAGACATGAATATTTCATGTCTTAGCATCAATGGTTTTTAAAATTTTGTTATAGTTGATATACAGTATTATATTAGTCACAAGTATTTGCCACAAGACAATATTAGTCACAAGTATTTGCCGCTTTGTTGAGTAACCTTTACAGCATACACCTCTGCAGCTTGGCTATAATTATAAGGTTACATGATGAGGTACATTACTGTAAGCTTAACACAAACGTCATTGTGGTTGTCATTGTGCTAAGCCAAGTAAAAACTATTCTCTCCATGTTAAATAGGTAAAGAGAGGCAGGGCAGACAAGTAAGCCTCTCACACCACAATCCTATGCATGTCTACTCAGACGTAAGTCCAATTAAGGTCAATGGGACTTACTCCCAGGTAAGGATTGCAGCCTTAGAATGAAAGTGAGGGTGTAGCTATACAAGCAGTCATGACCACATTAACTTCCTATTGTGTATTGCCGGCTTGTGTGTGTGTGCGAAATTCTGGTTACAATTCCATATACACTTACCTGGGATCAAGTCCCATTGAATTCAGTGGGGCTTACTTCTGAGTGGACTTAGTAATAGAATTGTGCTGTTTGTGTTACTCTAGCTACATGAACATCTGTAGGAAGAACACACACCACTCAAAGCTATGCCACTGCCTTTGGCTTATTTTCATTGGCTTATTTTCCTCAATGTCCCATCATGCATTGCTTCAGAATTCTATAACTTTGGGGGTAGAAAGGGAGCACACCTTGTGTGGTTTTATAATATCAAATGTGTCATTAAATGTGTTAAATGTATGATACTTTGCCAACCCTCAAAATGCCAGTAAAAGCCATAGCTCCATCATAAGACCATACATCCTGCTCTTATGAGCCTCAGGCAAAAGAAGAGGGGATTCACCCCAGCAGCCATTTCTGAATCTTGAGAGGCTTCAGATAAAGGCTTCTATGTACTTGCCATCATGAGTAAGAGGTCAACATATACACAGGCCCACAGTCTTAAGATTGCCCGTGTCCAACTGTGATGCCATGCACTAATGCTGTGACATGCAGCCAGATGACTAACTCCACATGAACACCCATCTGCATGCTACCAAGAAAAGACAGTTTTCCTCTGAAGCATAAGCACGGCATGGGCTGAAGTCAGCAGTTGCCTTAGCATTCAGACAGCAGCATCAATGCATGGTGAATAATGTCTGCATGAACAGTGACTAGGAGGGGACATGCTCTGCATGCTGTTGCTTGCCTTCCCCACAAGCAACTGGAGAAGCCCTTGCTTATACAGAACTGCATGTGCATATCTAAGCTCCCTTCTTCCCATGACCTTTGCCTAACTTGCAGATTGTAAACTTATGTGTCTATAGCACTGTTATCTGGCCTAAAAGAGAAGGTAGGCTGCACAACCAAATAATACCCATTAAAAAAGGATGCTATAAAAAGATGCTGTACCCAAAAGATGCTTTAAAAATATTTCCAAAGGAAATCAATGGGTGTAAATGCAATATGCATTTCAGATCAAATGGTAATCAAAGGGAGGGTTGAAAGTGAGGGCCACTGGATACCTGCATACATGACTGCATGTGCAGGGCTAGGGGGGGTAAAGGGGGTAATTTGTACCCGGGCCCAGAGTCAAAAAGGGGGCCCAGGAACAGCCCAGAAATTTCCTGGAATCTTACATTTTCCTATCTGTTCACACTAGTTGCCCACATAGGATCCTGGGGACACTACCACAAGCTTGCGACTGGTCACCATGCTGGCAAGCCATATATGCTTGGCCGAGAAGTGCATTCATGACACTCCTTAACACAGTGTCAAATCTGGAAGGCAACTGGCCTGCTACAGTAGCACTTTGGCTTATGGATCTGCTTACCAGAAGAAGTGTTCCCCCACCCTGTTTTGCCTCTCCCTGCCTCCATTCTGCTCACCCATCACCACCCTCCCCGGCTGTTTCACTCCTTCCCCTTTGCAAAGGGGCCCAAAAGAAACTTTGTACCCCCTGATAAAATTCCTCCCAGAGGCCCTGTGCATGTGTCTGCATGCCTCAGATTTCCCAAGAACCTGTATTTCAATCAGATTACCAAAAGATGATATTTTCAGGATTGTTGGTGTGTCCTTGTCATTGTATCATTTATACATCATGCTTTCACATATATACTAACATGATCATCAAAGCAGGAATTGTTTGCCTGAGGGCACAGCTGTTCCTGTTCAAACATGGTAAAAAAGACAAGGTGTGGCCAGCAGTGATCACTAGAGTCCCCCAAAGCAAGTGGGTTGTTTCTCATTCCCCCACCCCCCCCCATGACTGCTATAGGGGTGCTCTTTATTGTCATATCCAGATTCCTGTGGAAGCTTCTTTCAGTATTTGTTGTTCTTAACAGAATGGGGTGGAGGAGGGGAGACAGGATGACGTTACAAACACATTGATAGTATTATACCTTGTCTCTGCAGAGAGCATTCACTCCTTTACCACCTAGCATCAAGAGGTAAGATGAGCAAGCTCAACTTTGTATCCCAAGCTGCAAAAAATTATTGCTATATTTCTTGATATTAACATCTGCCCATCTTTCCACTTCCAAAAGGGCAAATTCAGATGACAACAGTTTCTCTAACATCTAGCGACTGAGAACCAAAATAACCACCTTATGGTAAGAATCACTTGGAACCTGCACATGCCTGATCTTGTCTGATCTGGGAAGCTAAGCAGGGTCAGGCCTGGTTTGTACTTGGATGGGAGATTGCATGCGAATACCGGGTGTTGTAGGCTTATACCATAGTCTTTTGAGACTGAAGGTTGCCAACCAAATGGTCATACAAGAGTGGCCAACATGGATTTCAATTTCAAGCCATCATATATTTTGAGAAACATAAAAGAGACATTTTCCCTGTCTGAGTACAACATCAGACAACATGATTTCTGAATCCACTGGCTATATATCTTCATATTCCTTCTTTTCCAAGGTTGTCCATCCCTTTCTTCTCCTTGGACTTATGCCAACTAATGAGCTGGAGACCCATTGCAGACAGGAAGTTTATGGAGGAGATAAGGGGAAATAACTCTTTTCTTTCTGAAGTCTTCCTATCAGCCCCTTCCCCCCAGTGGATGCAGCACATTCCTTTTGGCACAGCTGCATCCACGAGGGTGAGGTGGTGGTGGAAAGGATGGGGCTGTGAGAATGCAAATGGTGCATAGAAAGAAGCAAGCAACCAGATGAACTTGTCCGCTTGAGATTCAGGTGCAATACCAGACCGGGTACTGTAGAGATGAGTCAACCTTGCCTGCTATACAAACATTTCGAACATTCAGATTAGACATTTCTGCAGATAAGTCAAGCCCAGGAGATTGTGGTAAGATGTGCCCAAAAATCACACCTAAAAATTGGGAAGCAGATACAGTACTTATTAGATAGATATGAGGTGAATACATGTACCAGCAGGACTAACAACCTTCGACTGGGTGGCTTAGCCTGGGTTCATTAAGATTGCTCAAGAAACATTTTTGCATACACCACCTGGGATTTTCTGAAGACAGATCAAGATTCCTAACACAGAAAATGCTTTAAAGAAGACAACTTCCTTATTAGATTCTATGAAAATTACTCATTGCATTTTGTTTGAACATGTCCAGATCTTCAGCAGGAGCAAAGATAATATTCAGGTTCATTCATAAGGCCTTTGTCAAAGAAACAAAACAAAACAAAAAAAACTATGCCACAATGATGACTATTTAAAACATTCTCACTTCAGTTTACCTATCATTTCTTACAGCTAAAAAAGAGAAAGAGGAGACCACTAAATTAACAAATCCAGTCATTGGAATACAGCATTATTTATTTGAATGACCTAGGAATATACATAGTAACTGTAATCCATAATACTATTTAGAAACACATTTGTAGTACTTGCAGTCCAGCTGATCCAAAGGGGTGCTCTAGCAGGCAACAATGCAGGTCCTTGCATGAAGTCCTCTCTGGTGGAGACTGCAGGGTCAGGCAGTGAACATAGATGGCCTCAGAGCAGTCTTTCCCTCTCTCTCCTAGAGAGGGGAGGAGGGTTAGTCTTTACCCTATTCCTCATCCTCCCAGTGTTGGGCCAGATCCCAGGACTGCTTGGGGATACCCTTTCCATCCAGGAGGGAGCCCTCCCCAAGCCCTCCACTTAACATCCCACTGCTTCATCACTGGCAGCAGCCAGGGTTTTAAAGTCCCAGCTGCACTCTATGCATGCCAGCTCCCTTGCCCTCTCCCTGCTTGGGCAGAGATCAGAGGATCAGAATCCTCATTGCCACAGCAACAGGGATGCCATTTTCTCCAGAGCCACTTGCTATGGCCCTGGATAGCTTCCGTCAGCACCAGCAGGCTTGTGGAGGCTGAGTGGCTCAGCAATGGCAAGGTTTCATTTCCATGGATCAGCCCACAGCACTGAGTCCCACAGCAGCCCAGACAACATTTCAATGGAAGGGTTATATGTATTCCATGGAGTTGAATCTGGGCCAATATACACATTGTGATCCTGACTTATGTACTCATGTTTGCCTGACTTGTTTACTGATAAAATACACTCATCACATACCTCACAAATGGAGTTGAACAATATTTTCCTATACAGAGTTGACTTCTATGTGGGAAAAACAATACACCTCTAATCCAGCTCTAGTTGTACTTTGTTACATACAACCGGTGGCTCTAGTTGTCTAGAGCAGGGGTGCCCAAACCCCGGCCCGGGGGCCACTTGCGGCCCTCAAGGCCTCTCAATGCGGCCCTCAGGGAGCCCCCAGTCTCCAATGAGCCTCTGGACCTCCTGAGATTTGTTGAAGCCCACACTGGCCCAGCGCAACTTCTCTCAGCATGAGGGCGACTGTTTGACCTCTCGTGTGAGCTGTGGGATGAGAGCTCCCTCCACTGCTTGCTGTTTCGCATCTGTGATGCAGCAGCGGCAGCAAAGGAAAGGCCAGCCTTGCTTTGTGCAAGGCCTTTTATAGGCCTTGAGCTATTGCAAGACCTTCATTTATTCATATAAGTTCATCTTTAATATATTCATGTATGTAAACTTATGTAAATTTATTCAAATTTTAAATGTAAAGTGATTCTTTTTTTGCCCCGGCCCCCGACACAGTGTCAGAGAGCTGATGTGGCCCTCCTGCCAAAAACTTTGGACACCCCTGGTCTAGAGCCTAGAGCCATCAGACAGACATAGGTGCGTCTGTCTGATGGATGCTTCCTTAAGCCAATGGCAACTAGACAAGCACTGCAATCCATGTGTACATCCAAATTCCCATCTGCAGCAGCAACTCAAACAAATCTCCCTTGCTGGATCAGGGTGTATGTGTGACACATTGGTTAGAACTACACATGATGCTCAACCCAGTATTACCACCAAAAAATCAGCTCCATGTTGAATTCTTCCTTCCATACATGCTTATCATGGTGTGCATTGCAAAGCCTGTGTCTCTGCAAAGAAACACTTGAACATAGGGAAAAGTGGGGGTGGAACAGTTGGTGAGGGGGCACAGCCAATACATGCATTCTTGAGGAAAATTTGAATACGGCTCTGAAGAAAAGGGAACGATATCAGGCTAGCACCTAGTGTAAAAGGAACCAAGACAGCCCATTATCCATGAAGTGGCATCCTGACCCCTGCACATCATTGGTGTGATATTGGCACATCATCACTGTGACACTGAGTCATCATCGGTGTGATGTTATGTCTCATTGCTGTGATGTCAGTGCATGATCTGTGTGATGTCTGTGTGTCATTCATGTTCCATTGGTGTGATGTCCAAGGAGCCGATCATTACATCCAATCAGCCCTAACACTGGCAGCCAGAGAAGCAACACCAGGGTGAACTGAACAGGAGATGCCCCAAGGGCACTACACACAAACGCAAGCATCATAACACAAGGATGCCACAACCTCCCTACCACTCACAGTACAGTGGCATCAGCAGCAGCAATTGATCACAACTACTCCTCTCCTTTTAGCCTCTTCCACTTTCTGCTATCTACAGTGCATCTTTTGCGAGGGGGTCTGTCATTGTGCCAGCATACATGAAGATACACTGGGGTATCTCAGTGATAGGAGAGATATCCTTTACTGTATTTGTGCCATTTAAAAAAATGGCATTTTTTTTTCCAAGTCAGGACTTGGGCGATAGTTTATAGAGTACACCTCAGAAAGTACACAGCACTGATTAACTCTTGCAAGACTAAAGAATTAACTTAGGGTGCAAGAACATAAGATCCAAATTCTCATTATACAAGCGACAACGTTCTATGCCTGATACTTGAAGCAAGTCTTATTTAATTCAGTGGGATTTCTTCCCAAATAAAAGTAAGTTTGCATAGGACTGCAGTCTCAGTGGTAAAGTTGAGCAACCTCATTACTCTGATGTAGACTCTGTTATTTGCAACAGGATGTCAAACCCAGAGATAATACACAGAGAAAAGAGATGTGCAGCAGTTCTTAATTAATGGCCTACGATCTTTAAATAATTATTTTGAGCATGATAGATTCTGCCTGGAAAATATATATCCATGTCCCCAACATTCCTTCCTGGACCACACGTCTGTGGCTCTGCATTCCAGACTTTAAAGTCAATTTAAAACTTAATGGTACTGAGGAAATTCACTGGAGATGAGTAGCTTTAAAGTCATTGGTTGTATATTCAGTGCAAGATGAATGGTAATCTATGTGAAAGGATCAAACATAGTCTTGGCAATTTCTTTCTTTTAAGTATCCTATCTAAATCTCTGTCTTCCAACCTCAGGTCCGCATGTCTGAATAGCAATAAGCGGTGTGGACACAATTGGGGTAGCACATGCCTTCACTGTCTAAATTCGTCTGCCCACACATGCTCCTCCTATGGAAAGTGGGTGGGCAAATGAGCAGGTGAATTTCCATGCCTCGTACCTTTATTTACAAACCATATGCCATGCAGCCTCCTTGGTCCATGCCTGTTCTGTCTGAAATGAACAAGCGCAAGGGATGCTGGAACCCATGCTCACTGCAAACTGAAGCAAGGCGGAGCAGGGAGGTTGCATGCAGCAATCTTTGTTAAGTACAGGGAAGGGCTCTAAATCACCTTTCCCTGCCTATTTCGTACTTTGTAAGCACCAAGTAGGTGGCGAGATGCGATATGGAGCTGCGGAAGCTTTCCTCCCCCCACTTCTTCCTCCAGCAGCACAATAAAAAAGGCCTGATCCAAAGTTTCATGGCAAAATTGTTTGCCTATAGTCATGTAGTATACTGAAGATTTGCAGTCTTAGTTGATGGATCACAAATAAATTGCAGTCTGTCCCTCTGAGACCAAGAGGTCTGCCTTTCAGATAAGAATGTGTGAATGTAGTCTGAGTGTTAGCATATTTACTCTGAAATAAGGCCTCCTGAGTTCAGTGGGATTTACTGTCAAGCAAGTATACACGGAACTGCACCTGAGGCAAGGGATCTACTTCTCATTATATACACAAAGGATCTGCCTCGATGTCTATCATCGATTTGTGTTTCGCAACAGATCATGATTAAAAGAAATGTTTTGTATACAAGAACTGTATAGCTCAGCGCTTGCCAAACTTTTTAGTACCAGGACCCACTTTTTAAAACAACACTCTGTTGGGTCCCACCGAATTTTGCTGAATCTAGAAAGAAATAATATTTTATTTACTTATTTATTTACAAATAATAACAACCAGAAAAAGACCCTCAAACTATCTCCCTATATTTATACATGCTTGGAAACTGTAGGAGTTGAGCTCCTTGCAGGGCAATTAGCAGCTATCTGGCAAACTGCAGGAGCAGAGCTCTTTGCAGGGTAATTAACCACTGTCTGATTTTTGAATAGCTCCAGGGCTTGAGGCAATTAGTTATCAGATCTTTCCATCACCTTTATGAGGCCCACCAAAAATCAGATCACGACCCACCGTTTGGGAACCCCTGGTATAGCTCATTTACAAATGAGACCTCTTTCCTTTGGTTACTTCTTTCCAAAAATGTCATCTTACTAAATATTCCAAATTCACAAGTACTTTCTACCTTTTTCACAAGAACCTAGAAAATCATAATTATCCTAATCACAGTTCAGTTCCAAACAGTTCAGGACTCTTTCAGCTGCTCCAGTTTTAATTGAGGTTTGCAGCAAAAGTGTTATCTGGCAAGTCTAGTCTTCTTACAAAAGTGTAAGTCTGGCAAGTCAGAGTCATACACTTTGTCATATGAAGTTCAAATGAAAGACCCATCCCACACAGGATCTAATATGCAGCGGTAATAGTGCTTTGTTACTGATAAACTCTAGAATCAGGGAACAGAGTTGGAAGAGGTAGGGTGATGGGATGTGATAGACGGTTTGGCACAATGAGAGGATGCGGGGACAAAGGAGCGAATAAGCAGCCCATCCTGGGGCATTCCATGTATAAATGCTTTTATGCGAATGCCCGAAGTCTACGAGCAAAGGTGGGAGAACTGGAATGTCTGGTGACAAGGGAAAATATTGACATAGTGGGCATAACGGAAACCTGGTGGAATGCGGAGAATCAGTGGGATACCGCAATCCCGGGCTATAAACTCTACAGGAGGGACAGGCAGGGGCGTGTTGGAGGTGGGGTGGCCCTTTATGTTAAGGAAGGGATAGAATCCAGCAAAGTAGAGATTGAAGGTGGGTCCGACTCCACCGTAGAATCTCTGTGGGTTAAATTACCAGGCTTGTGCAGCGATGTAATACTGGGGGTGTGCTATCGTCCTCCAGACCAGAAATCTGATGGGGACCTTGAAATGAGGAAACAGATCAGGGAGGTGACAAGGAGGGACAGGGCTGTAATCATGGGGGACTTCAATTATCCTCATATTGACTGGGTCAATTTGTGTTCTGGTCATGATAAGGAAACCGGATTTCTTGATGTGCTAAATGACTGTGGCTTAGATCAGCTAGTCACGGAGCCCACCAGAGGACAGGTGACTCTGGATTTAATTTTGTGCGGTACGCAGGACCTGGTTAGAGATGTAAACGTTACTGAGCCATTGGGGAACAGTGATCATGCTGCGATCCGTTTTGACGTGCATGTTGGGGGAAGAATACCAGGCAAATCTCTAACAAAAACCCTTGACTTCCGACGGGCGGACTTCCCTCAAATGAGGAGGCTGGTTAGAAGGAGGTTGAAAGGGAGGGTAAAAAGAGTCCAATCTCTCCAGAGTGCATGGAGGCTGCTTAAAACAACAGTAATAGAGGCCCAGCAGAGGTGTATACCGCAAAGAAAGAAGGGTTCCACTAAATCCAGGAGGGTCCCCGCATGGCTAACCAGCCAAGTTAGAGAGGCTGTGAAGGGCAAGGAAGCTTCCTTCCGTAAATGGAAGTCTTGCCCTAATGAGGAGAGTAAAAAGGAACATAAACTGTGGCAAAAGAAATGTAAGAAGGTGATATGGGAGGCCGAGCGAGACTATGAGGAACGCATGGCCAGCAACATTAAGGGGAACAATAAAAGCTTCTTCAAATACGTTAGAAGCAGGAAACCCGCCAGAGAAGCGGTTGGCCCTCTGGATGGTGAGGGAGGGAAAGGGGAGATAAAAGGAGACTTAGAGATGGCAGAGAAATTAAATGAGTTCTTTGCATCTGTCTTCACGTCAGAAGACCTCGGGCAGATACCGCTGCCCGAACGGCCCCTCCTGACCGAGGAGTTAAGTCAGATAGAGGTTAAAAGAGAAGATGTTTCAGACCTCATTGATAAATTAAAGATCAATAAGTCGCCAGGCCCTGATGGCATCCACCCAAGGGTTATTAAGGAATTGAAGAATGAAGTTGCAGATCTCTTGACTAAGGTATGCAACTTGTCCCTCAAAACGGCCATGGTGCCAGAAGATTGGAGGATAGCAAATGTCATGCCTATTTTTAAAAAGGGAAAGAGGGGGGACCCGGGAAACTATAGGCCGGTCAGCCTAACATCCATACCGGGTAAGATGGTGGAATGCCTCATCAAAGATAGGATCTCAAAACACATAGACGAACAGGCCTTGCTGAGGGAGAGTCATCATGGCTTCTGTAAGGGTAAGTCTTGCCTCACGAACCTTATAGAATTCTTTGAAAAGGTCAACAGGCATGTGGATGCGGGAGAACCCGTGGACATTATATATCTGGACTTTCAGAAGGCGTTTGACACGGTCCCTCACCAAAGGCTACTGAAAAAACTCCACAGTCAGGGAATTAGAGGACAGGTCCTCTCGTGGATTGAGAACTGGTTGGAGGCCAGGAAGCAGAGAGTGGGTGTCAATGGGCAATTTTCACAATGGAGAGAGGTGAAAAGTGGTGTGCCCCAAGGATCTGTCCTGGGATCGGTGCTTTTCAACCTCTTCATAAATGACCTGGAGACAGGGTTGAGCAGTGAAGTGGCTAAGTTTGCAGATGACACCAAACTTTTCCGAGTGGTAAAGACCAGAAGTGATTGTGAGGAGCTCCAGAAGGATCTCTCCAGACTGGCAGAATGGGCAGCAAAATGGCAGATGCGCTTCAATGTCAGTAAGTGTAAAGTCATGCACATTGGGGCAAAAAATCAAAACTTCACATATAGGCTGATGGGTTCTGAGCTGTCTGTGACAGATCAGGAGAGAGATCTTGGGGTGGTGGTGGACAGGTCGATGAAAGTGTCGACCCAATGTGCGGCGGCAGTGAAGAAGGCCAATTCTATGCTTGGGATCATTAGGAAGGGTATTGAGAACAAAATGGCTAGTATTATAATGCCGTTGTACAAATCGATGGTAAGGCCATACCTGGAGTATTGTGTCCAGTTCTGGTCGCCGCATCTCAAAAAAGACATAGTGGAAATGGAAAAGGTGCAAAAGAGAGCGACTAAGATGATTACGGGGCTGGGGCACCTTCCTTATGAGGAAAGGCTACGGCGTTTGGGCCTCTTCAGCCTAGAAAAGAGATGCTTGAGGGGGGACATGATTGAGACATACAAAATTATGCAGGGGATGGACAGAGTGGATAGGGAGATGCTCTTTACACTCTCACATAATACCAGAACCAGGGGACATCCACTAAAATTGAGTGTTGGGCGGGTTAGGACAGACAAAAGAAAATATTTCTTTACTCAGCGCGTGGTCGGTCTGTGGAACTCCTTGCCACAGGATGTGGTGCTGGCGTCTAGCCTAGACGCCTTTAAAAGGGGATTGGACGAGTTTCTGGAGGAAAAATCCATTATGGGGTACAAGCCATGATGAGTATGCGCAACCTCCTGATTTTAGGAATGGGTTAAGTCAGAATGCCAGATGTAGTGGAGGGCACCAGGATGAGGTCTCTTGTTATCTGGTGTGCTCCCTGGGGCATTTGGTGGGCCGCTGTGAGATACAGGAAGCTGGACTAGATGGGCCTATGGCCTGATCCAGTGGGGCTGTTCTTATGTTCTTATGTTCTTAAGAGACCTAGAAAGTCACCTAGGCCAATTCCCTCCTTAGCATAGTCCAGGGTTGCCCAAACTCTGGTCCGGGGCCATTTGTGGCCCTCAGGGACTCCCAATCTGACCCTCGGGGAGCCCCCAGTCTTCAGTGAGCCCCCACTAGAGAGTTGCTGGAGCTCATGCTGGCCCAATGCAACTGTTCTCAGTGCAAGGGCCAACTGTTTGACTTTTTGCATGCGCTGCAGGCTGGGTTTTCTCTCTGCAGCTTGCTGTTTCATGTCAGCGAAGGAAAGGCCGGTCTTGCTTTGCACAAGGCCTTTTATAGGCCTTGAACTATCCAAGACCGTCATTCATTCATATAAGTTCCATTCCTAATATAGTCATTTATGTAAATTTATTCAAATTTTAAATGCAAATTAATTCTTTTTTCCCCAGCCCCTGACACTGTCAGAGAGATGATGTGGCCCTACTGCCAAAAAGTTTGGACACCACTGGCATAATCTGATGCCAAAACTGGGTGGAGCAGACCTGGATCTCCATCAATTCTTGTAAAATGGCCCCACTCTTTTCTCTAGTCAGTCCTGATTTACTTCCTCTTTGCCCCAGGTCAAGCCCATTGTGTGATCCAGCTGAGTTATGCAGGATCAAAAAAGTGATGTTTAATGTTATACAAATACTGGAGTCTACCTACTATTCCCATTACAAAGGATTGCACTGAACCCTTGCACCTGACCTACTCTCAGTGCTGTAAGTGGAATATTTAACACCCAGTCCAATGGGCATAGTCAGCAGGTTGGTGGTATTCATCAAGGGCACAATCCTAACCAACTTTCCAGCACTGGCATAGCTGTGCCAGTGGGTGTGTGCTGCATCCTGCAGTTGGGGTGCAGTCACAGAGGCCTCCTCAAGATAAGGCAATGTTGCATAGTTGCATTGAGTTGCATTGCCTTTATGTCAGTGCTGGAAAGTCGATTAGGATTGTGGCCTAATTCAACCTGGGGTGCATCTATAATACGCATCGCTCAAGTCAAGCAACTAATCAATAAGCACTCAGGTTCACACTGATTCTGTTACCAATACTTCTCTTCTAGGGTTATGCTGACATCTTTGCAGTAGTTGTTTATGAACAATTATCTTTGAACAGTTTCTGTATCTCTCCAGAATCTTAATGCGCTCTTGGGTGTATCCATTCAAGATCAGATTTCCTTCCCATTCAATTGCAGAATAGGCAGGTCACTGCCTCTGGCAATTTCCTGGAATTGCATGGTACATTACAAAGTATGGAAGCATCTGATGGTGTATCAAACAGCACTTGATAGCAACAGAGTCTCATTTTGAATCAAACTGCTATTGTGCTACCATCATTCTGATAGTTTTACTAGGGAGCAAGGTGACTCCAAATTTTGTATGGTTTTCTGCCAAATAACTAAAACACAGTCCTCCCTGTTCTTTGCTTATGTATGACCAGGGATTGGAACTTGAGTAGGTGACTCAAATTCAAGTCGCAAAAACATGTGTTTTACGCTGACTCAAGTCAAGTCACCTGGGTCGATGACTCTGGCACTGACTAAGGTCACTGAATCAGCACTTGGTCCCCACACATGCAGACTCAAGTCTGTCTGTGTCTGCGTGTGCTGGCTTACTTTTTTGTGGTGTGAAAGACCTCATGGGGCTGTCATTCAGACTGGGTGTGCAGCAGGGAAGTTCCAGCCAGGAGTCAGGGAAGGTTAATGTTTTGCTTTTAATCGAGCAGGAGGCAGGAGCGGGCTCACTTTTCTGTCTCTGAAGGAACCAATGATCATTGGACAAAGGATGGAAGGTCTGACTTTTTTTCCTTTGGATGAGGTAGGACAGAAGGAGAAGCCCAAGGGGGTTCTTGCCTTAGAATTGGCTGGAGAAGCCCAGAGAGGCTAAATGCATATAGCCAGGCAATACACTCTAATGAAGAAACACCTGCCTCAAGTTGTAATCCTGCTGCCGGGACACATCTTGGTAGACCAAAAATAGATCTTAAAAATATAGTAAGAACACTTTCAATACTTAAATGAAATCCCAGAATCCAAACTGGGCACCCATATAAAAGTTGAGAGAGAACCTTGGCCTTAAAGACTTGAATTGCAGCAGGTATAAAAGAAACAGGTGATTGCCTTGGTAAAATTCTGGGCTGCCTGTTTAGCGGACTTCCTATGGGCAGCCCACAAGAGATTATGTTGAAATGTAATTCCCAAATATCTAAATTGTTTAACTTGGTCTAAACATTGGCCATTAATTATCCACTTTTTTATAACTCCATGCTGGCGAAAGACCAAAATTTTTGTTTTACTAAGAACATAAGAACAGCCTCACTGGATCAGGCTATAGGCCCATCTAGTCCAGCTTCCTGTATCTCACAGCGGCCCACAAAATGCCCCAGGGAGCACATCAAATAACAAGAGACCTGCATCCTAGTGCCTCCCTTGCATCTGGCATTCTGATATAGCCCGTTTCTAAAATCAGAAGGTTGCACATACACATCATGGCTTGTAACCCATAATGGATTTTTCCTCCAGAAACTTGTCCAATCCCCTTTTAAAGGCATCCAGTCCAGATGCTATCACCACATCCTGCGGCAAGGAGTTCCACAGACCGACCACACACTGAGTAAAGAAAGTACTATTATTTATGGTCAGCAGGTTGTTTTTACAATAAGTCATGAATGTGCGCATTAAGTGCTTAAGGCCTATTTCAGATAATGACAACAAAGCAGCAGCATCTGCATACAATAATAATGGGCACTTAGTATCTCCCAACTTAGGTGTATGGAAAACTGATGCAAGGCAACACTCATTCAAATCGTTTAGATACAGAATGAATAACGTGGGGGCTAGTATGCATCCTTGATGGACTCCTCTGGTGGCAGAAATGGATTTTGTCAAATTCCCTTCTATCCCACATCTTACTACAAGTGTGGTGCCCTGGTAGAAACGCATGAGATAGAGGAGTCTCTTGTCTATACATGTTTGAGACAACTTTAACCATAAATTGTCTCTTGGGATAGAATCGAAAGTAATTGGGCCTTAGGGAACCTAGATTCTAATCTTATTATATAATTTTCTAAATCATCCCAGGCTTGCTTGATAGAATTTTGAGTTGAAAAGGGAGGAATATATACATTAATCAACAAAAATGATTTAATTCCAAAATCTATGTGACTGGCCACTGCTATTTTCCCACAAGGAGAAACCCGTTTAATTGATGCTTACAGGACTGTTGATATCAATATTGCCAAACCTCCCTTCGGTCTACCTTTTCCTTTAGGTGGCTCGGCAAATACGTCATTTGTTAGAAACCCATTTAAATAAATTTTTTCAGTAGCCCAAGATTCTTGAATACAAATCACATCATGGGCTTTTAAGTATTCCAAAACCTTAACATCATTTTGCTTAGAGGCCCATCCTGCTATATTCCATGAGACTATTTTAAATTTCTCAGATGCCTCAGTCAAAATCTGTCGTTTAACCCCAAGACAACGATCGGGTACTGGAGAGAGGGATTTAACAGTGGGGGCATCTTGATGTAATCTCTGTCATTCTATCTCATAAGAACATAAGAACATAAGAACAGCCCCACTGGATCAGGCCATAGGCCCATCTAGTCCAGCTTCCTGTATCTCACAGCGGCCCACCAAATGCCCCAGGGAGCACACCAGATAACAAGAGACCTCATCCTGGTGCTCTCCCCTACATCTGGCATTCTGACTTAACCCATTCCTAAAATCAGGAGGTTGCGCATACACATCATGGCTTGTACCCCATAATGGATTTTTCCTCCAGAAACTCGTCCAATCCCCTTTTAAAGGCGTCTAGGCTAGACGCCAGCACCACATCCTGTGGCAAGGAGTTCCACAGACCGACCACGCGCTGAGTAAAGAAATATTTTCTTTTGTCTGTCCTAACCCGCCCAACACTCAATTTTAGTGGATGTCCCCTGGTTCTGGTATTATGTGAGAGTGTAAAGAGCATCTCCCTATCCACTCTGTCCATCCCCTGCATAATTTTGTATGTCTCAATCATGTCCCCCCTCAAGCGTCTCTTTTCTAGGCTGAAGAGGCCCAAACGCCGTAGCCTTTCCTCATAAGGAAGGTGCCCCAGCCCCGTAATCATCTTAGTCGCTCTCTTTTGCACCTTTTCCATTTCCACTATGTCTTTTTTGAGATGCGGCGACCAGAACTGGACACAATACTCCAGGTGTGGCCTTACCATCGATTTGTACAACGGCATTATAATACTAACCGTTTTGTTCTCAATACCCTTCCTAATGATCCCAAGCATAGAATTGGCCTTCTTCACTGCCGCCGCACATTGTGTCGACACTTTCATCGACCTGTCCAGCACCACCCCAAGATCTCTCTCCTGATCTGTCACAGACAGCTCAGAACCCATCAGCCTATATCTAAAGTTTTGATTTTTTGCCCCAATGTGCATGACTTTACACTTACTGACATTGAAGCGCATCTGCCATTTTGCTGCCCATTCTGCCAGTCTGGAGAGATCCTTCTGGAGCTCCTCACAATCACTTCTGGTCTTTACCACTCGGAAAAGTTTGGTGTCGTCTGCATAATACAGTTCAGTTCACCATCCTTATCCAGAACAGCACACCCAGTTCCTTTTGAGGGATCAACGTACTCTTGTTTAGATGCTATTACTTGGGATGATGACATGGGGGCATTTTGACCCAGTTCTTCAGGATCCAGGTATCTTCTTTGTAGCCATTCCTCATTAGTCATAGGGGCTTTCTTAGTACAGTGGTGCCTCGCATAACGAAATTAATTCTTTCCGCAAGTCCTTTCGTTATGCGAGTTTTTTGTTTTGCGAAGCGCGTTTTCCCATCGGAATGCATTGAAATTTAATTAATGCGTTCCTATGGGCAAGAAAAGTCAGAACAAAGTCAAATTTGGTTTACAAAGTGTTTATTAAGTGCTCTTTAAAGGCATACATACTGTACTGAGGATTTCAAAAACGGGGGGGGGATGCTGAGTGGGGAGCTTGAAGGCTGTAATCCTGTGCACACTTTCCTGGGAGCAAGCACAATGGGACTTACTTCTGAGGAGACACGCACAGGATTGTGCTCTAAGCTGGGGAGGAGGACAGAGCAGCTGCACTCAATTGCTTGCTTTTGCCGTGATCATGGAGGGAAACAAGGAAGCACAATGGGACTTACTTACATAAACTGACATGAAGATCCTCCCCTTACTAGGGTGGATGGGATCATAAACTGGCATGAAGATCCCCCCTTATTAGGGTGAATGGGATCAGGCTTGCGGAGCGGGAGGCTGCGATGGCAGGTTGCTGGGGGGGCTTACATTCAGATGCTGGATGAGGTGAGTGAAGGCTGTGTGAGTGTGAGTGTGGGGGGGCAGAGCATCTCTGTGTGTAAGAGAAGGGGGCAGCCTATGTGTGTGAGAGAGGGGGGAAAGTGTTTGTGTTGCAGAGAAGTTGTGATGCTCCAGGCTTGGGGTGGGGGGAAAGAGAGGCTGTGATGCTCCAGGCTTGCGAGGGGGGGGGAAGAGAGAGGCTGCAATGCTCCAGGCTTGGGGGGAGAGAGGCTGGGATGCTCCAGGCTTGGGGAGAGAGAGGGCTGTGATGTTCCAGGCTTGCGGGGGGCACAAAAATGGGCAGGAGCAAGAACGTGCAACCCCTGACAGGCACACAGGAGCCTGGCCCTGTGAGTGAGTGAGTGAGGGGTGGTGAAGAGAGCGTAGGTGTGTGTGTGAAAGGGAGGGAGGGATGCTGACTGACCCGCTGCTGCGCGAGGAAACCCCAAGAACTCATCATCCTTCCTTAGGGTGAACATGAGCATAAACTGGCATGACGATCCTCCCCCTTCCTTAGGGTGAATGTGAGCATAAACTGGCATGAAGATCCCCCCCTTAAAACAAAACAAAACAAAACAAAAAAAATTTGTCTTGCGAAGCACGGGTCATAAAAATTTGTTGTGCGAGTCACCAAAAGTCGCAAAACGCTTTCGTTCTGTGAGTTTTTCGGTGCGCGAGGCATTCGTTATGCAAGGTACCACTGTATACTCTTTTGTTTGGTTGGTGATTATATCATTAACCTGCACCTGGGGGTCTCACGTTTTTATCTATGTTCTTATAGTAAAAAAGAACATCACATAGAGAAAAAAGATTATCAGTTTATTATTTCCACTTGTGCGTGCAGAGGCAGGGCTTTATAGGAGTTTAAAAGTTTCAGTTCTTCCGGATCAAACTCAGCCCTTAATTCCTATGAATTCCGTTGCTGTTGCCACTCCAAGTTCTTATTGGGCATTTCACATTGATTAGTTTGTATAGCCTCTAATGCGCTTGGTGGGCCATCCTTCCTGAGACTACTATTATTTCTTAGCTGTTGATGAATCAGTGTGGTGGTTGTATAATTTTCAAATAACCTAGTCACTTTAAGACCCACATTTTGAAGAGGGTCTTTGTGCCTGGCCTTATACAATTTATTGGCAGTCATCCAGCTCCTAAATGTAACTCTTGCACGAAGAGAATGATAATTATAAAATAGGTATTCTATATCAAGAATATCATCAGGTTGAAGAAACTGTAGGGCTGCTTCAGTCAATAATTCTAAAAAATGAGTTTTACGTTGCAGAAGAGCGATTTTACCTTTAGGTTTTGGAAAATTGAGAAAAACCAGCTTCTGACGATTTAACACTAAGTCCCATTTCTGCTGGTTTAAATTTAATTTGATGTTGGTCAACTTCCTGGTGGTTATGTATTGAAAAAGTTTGTTCAGGTATTTCGTATTGTCTGAGGTCTTGTTTCTCACTGGAATGTGATCCTAATTTTTCCTCAACCACAGAAACAGATAAATCTTTAGATGATTCTTTATTCTTTGAGACTGTATATTTCCTATCTCTCAGTACTTGAGCCTCCTTTTTTGAGAAGCTAGAGTCCTTTTTATGAAGTGCCTCCATCAGATTAAACACTCTTTTAAAATTAAATTTCTTCTGTTGTTTGGATAAATTTGAACCTTTCCTAGGGAATTTAATGTTTTTACTTTTTTCCCTAGAAGGTTTTCTTCCTCTTTGGTAGTTTCTTACTAAATTCTTTGCTTTCATCTCCATTCTTAGGACCAAAATTTGTTTTATTTTCTTTTGCTTCTATTTCACTTCTAATATTGTTTTCCTTCCTAAATGTAGAGCTCTCCTTACTCTTATAAAGCTCTACCAGAGTGGTTAACAGCCCATGGTTCTCACGGCTCTGGGCAAGCCCAGGGTTTTGAAGGTACCTGGCAGGTGAAGCAGATGGGCAGGGTCAGCACCAGGTCCCTCCTTCAGCGAATGCCCCCAGCTCATAAGAACATTAGAACATAAGAACAGCCCCACTGGATCAGGCCATAGGCCCATCTAGTCCAGCTTCCTGTAACTCACAGCGGCCCACCAAATGCCCCAGGGAGCACACCAGATAACAAGAGACCTCATCCTGGTGCCCTCCCTTGCATCTAGCATTCTGACATAGCCCATTTCTAAAATCAGAAGGTTGCGCATACACATCATGGCTTGTACCCCATAATGGATTTTTCCTCCAGAAACTTGTCCAATCCCCTTTTAAAGGTGTCCAGGCCAGATGCCATCACCACATCCTGTGGCAAGGAGTTCCACAGACCGACCACGCGCTGAGTAAAGAAATATTTTCTTTTGTCTGTCCTAACTCTCCCAACACTCAATTTTAGTGGATGTCCCCTGGTTCTGGTATTATGTGAGAGTGTAAAGAGCATCTCCCTATCCACTCTGTCCATCCCCAGCTCTCCAGGCAACACAGCTCCCCTAATTCATATCTTTTTTTTTTTAAAAAAAGTGAGGATATTTATGAGATGTGAGCACACGTGAAGATATTTATATCTGGTATAGCATTTAAAAGTCACGCAGATAGACAGGGTAGTGGTAGCATTGTTACTTGGTAGGATAATAAGAGGCCCAAGCTATGGCAAGTGAAAGAAGAGATTCTGGATGACTTCAATTTTAATAAAATATATTTGAAGCTGCTGGACATATCTAAGGTGGGCAAACGTTTGTTATTCATAAAACAAAATATTTTGAGTTTTGGAAACAATTCTAGGAAAATATTAGTGCACAGAGTCAAGCAGTTTAAACGAACATTAATCCCACCAATTCAAACACAAGAAGGGATGAAAACAGAGGGAGAGGCTGATATGAAAGAGCTGAAAAACATTCTACTTCTGTAATGTATTCTTGTCAGTCCTTGGTTCAGACACAAGGAAGTCTGGGCAGGGTCTAGAGAGGGGAAACCGAGATCCAAGGGCCAGAGGCAGATAACAGAGTTTGGTCCGGCGAATCGAACCCAGTGAACAAAGATCTGGGGAACCAGGGGTAAGTAAAGTCCTGCCACATTTAGAAGGGAGGAGGCATGTCATGGCTAGAGGTCTACTCGTAAAAAGTTACTCAGATTGAGGAACCAAACCTGAAGCCATTGTCATAAAGAGCCTTACTGGTTCCCCAGATCACCTAGTTTGGCTGGACTAATGAGCAGCAGATACTGGCCATCACCTGGTGCAACTCAGCTAAGAGAAGACCAATACAGTAAAGTAATGCTACTTCACCTCTCCCTTTTTTTGAAGCATGTCACAAAAATAATCTGAAAACATAATGAAACCCAGCAACATACACTCAACCAAAAACCAACACAACCGCTGTTATTCTAGCCAGTGATCCTGAGCGTAGCTGCTGAGTTGGTCGAAAATTCCCTTATGTGCATTTCAGTTACTATGAGGCAACAGACATTTTTTGCCAATGTTTTGAGTTATTAAGTGTGAAATGCCCACAGGTAAAAAAAAAATAGAATATTTTTATATTCATATTAATTGCTATTGACCTCCATGTCCATTTTAGTGAAATTCATTAAAAAGGTCCCCCCCCCGCCCCATGTTGGGACTTGGGAGAACCTGTCATTGTCTTCTCCCACATTTTCACTGAAACTTAAAGAGAAAATCTCTCAGTGAAAATTGGAAAAGGAGCCACTGAAAAATAACAATATACTTTTAAATCTGTGTATTTGAATTTCTGCCCATAATGTCCTCTTCCTAGTTCATATGGATTTTTTTTTTTTCAAAATTTAGACAATATATATTTTCAGAGAAAACAGCTATTTTTTAGGCATTTTATTTTTTGTCTGTGTCATAGGTCACATGCTTGGCCAGGAGAAACAAATTGGTTTGCCTGTTTTTTACTGCTTCTACTCCTGAGCTTTCAACAGCAGCTTAATGTGCTGACATCAACTGGTGATAATGTTTATCTCTATACTGTGAGAAACTGCACCTGCCGATTTTCTGCCCATCAAACAAATTGAAACAAAACTTACCTGCACAATTAGTGTTAACATATCTGCTTAAAAAACCTTCATTGCTAAGAACCAGGTTGCCAAATTACCAGGAAAAACTAGACTGAGTTGCTCCTGGGCCTTTAATACTCAGGCAATGTCATTAAAGCAGCAAGTGAAATTTTCCATGGTGTAGAGGGAATGTACTGTATTAGATCAGCTGCTATTCTTTGAGGATCAAGACTGTTAAAGGCAGCAGTAAAAGTTCAGCAGAAGAGCAAACCTAACTGAGAACCGAAACCTTCAACTCTGCCAATGGCTTTTGACCTCAGCAAAAGGAACCTTCCATGACCTCTTTTCATTTTACCATCTCTCCTCTGATACACTGTTGATAACAATTGTGTAAGAGCAGAAAGGTGCTTATTGCACAACAGAAAACAAATAGCACATTAGTAAGGATCCAAAAACCCTGCCTGTGGGCTTATAAACTACACCAGGGGTGGCCAACCTTTCAACTTTAGGCTCCAGGACCTTTAACTATGTATTATTGTATTGGCAACCTTCAGTCTCGAAAGACTATGGTATCGCGCTCTGAAAGGTGGTTCTGGCACAGCGTCTAGTGTGGCTGAAAAGGCCAATCCGGGAGTGACAATCCCTTCCACACCGGGAGCAAGTGCAGTCTGTCCCTGGTCTGTCTCCCTGGCTATGGGCCTTCCTTCTTTGCCTCTTAGCCTCAGACTGTTGGCAAAGTGTCTCTTCAAACTGGGAAAGGCCATGCTGCACAGCCTGCCTCCAAGCGGGCCGCTCAGAGGCCAGGGTTTCCCACTTGTTGAGGTCCATCCCTAAGGCCTTCAGATCCCTCTTGCAGATGTCCTTGTATCGCAGCTGTGGTCTACCTGTAGGGCGCTTTCCTTGCACGAGTTCTCCATAGAGGAGATCCTTTGGGATACGGCCATCATCCATTCTCACGACATGACCAAGCCAACGCAGGCGTCTCTGTTTCAGCAGTGAATACATGCTAGGGATTCCAGCACGTTCCAGGACTGTATTGTTTGGAACTTTGTCCTGCCAGGTGATACCGAGGATGCGTCGGAGGCAGCGCATGTGGAAAGCGCTCAGTTTCCTCTCCTGTTGTGAGCGAAGAGTCCATGACTCGCTGCAGTACAGAAGTGTACTCAGGACGCAAGCTCTGTAGACCTGGATCTTGGTATGTTCCGTCAGCTTCTTGTTGGACCAGACTCTCTTTGTGAGTCTGGAAAACGTGGTAGCTGCTTTACCGATGCGCTTGTTTAGCTTGTTTAGCTCGGTATCGAGAGAATGTGTGTCGGAGATCGTTGAGCCAAGGTACACAAAGTCATGGACAACCTCCAGTTCATGCTCAGAGATTGTAATGCAGGGAGGTGAGTCCACATCCTGAACCATGACCTGTGTTTTCTTCAGGCTGATTGTCAATCCAAAATCTTGGCTATGTAGAATCTTTAACTATGTAGAAGAGAGAATTTCGGCAAGTCCAGCTTGTGGTTTCATTGATGACAAGCTCACCTGCTAAAAATTCCCTCCTCCATGCAATTGTTAAAAGTCCAGGAGCCCTAAAGTTGAAAGGTTCGTCATTCCTGGCCTACACAAAGTTGAAAGATTGGCCACCCCTGGCCTACACAGACACATGAGGAAAAGGAAAGGATGAAAGAAAAAACAATGGAAGAAGAAGCACACTGATTTAAAATATTTCAGAACCAAATGACAGGGGCCACTGGCGCTCTGCGCTGAAAATTCCCCACTTGAATGTCTTCTTGTTAAAGCAGCCACAGGGACCCCCAAACTGGAGAAGGGCTATGATGCAGGGTCGATCCTTGACACCATGGCTCAGATCCAAACGGCCCTCAGAAAGGTATTATAGTTGCAGAGAGAAAACCTCGCAGGCATAATACTGTCCACATTTGTTCCCACTTTTGGCAAACAGAGGGTGGGCAGACTTTGCATTTAAAGTGGCTTTAAAAAAAAAATAAAGGATTATTCAACAATGGCATCTCCCAACTGCAACCTGATCCAGTCCATACTATCCCCTCAGGTTTCTCCTGTTTTATTCTGCTGCATATCATTTTTTTTCTCAGCAATGTTTTTTCATCTGTAAAACCAGAGTAAATGACATAACTGTGGGTGAGATAACATGGAAAGCTGCCTTATATCAATTTCTAACAATTGGTATATCTAACTAAATACGGTCTGTGCTGACTGGTGTATGTTTTCAGGGTCCCAGGATCTTTTCCAGTCCTACCTGGAGATGCCACAGATTGGACCCAGGAACTTCAGCATGGAAGGCATGTACTCTGCCACTGAACAACACCTTCTCCCCACATAAAGTAATACATAAAAGTATATATATATATATATATATATATATATATATATATATATATATATATATATATATATATATATACTTTGAGATCAAACCAGGAAGATCCATTCTGAAATGTTGTTGGTTCTTGAAAGAGAGAACCTCTATGATTGTAAAAATCCCCTAGAGGGGGATACATGCCTGCCTATGTAAACCGCCTTGAATAAAGTCAGAGGAGTAATCCGATGACCAGAAAGGCAGTATATAAATACCTAGTTATTATTACTATTATTATTATTATTATCTATTTTGACTCCAATTTGCAGCAGAGCCCAGTGGCTCCAGCACAAAGTAAGAGCATAATCCGCAGTCCCTAAACTGGTTGGGCCTCAGTAACCTGTCCCTTGCTGGCACTAGCCATACAGCTTCTAATTACCCTTCTGCCTAAATCCTATTGAAATGAAGGGGAACTGAGTATGGCCATGTTTGTGCCCTTGCTTGGCCCCTGTCCGTTCCAACAGGCAGGAGGAGTTTATTCTTGTAGAGTATTGCTTTCCGTGGAATTTGTACAGCACAAGTTCCCAGCAGACAGTTTTACTATTTTATCGATCCACATTGGTCAGAATAAACACAACGACGACCTCTTCCACAGAACCGAAATGCCTCTTTCTGAAACACTCACACTGAGACACTCATTGTATTGTGCTGAGTTTATTACAATGACAGGCAAACTGTAAACAACAACCATGTTATGAAACTCCAGAACTAGAGTTAGTTATTTGCACACCGAGTACCTGCCAACACTTGATACCCATAAATAACCCACAGCTGTGAGGGCAGGAGGAGAACCACCTCCAAAGAATCTAGGAATTGATTGGTGTGGGAAAACTGTTTTGCCAGAGAGATCCGTTTATGGCCCTTATTCAGGTGGGGAGGATCTGAACTTGTACATTTTGGCAGAGTTTAGTTTTGCCACTTATTAATCCTTCTGATTGCCAATAGGCCATGCTTCCTGTGTGCTGGGTGAATGATACATTAAGGGCTCATATACATACAGTCAAATATTACTTGGAGAATGGTATTTTTGTAGGGCCTTGTTTGCAGGTAGTATAACTGAAGAATTATGTTTACCTACTCAATGTCTTTTTGCACTAGCAATGCTAGACTCTAGAGCAGTGGTTCTCACACATTTAGCACTGGGACCCACTTTTTAGAATGAGAATCTGTCAGGACCCACCAGAAGTGATGTCATGATGACATCATCAAGCAGGAAAATTTTTAACAATCCTACCCACACTTACCCAGGAGAAAGCCCCATTTACTATCATTGTTAAAAGAATATACATTGTTAAAAGTACAAATCTCTAACATTTCCCCTAATGCAGTCACATACTACGGTAGCATCAAGTCTAATATATTAAAAATAAAATATTGAAATGAATGGGGACCCACATGAAATTGGCTCGCAACCCACCTAGTGGGTCCCAACCCACAGTTTGAGAAACACTGCTCTGGATAATTGCTTACCCTCATGATTACAGTAACTGTTGTGGGGAAAAACCAAACACATACTCATGTTGTAAGTGAGCTCAACTTACAACAAGAGTACATTTGACAATAAGAAGATATCTGGCAACTAGCCTTGTGTCTTACAAAATGTTTTATGAAGGAATGAAAGTACGGGGGGCATATCCATGGATCCCATATCCGCAGTTTCAATTGCCCACAGATCAGATCGATGCCACCCATGCGCCCCCTCTGGATGCTATAGTAACAGAAAAAAAGTAGGTCAAACATGTCTGCCTGTACATTTATATTGTAAGGTGTGACCCATTTGAGACGCCAAGGAAGTGAGGAGGGTTATTCAAGGTGTCTCAATGTAATACATTTACGTAGCATAAATGGCTTGTGTTGCTTGCATAATGCAGGTTTCGAAGTTAAATATTTTAGCTAATTTGGTTAATTATTTGTAAGAACATCAAGGGAAACCACAGATAGTATAGCCTAAGACCAGCAAAAGGTAGCAGACTTTCACCCCACTTGTAAACCCTGAACAATGGTTACCCAGGACAGAACTCTCCCTGAACCAACTTTTTGTATCCTTTTCCTTTCAGTCTTGGTGTAACTCACAGGAAATCCCAGCACAGATGAAACTATGGTATTGCCCAAGGACATCTAGGGAGGGCAGGACAATAGGAACGCTTGCTCTGTTCTAACAGTTGTTCATAGAATTGTTCAAAGTACTTTGCAATTCTTATGCCATTTTTTATCCCAACAAGAACCCAGAAAAAGTAGGTTAGACAGATAGACACGGATTCCTTCCAAGCCAGCCCAGCGAGGTTAACAGCTTATATTTATAGGAATGTGAATGACATTCAATTAGCCATTAAAGGCGCTGCTTCATTTCCCAAACTATAACAGATTCCCATTCCTTCCACCTGGTGTTGCGAAAGAACTCCAAGCTGGAAAAAATTACATTTGCAAACTGCTCTGCCAGCATCATAGTGTTATATAAGAAGGGATCCTGTTACAGAGAGTTTCTTTCAGGAACAAAAGGTGCATTCAAGCCTACTGGTTAGACAAATGATGCTAAACTTTCAACCACTCTCCCCCCACCATAGAAGTATAACAAAGCCAAGAGGTGAGACAGGACGCTGAAACGCCCAACAAGCACCAGGTTGCCCAGGGACCTGGGCTAAGGCACTGCCACCAAGCGCTCCTTGGTATCCCCTGCTTACTCTCTTATACTGCATTTGGGATTGTTACCGCCACTGGTACTGACTGCTCAAGGGGTCAGCCTGGCCAGGGCCCCCTAATGAGTGTGGGGGCTTAATCAGTGCTAGACATGGCCAACTCTTGGTGTCAGCCCTTCTTTACATTTAATGCAAAGTTGGGCCCTGCATTTTTTTTTTAATTGCATAACTAGCAGCCAAAAGCAAAGAGGCCAATCACAACCAGAATCATGATTCCTGCCATGCTGGAATGGCATGACCTGATACAATCCCTACCTTATTTATTCATGCTGTTCTAGGTCCTGATCCCAGCCCCTCCCCCCCCCACCTAGCAGCTAGGCCATGTTGAACCTGGGCAGTTGCACAAAGGGGCATGTGATTCTAGTTTTTATAACCTGTAGGCGTTCATCAGGCATTAGCATGCCTGTTCCCTCCCTGTCAGGGAGTTGAGCTGAGCTGCCCTGGATGCAGCCACCTCACACCACCTGGGCCCTGTTTAAAATGACCCCCAAAAAAGAGCATGCTGGGATACTTTGCTATTCTAAGAGTGTGATCCTAAATGATGCATCTGCTGGCCCAGCAAACCCTGGGTGGCATTTTGTTCAGGTGGTTCAGACATAATGGAAGCACTGGCCGGACCTGGGCTCAGTACAGCTGTTGGTCTGGAAGCTTTTTTCCCTGTTGCTATTTCTGAGTATTAAATCATTTTTATCTTTACCTTTGCCTAACCACTTGGGAGAATTTATATGGAAATCAGTCTTTATATTTTCTGGCTAGGTCAGTCTTGACTACAGGACTCTTGAGACATTCTCTAGCATTCCAGTGTCCGGTGTAAAGGTATATGACCCCACAATCCTAGGCATGTTTACTCAGAAGTAAGACTCACTATGTTCAATGTGGCTTACTCCCAGGTAAGCATGATAGGCTTAATGTCTCTGGGTCCAATCCTATGCAGTGCACACCTGCTCACCGCTGGCTTACATTGTCACAAACGTGCCATAAGGCATGTTTGTGGGGTTTAGTGCTGGCTGTGTGCCAAAGCTAGCCCAGTGCCAGGGGATAGCCAGTGGTCCGCTGCTTGGTGGTCACCCAAAACACCAGGTGGCAGAGAGGTAGGTGGGGTGTGGGAGGAGGCGTTCCGAACATGACCCGACATGGAGTTCTTTGAATCTGTGCCAGCCCAAGGGTTGCCACAGAATCGAATAGCCCCATTGTGAGGCTACTTTCCTTACCTGAGGGAAGAGGATGAACATTCCCTTCTCCCAAGGAGCTGCCAGCGGCTGCCAGGTTGTGTGTTGGATGCTGCGGCAGCCATTTTCAGCACTGTGCTCCAGGCAGCTCAGGATTGGGCTGCCTGACGTAGCTTTGTTGAAGCTAAGCAAGTCTGGGTCTGCCAAAGCCTGGATAAGAAATGACTTTGGAACCCCAACATAAGTGCCGGCATGGAAGAAAGGCAGAATAACAATGAAATAAACAGAATCCGGAAGCAACGCCTACATCTCAGCCTAATCCAACATATGTAACTAGTCAACAGACTCCTTTGATCTACTCTTGCATTTGTCAAATACAAACCCCCCCTTCTTTAGTTAGTGGTATAAAATATGATCTATAGATTGGTTTTGGCCTCTTTGTTGTAGTTCATCCAAGACCCACATGATGGCATCAGATGCTTAAGGCATTTTTCGTAGCTGACTCCAGCAAATAATATGCTCTACTTGCTTCTACTCACTGAATTAAAAGCACATTTCCTATTAAAAATGGAAGGGCCTTGGCCAATTCATAACAGTAGTTATGTCCATGTCTGCAACGGAAAGGGGCAACCTATTGGGAGGAAGGGGATGCTTCATATGGGAAGCATGTCCAGGATTTTGTTTCATAGGGTGGAAGATGACCAAAAGTGAACTGTACTGTACTTAGGGCACAATCCAGAGGCGCAATCTAGGAGGAAGCCGGGCCGGCACTCAAAGAAGCACCAGCCTGCGGAGGCCGACACAAGCCTCTGCACCAGCTTCCTCCTTGCATCACCCTGTCTGGGCTGACACAATGAAGAAAGGAAGGCAGGAGGGAGGTGGAGAGGAGGTGGGAGGGAGGTGTTCCTGGGCGGGTGGAGGGCAGTTGGGAAGTGGCACGGGGTGGGTGGGTGGGGAGCAGGAGGCGGGGCTGGCTCCAAGTCGCTCCGCTCTCCTCAGACTTGTGCTGCCTCAAGAGGTGGCGCAAGTCCAAGGAGACCCATAGAGGCCAGCAGCCATTACCCAGAGGTAAGGGGAAATATTTCCCCTTGCCTCTGGCTGAGCTGCTATGGCCACAATCCTGCACTGGATACAGCGCAAGCCTCTTGGCTTGCCTGTTCCAGCGCAGGATAGGATTGCACCCTTAGTTTATGTGAACAATGAATACTACCACAGCTGCTGCCACATTCGTTACTGCATAAAAATATGGGAAATGAAGAAGAGTGCAGACAGCTCAAGACAAGGTAGAATGCATTTCCTTTCTTACTCAGTTTGCTTTATGCAAATATATTCAGGCATAAAATACTTGATGCATAAAACACACATAATTGGCCTTATATTCAGGTCTGCTCCCACAAAGCTGGACTGCATGAGCTCTGCCCAACAACAGCTCCCAGAACAGGAGGAAGAATTTAAAGCTACAATCCTTACACTCATTTGGGAGTATGTTCTAATGAATAAAGTGATACTTTTGAGTACATGAAAAGGATCGGGCTGTGCAAGGGGATTCATCACTCATGTGAAAGTTATGCTCAGAGACTCACCAGAAGAGACCAAGGAGAAAGTCTTCATGAACATGGTCAGATGATTCTATGATTCTATCTGGCACATATGTCAAGGATCCAGTGGCATCACTAGGGGGTGTGGGCCACACCAGGTGACACGCATGGGGGCGTGACACCACTAATGGTCAAAATTTTTAAAATCTTTAAAATCAATCTTTTGAATTGAACTGTTGGCAACCTTCAGTCTCGAAAGACTATGGTATCGCGCTCTGAAAGGTGATTTTGGAACAGCATCTAGTGTGGCTGAAAAGGCCAATTCGGGAGTGACAATCCCTTCCACACTGGGAGCAAGTGTAGGCGGGCGGTAGCTGCCCAATGAGATGCAATGATCTCTCCCACCGTCGGAAGCAGCCCCTGGCGTCACGCTCTATGCCAATCGAGCGAAGACTTATAACCGGTAACTGCTGCTTCCCGTGTTGTGCTGACGCCGTATGGCGAAGTTGGAGTGTCCTCTCCAGTGCGCGAAGCCTGGGTAAAGAAGGTATGGAGGATAGGCTGTTACCCATGCAGCAAATCTACCATCATTATATATCATACAATCTGCAATTTCATGCATAATGCAATGAAACAAACCTAGTTGAAATATCTCTATTCCATGAAAAGTTATAGCCAAAAATCCAGTGGGGCAGGGCAATGGTGCATTACCACACCCACTGCCCAGGGAATTGCCCTGCCCACTGCACGGGAGGAGGTCCATCATCGGGGTAACGCACTGGCCTCCCATACTGGGTGACACAAACCCTAGGGAAGCCACTGCAAGGATCATATCATTGCAAGGATCATTGCAAGGATCATATCAATCCCTAGCTTCCTTGAAAACAGGTCCTAGTCTTGCTCTGGAATACAAACCTGCATTGTTGTCACTACTGTTCTCTGTGACACTACTGTTGTCACTACTGTTCTCAAGCTTCTCTTTTGAAGCTTATGGGTTGATTTAACATTCTTTCAAAATAATAATTTTTTGAATCTATGAGTAATAGTAACCACTGTTGCATTACATGCTCAGGATTACTAACACAGCTCCTTATAGGTGGCTTTTCCCTTTGTCTGGATTGGTCTGCCATCTGGTGGCCAGAAAATAATTCACCAATGTGCTAAAAGTTCACTAGTGGGTTGTAAGGTTGTTTGTTCCTACATTTTTCCTATTTTGTTTTCCAGCATGACAGAATGTCATTAAACCAAGGAAGCTTGTCTAAAAAACTCTAGGATGGCTTTCCATACTCACCTAGATGCTTATTCATCCAGGTGAGTACAGAGGAGGCCAATCCCAAGTTGACAGTGCTTGTGGGAGAGGCAAGGGCTCCAGCCCAACTCTTCTAGCACACCCTCACTTCAATGCCTCCACATTTTCTCTCCCAACTACTTCACATCCTGCCCTTACCCAGTTCTCCACTGCAGTTTTTTCATTAGATGAACATGAAATGAAACAGGGTCTGAAGGAGTGTAATGGAAGATCAGAAGGTCATCAGGTGGATGATGTGGTGTTGACAGCGATTCCATGTTTTGACAGCTGGTTGACAGCTCTGGGAAGGGCAGGGCTGGCTCCACAGCTGTAATCAATCAAGGCCAATGGGACTCTGATGGACACCTGAGCTTCATTTGACCTTGATGAGACTTTGAATGGACGTGGACTCATGGACTGAAGGGATGGCTCACCTGAGCCTAATTTGGAGCTAATGAGGTAGCTCACAGCTGAGCTGCATTTGGATCATGAGACATCCAAGGATAAAAGGCAGCTTTGGGAGGAGACAGAGCTACCCTGACCCAGGACCAAGAGTGGGATGCTGACCCAGCCGGAAGCTGGACCCTGACCCTGACCCAGGAGCAGGACACTGACCAGAGGGAGGACCCTGACCCAGAAGCGGGACGCTGACCCAGAGGGAAACCTGGATGGACCTACACTGGGAGAAGGGGACTGCCAGAACTCTGCTGAGAGAGGACACTGCCAGAACACAGAAGAGAGGACTGCCAGGACCCTGCTGGAGGAGACACTCTGCTGGAGAAAACACTATTGGAGAGGAGGAACTCTACTGCAGAAGATTGGACTGGGAAGACTGGACTGTGCTTTGGAGACCGGATTGGACTTGGACCGGAGGCGTCAGACCTTCACCCACGGAGTTAAGTGGAGTTTTGGAGAGGGAAAGCCTCTGGACAAGAGGACTTGCAGGGAGTGTCTGTGTTTGTAGCAATAAATTCTTGTTAATTGCTATAGATAAGAAGTTCTGTGTTTATTCCTTTGCACACCACAGCTGTTGTTCCTAGAGATAAAGAGGGTGTTAATTAGCCAAAAAGCGGGCATTAGAAGAAAGTTGGGATATTTGGAAGGGACAAATTGGTGTAGTCGGCAGGAGTTGAAAATTGGGACAGGACAAGGAGCAGGCACAGTTCTCCCCACTGACCCAGCCATGAAGTCTCTGGCTGTCTCTGTCTTCCCTAGTGGCGTCACTAGGGTTCACGTCACCCGGTGTGGGAGGCCAGCGCATCACCCCATGCAGTGGGCGGGGCAACACTCCAGGTGGTGGGCGTGGTGATCTACCATCGCCCCGCCCCCACTGGTTTTTTGGCTGTAACTTTTGATAGAATAAAGATATTTCAATGCAGTTTGTTTCATCACATTCTGCATGAAATTACACATTGACTGATATATAACATGATGGTATTATTTTTGCAGGCTGTGATTTTGGTCACTTGTGCTGTCACCTCCCCCCAGGGTGTCAACTTACTAACACCTTATTGGAGCAGTTCTCAAACTTTTAGCACTGGGACCCACTTTTTAGAATGACATCTGTCCAGGACCCATCATAAAGCAAATTAAAATAAATAATTATAAATAAATTAAAGTAAAATAAATAAACAAATAAGGGAAAGCCAGCCCTGTTCCAGCAAGTGAATTTTCTCTGTAGGCTGCCTGCATTAACACTCCCTACCTCAAAAAAAAAAATAAAAAAAAAAATCAGTAAGATTTTCACCCCTATCCAGTACCCAGTTCAATTTATTATATTACTATAAGGACCCACCTGGCTTTTCAAGTCTGAGAGCCCAATCTTATGCCTGTCTACTCAGAAGTAAGTCCCATTATAGTCAGTGGCGCTTACTCCCAGGAAAGTGTGGATATGGTTGCAGCCTAAAACAGAAAAAAAATTCAGCTTACCCTGTCAAGCTTCTGTTTCATTCTTTTTATGGGGGGGGGGCTGACTTCTGGAGCATTTGTTGAGCTCCAGTTGCATCAAATCAGGACCATTCTGGTGGCCTCACATTTGTCTTTGCCTGACCTGCCCTACTCATGAGTAAATGTGCGATACGGCTCGCACTTTCCATTGAGCTCCATGCATTTTTTGTTTTCCTTTTTTTGCCAATAACATTTGATAGAAAGGAGATATTTCACTCCTGTTTTCTGCATTGCATTCAGCTGGAAATTCTGCATCCAATGGTATATAACATGATGGTATTATTCCTAACCATTGCAATTTCAGCGCATCACACTCCCAGTGCGCATCACCCCCCCTTGTGCATCACCTGGTGAGACCCACACCCCCCTAGCAACGCCACTGGTCTTCCCATCCATAATTGAAGCAGTTTGCTAATGGGAACTGCTGTCAGATGTTGATGGTTGCCTAGGTCAGAAAGATATGGCTCTCCTTGCCAAAATTAGATCCTCAGTTGTGTGAGTATAAGGAAAGTGAGGCTGTTTTGGCTGCACTGTCTCCTTCCCATTCGCCACACCAGCTGTCCGTGTTCTGGTTCTTCAATTATCTTTGTGCATGGCAGCTGACTGTGTGTGTGTGTGTGTGTGTGTGTGAGGAAGGGGAAATCCCAGGCATTTAACTAAACAAGGGTCACCAACATTAACCAAATTTATGGTTCAATCTTATCCTTCATTTTTGACAATGACACTTACATTACACTGTCACAAATGCCTGGAGTTTCAAAGCTCAGCCTGTGCCAAATCAGGTAAGTCAGCAGGAGTGGGTAGAGAGGGGAAGGTTCAGGGGAGGTTCAGAGTGGGGAGGAAGTAGGGCAAGTAGTTGGGTGGAGGGGTGGATCTCGGTGGCAAAAATGCCGCTGGATCCTATCTCCAATTTTCCAGCCCAACCTCTGCCAGCAGATTAGTGGGAGGAGGTGCTCATCTCTGTCCAAATACATTGCTTCTCCTACTTCTACTCTTTGGACTGTGTGATACAATGGCCATCTGTAATCATTCCCTTTCCTCTTCACACACTCATCTAATGACATAACAACCAAATAGGAATGGGTCATAATTTTAAGGAAAACACCACCGGAATGTGCATACCACCAAATATGAGCAACATGACTTGGCATCTACTGTATTCATGGAGATGATGTGCAGGCTGTGTCTATTACAAACCAACAAACTATGCAAATGAGCTGTAGCACAGACTATTGATTCATTTTCCAGCCAGCCCTGAGTGCTGAACAAGTCATCTACCCCCTTGGCTAAAGAAGAATACATTTTTTACTAGTTCATAGTCTCAGCTTGTGTCTGATCGCTTGGCAGTCTTTTCTCCCACCGTTTGCTTCATCCTTCTGGTATTTTTAACTATATACTTATAAGAAGACAGTTTCCAAAATGAAATCCATCCTGGGTTATTGAGGTTTCGTATACGTGAAGGTCTCCTTGCTCTTGAGATGTCTCCCCCAATCTGCCCTTGGCAGTGCTGACACTAATCCATTGCAGTGATAATTGTTTCACGGAGAGCCAAGTGTCCACTTGGCAACCCCACTATTTGTCCACCTGGCTCTAATCAAGCTTTGGCTTTGGCTGTTCCAGTGGCGCTGCAGAGTAAACCATCAAGCAAATGAAGCCTTTCAGTAGCATCGCTAGAGGAGTGCAGGGGGTGCAGGTCGCACCAGGTGACATGCACAAGGGAGGTGACACGCACTTGGGGGGTGACATGCTAAAACCATGGTGGTTAGGAGTAACCCCATCATATTATATACCATCGGATGCAGAATTTCGAGCGGAATGCGCTGCAACAAACCAGAGTGAAATATCTCCTTTCTATCGAAAGTTAGGGCCAAAAAACTGGAGAACAAAAAAATGCATGGAGCCCTATGGAAAGTGAAAGAGAGCTGTATTGTGTGTTTACTCGCAAGTAGGCAAAAGTGCCTTAGTTTGTCAGAAAGGGCAGGCTGAGAGGAACCAGAATGGTTCTGATCCAATGAATGCAGCCCCCAAAAACACCTGAGAAGGAAGTCCATCTCTCCAAGCAGATGAATGTATTGAGCCCTATGGAAAGCAAAAATAAGCCTCATGGTTGCATTTACTCATGAGTAAGCAAACATTCCTTGGCTGGTGTGGAAGATCAGGTGAAGGAGAGTGCAAAGCTACCAGAATGGTCCTGATCCTATGCACCTGCAGCTAAACAAGTGCTCCAGAAGGCAGCCTCTCCCCCCCCCCACACACACACCCACACTAAAAAGGATCAAAACAGGCTTCAGCTGATAAGGTGAACTTTTTTGAGACTTGCAAAGTCAGGTGGATCCTGACAGTGATCTGGTTTAAACAGAAGTTCTTAAATTGAACTGGGCACTGGGTAGGGCTGAAAACCTTACTGGTTTTGGAGGGGGGGTGTTATTGCAGGCAGGCTACAGAGGAAATTCACTTAGTGGAACAGGGCTGGCTTCTGCTTATTTAATTATTTGTTTTACTTTAATTATTTATACTTATTTATTTTAATTTACCTGATGATGTTACTTCCACCATGACATCACTTCTGGTGGGTCTTGGACAGACTGTCATTCTAAAAAGTGGTCCCAGTGCTAAAAGTTTGAGAAGTGTTACAATAAGGTATTAGTAAGTTGACACCTGGAGGGGGGTGGGCATGACACCACTAGTGACCAAAATCACTAAATCACACTTTGGAGGAATAATACCATTATGTTATATATCAATAAATATGTCATTTCATGCAGAATGTGTTCTGTCTTTGTTCAATCAAAAGGTACAGCCAAAAAACCAGTGGGGATGGAGTGATGGTACATCACCACGCCCACCACCTGGGGTGTTGTCCTGCCCACCGCGTGGGGGGTGACGCACTGGCATCCTGCACCAGGTGACGCGAACCCTCGTGACGCCACTGAAGCCTTTTCCCCCTGCAGCTTGAGCTCAAATCCCAGCAGCAAATTGGAAGCAGAGTGAGGAAGGTGGCTCCAGCAGGAGGAAAAACATGGAAGGTGTGAAAGACTAACAGGACAGTGGACAGGCAGGAACTCTTGAAGAAGTTCATAGATCTGCTGGAGCGGATTTGCCAGATGCTGCTGGAACCACCTACTGATAGTCGTTTCTAGCCAGTAGGTTTTCACGAGGCAGAAAAGGGCAATGACACAACCCTGCATAGTTCTGGCATCTGGAGTTGAGCCACAGATCTGGTATCACACAAATCCAGAGCTCACCAGGGCTCAAGCCTAAAAAAAATGCCCCTGTATACATGCAAGAGCATTTTCCCTCACACGTGGATACTTACAGCCCTTACTCCTCACAGAGATCCCAATTCACCTGGGAATGGAGGACACACAGGACCAGCTTTAGGAGCTGTGAGGCCCAATACAAAATAGTTTTGTGGGGCGGCCACCCTTGTGGCCCCCATCCCCCTGGCCCCTGCTTACCAGGATGAGCTACAGCAGCAAGGCACCTGGCAGCAGCATCACCACAAACCGCTTCAGGGGGAATTTCAAGCCAATTGGACCCAGGAGTGGATGGGAGGGAGGTCCATCTAGCGGCCGTGCTCCGCTTGCCATGCTTTCCTTGTTTCAGCATGGAAGATTCCATGGCACCCCCCACAAAGTGAGGTGCCAGCTGCAGCTGTGGGTGCTCCACTCGTCATCCCAGTGTGGGGCCCCTCCAGGTACTAGGCCCAATTTGGTCAAATTGCCCTAAGGCCAGTCCTGGGAGGACAAGGTTTCCAAGAGTTTGTGACTTTTGGCAGGTCTAAGCTTGAACCTCTATCTCGTATTTTTTTAAGGAATTTCCCGCAGTGTAATTCATTAAATTCTCCATCAGATATATCACCAGCAGATATTCACTGTTCACACCTGCAGGGAGATTAATGCTCACCACGGCTCTGCTGTTGATTTGCTTATTTACATGCCATTTATTTCATAACACTCAACATGCTTTACAATAAAAGTAGAAACATAATTACAGTCTAAACATTAAGATCAATCTAAAAAATACCACCAAGGGCAGAAACTACTTCTATTTCTACTTATTCAGCTACAGAAGGCAGGTAAGCTAGGCAGGGTTGTCAAACTCACTTCATTCAGCAGGCCAAATAGCATTCATGGTGCCTGCTGAGGACCAAAAGTAATGTCATTAAGCAGGAACTGATGCCATTAAGTAGGTGATGACCAGAAATAAACATCTGTTCTCACTTAGAAACTCATTAGCTCCAAATAATAGAAGAGAATTATGCACAGTTTGATCATCTTTTCAAGATATGGGGAAGCCCAATTATCACACAGACTGCCGCTTCTGCCAAGGCATCACAGCGCAGCAGCTGAGAGGTACTCTACAAAAAGATGCCCTTTCAGCAGTGACACTTTTGCAGAATTGTCTGCACTTTACTGCTCAGCAGCTGAGAGGCGCTCTGTGAAGTGACACCTCAAAAGAAGTAGCACTGCTGAAATGATGGCCTGCATGATAATTGGGTTCTTCCAGTGCCGCGCATTCAGCAGTGCCACTTCTGCTGAAGCATCACTTCGAAGCTCAGCAGCTGAGAGCTTAAGGTGATGCTGGGAGAGCCCAATTATCACGTGGGCTGGATAAAGAGCTTCCGTGGGCCATATCTGGCCCATGGGCCTTATGTTTGACACTCCTGACCTAGCAACCTCTCAAAAGCCATTCTCAGACATTCCTTTCCCCAATAAGATGAACATACAGAGGGATGGTTGTGAGAGTGCACCAGCAAGTCCTGCTCCTTTACCAAAGTGCTCCCTCCATACATATGGTAGTTGGCAATGACAAATGCTGAACCCAGAGAAAGTTCCTCCCAAGTTATAGCATTAGTCAGCCACTGGCACTAGGTTGTTGGGGCAAAGCCCTGCACTGGGCCTTCCACCTGTCCCTTGCTGGAGTAGTGGATTGTACTGCTGCCACCAGTGCTGAGAGCAATGGGGTCAGCCCAGCATGGCTGGGTGGAACTTCTGATGGGCATGGATCCTGAGGCTATCCCTGCCTGCAGACAAATGCTGTAAGCATGCAAAGGGGCTCCAGGAGCTCATCAGAACAGGGTAGGGGGTGCCAGTACATTCTTGCACCCCACCACTTTCTTGGACTGTGAAAATGTGAAGTTCAGGTTCAAAAGGGGACAGTGTCTCTTTCATTTTCAAAAAGCACCTCCTTGTGCCCAATCCACGTCAGCACTACAGCACTGGTGTAAGGGATTAGACCTTTTCTCCACAGTATTTGAGTAAGGCATCAAGGAAAGCGCAAGGGGTTAGGAGATCCCAGGCCAGGTGAAAGGGATGGGGCCAACCTGAGTCAGCTTTTAATCAGGCTTGGAAAAGAATTTGGGGCTTATGATCCTCATATCTCCTTTGAGCTCCTGAAACTCGGATTCCAATTCCAGATTAGCAATTTCAACTACGTCTCAAGCACACCCTCATGCTTCCAAGGCAAGGCTGCAGGACAGACATGCAGTCAGGCCAGGCATCTGCTTCTTCATCCACCTCAGCACAAGATGGCAGTGTATCAACACAAATAGTACAGAGAAACCCAAGCTACTCATCATGTGTTTCCTTGCAGTCTCAGACATATCCTCACTGGAGCTTGGCTTGCGTTTTTTGCACTCTAGAAACACTCTTACTTTACATCTTCCAGTTGTTTTCTTCTCCAGGTGGACAAATGGAAGCCAATGTGGATCTTCTAATATTGGTGAGATATTATCATTACCAACACTGCAGTCAACAATCTGGCTGCCATGTTTTGAACTTGTTGAAGCTTCCATGCACTTTTCAAGAGCAGCCCCATGGGCCATGCATTGCAGATGTCAAGCTCAAACATTACTAAAGGATGCATAGCTCTGCCCAGATCACCCACAGTGCCCCCTTTTGGCCAGAGCTGGATAATAGTGCACAAGCTAAATCTCCAGCTGCCAACCACCCTTTCAAGACCCATTGCAGGCTTCATTCCTGACATTCCACTTTCTTTTCTCCATGACCAGACTCACAGAGTCCCACAGCTGCTGCAGATCTGACGAGCGTTCCCAGTTGCCACCCAGTGCTCCTGGCATAAAGCCCAGAACTGATTCACCTGAAGGACTCTAATTTGCCTCTGCTGTGATTTTTAACACACCATTGAATGACTGCTTTGACAAACCAGATATTCTTGGATCGACAACAAGCCCCACAGAACACTGACAGTGGGCTTCCTGGAGTCTTCGGTACAGATTAACATAATCATTTTATTTGCTCAGCAATAACACCAAAACAATTCCTCATGCCGCGACTCTCCCCACATCAAACTAGCACTGCCTATAGGTTATGAATTGCTTACAAGACCACACACATTACACATTTGCCTGACGCGTTGATTGAAACTGTTGAACAAACAAGTGCCAGAAGAATGAGTGTATGCTGTCTGGCCTTTATGAAAATTGATTAACTTCATGGAAACCCCCTAGCGACAGTTAATATTCTGCTGCACTTACAAACAGTTACAAATTTCAAAGATCACCACACAGAAATGCCACCACAGAGAAGCTGTTGATGTGTGTACTTGTATTTGTTTACCAGCATCTGCTTTTCAGAGTGGAAGCACAATGACGACCATTGTGTCTGCTAAGAGCCCAACACAGAAACTACGAAACATCAGGAAGCAAAATTCAAACAACCTATCACATTGTGGTACACAAACTATTCTGCCATTGTAATTTTCCACAGCATTTCATTTTTGCTATTGTTCTAGAATGAATTTAACATCATCAACAAGGCTATAAGCTTGAACCAGTTCCAAAGGTTGATTAATCCACTAAAGCAGTGGTTTTCAAACTGGGGTGTCGCAACCCCCCAGCCTGAGAGCCCTGGCCTCCGCCTCTTTAAGGGGCAGGGGCAGGGGTAAGGCAGCAATTCAATGAAGCAATGCAATCTCCTGCATGGGCAGGGGGGCTTTTTAAAACTTTTTTTTACTCCCCCCCCCAGCAGTGGGTTGCAATCACTGTTTTCACTTTTTACAAGCTGCAGGAAGCCTTGCAGAGCGCTGCATGGTGCTCCCCACACCCCCTGGACCCCAGCAGGAGGTAAGATTTGTTAGAAAAAAGCTCCCCTGCCCTCACAGCAGCATGATCCTGGGGAGTGCATTGCTGCCTTTTTCCTTGTCCCCACAAAGACTTATCTTGAGATTCACTTCTGATAAGTTTGTGAACCCCTGCACTAAGGCTTTAGTTGATTGATCAGCAGGGACTAATGTTTATGTGAGAAAATTTTAATTGGTGGGGGAGTTCAGGGGCACACTGGTTTGCTTCATGAATCTAGTTTTGATGTTTGCATGTTATTCTAATTGAAAATGAACCAAGAAAAAATTGCCTTTTCTTCCAGCAATTTTTATTTATAAAACTAGTTGTCTTAACTCTCAGTGGTGCCTATAAATAATTTTTGCAGCTGTACAAATTTATTTATGAATTGCTTAAAAGGCAGGTGATTAATCATATACAAAATGAGGTCATTGGTTGATATCCCTTGCTACCTCCCCCAAGTTCAAGGAGGCCTTGTCAAAGTGACCCAAAACCCTGATATCAGCTTACCCTGGAGATAGGGTGGTGCCCACGTCCCAGAGCACAGTACTTCTTAGTAGTTGCACTGATACCTGCCATCTTTTTTTACCAACAATAGAGGGAAAACTCTGGGTACTTACCTTAAGGTGGAATGGTCCTTGTTGCTGACTCAGGGTGCAATCCTAACCAACTTTCCAGCACTGACTTAGCCTCAATCCAGACTCAAGGTAAGGTAACAAACATGCCCTTACCTTGAGGATGTCCCTTTGACTGCCTCCCCACTGCAGGATGCAGTGCATGCCACATTGGCACAGCTATGCCAGTGCTGGAAAGTTGGTTAGGATTGCACCCATAGTCTTTTTTCCTGTAAAAAAGTTTAAAACAAATTAAAAGGAAAAAGAAGGGTGATAAAAAGCAGAAACAAGGTTATCAATCCAAAAATAATTAAGTGTCTGTTCAGGCTACCAGATTATTCACATACTGGTTGCAATTACAAAATGATAGCCCAGCCATTTTACATTTTTATCCCATAGTGACTCAACAGAAATAATTTCTTCATCTGAAAGCAATATGTGAACCAGTACAACCACCCTACCAAGAGTCATGTGGTTAAAGATTAACACATTTAATTGTGGAAGAAGCTTTTTGTGGGCTAGAGTCAGGCCTGGCCCAAGACCTCCTGGTGTCTATGGATGTGTGCCAAATGCTGCCTCCCTTACCTGATGATGAGATTGCCTCTGGTCCCCTACTCCCTGAATTGGAAAAAGAAGAACGGAATGGAGAAGAAGAGGGAACATGGAGGAGGGTAGAGTGATGGGCTAGAGCAGGAGTGTCAAACTCATTTCATATAGTGGGCTGAACAGCATTCATGGCACCTGCTTGGGGTCAAAAGTGACATCATTAAGCAGGAAATGATGTCATTAAGCAGATGACGCCCAGAAATAAGTCCTTTGTTCTCATGTAGAAACTCAATAGCTCAAAATGATAGAACTGGGCAAATCTTGATAATCTTTTCAAGCCCAATTATCATTTGGGCTGCCATTCCAGCTGTGCTACTTCTGCCAAGGCATCTCAGTTCAGCAACTGAGAGATGATACTGTACAAAGTGATGCTTTAGCAGAAGTGGCACTGCTGAAAGGGCAGCCTGTGTGATAATTGGGCTCTCCCAGAGCCTTGGGAGAGCTGTCCCCTTCTCTCACCCCTCTTGGTCTGCCCATTCCCCTGTAGTGTTCCTTGCCTTCTGAGGCCTCCTTCTAGTTCTTCCTCCCAGAGCTTCTGCAGAAGTGGTACTGATGAAAGTGCGATGCTGGGAGAGCCCAATTTTAACAGGGGCTTTTTTAAAGATCTTCTACAGGCCACATCCTGCCCACGGGCTTTATGTTTGACATACCTCGGCTAGAGACTCCTTTCTTTTCTAAACCAGGAAATTGGAGGAGAAGGAGTGCGGGCAAGTGAGTAGGTGGAAGTCGGTGCGTCCTCACCAACCTGCTGCCTGAAGCAACTGTTTCAGTCAGTCTCAATTTGCCTATAGCCCACTTCCCAAATACACAAAAGCTTATGTCAAAACAATGTATTTGTTTATTATAAAGCGCCATCCATGTGTATGGCACTTTACAACAAAAGAGAAGACAGCTTCCTATCCCAAGGGACTTACAATCTAAAACAGAAACAGGTAAAACAACAGAGAGAGGGGAGTGGGGCCAGCATAAATGGGGAAGAATATGCAATTATTCCATTTACATGCATGTAGGTTTAGTTGCCATTGAATAAAGGGACTAGGGGATCGTGCCAAGGTTCATGGAAAACAATTTATTTATACAGGTATTTATATACCACATTTCTTTGGTATCTTTCTTCAGATTTCTCCTCAGACTTTAATCCAAGGCGGTTTATATAGGCAGGCTGTTCTAAACCCCCGTAGGGATTTTTTACTATTGAATAGTTCTAGTCTTTCATAGAACTCCTCGTTCCAGCTGGATTCCTTCCCAGTCTGGCTTCTCTCTGGCCCTTCGCCTCCCACGCTCCACTTGACGGCAACTCCTCTCTGCCACCTAGGGTCAGCTCATCAGTATATCAGCGTGTCATCAGTTCTCGGATACTTCCGGTTGTTTCGAACTGGCAGCCTTAGATCTTCAGGCATACAAGGTCTACCAACTCTACCAACTGAGCCAGATATCCTGCCCAATTTAGTCTTTTAAGTACCACAAGAATTTGTGTTAGCTTTTTTTATTATTTCAAAACAGAAATTTGAGGCATACATGCATGACTGCGTTATGCTTTAATAAAGTTGGTATTTCAAGCAGAAGCACCAGTTGTGAGGGCAGGGAGAAGCAGTTTCTACCCACCCCTAAAATGGCAAGACAAATGCTTGTTATACTGGAATGAAAAATGCCTCAAGAGTGAGGCAAGTGGCTGGGTCAGAAAAGACAAATACTTCCATAATATCCTATCCATTGTTTTTCCTTGTCATAAATTCCAGGTTTTAATATAGAGCCACAGTTTTTGTTATGTAAGGTCTGCAGAATACTCCAGAAATAGATCTGCATGATTTTTCCCAGTAAAGCACATGCAGATTCCAGCATCTCACACTCCATGATACCAAAGGGGCAGTCCTATGCTATACTGGATTACTGGCCGTAATGCTTTATGACCATGGAATTAAGTTCCACTATCACAAAATGCCAAGCACAGAGGAGTGCTGTTGCAAGAGGACCTCATTTTACCCTCTGGAGAAGGAAAGGCAACAGCAGGGACAGGGAGGGGTGAAACAGGGAAGGGAGGGGAAGGAATGGGGGCAGGAAGACTTTTGAGGGTGGATCTGGCAGCATTGATGCATGCCAGATCCTATCGTCCCTTTTGGCAGCCTCTCCCTGCCACCTTTCTGTCCTTCATATAAGTTAATCTTGGTTCAGAAAGGTGCCAAGTCCAAGGATAGAAACTTATATGAATGAATGAAGGTCTTGCAATAGCTCAAGGCCTATAAAAGGGCTTGCACAAGCAAGGCTGGCCTTCCCTTCACTGCTGCTGCTGCATCACAGACATGAAACAGCAAGCAATGGAGGGAGCCCTTGTCCCACAGTTCATGTGAGTGGTCGAACAGTCACCCTCAGGCTGAGAGCAGTTGCATTGGGCCAGCACAGGCTCCAGTAAATATCCAGAGGGCCAGAGGTTCATTGGAGACTGGGGGCTCTCCGCGGGCCAGATTGGGAGTCCTCAAGGGCCACAAGTGGTGCCCGGGCTGGGGTTTGGGCACCACTGATATAGAGCAACATCTCCTCCTGGTGGGGATCAAGCTGCAGGTCAAAAGACACACACACTTCCTACCCATCCAGTGTCTCATAGTCCTGCCCCATGCTTGTCTTTCACCAGCTTTTCTCCATGATGAGCCTTGGTGGGTTTGCATTTAATTATTTGTCCAACCTACTTTACCTGGCATTACTCCAGAATTCTACCCTCACTCCTGTCAAGATCCTGCTGCATCTTTGAAACAGACTTCTAGCAGTGACGCAAGTTCCCTATGTGATCATTTTAGCATTACTCTTATTTTGCATTATCTTAGCCACTCAAAAACTGCTACCAACAATAACAGTTGGTACCTACTCCTGAATGTGGTATAGACAGACCCACAAGACACAAGGTTTTTTAAGTTAAAAAATCTGTGAATGTTCATATGGGTGGAAAGTGAAAGCATGATAGCAAGACCTTTGGCACCTCAGAAGTCTGGACTAAGGCTTGCTCACCTGTCGTAATGACTTACCAGGCTGAAAGCAGCCTAGTAATCATCCACGGTTTAGTGCGATGGCAAAACTAGGAGGGATTTTCAGGCACCTAGAAGGCCCAAATGCATAGCATTTGGCTTGGTTGGTCACAGGTTGTGCATCATAGACTAACAAAATTGCCACACCAGCTTTTGTAGACAAGAGCTCCTTCATCAGGGCCAGCTGCATCTGATGATGTGGACTGTAGCCTACACAAGCTCATATCGTAATACATTTATTAGTCTTGATGTCAAAGAACTCTATCATTTTTCTTACAACAGACAAACACTCTTCTGGAATTCATGAAAAATGGAGACACCACAAACTACTCTCACTCCCATTTTCCATGGGGATGAAACCACAAAAAATTAATGTTAGGGCTAGCCCTGAGCTGAGTCAACAGCATTTATAACTATAGCTATGTCTCTCTCTTTCTCTCTCTCTCTCTCTCTCTCTCAGTATATTTTTAGATGTCGTGTAACAATCTAAGCCTGTGGAATTCAGTGAGAAGTACATGTAAAATATTATTCAACATCATGCCAAATGCTACATTTGCCAGGAGAAAACTGAAAACAATGAGAATGAAGATGCAAAATGTTCATGCAAGCTGTCCTTCCTGCCCTCTCCCCCTAGTTTCCTAAGTCTGCTAAAAAAAAAAAAAAAAAACCCTTCGCACAGCAGCCCTGTGCCACACTCCACATTGTTCCCAAGTGTCACACAACCTTCAGAAGCTTGCCACATCCTATAGTGGTGGCAGTAGCCTGAAGGCAAAGGGAAGGTAAGTAAACATGTTAAGTAAACATAAGCCCTTGGGTCTCCAATGGGTCTCCTCGTACATATGCAACCTATTTTTGTGGCATATGTCCAAGGAGGGAAAAGGGGTGGGGAGGTGTGCCATTGCCACTTGATCCACCCCTTCATCTCTCTCCTTGTGCCCCGATTCCTCCCCCAGAATGCCCAGTTCTTCCCCATCCCTACCCACAAGCAGATCTGGAACAGGTAACCAGTTGCAGCAGCAGCTCCGACTGCTGGTGGCACACTCTGCATCCTGCTGTGTGGCCTGTTCATAACTAGGGCCATAACTAACCCAGTAGGATTGGGCAGTTTGTCAGCACAGGAGTACTTGCTTTAATACTTGATCATAAAGCTGCACTTCATCTAGAAGAGCAGAGGAAACAAATCAGCAACAGCAGCAGCATCCAGTGATTATCAAACCCCTGAGGCATCTCAACATTCAAAGGCATGACTAGGCCATGATGAAAGATTTCAATTCCATCAGCACTTAATTTTCTCACATCTTTTTGTGCGATAGTAAAAAACAGACAAAAGGAAACACACAAATAAGCAGAGGAAGGAATGAGACATTATCTTCCTCCCCCCAACATCTGGTTATTCATGAACAGAACAAGCCTTCAAGGGCTTTGCTGACTCACCCAAAACTGCATCCACATAAAAAGATTTCCTTAATGCTGTGTGTGACTCGCATACGGAGCAGTAACTCTAGATTTTATTTTGCACAAAGAGTGATCGTCAAGGATGCCATAACTTCTACAGAAGCCAATAGGATTCTCCCAAAAGCCCTAACTAAGGCTTTTGTTAGGGCTTCCTGCTCCTTCCCTGCCTCACAGTGCAGCTGGGAAGCTCCCAGTGGTGGTGGTAGTGTCCCCAGGAGTCTCTGGAGTGGAGAGGAAGAACAAAGTGCTACTTCTCTCCTTGCCCCCTGAGGTCAATGCAGCTGTGCTGCCAGTAGAAGGAAGGCAGGAGTGGAGGAACTTCTCGCTTGATGCTGTCTGTCAATCCTCCTGCCCATTAAGTGAGGGGGGCAAGCCAAGAAAGGGAAGGGTGGGCAAATTGAAGGATAGTGGGTGTACACTTTGCATACATGCCCAGGGGCCCCAAACCTGCTGATGCCCAGGACCCAGAGGTGGACCTTAGCTCCTTGGTTTAGTGTACCACTAGAAACCACACACCCCCAGAGAGGAAAGAAGGATGCTTCAGATGAGAAGCTGTCATGATGACATGAAACAATGTAATGTGTGAAGAAGCCCTAAAAACCTTTTCATCAGATACGACTTTGACAATTGAGATAGTTACAATGACATTCAACACAATCTTCCCATCACCGTCTTCCCATCACATTATGCTTCTTTGAGAAAAGGAAATCTGTGAAAGGTGTAGTCCTGAAATAGCAAATTCAGGCAAATGGAAGACAGATTGGTGTGAAATGCATGAATGAGTAAACAAGCAGGAGAAGCAGATGGTATGTTTACCAACTGCTAGGTTTACCTTAGATCAACCTAGATTTTCTTTTCCCTAGAGCAGTGTTCCTCAAACTGTGGGTCGGGACCCACTAGGTGGGTTCCCATTCATTTCAATATTTTATTTTTAATATATTAGACTTGATGCTACCATGGGATGTGACTGCATTTGGGGAAATGTTACAGACCTGTACTTTTAATGAGCTACCATGTATAATCTTTTAACAATGATAGTAAATGGGATTTACTCTTGCGTAAGTGTGGGTAGGATTGCAGCCTAGGATTGTTAAAAATGTTCCTGCTTGATGGTGTCACATTCTGGTCATGACATTACCTCCAGTGGGTCCTGGCAGATTCTCATTCTAAAAAGTGGGTCCTGGTACTATACGTGTGAGAACCACAGCCCTAGAGAGAAGCAGGTATCCAAGAATATAGAAAAGGACAGTTTAATTTAGCAGAACTTTGTAACTGGAGCATGAATTTTACATAGGGCTCTATGAGGGTAGAGATACTCTTAAGCAGTGCATCCACTTCCCTCATTCATTCATTCATTCATTCATTCATTCATTCATTCATTCTAGTGTCCGAAGTATGTGCAGCACTTTAGAAACTAAAATTCAAGACCAGTGTTGTATAGTTGGTAAAGTGTCCAAATGCAACTGCAGATGCCCAGATTCAAGTTGCCACATGGCTATGAAGCCATTATGAAGCTGGGCTACCTAGGGCTAGTTACTATCTCCAGTCTAACTCACATGGTTGTAGTGAGGCTAAAATGTAAGGGGAAAGGGCTATGTACACAAAGAACCCACGAAGTCATCTAGTCCAACTCCCTGTCTGTAGCAGGAAATCATCCTAGAGCATCTCCAGCAGGTGGCTGTTGAACCTCTGCTTGAAAATCTCCAGTGAGGGAGACTCCACCACCTCTCTCTGCACTCTGTTCCACTACTTATCATCAAGAATTTCTTCTTCGTATCCTACCAGAATCTCCTCTCTTGCAGTTTACACCCATTTGATCTAGTTCTACACTCAGAGGCAGTTGAAAAGAAATTTCACAAGTCCCTTGTGCTGGCGCAGGAGAATTGGAAACATGCCGTAAAGCACGTTTGCAGCTCGTCAGGAGCAAGCTGCGCCAGTGCACGGAGGTGCGCTGGAGTACGGAGGCTGCATCCAGCCTCCGTGGCAGCTTGTCCCAGGTAGGTTGTGTCGGCCCCAGGGGCAGACGGGCGGGGAGCAGGAAGTAGGGTTGGGACCTGGCAGATATGCCAGATACTGGCCTCCGTTCCTGAGCAGTGCGGAGCAGCTGCAAGTCACTCCGCTATCCTCGGACTTGTGCCACCTCTAGAGGTGGCACAAGTTCGAGGAGACCCATTGGGGCTGCAGTGGCTTACTTGGGGGTAAGGGGAAAAGTTTCCTCTTACCTCCAGCTTAGTCACTTTGGGCCCCTATCTTGCACTAGATACAGCACAGGCTCCTGGCCTGCCTTTTCCAGCACAAGATAGGATTGCACTGCACGTCATTGAGGAAGATTATCAAAGCACTGCAGTTGGTCTGAAAGCAAAAAACAAACAAAAATAGCCAGGCTAGGAGTTTATTCTATTCAGGTAACTACTACAAAAGCATAGAATTTGAAAAATGGCAATTCAAAAACCAAGCATCTAGGAATCCTTATTTGACCAGCTCTAAACTCCTCCCTCTGCAAAGAGCCAGGGCTGGTCCCTACAACTTTAGTCTACTTAAGGGTTTAAGTGATTTAAAAGGTGTGTTGGCCTTGTGCAAGCCTTCAGCACCAAGAAAAATTCCCGCCCATAACTGCGTGCAGCCTGTATGAGTACAGCCCATTTGCACTCTGTCTGGTAATTTAGAGCTCCCAAATAAGGATGAAAAATTATTGGTGCAGTGAGGCCTGAAAATATCAGGCTGCATCAGGGGCATACAATGAACTGTGGAGGAAGGCTTGGGAATTGTCTCAAAACAAGGATTTACATTACTGATTTCCCAGAGCTAATCAGCTTTACTGTTGAAGTCTGGCTTCAGTTTGCTGGACAGACATCTCCTTGGTTTCCTGCTGTAGTCAACAGAAACTATAGGGCTCTTACTTGTAAAATGCCCTGAGGAAACTCAAGAGGAAAAAAAAAGCAATTGTTCTATTTAAGATTGCTTAAATGCCTGAGGGAACTACTCCCTGTTTGAATAGTACATTGCACTCCCTTGGTTTTTGTAATACATAAACATCACCTGTAAACTTTTAAAGGGAGAGAGGATTAAATGCATTTCTTTGCTCAGCATTTTTATTTAATGTTCTGCATTTTTTTATGGAAATGATAGTGATCTAAGATCTTAGTAGCCATCATGGTTCCTCAAAACATGAAACACAACATGAAACAACATCTGCATATTAATCCCTAGTGATCCAGTAAGTCTTGTTCTTGCAGGAGATTGCCCAAGTGAAAGGGGTAAGGAGAAAGACCTGTTACTCCATATTTAATTCACAGATCTCAGCATCCATATTCTGGAAAGCAATCGGATCAGGGAGAAAAAAATTCCTGCTTGTCTCACTAACCATAATAACTTGTGGAACCATTCTGGTGCTTCAATAACGATCAACAGACTCATACCAGGGAATTCTGCAGAATAATCTTCTGCACTATATGTTGGAATACAAAGGACCAAATGACCCTGAAACAGAATTTGGAGCTGCTAAGTCTCCTTTCATGTAAGACTATGCTAGGTCTGCCAAGAGGCCTCTAGCCCTTTGTATATAGATGATTAAATCTGTGTTGCACCAGGAATGAGAGCTGTCTGTGCTTGCCATGGATCAGATCCTCTTTGCTGTTCCTACATATGTTCCTACATATTCTTCCCAGGGATCAGGGAAGGCTCGCTTGACATTTTGTATCTTGCAGCAGCCTAGGAGACACTGGGTAGTCCTGCTGCCAGAGTTACACAGTATCATTGAGCCCGTGAGCCTGCAAACAGATCCTAGTACTGCCTAGCATGACTGGACACTTGCCTAGAACCAGATAGACCAGCCGTGAGCCCTTATCTCACCACATTCTGTGGCACATTCAACACAATGAAGGACCAATCCCAACCAACTTTCCTCCATCGTTGTAGTTGCAGTGCTCCCCTCCAATGCTGGATGCAGCACATGCCCCATTAGCATGGCTGCATCAGTGTAGGAAAAGCTGGATAAGATTGGGCCTTCAGACCCTAAAATCCATTGCCAATTCTCATCTTTTTCCCCCCCAGAATATACATACAATCCTTTGTCCCAAGGTTGCACTAGCCTTTATTTTCTTCGAATCCCCCAAAGCACAGAAAAAAAGAGCACAGAAAAGAATCCACAGAGGTCTGAAGCAAAAAAAGAGCAATTTCCTTTGGTTGTAATTCTGCCCTACTCAAGCATAAAATGTGTGGGTTCCACACATATTGATGGGGTTGCTATTTTTTCTTCTCTGGCAACTGTCCTTCTGTGACCCTGTGGAAAAAGGAGAAAGAAGAAGTAACATAACATTATGGGATCACTTCTATGTCACTTAGAATTTATGTTAGCTAATACCCAGAACTAGTCTGCCAAACTATTTTCATCTAATGTGATAGAGATTTGGATAGTTTCGTTATTGGAATAAATACTTTTTTTTGTTTGTTTTTTTTGCATACTATTAAATTTTTGGCTAGTCCCTTAAGAAAATGTGCACTGCTGAAAAAAAAGATAAAAGAAGACAGAATCCCAGCCTGTTACATTGCCCGAGCTGTGGTTGGTGGAAAAAGCAATTTATTTACAGAGCTGGTAAGATTGCTTATAGCAGAAGGTTTCCAGGCCTCCCAGCTGGTATGTAATATAGCATTAGGCTAAGATTAGAAAGCAAAGAGGTGGGGTTGCTGTGACTGTCATTGTCAAAGATTCTATCTCCCTTATTAAATGCCCTGAGAACCATCTTTACTAAGTGACTGTACCTAAAGTTAGGCTCCAGGCACAGATCTGTCATTCTATTGATATATTGTCTACCCTACAGCAGTTGCAGCAAATGGTACTTTTCAGGTTTAAATGGCTACTTTGGAGAAGCACAGAAATTTTTCATGCAATGAAAAAACAGCATGAAAGTTAAATACTCCCAACCTCCATGATCTAGCCCCAATCCAAATCGCAGCCCTATGCAACTGCAACTCATGTGGAAAGTTAATGCCTATAACTACATACTAACTTAAACTGTGCGTGGACAAAGATCTTACACTAAATAGTGGTGGTGCCAGTCAGCTTTCAAGGAGCCTGTGGCAAAAGCCTTGGGAGGACTTCTCAATGGTGTGCTCCCCTCCCACATGTGTATACCAGCTATCCACCCACCAGCCCCAGTGTCTGGGAAGCAGGCAGTGGACTGGCAACCATATCACTATAGAGATGGGTGGCAGTGCAAAGGAGGTCTTACATCCACTCCTACCATCACCTCCTCTGCACCACCTCCTGGTAAGCCTCCCCAAAGGCTGATTTAGTGGGCAATGTAGGGGAGCAGCAATGTCCACAATGTCCCAGGGAAGAAGATAGTCCACTACTGCCATTGTGCCCAGAAAGTAACTTGGTTAACATCTACCATGACCCTGGTTTACTGGTGGAGCAATGGCAGCAGCAGACCCTCTCTGCCTTGGGGTCCTTGCATTAGCCTGTCCCAATGCTGCTTGGTCTGCACCTCCTAAACCAAGATGACATTGTGTGGCATCCCAATTAGTGCTTCCACTCTCAGGAGCTCCCTTTGCAAACAGATGTTTCCTTAGTTGGAAGGCATGAGAGTTTTCTCCATGAATAGAAGGAGCATTCCACTCATGGAAGTAACCCCATTCCTTTAATTCACAGAGGAAACTTCCATTTGCAGAGGGAGCTTCCAATAGTGGAAATGCTACTCAGGATGTCGCCCATTCCAGCTATTTTCCACTTGGCCCATTAGCCATTGTTCAGATGATGGGTACTTGTAAAGTTAAAATAAAGCTTCTGTGACTTAAAACATATTTTGATAATGCAACACAAACAAAGGTATTATTATCACCTGGGGGAAAGAGAATCAAAAATGAGGAAAGGCACTTACTTTCACAATGCTTGAAATTAATCATATCTGGAAACAAATTCCAGCTATTAATACTGATAAATGATTATTCATAATACATTATTACACAGTAGAAAGCTTACTTTTTTATTTATTCTTGTGAAAATTGATTGTCGCTGTGCACAAATACCTAAATAATTTGCTTACCAAGTGTCTTGACTGTTACCACACTATTGCAATGCTACAAAATTCTGCAGTGTGAATCTATGCAGCATTACTATAAGCACATAGATTCTGTTCTATGAAAAAAAAACTCTCAGTAAAACTGCTAATAACACTTGTCAGAACTTTTTGTACATTTGAAAAGGATTTTCTGTTCTTCAGATTGCAAGCATCTGTTTCATACATAGTCAGCTCAAGATGGCCCTTGAATGTCATGCTATGGTACAGGCTAAGTTTAGCAAGTTTTTCACTGGTGGTTTTAGGAAATTAAAAAAAAAAAGATTCAATTCAAATATCATAGAAGTCAACACTTTTTTAAGGTTTTTGAATCTACAGCATCACTTTTGTCATAGTAGTGAATTCCCAGATCTTGATGATCTGTGCTCCCTTTAAAAACAATATTATTATTATTATTCTTTCCATGCAAAGCAGAAAAGCTAATAATCACCATCCAAAAAGCTGGCAGAATCCGTAAACAATGCAGCTTACAACTCTGTAATAACAGTGCTAAACAAATGAAGTTTGCTGGGTTGGCAGCAATTGATGCTGAAGAAACCAGTTTTATATGTATACTGTTAGTTCAAATGTACCAACTACTGATACATCATCATGAAGCAAGTATGCTGAGAAATCAGATGGCTTTAGTTATCTTCTCATTCTGATCATTTTCACACTGTTGCTGTGTATATCCTTCACTGTTGAGCCGAACAAATGTATTTATTTTAAAAATGTATAACCCCTTTTTTTTTCTTTGGAGACTGCGAAGCTGGCTGAAGTGGTCAGGAGGTGGATTGGCAGGGGCTCCTCCCTCTGCTGCTCCTCCTGCTCCCTTGATATGAAATGGAAGAGAGCAGAAGAGGAAGTGGGGAGGACTGGAAAGTAGAGAACTAGAACATCAGAAATACTGTAGTTCGCCATTCTACCCTCCTCCATAGTTCCTCCATAGTTTTTCTTCCACTCCATTTCCTTTTTACTTTACAAATCCAGGGAACAAGAGGGGGAGTGGTAAAGACAGCTGCTGGCATATCATCAGGTAAGGCGGCAGCATTTCTGTGCTGTCTCAGGCACTGAGAGGACTTGGACCAATCCTGTTGGTATCCATTCCAGTGCCTGATATTTAGAAGCCAGCTTTACAGGCTGCATATCCCATGCCAGTTCCATGGACATGCAAATAAGAAAACCAGAATACAGGTTGGACCTTGAAATTTTTAATCTGTAGATTTGACTCAACGTGGGTCCCCCGAACTGAACCGTGTTGAGGCCTGACCTGTAACCTCTGAAAGTGACCAAAGCTGTGCTCTGGTTGCATCCGGAGGGTATTCTAGGGAAGTGATGTTTTAAGGCCTTAGAAGGCCTTCTGAGGGCCTGGGAGGCATGGCCTCCCTCGCCCTTGGAACACCCTCTGGACTTGGCTGGAGCAAAGCCCTGGTCGCATTGGGAGGGTTGAGTGCCCTGATCCATGAATTTGTTTATCCGCAGGTTTCAGCATCCACGGGGGTTCCAAGAATGCGGATGTTACCACCTGTAGCATACTGCAGTAATCATGTGTCTTTATAAATGATTCCCAGAATTAAGGCCCTGTCGCCATCTGCAGGTACCTAAGCTGTGCAGGGCTCATCATTGCTGGAGCTTCCCTTTTGGAACCCAGCAATGACATCATTGTAGAGCAGCTCTGAATCCTAGAACACCATGGGGGGAGGGTGGAACAGGTAGCATATTGGGCCTGGGGGGGACACACAGAATCAACTGAGGCTTCCTCCACTGTATCCTAAACATGATCCTGGTCTGGTGTTATATCAATCTTCTTGGATTTGCACCAAATAATTTGAGCTAAAAACAGTCTCCTCTCTAGGTGGACCCACAGGTGACTTCAATTATTTATTTCTCACAGCATTCTAGCCATTTGCTCACGTCACACAGTTTGCCACAATTTCTAACCACAATTTCTCTCATGCCACAATTGCTACCTTAGGTTCTTCAAATGAATTACAGTAAAGTTGTCAGATGAATGGGAATCTGTCATTTGGTTTGAACTTTTGTATGACAGACTCTTTCCTTACAAATCACCACCCAGATGTTGAATTGTGATAGGTTCTAATTTATTTCTGACCGAGACCCGATTCAAACCCATGTGAAGATAAAAGGTTTAATTTTTCATTATTTAAGTCAGTACTTAGTTGTCTTACAATTATCTGTTGGCCAGTACTGCTAAAAACAGGCATCAGGATTTTTAGCTAATCTAATAAATGCAAAAGTAAACGTGCAAAGAAAGAGTGGAAATTATTATTCAAATTACATTTTAAGTTTTCACTTTTGCCTACAACTGGGGTGAAGATTAAAGGATTAGTTGCAGGGTTGGACAGAAAACTGAATTTCTGCTGCATTTAAAATTTGACTGTGAAAATCAACCACTATGTAGAAAATGTACAGATGATTCATTAAACAGAAGGTTGGAAAATGCTCTCGAAGAAAATGTTGTGAAACTATATTATACTCCTTTCAGGTTTCAATGAACAGAGCCAAATCCCCCCCCCCCCAAATTTGTTTTTCTTTGGAAAATTTCCTTGGCATCTGGATTCTCATCAGACTTGGAACAATGAGGTTGTTCGGAAGACTGTGGTTTGGAATATGCAGACATTTAATCATCCACTGATTTATGAGAACAGCAGCTACTCTCTGTCTGATGTTGTCCAGGATTTGAACCAGGCTGAGACATAGCATAGTAAACTACAGTTTGAACTGGGTGTGCTTAGGCCTCAGAGTACTTTTCAGGTACAGGTAGAAACTGGATTGTGGAACATCAGTCCCTATGATTGGCAGGCAGAATGAAGTCTCTGGATTGAATAAGCATGATGCAAATAATAGCAACCTGATCTCGCCTGGACAGCAGAGCAGTACCTTCAGCTGCATCTCCAATAACCATCTTGGTTCAACAGCCCAATCCTATGCAGGAAATAACCAGTGGCCAGAGCACACTGTGACTGTGGAACTGAGTTCCACTGTTGCAAAATAACTACTAACAGCATGCAGAGTGCTCTGTTAGCAACCACTTTGGGAGTGCTGCCACAAGAGAAGTCCATCACTGGACTTCACTGAGCCCGCAACCCTCTGTCATATCCTAAACCCCATCCCAGGCCTGAAAGTCTTCCATGGAACTTTTTGGATTTGCACCAGCAATTAACAGCCCAATCCTGAGCTGTGACAACGAGAACGGCTGCTGCCGGATCCTGCGCACCCCAGGCTACCACGGGAGGCACCTCGGGAAAAGGGGACTTTCGTCCCCTTCCCCCGGGTAAGGTAAGCAGCCCCGCAGTGGTAAAGGCGCTCATGTAGGGTAAAGGTCAATGGTAAAGGTAAAGGCACTCGTGGAGAGTAAAGGTAAATGGTAAAGGTAAACGTGCTCGTGGAGGCCGCCAAGCCTCCACGAGGGCCCTGGATCCTGTGGAGCAGAGCTCCACAGACCTGCCTCCCTCCCTCCCCCCGGCACGCCTCCAGCCCGTCCCCGTCCCCCGTGTCATGCCTCCATGTCACACCTCCCCCCTGCCCTCTCTCTTCCCCCTGCCAGCCTCCCCGCTCCCCGGAATGCCCTCCCCTATCCCCGCCCCCACTTACCATGCTGCGACTTGGTGGTTCAAGCAGCCAGCGCTGGGCTAGCACGGGCGGGAGCCCAGCAGAGAGGGACATTTGCAACAGTGCTTGGTGGCTCTTAGCTGGCACCAATCCAACTAGCCCCATTGGGCAGGATGGGGCTTGGCATGGGGTAAGGAAACACATATTCTCTTATCCCAAGGAGTCCTCCAGCCTGCTCAATTTCAGTGCTGGATGCAACATAGGCCATACAGTCCTGTTGTACTCGATGCTAAGAAGTTTGAGAACCACTGACCTATAAAAAATACATTACAAGACTATATTTATTTGTGAATTTTGATTCTGAGCTGTAGCCATTAAAATAATCAGCTAGCACTGGTATAACCTATGTGATACAAAGAAGCAATATCTGATCTAGTTGCCATGGTGCTGTTGCCACAGTGGTGTGGTGGTTTCGGAGGTGGTCTTAGACCTGGAAGATCCAGGTTCAAATCCCCCCTCAGCCAGGAAGCTTCCTTGGTGATCTTGGGCCAGTCAATTTCTCTCAGCCTCGCCTACCTCACAGGGTTGTTGTGAGGACAAATGAAGGGGAGCAGCTGTGTACACCGCCCTGAGCTCTTTGGAGGAAGGGCGGTATAAAAATGTGGAAAATAAATAAATAAAAAGTGCGATAAGAATTCAAGATGGTATAAGAACATCCTCATTACACACTTCTACGTGCCATAAGCTGTAATCCTAACCACACTTTCCTGATAATAAGGCCCATTGATCAAAATATGACTTCTGAGTAGACCTGGTTAGGACTGTGCCCTTAGTTACAATACCATTTTGGTCTCATTGACAAGTTTACAGCGCAATCCAATCCAAACCTCCGTGCATAGGCAGGTTTGGGGCCAGCAGTGGCTCAGCCAGAGGCAAGAGGAAACTCTTCTCCTTACCCCGGGTAAGGGCTGCTGGCACCAAAGGGTCTCGTCAGACCTGTGCTACCTCTAGAGGTAGCGCAAGTCCGAGGAGACCGGAGCAGCTTCAAGCCACTCCGTTCTCCCCAGGAATGGGGGTTGGGATCCGGCATAACTGCCAGGTCCCAGCCCCGCCTCCGGCTCCCTGCGCACCTGCCACCAGGGCCACCCATCACCGGCCCTCCCCCCGCCCAGAAACGCCTCCTTCCCTCCTCCTCCCCGCCCCTCACGCCTACCTTTGCCACTTGTGTTGGCACCGGTGCATTGACACAAGCGGCTGTGGGGAAGCCGCCGCAGAGGCTTCTGTCAGCCTCTGCACATCGGCGGATCTAGATGCACTGATGCAGCTTCCTCCCACACAGATGCAAACGTGCTTTACAGCATGTTTGAGACCCTCCTGGGCCAGCCCAAGTCCCTTGTCATTCTTTGGATTGCGCCCTTAATGTCATACATTGATGTTCTATCCCAGCCAGTGGTTTTCAAACTGTGTCTCATGTAAAATTTTATCAAGGTTTCCTCAATAACATCACTAAGAGCAGATCAACATCCCTGAACATTATCCTGCCTACCTCCGCTGATCTTGTGCAAGCATAGCTCCAGGACAGAGATGGGTATGTTCTAGGGCACACTCGATTTGCAAAGAGGCAATGGTGAGGCAGAAACAGACCTGGCTAATGTTCTTTATGAACAGACTGTGCACCAGCTTAGAAAATGTCCCAGGATTTGTTGCAATACACTGGGTTTCCTCTAGCAGACAAGCTGATGTGATCAGAGTTCTTGAAAGGTCTAAAATCTGAAAACCACCTAGTCTGTCCTATTTGATTTCTAAATTTGGTGAACAATAAACTGAGCAGCTGTATCCCCCTCATTGGCATCCTTCAGTCTCGAAAGACTATGGTATCGTGCTCTGAAAAGTGGTTCTGGAACAGCATCTAGTGTGGCTGAAAAGGCCAATTCGGGAGTGACAATCCCTTCCACACTGGGAGCAAATGTAGCCTGTCCCTGGTGTGTCCCCATGGCTACAGGCCTTCCTTCTTTGCCTCTTTGCCTCAGTCTGTTGGGCAAGTGTCTCTTCAAACTGGGAGAGGCCATGCTGCACAGCCTTCCTCTAAGCGGGCCACTCAGAGGCCAAGGTTTCCCAGCTGTTGAGGTCCATTCCTAAGGCCTTCAGATCCCTCTTGCAGATATTCTTGTTTTGCAGCTGTGGTCTATCTGTAGGGCGCTTTCCCTGCATGAGTTCTCCATAGAGGAGATCCTTTGGGATCCAGCCATCGCTCATTCTCACGACATGACCAAGCCAACGCAGGTGTCTCTGTTTCAGCAGTGCATACATGCTAGGGATTCCAGCTCATTCCAGGACTGTGTTGTTTGGAACTTTGTCCTGCCAGATGATACCGAGGATACATTGGAGGCAGCACATGTGGAAAGCATTCAGTGTCCTGTTGTGAAGTCCATGAATTGCTGCAGTACAGAAGTGTACTCAAGATGCAAGCTCTGTAGACCTGGATCTTGGTATGTTCTGTCAGCTTCTTGTTGGACCATACTCTCTTTTATACTCTCTTTCATGCTCTCTCTTCAACTGTATCCCAAAGCAGTTGAAAATGACAAAACTATTTCTGCTGGATACTGTGTCTCACTTGGTCTCATTTCCTAAGGACTCTCATGCAGGTGCTGGTGCTGAGCTACAATAGGATTGGGAGTTCAGTGATCTTACTGAAAGCCATTACCAATAGGGCCCAAGAGCCCACAGCTGTTACACCAACCCAAAGGCCCATGCCTGCCTACCCCAGACCTGGCTGACCCTGCAAATTCAACAATGACATGAGCTGGCTGACTAGTACCACCACATTTCTCTGGCCATTTCTGGAGAATAGTGAAGGAATCAAGAGACTTGTTTCTGTTGTCAGCTCAGATGCAGTTTTTCTCAACAATCTTGATTGAGAATTCCCCAGCTTGAATGAAAATTGAAATATTAACAACATTTGTTAACTTGGGTGAAATCCATTTTCATATTGTGAAACTGCAAACCCAATCCAAGCCACAGTATCCAGCAGCATCCGCAGTATCTCAATCCATGGTTTTAGCTCAATCCACCCCCAGAACATGTGCTGAATGTTATGGGAACCCTGGAGAGGTATGGAAAACATTTTCTTATTTGCCTCTCTGTAAGTGACCTGGCCTCCAGTTGGTGGCCTGGGCAGTCCCTTGCCAAGCAAATCCAATAGACTGCCCTCCAGGTGGGGATCCTCCTCACTGGCCATCCTGGTCTGCTTATGTCTCCACAAGGCTGCCAGGTGGCCTGCCTCTTCCAGCCTGAGGTCCAACCTTAAAGGGCCCAGCACCCTAGCCTTGCCCTCCTCCTGCTTCCATTGTCCCACCTCTGGCTCAGTCAACTGCTGTGGTGTTTGCTCTGCCGGCTGTGGCTCAGCTGGGCAGCTAAATGCAAGATCTCCCCCTTCTGACCCAGGTGTTGGAGCCCATCGGCCCTCAGTCTTCTAGCTTCTGTTGGGTGGCATGCTGCCAAGTTCCTCCAGAAACTTGCACTGATGGTCCCAAACTGCACAATGATGGAATGGCTTTTGCACCAGAGTCCTAGGCTTTACGGTGGTAGGTAGTGAGATCCGTCATCATAAGTCCTCCGTAGGATTGGGTATATATTTATTGACAGAGAAGTACTCCTGCATAATATGAAACATGCTATAGTATGAAGAATGTTGTGTTTGGCATTTACTTTGCAGCCTCTGTGCAGAGTGTTCCTCTCTGCACTTTTCCATGCTTCCACGCAAATGAAGAAAGCAAGTGGTAGGGGGTTGGATGGCATATGCAAAATGCCACTGTGTCTTCCTGGCAGAAACAGCAGTGGAATCCAAGAATCCAGACTCAGGGTCCCCTGCTCTAATAACTGCTCATCTAAAATAGGACATTTTGATTGAAAACAGATGGCATACATTTTTCAGCCTAGCGCTTTTAACTATATTAAAATGCTCTGCATTAATATGTGCTTATCTCATGCCTATCTCTGCATATGTCCATAAATAGCTATGATAAAAGCAGATATTAATTTACATATATATAAATGTAATGGATAGACTGACAAGATACTTAACTACAGCTGCACAGCTGAAATATCTATCTGCATACAAATGTTCTATTTTTAACTGTGATTTTAAGTCACACTATGCACCTTTTATCTTTTGCTTTTGGGGTAAGAGCTTTCATTTCTGACAAACCATGAGATTTATATTACTTTGCTGAATGGAGGCTTAGGCAGTGTGGTGTCATGCCCCCACCTCAGCCTCACGCCCAGGGTGGCCTACCCCCCCCACCCCGGCATAGTGATGCAACTGAAATGAGAAAGAGCCATGAACAGGGGAGGAACAGACAAGCAAGGGGGCAGATGGAGCCAACACGGTGTGATCATTGTGCCCCTGAAGTGATCTCAGGGATCACTGGGGCTCCTAGGAGTGCACTCTGAGAAATACTGTACCTATAAAAGACCTTGCATAAAGCAAGGCTGACTTTTTCTTTGCTGCCACTGCTGCTTCACAGACGTGAAATTGCAAGTAGCGAGGCAGCCCTCAGCCTGCAGCTCGCAAGAGAGGTCAAACAGTCAGCCCTCGCATTTAGTCACATCGGGTGAGCACGGGTTGTAGCAAGTCTCTGGAGTGCCAGAGGTTCATTGGAGACTTGGAGCTCCCTGCAGGCCAGATTGGAAGTCTCTGAGGGTCGCAAATAGCCCCTGAACTGGGGTTTGGGCACCTCTGGTCTAGACCATCGTATTTCCCAAGGGATGCCTGAGAGGCAGTATGGAGCCCCTATTGCATTCAGGTTACAATCCTATGCAAACTTACCTGAGTAACAGCCCAATCCTAACCAACTTTCCAGTGCTGATACAACTGCCCAAGATAAGGGAACAGACATTCCTTTACCTAGAGGAGGCCTCTCTGACTGTCCCCCCACAGCAGGACACAGTGCTTGCCCCATTGGCATGGCTGGATCAGTGCTGAAAAGTTAGGATTGGGCTGTCAGTCAATGATCACATGGCTATGGGTGTATGTCAGGATATGCACCTGCACAACAAGATTTATCACTACACCACTAATCAACACTTTGAACTCACTGGCTATTAGACAGCACTTTCTCCCCCAAATTCACTAATAGCACAGGCATGACATGAATCAGACATGAAATTAGAATTCAAGAATGACAAGCTTCTAGTCTAGGGTGCATGAAGAAGCAAAGCTATGTTCAGTTTGTACTGGCTTCTGTTTGTTTGGTTTGTAAGGAAGGAAAGGGCACTGTACCCATTGGATAATTTCTAACTATATAGCCCTGTACAACTGAGACAGATAGGAGGGTCCAGATGGAATCATGCATAGTTGGATTTCTGTAGTTTTAAATTGTTTATTTTTAACCATTTAAAAAATATCAATATATTTATTTCTGTTGCTAAAAACTTTAAAAAAATTTATAGAAGTAGCAATAAAATCAGGAAAACAGATAAAATATCAGCAGAATTAATAAATCACATTAAAACCGGCTATACCACATGCTGGAATGCCTGGGCAAATAAAAGGAAGTATTCTCTGGGTATGAACAAGACAAAAGTTGTCAACAGGCAAGTTTCTTTTCAGACAGTAGTCAGTATACTGAAGCCCATAACCAAGAAGACCCCTTCCCTAGTTACCACCTAAGCTCTGATGGCGGGGAGACCATGAGAAATGTCTCTGATGATGAACAGAAGGTTTGGGCATGTTCATGCAGTAGCACTTAGAATTTTTAGGGAAATGTATGAAGGAACAAATACAGAATTCAGAAATAGGAGTGAAATTATTTGATTGTCAATCAGAATGTTCACAGTAATTAATCTTATTAGAGACTAGAATTTTAACAGTGCAGCAGCATCTGCACTGAATGCATTAATATGCACTAATGCATATTGCATTTGATGAATTTAGAACAGCAACCATTTCTTTCTATATTAGCACAAATATGTAAAGCTTGACTGTTTAAAAAGCCCATTTTTATCTTCTAGGAATGCACATCTAGTATCTAAGAACATAAGAACAGCCCCAGTGGATCAGGCCATAGGCCCATCTAGTCCAGCTCCCTGTATCTCACAGCGGCCTACCAAATGCCCCAATGGTATCTAATTACCATACCCCATTATAACAATACATCATTCTTCTTCACTTTTATTGTTTCACAAATCTACCTCATTATTTTAAAGATTTCATTTTATTGCTTCATAGCAATGTAATCTTAATAGCATTTTAAACAAATATTTGAGAAGGCAACTGAAAACTTCCAGCAAGGAAAACTCCACTAGATTTATTTTCCATGAATTAATTTTCCGTGTCAACTATATCTCCCACAACTTGCTGGTTTATTACTTTCTTCAGACTCTGGAAATGGGATGATACTTTGGTGTGATATCATAGAAGACATCTGGAAAAACACACTATGTTTTATGGGCTTTGTGTTAAATATGTTGATTTTATTTATACCTTTATATACTTTGGCAAGAGAGGCTAGCATTATGGAAATCCTTTTGTCTATTTTTATTACAAAACTGAGTTAAGGACATTTCTCCCCAGTATTAATGTTGGTTTGGAAAACATGCTATTGACAGGGACATGAAAAATGGAATAAAATGCCTTAGCAATAATTGGCTAAATTCCTAAAGCAGTTCTGAAAGTGAAATGTGTTAAAACTTATTTTTAGAAATATTGTCCTTTATTAGTAAATTGTTGTCTATCTCTAGATTTAAAATTATGTCACCTACTCTTGGTTTTAAACACTAACAGCCCAATCCTAACCAACTTTCCAGCACTGATGCAGCTGCAATGCAGTTCTAAGGTAAGGAACTTAGAACTTACCTTACCTTGAAGAAGCCTGTGACTGCCCCCACCACTGCAGTATACAGTATGTGCACAATTGGCACAGTTGCATTTGTGCTAGAAAGTTGGTTAGGATTGGGTTTTAACATGACAGTCCTATGCGTGTCTGCTCAGAAGTAAGTTCTGTTGCATTCAATGAGATTTACTCCCAGGTGTGTGTAGGATTGCAGCCTTAGTCCCCAAGATGTGTACTGATTCCATTCCAGAGGTTTGTCCAGAAGTCTGAATGTAGATCAAAACAGCTGACTCTTGAGAGGCCAGCACTTCCACATCTGCGCAAAAGCACCACAACGCACTGGCTGTACCATGCATTACCTGGATGTCTATAACTCAAGGGAATCCGTAACTTGGAGAACCAGTGTATACTGTGGCCTTTGAAGGATGTGTGTGTATAAAACTGGCAAGAGAATGAGGTGACATCAAGATCTGTAAAGAATTTTATGTGTCTGAGAGGTATGCAAGGAGAAAAAAAAAGATTTAAAATGCAGCATACTGGAAGAGCTTAAAAATGGAACAAAAATGGAACATACTGGAAGAGCAAGAATGTCTCACAAGATCTGAAACTGGCTGAACCTTCCTCAGAAGTTTCTCTCTTGCCTTGTGGCCACTAGAGAAAGAGTCTTTCATGGTCTTGGAGTTGCTCAGCTGTGGAGTAGAGGCTTGCCTGATATTGACTTTAATATCTTTTTGGTGCCAGTTGATTACCTTTTAATTTAACCAGGTCTTTTAAATCTTTGCATTTTATACCTGAAGTTTAGAAATGTCTCTGTTGAAGTAATTCAACTTTTTATTTTGGTACTGCTGTTCTAAACTATTTGTGACATTATCTTATAGCTCAATCCTATACATATCTACACAAAAATAAGTCCCAAGGGTTCAATGGGGCTTACTCCCTTAATGTATTTAAGGGCCCAATCCTATCCAGCTTTCCAGTGCCTGTGCAGCTGCAATGGAGCCCTGAGGAAAGGGAACAAACGTTCCCTTACCTGGAGGAGACCTCTGTGACTGCAGGATGCAGTTCAATCCTCCGTGGCACAGCTGCACCAATGCTGGAAAACTGGATAAGATTTGGCCCTAAACTCTAGAATATAAAGCAGGGTAGAAATATTGTATATAAACAAAACAAAAGCTTCAGTGTCTGAATTGGGAATGCTGAGCCAGAATGGAAGAGACATCACCAGTTATTTTGCCCATGCTGAATTTTCCTCAGTGATCCTCCGTGGCACTTTGGAAATGAAGGGGCATGTGTAGGATTTGGGGAGGGGGCTAAATCTCCCACCTGAAATCATAAAACATGATTGCAGAGGCTTCATTTAATCCTATTTCCCTCTCACTTAAAAAAAAATTTTATTCAGTTTTTTCCTCCCAAATTTTATCTTCAGTTTTGGTGCCTTCCAAGAAACCCCTGGCATTACAGGTCTGAAATAAGAAGCATTCCTTGTTTGTTTGTTTTGGTCCCTCTGGACTTGTCTTTTTTCTTTAAAAACAGGACATTCCCTTTATAAAAAAAAACTCTGAAAGCTGATGGGAATGAGCCAAAGAAACCAGGAGGAAAGAGGAGGGAGGGATGACGCCTTTTGCAGGCTGCATATACAATAGCCCTGGAGTGTGTAAGGCTACAATCCTATTCACTTTCCTGGGAGTAAGCCCCATTGACTCTAAGGGGACTTACTTCTGAGTAGACACGCATAGGATTGGGCTATAAGGTTGCAATCCTATCACCACTTTCTTTGGAGTAAGGCCCATTGACTAAAATGAGACTTACTTCTGAGTAAACATGCATAGGCTTGGGCTGTAAGGCTGCACTCCTATCCACACCTTCCTGGGAGTAAGGCCCATTGACTCTAAGGGAACTTACTTCTGAGTAGACAGGCACAGGCTTGGGCTCTACTCGTCCCAAGTGTGCGTGAGGGGCAGAGGAAGTGCAGCGCCCCCGCCGAGGAGCCAGAGACTGAGGGGGGGAGGCGGGAGGCAGGACCGGCCTGAGCAGCGCCACACTCTGCTTAGCAACCTGGTCCTGCAGTGGCCCGCAGGGCGTTTCCGCGGCGCTGTGCCCTCCCCTCGGTCCGCCTGTTTCCCTGCATTCCGTGCTGCAAGAGCAGCAGCGGCTGTTGGAGCAGCATCTCTGCCTCTCTCCGGCGCGAGCTCCTCTCCCTCCCTCCGTCCCTCCCTCGCTCGTTCCCAGCGGCTCCCAGCCACAGTGCTGCGGCTCTGCTCGCTCCGTGGAGGGGAGGGGGGACGAGGCCGCCATGTTGGGTCCTGAGCCAGCAGCAGCCTGTGCCTGAGGGGCGAAGGGGGGCGACGCGGACAGCCGCTCCCAGCCTGCGAGATGCCCTAGGCGCGGTGGGAAGAGGAAGAGGCAGGGGCCGCCAGCATCTCTGCGCCTCCCGGGCTGGAGAGGAGGAGCAGCACTACCAACCTCTGCGGGGAGGAAGAGGAGGAGGGAACCGACCCTGCCCCCCCCCGTCGCCCTGGCCCCGCAGATCATCCCGGAGCAGGAGGACACGCACAGGCATGGAGAGGATTTGCCAGGATTACTGAGCCCGGCCTCCTCCTCTGAGCTGGGCGCGCTGCCGTCGAAGGCAGGCTGAAGGCTGCTTCTCCCCCTCCACACACGCCTGCCCCCCACTGCAAGGTGGGGGGGTGGAGATGGGCGCTGAGGGCATGAAGACTTCACCGTGGGAGAGCTGAAGAGGTGCCCGGAGGAGGCAGGAGAGCCTGCCACAGACAGCTGGGCTTGGGGGGGGGCTCCCCCTTTCTCTTCTCCCCACCCCCACCCTCTGAAGAATTGCCACTGATGCATCTTCCAAAGGGTGGTGGAGGTGGAGGTGGTGGAGGTGGAGGTGAAGCTGGAGGTGGCAGAGGCAGAGGCAGTGGTGGCTGCCTCCCTGCACTGTACCAGCCAGATCCTATGCACATCATTTTTTGCCCCCCCTCCTCAGATTCCTTCCTTGCTGCTGCTTTTTCCTTGAAAGTGAATTGCTGATGCAAATTGAATGGAGATTTTACACTTTAATGATGCAGCAGGATTCATTTCGGGATTATGTTGCATGATCTGAATTTTGAATGAAGGAGGAGACCTTTTAAAATCTATGTATGCGAAGAAGAGTGGATTCAGTCTTGGGTTGAATTTCTTTTTTAATTATTATTATTTAAATGTATAAAGTATATATTTTCTCTTCATCTAAATATATTAAGAGAGATTTTAGGGAAATTATTTTTCTTTAATATTCTGTATATATTGTATACGTGTGTGGAGGAACAGACCAAGTCGGAGTTCTCAGAGTAGGGATTCTGAGATGGATTGTACGTTCAGCACCATCCCTGAAGCACTGACTTTTGGACATACTTTTTACAAACTGTAATACGTTCTAAAGTGTTAGATTAAAAAAAACAAAAACTAATAATAATAATTAAGAGAGAAACCCCGTTAAAGCTAAAGCAACCATGTCTGGAGAGGTGCGTTTGAGACAGTTGGAACAGTTTATTTTGGATGGGCCAACTCAGACAAACGGGCAATGTTTTAGTGTGGAAACCTTGCTGGATATACTCATCTGCCTTTATGATGAATGTAATAATTCACCACTGAGAAGGGAAAAGAATATTCTGGAGTATCTAGAATGGGGTAAGTGTGAGCTGACATTGCTCATCATTGCACATTCCTTTTCACTTTTTAGTGTTTTGGTATGATTTATTTTTATCTGGTGTATGCTACATTGTGATCAAGGCATATTGTGTGTGTCTTTTGCATTATAAAACTGGAGTATTACTGTAATTTTGTATCGGGAATGCCATATGGAAGTTTTCCAGGCAGTAAAAGCCTTTTCTGACTTGACACTGTCAGCATCTGTATTCATGCCCTTTAAAGCCCAGTGCTTGAAATGTTTAGAAAGGGTGATAACCATGCATTGTTTGTTTTACCTCTAGTATAGGTGAAAAGTGGTGACATTATGTGTTACCTATCTAAAAATGTTCACAATATGGGGTGGGGGGAGGGGAAATGGAGGAAGAGAGTTACTGGGTGTATCTGAAGTAATTGTTGACTTGTCTAAAACAAACAGTGAAAATGTAAGATTGGTAGACAAGCAAAGTAGCCTTTTCCTAATGGAAGTACAGCAATGAAACACTTTGATGAAAGAGTCCAATGATAATTGGTGTCTGAACAGTGTTGGCATCATGACAAGGTTGATTATTATTTTCCTTCTAAATATTCAGTAGTTAAAGCACAGGCAATGAAGTCACATGAGAACAGTTATTGTATGACCTTCAGGTGTCAAAACCATGTCATCCATAATGACATGTATTTTTAAAAAGTGTTTGGCTGAAATTACACAAGAAGACCATATTCTTTTAAGAACATCTTTCTAAACTGTATGATTAGAATTGGTCACTAAAAGAAAACCGTTATGGACCCTGCAATCAAAACAAAGTTTCTCATACAGTATTCTGTATAAAGCAGTTAAACTGGCAACTCTTTCTTTAGATGTACAGTACTGTATTGATTTTGATTCTCGATGAAACAGTTGTAGTCAGCTAATCAGCCATATTTGTGAATAAATGGTTTTAAAAGAAAGCTACTGTTCACCTATACTACCAGGTTAAGTGAGGCATTTCCTCTGATGGGAATTGTAGACACTCAAAACTTACTTTATTGCAGACGGCATATCTGTATTGGTTGGAATGAGTAGCTTAATATAAGTGAAGTAGGCCTTTATCATTATACTCACACTGATATGCTAAACTTCTCATTGAGAGCACATTTTTTTATACTCTCAGCCTCACTTGAGAGGTTAATGGATTATTTCAAGGTTTTGGCAATAATGTTAGATTTTTAAACTATTACAGTATCTTCAACAGGAGCTAGTATTGGCCAGTGCCAAAAGAGAGAAAATGCTACCTAGAATAGTTTATAGTAAACTGCTTTTATGTATGCTTTTTAAAGTTTCTAATATACTTCATTATCCCATAGAGGAAATCTTTTCATTTCCAAGATCCAGTTGATTAATTAAAAACACACACACACACACAAAACTCTTTCAAGGGTAATCTGAAGATAAATTCAATTTTGTGTTGTTTCTGTAGGAAATAACAAAACGAATAAATGCCACAGCCTTTGCTCCCATTACAGGTTTTTAGTTTTAGTTGATATTTGTGTTACTGGTTTCTTTGGGACTACCCACACTAGGATTTTGTGCAAAATTGTTCTGGGCATACATATTTTCATCTCCTTTATCCTAAGTTCCAATCATACTCTTAAGAGTTGATGAATATGAATAGAGCTGTGATTTTCAACCTTTTTCTTCTTAGCACTCATGCTACAAGGTACTAAAAATGTCAAGCCACACTATCATTGTTTTAATATCAATATCAACAAAATGGTTTTGTTGATAATTGACAAGGTGCACCATGCTGTTGGTGGGGGGCTCACATCCCCCAATGGCCCTACTAATAAATGACCCAGCCCCAAACTCCTGTGGCACACCTGCAAACCATTTGTGGCATACCAGTTGAAAATGGTTGGAATAGAGTATGAATAGTTCATATATAGGATTCAGCCATATATAGGATGCATCATTTTGTAGTAGTTTAACTGGGACTCTGTTTTTCTTGGAGATTGAGTTGTTCTAGAAGTTGCTTCTGTGTGTGTTATCATTTCTCCAACTGGATAGTACAAAATTTTTTTTAAAGAGCTGTGTTACATTTGTAACATACTTTTATATGCTGGCTGAAAGACAATATATAAATGCACAACATTTTCAGTTAATAGGATACTCATGTGTCATTTACACCATTTTGTTCTCTTTTAGTGCATATTTTTTTTCTAATTTCTTGATTTCATAATATGTGCCAAGTAAATTTAGAGTAATGAGTAATTTTTAAAAAAATTCTTTTTTGACTTGACTTGAGTCTGTCTTAAAATGTGTGGCAGAACTGATCTTTATACCAAAATTGTAACCTCTTGGAAAGTGTAGGGAACAATTTCTAGTGGAAAAATGACAAATTCTTACAAAAGATGTATTTGTATTTATATGAAGTATTTGTAGGTTTTACAGCCCAATGCTAACTTTCCAGCACCAATGCAGCCATGCCAGTGGGGTGCACACTGCATCCTGTGATGGGGGTGGGGCAGTCACAGAGGCCTCCTCAAGTTAAGAGGACTTTTGTTCCCTTTTCCTTGGGACTGTATTGTAGCTACATCAGTACTGGAAAGTTGTTTAAGATTGGGCTGTTAAAGAGTTGAATGTTGTTGAACTTGTTTTTAGCTGTCTTTGGAGCTCATTTAAAAATATACTAGCAATTGTTATCTAGACTAGAGCAATACCCTTGTGCTGCTCATATACCCTTTAATTTTTCTAGACTTCTTGCTGTAATGAGGATGTAATGAATATACTGTAATTTGGTAGCTAAAGATTTTAAAAACTACCCAAGTGTAATTACTCAGTGCTTTTAATCGCTTTAAGTATTCATTGTAATGTAAGTTATGAAATGAAAAGCAGAAGTTATAGTATTAGGGATGGCATCAGGGGCTGGGCACTGCCTGAGTGCCCAACCAATTAAGGACCCACCTGACCAGATACACTGAACCCTCAGTATATATGTAAATGTGTGTATTTATATACATATAATGTACTTTGTTCTTTATGGAACATATTGCATGCAAAGTCTGTTGTTTTTAATGCTCTAGGTGTGAATGTATAATTGAATGATGATGCTCCTTTATGCCAACTTGTTCTCTCCCAGTCCTTCACTTGCAGTCTTGTACTCCTTGTAAATTCTGGAAACACATAGCAATGTCAGTATTGAGCCACTGTGTTTATTCGAGTGTATATATACATGACCAATTTTAGTCTGTGCTGAAGGCCAGTTGTACTTAAGTGACGGAAAAAGGAGATCCTCTTCTTGCAGCCTCTGGAGCCTGCCATCTGAAAAGATTTAAGAATGCCAAGCCTGCTGTCCTCCTTTTGTACACAACATCCGTTGTCACAGATGCTGGTGACCCTGGAGGAGGTAGTGTAGGACAGAATGCAGAAGATTAGAAGAAAGATTAGAGCAGAGAAAGAAATGTTAACATAGTTTTTATCAGTTACTATTTAAAATAATACAAAATATTTTCTTAAAGGGTGATAAGATATGAAGAGTATCACTATAGTTGTAGTGAATTCAACACTTGGGGAGCTTTGAAGGCTGCAGTTCTAAACTTGTTTTAATTTAAGTCCTTTTGGGATCGAGGGGAGTTGCACAAATATATTATTTCTTAATAGTTGTATGCATTTATACAGTGCCTTATGAAGAAAGTAATGTATATTATCTCATTAATCACTACTGTACAGCATAGTATTGCTCCAATGTGCAGTGCATTCTGGCTAGCATAGTGGCAATTGCTTGCTGCCATGAAATGCTTCAGGAGAGGAAATTATAGGCAGGGCAATTTGCTCTATTTATTCAACAAGAACCCAGTAGTTCTTCAATATGAAGCTTGTAGTTCCCAAGGATGAGTCACAACCTGTCTCCTCCTGGGAGCAGCTCTTCCCATCATCTTCCACTGCTGCCATATAGGAGGAGTGGTGGTAGCAGTGTTAATTACCGCAGCAGGCTCTGACTTAAAGCTCTGGTGAGTACAGTACTGTGAACACATCGGCATTGGAGCAGTGTTCTGATTAACTGCTATAGCACTCTATTTTCCAGGAACATATCCACACTGTTATAGGAGATATTACTGTATTGCTGGTGGGTCCAAGACTGGAGGTGGATTGCTTGAAGCCACCTACTGAGATTCACAGCTCAGTCTGTTATCCACTGTGCTATATTAGCTCATCATTATGGCATCACTTTAATATACACAGTGCATTGCAATTCTTTTTCGTACTTCTAAACTTTAGGGTTTAGATTAATATTAGTCTTCATTTTTCATTTTCACCAAGGACGGAACTAATGATTTGTCAGAGGCTATAGAAGTTCAGGGCTGGTGTATTTTTCAGTGTCCTGCACTGCAGTCCTAAGCTTGTTTACTTAGAAGTCCTAGTTTGTTCAGTGGGTTTACTCTCTAGTAAAGTGACTGTAGAATTGCCGCCCAAATCTATCATGGTTCATTCTGTCTCTTTACTATGAATATATCAGCAAAATTAAAAAAAAAATACTTGAAGGTGCAAAATACTTGAAGTGCAAAAAGAATGATGCAAATGATAACCTTAGTCTAATATGTGAAATAAAAGTGGCAGCACAACTGCTTCAGCAATGTTCGTAACTGCTATTGAAAATTAATATATAGATTGTCACTACAGTAATTTTGTATTGTGAATTATTGTGTTTGAGTTTTTGTTGACACTGGCGGTGAAGGAACAGCAGTATATTTACCATAAAGTAATGACTTCTGTTTCACTAGTAATTTAGTAACTTCCATGAATTACTCATCTGGTCATGCATATACTTAAATAGAGGGGGGAAAAGTCCCAGTGGTGTGCCAAAACCCCAATGGTAGTGTGTGCAGTGGGTCCTCAGTATCTGGGGGATCTGTTCCCGGCCCCCCTGTGGATTCTGATTTCTGTGGATAGTGGAATCTATGGAGAGACTTTGTCTGAAAAACTGGAAGTATCTTTCAGAAGACTCCTCTTCTCAGTAATAGAGTTTTACACCAATAATGAAGAAAGGCTGATTGCAAAGTATGTTCCAGATGCTGAATAGCACAGAAGCTTCTGGGGAGTTAAAAAAAACTGTCCCAAAATAGATAAAATAGGCAAAAAAAAAAAAAAAAAAAAAAAAGAGGGGAGAATACACAGGGCTATCACATCTCCATCCAAAGTTGGGGAACACTCAATATATAATAAAGCAGTGGTTTCTAAACTGGTGGGTTTCAGCAATGATGGCAGTGATGGCACTGCAGCTATCATGCCACCATGACTTAAGGGACTTCGTAACTCAACTGGGGATGTTGCACTGTCTATCCAGAGGGCTTGCAGCAGAAATAGCTCATATCTCTGATAGTGACCACTTCCAGTTTGCAGTCACCACTCCTGCAAATACTTACAGGGTTCCCAACTTCTGAGTAGAAGTTTGGGCACCACTACCATAAAACATGAGGGACTGCTGTCAGAAGATGTTTTTACCCCTTCCACTGCAACACGTTGAAGTGCGTTCTGCTCGTTGATGTATGCACTTTAAATCTTGCTCTGTCTTTTCCAGGCTTTACTTAATTGGCAGAAATTAATGTTTTTGAAACTACCTTCTATTAGACTATTTGAAGATACAGTAGTTGCTACTAATTTGAAAATGTGAAAGAAAAACAAAAAATTGACAGCTTATGTAAAGGTTGGACAGTTTAATTAAGCCTTGTTCTTTTAGAAGAGTCTGTATAATGCACTTAGCAGTATTTTTAAAAAATAAAATTTGGCAATTATATGTAATTGTTTGAGCTTAAAAAGATAAGGCATTGATTGCAGTAAACCCTTTAATTGGAGCAGCATTGGGAACATATTGAAGACCTCCTCTGAAGCACATAATAGAGCTTTCTAATGGAAAGTTGGGCATTAAACACAGCATATGTTGTATGAAGTTACCTATGTATAATGTTTGCAGGATTGATAATGAAAGATGAGGAATGGCAATATCCAAATACTGAACTATAAGCTTAAGACTCAGTGGCTTCTCTGAGGCTCAGTTCTTGTGTAAAAGACTATAAAATGTACACATTTTTGTAAATCAGACTGGGTCCTTTGACCATTCATATGAATGAACAAAGTTTTGTTATTTCTGTCATAAGCTGGTCATTAAATATTTAAGCATAAACTCTAATTGCTGGGAGGAGATCATGGGAGTATCACTTATGTGCATATAGGTCAATTTGAATTTACTGTTTAAAATGAGAATAGCGGGCAGAGCATCCCTACAATTAGAAATACTAGTGTACAATCCAACAAGTAGATCCAGCCAAAGTAACAATTATACCCATCACAAGATTTATTTTGGATATACGGTTTATATAAATACTAGTTTACTGATGTGGAGAGCATATGATCAGTGTAGGCTTATTTGTTAATTTAAGAATTCAGCTGGGTTTAAACACATTGGCTAAGCTTTTTCATTTTCTAAATTTGTGAACATATACGTATATGTATGTGTATAGGGAATTTATACACCTGGGGAATTTATAGCCTGGGAATTTATAGCCTGGGGGCTGGGGATAAGAATAGGCCCTCAGTTTGGCTGTACTTGTCGTAAGAGGCGACTGAACAGCCACCGAGTAGATGGGACTCGTCAGCCTGGGAAGGCAGCTCATCTGAGAGAAGGAAAACTCTGATTCCAAACCTCCACTGCCTTGTGGCTACATCCAGTTATGGAAAAGGCTTCAGGAGTCAACCTCGAGGCAAAATCTGGAGCCGGAGTCCCTGAGGCAGTTCATAGCTGAACACAGTCATGTTCTGGCAACTCCTGCGACGCCGCTGGAACCAACCGTATTGGCTTCTGCCTTTCCATTGGACCATTTCAGCAACGTGGAGAGGGGGGATTTGCTGCATGGGTAATAGCCTATCCTCCATACCTACTTTACCCAGGCTTCGCGCACTGGAGAGGACACTCTGTTCCAGAACCACCATTCAGAGCGTGACACCATGGTCTTCCGAGACTGAAGGATGCCAACATGCAGGGAATTTAGATATTTAACTCTTATTTACATTGCAAGTTGATTATTGATCAGGTATTGACAGGTTTCATGGTGATCTGAATGATTTTGCAAATTACGTCATAAGCCTCACAACACGATTAGAGAACTAATTAATGCTCAAGTACTGGGCAATGAAATGCCCAAGCATTTCTGAAGCTTAAGTATTAACCCAGTGTTTTGTCTGCAAGATTTGTGAATTCATGTTTATCTATTATACATATCCCGCCTTTCTGCCTTGGTAAGCCAGAAGGTGGCTTACAAATGACAGAACAACTATTAAAACATTAAAATATAATCCAAGAACTACAAAAGGAACAGACAAGTCATTTTTAAGGAGCTGATAGAATCCTGAATTTTAAAAGTGTTTATTTTTAGGACTGCAATCCTAAAAATTACTTCAGAATAAGGACCCAATCCTAACCAACTTTTCAGCACTGATGCAGCTGTGCAGTGGAGCTTGTGCTGCATCCTATGGTGATGGGAGCAATCACAGAGGCCTCCTCAAAATAAGCAAATATTTGTTCCCTTACCTTGGGGCTGCATTGTGGCTGGACGAGCACTGGAAACGTTGGATAGGATTAGACCCTAAGTCCCATTGAACTCAATGGAATATACTTCTGCTTAGACACTCAAAGGATTGTGCTATAAGTGTATTTGTTTAATAATAATATTTGTTATTTAATAACATGTTCAGTGTTATGTAGCTTTTTAGCTGTAAAAACTAGGTATTCATGGGTATGTGTGTTTTTCCATAATAAAACATGTTCATGCGCTTATAAGATGAAAGAAGAACCAACATTCAGCACTCCAAAATATTCAAACGCTGAATTTTGTTTAGAGGTCTGTCAGACTGTTCTATCACCCACAATTAGATCCTGAAAACACCCAAGTGTACTGTGTCAAATAATGGTGTGCCACATATAGGAAACTGGAGGTCTAAAATGGTGCAGATTTTCCTAATGGTCCTTTTGTGAACGTAATTTCTTAGAAGGCAGTCTTTTCTTTTTAGCTTTTCTCCTAGGGAAAGTGATGGAGTGCTCCATGTATGTAGCTTTGTGGACTCAGTTTTCTGGCTGTTATTGGTTTATACACACACTTTCCAAAAATGGCATTTAGATAAAATTTTGCAGAGTTGGTTGAGTTTAGTTTTGTGCTTACCTGCAAGGCGGGTTGAAGACAGTTCATACAGAATAACCTTACCTCATACTGCAATGAAATTCATGAGTCTGTTAAGCTGCTAGAGCTTGGGAAACTCTTCAAGGTACTTTTTCATTCTCTTCAGTGTTGAAGATTGCTGACATCCCCTCTGCTTATGTAGAACATGCATGTGCTTGTGCATGCCCTCATGCACAGACCCACTCCAAAAAAGATAAATTAGGAATGAAAGGGGGGCAATTAAAAATTGCTAGTGAAAAGGAACAAGAAACATCAAGTTATGGTTTCACTTTCTGTCAAGAAATGAGTATGTTACTGATGCAGGGTTCCAGTTTGACCAGTTCTACTTATGTTTCCTAAAATCTGAATGTGTGCACACCTTTGAAAGCATATTTAGTCATACCAGTGGCTATTCTTGTATATATGCCCTAATCCAGCAAGAAACATCTCTAGTTGCCATAATCTGCAACAAATTTTTAAAAATAAAATAAGTAAATAATTGGAAGTTGGGTTTCATTTACAAATGACACTTCCTCTGTTGTGAGTGAAAAAGGGTGCTGTATAGTACAGCAGCAGTTCTCAAACTCCTAGGGAGCTTGAGAACCGCTGTAAGTCCTTGCGGGGGCGGGAGGAAGGCAGCAACACGATTACAAACTGGAAGTGTGATGTAATTGCTTAGCTTTCACCTTCTAAAGCTGACTCCTTGCACCCCTGGGAGGCTGCTGCAAGGACTTGTAAGTGCATGCCAGCCCCTTCACCCCCCCCCCTTAGCAACACGTTCCTGGGGATTGCATCTAGGGCCTAGGAGAGGGGATTAAAGGGGGTAATTTGTACCCGGGCCCAAGGTCAAAAAGGGGGTGCAGGAGCTAAAGCAGGAGGCTCAAAAATTTCCTGGGATTTTACAATTTCCTATCTACCAAACTTGTTGCCTGCATGGGATGCTGGGGACACTACCATGAGTGTGCAGCTACTGGCAAGCCATATATGCTGGGCCAAGGAATGCATATATGACACTCCTTAACACAACTTGGGAGGAAACTGGCCTGTTACAGTAGCTCTTTGGCTTGTGGATCTGCTTACCATGAAGGAGTGTATAGGACCTCAGGGACACAGCTGCAAGACTACTGCTGCTGTAGAAGAAGGTTTTGGTATGCACAGGACACTTTCCGTTCTAGTGTGAGCCTAAATATGATGATGCTAATTTTCTGCATGATTTTTCTATATTTAAAAGATTTTAGAGAGACTTAGGAATGTTTTTGGTTTTCCATTATTACTGTATCTAGCTGCTGATGCCATATGTGCGAGTAGACATGGGCTCCAAACACTTTTCCAGCTGTCTTCATCCCCCCCCCCTGTTCTGCTTGCCCGTCACCACCCTCCCCCACGCTATTTCACCCCTCTCCCTTTTCAAAGGGGCCCAAAAGGAATTTTGTACCCCCTGATAGAATTCCTCTCAGAGGCCCTGATCGCATTGCTGCCTTCCCCCCGCCCCTTAAGGGGGCAGAGTCCAGGGCCTTCAGACTGGGGCGTTGTGACACCCCAGTTTGAGAACCACTAGACTAGAGCCTTGTGCTATGGTGCCTTTATGGTGTTCTTGCCCTATGCACAGCCCAGTAAATACTACTGCTATCAGTGCCAATCGCTTGTTGAAGATACCCGGATGACCCTTTCATCTGTTTTTCAGACAGGAGCCTGAAAATACAGCCTGCCTGAAACTCAGGATTGTGGTTGTCAGTTGTTTAGATGTCATTCCCTAAATTTGAAGACTTTTATTTTAGACTTGCTTCTGAGTAAGGGTGGGGGGGGGGCTTGTGCCACCCCCCATGAGCCCATTAGCTTGCTTAAGAAGTTAACCCAGCCAAAAAGTTTTCCTTTGAAGTTTTCCTAGAAGATCCTAGTGATCTGCTTTCAGGAAAGCTTTTTGGCTGGGGCAAATCATTAAACAAGCTAATGGGCTCATAGGAGGTGGGGGCTCTGTACCTCCCATGGGCTCATTAACTTGCTTAAGAACTTACCTAAGTTCTAAGCAAGTTAGCAAGAGCTAAAAAGTTCCTTAAAGGAGCAAGCTCCCTCCTGGTAGCCTGGATGTTTTAAAAAAATTAGACGAAGATTAACAGGAAGCGGTTAAGTTCCACTTCCTGTTAATCTCTGTCTAGTTATTTAGAAGTGATCAGGCTGCTGGGAGGCAGCCTGTAGGTTGCTATGAGCTCCTAAGCTCGTATCGACTTGGTTTAAGCAAGAACCAGAGTAAGTTTAAATCATGTGGGGAGGAGCCTGCATCCGTGGATAAATGAAACAGTGGATGCTGTATTCACGGATGTATGGGGGGGGCCGTACTTCTATTTGGAAAATGTGTTATATAAAATCATACAAGATTATGACCAGAATTCAAAGTGTACCTCACAACTAAAATCCAAGGGGATATTTGGGCTTGGTTGTATCAAACAGCAGCCTTCCATGCCATATGGCACACTGTTTTAAAACTGAGAGATGTTTCAAAAAGAGTTGGAGGTATGGCATAAGACTTTACAGTTTGAAATAAAAAAAAATCAAAACGGAAAATACATGCACATGGGATATATGTGGCCCATGGGATATATGTGGCACATAAGGCTTCATTTGTGGGAAAAATTTTCAATTCGTGATTTGTCAAATTCTTTGCTGTAATCAAAAGAAACACCTAGGAATTGGTGTGTTTTTGTTTTGTTTGCCAATAGCCCCAAAAGAAAGAGACTGGTAACTGATAGTGTTTATTATGTAGTGGATGTTAATCAATTGTTTTCTCCCATGTGATATAAGATTAAGCATAATCAGGGCATGTTTGCACAGGAACACCCATTTTTTACTTTTTCTGGTGTACTGTGTATATTGCTTGGTGCCTTCAGATTTCTTACGAATGCCAAGCACAGTGCATTTTGGAATGCATTTTACTTCTTGTTAACACTAGCAAATGTTCAAACAAGCTTCTGACTATAACACAGTGTCAGTTATCTCTCCCTAGTTTTTCCATCCTTAGAATGTTCAAAAGTCAATTGAAATAATTTCAGAAATAATTTTCCTAAGTCTGTATATTTCTGAACTTTGACTTCAAGATTAGAATGCTGATAGAAGTCAAGTATAACTTGAATTCGAGTCCTATCCTATCCTTCCCACCCTTCTGGTGCAGCTGCACCAAAGACAGGCATTCTGTATTCAGCAGGGGAGGGGGCACAAACTAGGAGGCTTCAGCAAGAGAAGGGGATTATATCCCCTTACCCCCATGTAGCCTCCTGACCTGCAGTGAATGTCCTCCAACCTGCGGTAGCAATTTTGTTAGGGGTCTCCAAACCTCTCAGTACGAGGGCAGTATAATATATTTTACACATTTTTGCAGGCTGGAAAAAAAATCAGCTTTATATAGGGCAGAGGTGAGTGACATAGGGCACAATGTCTCTGCATGAACAAACATGGTTTGTTATGATTGATTTACTCATGTTCAAAAATGATGCTATTTCATTATCACAATAGTTTTACAGTGTTGAAAAGTCATCATGCGGAAACCTGATTTGTTTTATCAGCAGGGGTGAGATTAACACTGAATAATTATGCTTTGAGGGTATTAAAGCATATAGCCTAGGTCAGGAGTGCCCGAACCCCAGCCCGGGGGCCACTTGCGGCCCTCGGGGGCTCCCAACCCGGTCCTCGGGGAGCCCCCATTCTCCAATGAGCCTCTGGCCCTCCAGAGACTTGCTGGAGCCCGTGCTGGCCCAACTCAGTTGCTCTCAGCATGAGGATGACTGTTCGACCTCTCACCTGAGCTGTGGGACAAGGGCTCCCTCCAATACTTGCTGTTTCACGTCTGTGATGTGGCAGTGAACAAAAGGCTGGTCTTGCTTTGTGCAAGGCCTTTTATAAGCCTTGAGCTACTACAAGACCTTCATTCATTCATAGAAGTTCCATCTCTAATAAATTCGTTTATGTAAATTTATTCAAATTTTAAATATAAATTAATTCTTTTTTTCCCTGTCTCCCGACACAGTGTCAGAGAGATGATGTGGCCCTCCTGCCAAAATGTTTGGACACCCCTGGCCTAGGTGATTGAAAATGAGGGTTAACCAAGCTGACACCACTCTTGCCGTATGGAAATTAGCATGGCAGACAAAACTGCACATGTTAACTGTCCGACCCCATGGTTGGGTAAAAATATTTTATGTTGCTGTGGGCTGGATAAAATCTTGTGGCATTCCAGATGTGACCCTGGGCTGTAGTTTGGAGGCCCCTGAGGTCGGGCATGTCCAAGGAAAAAAAGGGGACAAGGAGGCCGAAAAATGGAAAGAGCCTGTACCTAAAAACCAATTTTTATAAAGTGGGGAACTTACAATGATGTAACAAGGAAGGAGGCCAATATGATTGCACATAAACTGCCAGTAATGTAGCTCCTGGGCAAAGGCATTATGTATTTTTATTAAAAATGTTATGTGCAGTCATACTTGTTTTTCCTAGATTATTTTCTGTATTTTACAACAGGGGAAAGTAGAAACTGGTGATGCTATTCTAGCCTTCTGCTTCTAGCCAGATTTATTTGTGCTGGCTGTAAAGGGAAGTACATGGAATAGTTTGATATTTTTGCCTAACAGTTTGGCTTAATCCATGTAGTTGACAGTAATTAATGGGTTTTTAATTCAACTGAAACATAATTTCATGGCAGAATGCATGAGTGGTGTATAGACACATTGTGTCTGTATTCATGAATGGGTTCTGTAGCTGCTGGGCAACAGCCTAAAATAGTGCTGAATGCATGCAGAAATCTGGATTTTGGTGTTTCTGACTGAAAATGCCACAGGGTAGGTTTTTAGAAGGAATCCCTTTTTTTTACATCCAGCTTGCTTTAGCTAAATTGAAAAACAAGGGTTCTTGACTTATCAGAATTAGAGCAGTTGTTCCAATTTCTCAGTACCCTGCAACGTACTTGGGGGTTTAGCATGCTGTTCTGCTTGGATCTCATTGGATGAAGATCTTATTATTCCTGTTGCAGGAAACACAAAAAATGCTTTTGTTTTCTTGTCATAGTTTTGGTCTGTTAGGAAAAGTATAGAAACAGCTTTCTTACAAAAACTCCTAAAGAAATATGTTTAATCTTCCTTCTTGGCACCCTTCAGTCTTGGAAGACTCTGGTATCGCGCTCTGAATGGTGGTTCTGGAACAGAATGTCCTCTCCAGAGCGTGAAGCCTTGGTAAAGTAGTTATGGAGGATAGACTGTTACCTACGCAGCAAACCCCCCTCTCCATGTCGCTGGAATGGTCCAATGGAAAGGCAGAAGCCAATATGGTTGGTTCCAGCGGCGTCGCAGGAGTTGCCAGAATGTGACTGTTTTCAGCTATGAACTGCCTCAGGGACTCCGGCTCTGGATTTTGCCTCAAGGTTGACTCCTGAAGCCTTTTCCATAACTGGATGTAGCCTCAAGGCAGTGGAGGTTTGGGATCAGAGTTTTCCTTCTCTCAGATGAGCTGCCTTCCCAGGCTGACGCGTCCCATCTACCCATCTTTTATTTTTATTATTTTATAATCTTCCTACTCTTACTTTATTTGTATATAGATTTAACTCTTTTTTATCCACTGCTAGCAAATATCTTTAATTAGTGAAATAGTAATTCCATTTTAAAATTAAGGCTGTGCTCTTCTGTGCCCATTTACTATACTTGGAAATAAGTTCCAGCAAATTCAGTGATTTGTATATGGTCTGCAAGAAAAAAAATCAAAATCATTGTAATCTTTCAAGACTGCGTAAACTTGGTAAAGGCTGAGACCACATTCCAGTTTGAGTTACCTAAAAAAATCAGTGCTAAGGCAGACAGGAGTTTTGGAGCTTGGTGATTAATGTGTCAGGTGGCTTGGAGCTAGCAGCCAAGCTCACAATAGTATTTGAGCATCTGCATTTATGCAGGACACCTGCTACTGCTTATACAGGTGGAGCCTCATTATTCGCAAGGGTTCCGTTCCTGGAAAACACGCAAATACCAAATTTCGCATGGAACCAAGTCAAGTGAAATTTGGGCTCCACCCACCTCCAAACATGACTGGAGACTTCCTCTGTTTGTGTCTGGAGCCGTTTTGAGGCCCGTGGAGGCTGTCTACAGCCTCCGCAGGCCTCAAAATGGCCTCTGGAGGCCTCAGCTGAAAACCGGAAGTGCCGTTCTAGGACCTCCGGAGGCCTTTCCAAGGCCCGTGGAGGCTGCGCGCAGCCTCTGTGGGCCTCAGAAAGGCCTCTAAATGCTTCAGAGGCCAGTTCTGCGGAGGAGACTGGAGCTGTGTTCAACCAGCCAGGCAGGGAAAGGTGGCCCAGCATGCACAGGGCACAGGGCCTTTTATAGTGGAAAGTAACACGAGAGTTGCAAGGCTTGAACTTATGTGAGACCTGCAAACCTTGTGTTATCTTCCCACTATAAAAGGCCCTGCATGCACGCTGGGCTCGTCTTTCCTTCGCTGCAGCTGAGCTTCGCAGGTGCGAAACTCGGCGGCAACGGCAAAATGCCAGACCCAGAGCTTGCGTGTTGGGCCAGCATGGGCTGCAATGAGGGCTGGATGCCCATTGGAGATGGGGCAACCCCTGGGGGCAGGGGTTTGAGCAGCCCTACTCTAGTCCATAATCTCCTATTTTATATACACCTCTCTTTCTCACATGACCACCTACTGTCTCCCATCACGCTATCTGTTCCCAGCTCTTCCTAAACCTATCTACTTTTCTATCTCACCCTGTTCCAAGACCTCTCTCATAGGTTGTCGTCCCTAATGGTTATATTGCCAGGTTTATTTGTTGGAAAAGGCGATGCTTTTTTTTATTTGAAGCTGTACTCAAACACAGTGGCAGACCAAAACTCTTGAGTGCTGTTATTTCAAAAGTATTAACTGCATACAGGGGATTGATATTACCAAAATCTTCTTAATCTTCGAGGCAGATTATTAAGCAACAATCTGGGTTGTCCGTAGCTAAAAATACAATAAAATGTAAAATATTCTATTAAAATTCAGTTGCGCATCAGTAAAACAGCCGACAGCTCAAATAAAAAAGGTGTTTCAGTGGTCCCAAAACTGCTTAGGTTTAGCTTTGTGTGTGTGAGAGAGAGACTTTAAAAATGCCTTTGGGTTTTGAACCAGGTGTGAAATGAACATGTTGTCAGGATATACTGTCCTTTCTTTGTGCCGTGCCTATAAAGTTAGTTGACTCCTATTGGTTTGTATTAGGAAGTTGCATTGAGTCTCTTATGTGACTCAATGGTAAGAACAAAACCTCAGGAAATCCTGTGGCTGAGAGATTGCTCAGACCATACTCCTTAAAAACAAAAGCAAGCATATACACGCATATCTTCATTTTAGTGGGTTCATATTTAAAACACAGTATCTGTCTCCTAAGTTTAATGTTAACTTTTTGCAAAGTTGTAATTTGTTGGGAGGTACCGAAATATGTATTAATAGAATTATGCCAACTGTGAATTTTCATGCAGTAATTAAATTATTGCAATGAGAAAATCTTGGAGGTCTTCTGTGTACTGTTGGCTGCTGGATCCTCTTGCACCTGGACTCTCAGGATTTACTTTCAGAGTCTTCTGCTTAGAGGTCGTATAAAAAAGCGCTGCATCTTCTTCTTGACCAGAAAGTAGAGCGTAAGACATAGGGGGAAAAAACTCTCCTAATTGCCGTATTACTTAATTAAGTTTTCAAACATCTTAAAGTTCCTTATTGTCTAGCATTGTATTTGAGCTGAGAAAAGTCAGATGGCAAAAACAAGCAACCAAATGCTTGAGGTGGTTGAACACTGGCCAGTTGGCAAGGTAAGGCACTCATTGTCCTAGTTCTGATGTCATAACCACCCATGATTATGTAAGGCCACCCTTTTCTATTCCAGTCTACCTTCTTTTTTCCTCACTCTTTTGTTAATGTGAAGAAATACAGATAATGGAACATATTCTTTCAAAAATACTTCCTACTGTATTTTGAATTTCATTATCTAAATCTGTGTGTCATTAGTACATGTGTTCCCCTCCCATTGTCTATAAGCTATATACACTTCATGTCTTGTGTCCACATCAATTTTTGAACAATTGTTGAAATGATGGGTCAGAAATCATCTGAAGAATTATGCTAGGCTGAGGGCGCAATCCTAAGCAGGTCTACTCAGAAGTAAGTCCTATTGTGTTCAATGGAACTTACTCCCAGGAAAGTGAGGTTAGGATTGCAGCCTGAGTTTTCTCATCAGCATAAGCACCATTAACTAGTTCCTATAATAATGTGTCCTGCCCAATGTTATATCCATTTAATATTGCATATTTGCAATAGTTACCAAATGTGTACAGCTGGGCTGACCAAAAATGGGTTAAGGCAGAGCTGTTCAAACTGGGGCATCGTGACACCCCAGCCTGACAGCCCTGGCCTCTGCCCCCTTAAGGAGCGGGGGCAGAGGGAAGGCAGCGACATGGTCCCCAGGATTCCATCGCTAAGGGGGGCTGCAGGGACTGGGATGTACTCACCAGTCCGTGCAGCAGCCTGTCGGGGGTGCGGGGAGCCCTGCAGGAGCATCTGCAGGGTTCCCTGATGTTCCAAAAGTGAAAGTGGAGTGATCACGCTCCACTTCCACAAAACCACTTTCACTTTTAGAAGGCTGGGGAGCCCTGCACGAGCGTCTGCAGGGCTCCCCCAACCCCCATCAGGCTGCTGCAGGGACTATTGAGTACATCCCAGTTCCTGCAGCTCCCTTAGCAACACGATCCTGGGGATCCTGCCTTCCCCCCCACCCCTGCCGCCTCCTTCCCTCCCTTGCAAGGACTTACTGTGGTCCTCAAACTCCCTGAGAGTTTGAAAACCGCAGGGTTAAGAGGACAGAAACATGTGAGCCTTTCCTCTCAAAGTGGAAGTGTAAGACTCTTAAGTTATGTTCTAGTCCTGTAAGAAATATTTCATGGTTTTAATTTAATATGAGTTCCTTATAAAGATTCTGGAAAAATTGGAGTAGATCAATACAAGCATTTCAAAGTGAATACTGTATTTCTTATATATACCCTGTTGTGGATCCTCAAAATTGCAAGATGGAACGTGTTCCAAGGCATGTGGTTCTGAATATCAGATGCTGGGTTTTAGCCTTTATGTGCAGCTTTTGAGTTTCTTAGAAGCACAGAAACTCTGGCTGTCCACAGCTGTATGCATGTTGCTGGACTGAGTGAACCCTTGGTCTTCTGTAGTATAGACCTCTTCTTATGAGTGATGATGTTCACTGTCCCTGACAGATGGTCTACCTGTCCCTGACATCCTGGCTTTAGCCTAAAGATATCAGCTATATTCTAGACTGTAACTGTGTTGGAGAACAGAAATATTGATCAACGTGATGAATTTTCAAAAGTACAGTAATTTCAGATTAGCAACATTCATCTGCTTCCAAATTCATAAGGATTCATGTTACATTTTTTTGTACATCATAAAGTAGAAACTGTATGTTCATGCCCCTGTGATCTAGATTGTGGCTGTATTTATTCCTGTGTCTTGCCATTACCAAAATGATTCCTTTTCTTAGAGAAGTGGACTTGATAGACTGGAAATACAAAAGACCAGCTAGGCTCCCTACAATTTCTGTTCATTGACTTCCTGCAAAAAGATAAATTTGTGATCTGCAATGGAGATCTCTAGAGATGCATTACACTTACGTCTTATTAGCCCTTTTCTACTGTTTTGACGTTTTTATGATTTCATTTTCAACCTTATGTTTACTAACAATAGACATTATAGTTTATGTAACATTGAATTAATAATATTTAAAGTAAAAGAATGAAGAACATTTGCAAGTTATTCTGGCAAGAGATAACTGTAAAATGTAAAAGTGGGGAAAAAGTAAGGCAGGGGCTAGGAAAAACACAGACCTGGATTGCTTTAGGTGTGCTCAGTCTAATCCCCTTTGCCTCCAGAATTGCTTGATGGGACAGCAAAAGCTGAGAGAAGCACTTGGATGCTGGATGTCTGGATTTTCTTGACCCTGACTAGAGTTGTTTTTGTAACTTGGGTATTATAATGCTTGCTGGGAAAGCAGTGTTTGTCAAATGGTTTTGAAGAGTTCTGAACTTTCTTGAAAACTTGCTGGAGTTTTCCAAATAGCACAACCAGTAAGTGTGAGCCAGGAATATGTCTTGCCCCATATCACTGGCGATCTTGTGTAATGCACAATTGCTGCATTTTAAAGCTCACTCTTGGTCTGAACGAAACAGCAAGGCCCAAACCCTGGCTGGCATCCTAGAGGAATGAAATTTGCTTCTTAAAGCATTTTAGAATTTTGACAACATTCAGGTTGCCATGGAAGACAGTAGGTAAACTGATGTGGAAAGGATTACCTGAGGGAAAGACAGCTGAAAACTGTATCTGTCAAATCTGTTTGCCCTTCAAACTTTTCTAAGGACTTTGTCTGTTCAAATGCCTTCTGTCCTTAGAACTAAGAGATTATTTAAGGTCCTTCAGTTTTATGGGTATTCTTAATGTGATCACTTACATAGAAGCTAGACTGTCCAGCCAGTTTGCTGGACAGATTTTCAAGAAACAGGCACCAGTGTACTATAGTCTTTTTTTGAGGGAGGGATCCTATCCCTAAGAAGCATCTATTTATTATGTTTGGGCCTTCCTAAATTTTCTGTTACGTTAACAGTATGGTCTGGGCAGCTGGGGCCATCGGTACTGGTCACTCAGCTGAGGATGCCACTGGCAGTGAGGGATATGCATCCAGGAGGGAGTCCAAGAGCCTTCCAGGAGCAAAAAGAGAAATCCAAGCAGCCTCTTGGACCTTTTGTAGTAAAGGTCCAGGATAAACAAATCAACCAAACCTTCTTTACTGAGGGGTCTTACTTCTGAGTAAATGCACAGACGATTGCATATTATATGGTTTGCTTTTTTTCCCCTGGAAAGCAGACTGAATTGGGGGTGGACCCTGTTGGGGGGGGGAGCCAAAAACTTGCCCTGACCAAATCTCTTGCAATACTTGTTTAGAATGGCACCCGCATTGTGCTATTGCAAACATTAATAACTTGAAAGAGGATCTCCTGCCTTGTACTTGCCCTATGGGGAATATACCCTGCACCTGTTCTCCTTTAGGCTAGGAAGGTCTGATCGGCATTTGAGACCCCATCTGTAGAGAAAGATCAGAGAAATGTCTTTCTTCTCCAATAGGCTTCAGAAAAGTGACTACCATTTAATAATACTATTTATAATTTGACATGGACACATTTTTTCCCAATGATTGATTTTAAAAACCAGATTGCTAATATAGGTAGGAAACTTCTATATTCTTTAAAGTAAACTAAAATAAAGCAGAAGTATTGTTTGGTCTTTTGACAGATTGTCTTTGCGTAGTGTAGAGCTGTTAGAATCAGCAGTAGTCTTCACATCTCCCTTCACACTCTTCTTGGCTTTTCTCTACAATACATATTGTATTGCCGATTAAGATACCTTCATTAAGATACCTTTAATATACGAACCTTCAATTCCTGCCAGCCTGGAAGGGTATCCTTTCCATACCACTGTAAGAACATAAGAAGAGCCCCACTGGATCAGACCAAAGGCCCATCTAGTTCAACTTCCTATATCTCACAGTAGCCCACCAAATGCTTCAGGGAGCTCAAAAGACAGCAAGACACAACCTGTGTCCTGGTGTCCTCCCCTGCATCTGGCATTCCGAGGTAGTCTGCTTCTAAAATCAGGAGCTTGCACATACCTATCATGACTTGTAACCTGTGATGGACTTTTCTTCCAGAAGTTTGTCCAATCACCTCTTAAAGGCATCTATGTAAGATGCCATCACCACTTCCTGTGGCAAGGAGTTCCACAGACTAATTACATGCTGGGTAAAGAATTATTTTTTTTTGGCCTTTCCTTACTCTCCCAATACTCAGTTTTAGTGAATGTCCCCTGGTTCTGGTGTTATGTGAGAGGGAAAAGAGCGTCTCTTTCTCCACTGTATGAGAGGATTGTTTGGTCATGCTAAGAGAAAAACCTGTTTATTTACTGCAGCCTGCTTCTGGAAACTGGGGGCAGATAATAGCTATGCTTGAACAGCATTACTGTTCAGAGGAAAGAAAAATACAAATCCCACTAGCCATGACTAAATAGTTCTTTGGATCCGAGCTACAGGAAATTAATAGAGGAGGAGGGTAGGCCAGAGAACAAGAGAAATATCTTAGAAAGGGGACAGATTTTGACACTGTAATTTTACGAGTTGAAATCTACGTATTAATGTTTATTCATCCATCTGTTCGTTCATTAAAAAAAATGAATTCCACCCTTCCCTCCACCATGGATCCACAATACATTTACGTGAAATTAAAAACATCAGGCATAATAAAACCACATTAAAAACCAGCATAAAAAACCACATAAAAGATAAAAGGAACATGATTCCCACTAAAATAAGCAAGTTTACTACAAAGTTTATTAATATCACTAATATTGTCAGTATTCATGTCAGTCACAAAACAAATAAGAAATTATGCAAGACAGTATTTGAAGGAGGATCTTCATTGACATGAATCTGCCTGTCCCCTAACATCACCGTAGAGGTCTCTTCTACATTTTCCTTTGTCGACAGAAGTACATCTGATATGACACAGGGAAAGGCCATCAGGTTGTAGCCTCAGGTTGTGGAACTCTCTCCCCCAGGAGGTGAAGTTGGCACCCTTACTGTTCTAATTTTGGCATTCAGGGGCCCAGTTGGCACTGCTTCTATACTGTTTTCAAAATGCTACATTGAGACAATTACTTAGACATGATGTATCATTGTATCACATAAGTGACAAGATGAGATGCAACCTTAAATTGAGTCCTACATAGTACTCAGTACTGGGCATGCGAGAAGATGCGCCGTTGAATAGTTCAGGAATAGTGTCTGCAGTGCATGTGCAAATGGAAAAATGCTGAGAGAATCTGACACTGTCATACTTAATTTCAAAAACTGGGTTTGTAAAAAAGAAAAAGGTGCAAATGTAAAAAGCATGGTCTAGTCATTTTTCCAATGTCTTTCTCCTTGCTGCAGTCCCCTGAGCCACCTGTGAAAAGCAGTTTCAAAGCGTAAAGGAGAGATTCTCAGCAGTGGTAAGAGATGCAAGGTGGAGGAGTGCAGGGGAAAGGAGAATCCTTGGAAGCGACTTCTGTGAGCAGAACTCCATGTTCAGAAGGTGCCTCTGCTATATTTTCAGGAATTCCCTCCTTCTCCCTACAGTCCTCCATGCTGCAGCCTGTGCCATTACCAAGGGTCCTCCAACTTTAACGAACTACTTTTCAAGGTACTCAGGGCTGCAAGGGAGAGGGGGCAAGGAAAATGGCTGTTACATTAGCAATGCTTTGGATGCTACCCTTAGTTTTTGAAATAAATTTACAGCACAAGCCTCAGCATGTCTATTCAGAAGTAAGTCCCATTGTTTTCTTTCTTTTTCTTTTTCTAAATTTTTTTATTTTCCAAAATAAAAACAAACAACAAATATAAACAAACACATAACAAACACAAACTCAATACACAACACAAAAAACAAACACAGAAACACGCCGTTGGAGGGTGCAAGCAATCGTATTTCAATATATCTAATCAATCAAAACATATCTTCTAATCTTGTTCCTCTTCTAGTTTAGCCTCTTAATATCATTTATCTATCATATCATATCCTGTATAATATATCATGTATACAATATATTCATATAAATGCCCTATCTACAACTTCATTTTCAACCAAGCATAAAATGGTCTCCATTGCTCTATCTGTGTTGGTTTGCGCTATTGATCCAAAATCTCTGTAAGCCTATCCATTTTCGCCACATTCATTATTTTCTCTATTAATTCATCTTTCATTGGAATTTTAATATCTTTCCAGTATCTTGTAAAATCCTTGCAGCAGTTAATATCATAGTAACTAAATACACATCATTTTCTTTATCAATAATATCTAAGGCAGGGGTGCTCACACTTTTTTGGCTCAAGAGCTATTTTGAAACCCAGCAAGGCCTGGAGATCTACCAGGGGGGAAGGAAGCGTCTGACAGACACCCCCTTTGATGTATGGAGCCCCTGCTGGACCAGGTCAGAGGAGGCCCACCAAGTCCAGCTTCCTGTGCCCCACAGTGGCCCACCAGATGCTTCAGGAAGCACATGGGAGGCCTCTCCTCTCTCCCCACCCCACATACTGGGGGCAGCCACAGGTCCCCCCAAGAGGCACATGCCCAGCCTTGCTGCACTACGGGGGGAGGAGCTCCCCACTCCCCGCCCCCCCAAACTCTTTGTGGTTGCGCCCCGAGACCAGCAGGGAGAGGGAGGCGTCGCAGGTCCTCCTCGGAAGGGGCGGGGGGCTTCCCCATTTCCATGGAGAGGGGCTGCGCATGTAGGCGGCAGGTGGGGGAGACACTGCTCCCACCGGCCCTCCCCCTGCAGCAGCGGGGGGGACAGGGGGGTCGTCTCACCTGTCAGCCCCGACCGAGAGCGGCAGCGGCCGAAGCACTTACCTCTGGGCTCCTACAGGGGTGGCTGGGCCGGGCATGGCTGGGCTGGGTTGGGCCGGACCTGACTGGAAGGGAAGGGGAGGGTCACTTGGGGCCTCCCGCGGCAACGGCCATCAGAGCGACTCCATCTCGAACTCCCGCCCTGCCCCCCTTCCGCTACGGAGCCCCAGGAAGCGCCTCAGTCCAGTGCAGCCCAGCTCCCCCTCCCGCCGCCGCCCACTTGAGCTCATGCTCTTCCCCATGCAGCCCCACAAAACTGATGAAACTGACTAGAGTCTAGTCAGTTTCGTCAGTTTTGTTGCTGCATGCCTGAAGAGCAGCTTCAGTGTCAGTTTAGTGTCAGCTTGAAGAGAGATTGAAGAGTAGAGATTGAAGGTGGGTCCGACTTCACCGTAGAATCCCTGTGGGTTAAATTACCAGGCTTGTGCAGCAATGTAATATTGGGGGCGTGCTATCGTCCTCCAGACCAGAAATCTGATGGGGACCTTGAAATGAGGAAACAGATCAGGGAGGTGACAAGGAAGGACAGGGTTGTAATCATGGGGGACTTCAATTATCCTCATATTGACTGGGTCAATTTGTGTTCTGGACACGATAAGGAAACCAGATTTCTTGACGTGCTAAATGACTGTGGCTTAGATCAGCTAGTCACGGAGCCCACCAGAGGACAGGTGACTCTGGATTTAATTTTGTGCGGTACGCAGGACCTGGTTAGAGATGTAAACGTTACTGAGCCATTGGGGAACAGTGATCATGCTGCAATCCGTTTTGACGTGCATGTTGGGGGAAGAATACCAGGCAAATCTCTAACAAAAACCCTTGACTTCCGAAGGGCGGACTTCCCTCAAATGAGGAGGCTGGTTAGAAGGAGGTTGAAAGGGAAGGTAAAAAGAGTCCAGTCTCTCCAGAGTGCATGGAGGCTGCTTAAAACAACAGTAATAGAGGCCCAGCAGAGGTGTATACTGCAAAGAAAGAAGGGTTCCACTAAATCCAGGAGAGTGCCCGCATGGCTAACCAGCCAAGTTAGAGAGGCTGTGAAGGGCAAGGAAGCTTCCTTCCGTAAATGGAAGTCTTGCCCTAATGAAGAGAATAAAAAGGAACATAAACTGTGGCAAAAGAAATGTAAGAAGGTGATAGGGGAGGCCAAGCAAGACTATGAGGAACGCATGGCCAGCAACATTAAGGGGAATAATAAAAGCTTCTTCAAATATGTTAGAAGCAGGAAACCCGCCAGAGAAGCGGTTGGCCCTCTGGATGGTGAGGGAGGGAAAGGGGAGATAAAAGGAGACTTAGAGATGGCAGAGAAATTAAATGAGTTCTTTGCATCTGTCTTCACGGCAGAAGACCTCGGGCAGATACCGCTGCCCGAACGGCCCCTCCTAACCGAGGAGTTAAGTCAGATAGAGGTTAAAGAGAAGATGTTTCAGACCTCATTGATAAATTAAAGATCAATAAGTCACCAGGCCCTGATGGCATCCACCCAAGAGTTATTAAGGAATTGAAGAATGAAGTTGCAGATCTCTTGACTAAGGTATGCAACTTGTCCCTCAAAACGGCCACAGTGCCAGAAGATTGGAGGATAGCAAATGTCACGCCTATTTTTAAAAAGGGAAAGAGGGGGGACCCGGGAAACTATAGGCCGGTCAGCGTAACATCCATACCGGGTAAGATGGTGGAATGCCTCATCAAAGATAGGATCTCAGAACACATAGACGAACAGGCCTTGCTTAGGGAGAGTCAGCATGGCTTCTGTAAGGGTAAGTCTTGCCTCACAAACCTTATAGAATTCTTTGGAAAGGTCAACAGGCATGTGGATGCGGGAGAACCCGTGGACATTATATATCTGGACTTTCAGAAGGCGTTTGACACGGTCCCTCACCAAAGGCTACTGAAAAAACTCCACAGTCAGGGAATTAGAGGACAGGTCCTCTCGTGGATTGAGAACTGGTTGGAGGCCAGGAAGCAGAGAGTGGGTGTCAATGGGCAATTTTCACAATGGAGAGAGGTGAAAAGCGGTGTGCCCCAAGGATCTGTCCTGGGACCGGTGCTTTTCAACCTCTTCATAAATGACCTGGAGACAGGGTTGAGCAGTGAAGTGGCAAAGTTTGCAGACGACACCAAACTTTTCCGAGTGGTAAAGACCAGAAGTGATTGTGAGGAGCTCCAGAAGGATCTCTCCAGACTGGCAGAATGGGCAGCAAAATGGCAGATGCGCTTCAATGTCAGTAAGTGTAAAGTCATGCACATTGGGACAAAAAATCAAAACTTTAGATATAGGCTGATGGGTTCTGAGCTGTCTGTGACAGATCAGGAGAGAGATCTTGAGGTGGTGGTGGACAGGTCGATGAAAGTGTCGACCCAATGTGCGGTGGCAGTGAAGAAGGCCAATTCTATGCTTGGGATCATTAGGAAGGGTATTGAGAACAAAACGGTTAGTATTATAATGCCGTTGTACAAATCGATGGTAAGGCCACACCTGGAGTATTGTGTCCAGTTCTGGTCGCCGCATCTCAAAAAAGACAGTGGAAATGGAAAAGGTGCAAAAGAGAGCGACTAAGATGATTACGGGGCTGGGGCACCTTCCTTATGAGGAAAGGCTACGGCGTTTGGGCCTCTTCAGCCTAGAAAAGAGACGCTTGAGGGGGGACATGATTGAGACATACAAAATTATGCAGGGGATGGACAGAGTGGATAGGGAGATGCTCTTTACACTCTCACATAATACCAGAACCAGGGGACATCCACTCAAATTGAGTGTTGGGCGGGTTAGGACAGACAAAAGAAAATATTTCTTTACTCAGCGCGTGGTCGGTCTGTGGAACTCCTTGCCACAGGATGTGGTGCTGGCGTCTAGCCTAGACGCCTTTAAAAGGGGATTGGACGAGTTTCTGGAGGAAAAATCCATTATGGGGTACAAGCCATGATGTGTATGCGCAACCTCCTGATTTTAGGAATGGGTTAAGTCAGAATGACAGATGTAGGGGAGAGCACCAGGATGAGGTCTCTTGTTATCTGGTGTGCTCCCTGGGGCATTTGGTGGGCCGCTGTGAGATACAGGAAGCTGGACTAGATGGGCCTATGGCCTGATCCAGTGGGGCTGTTCTTATGTTCTTATGTTCTTATGTTCAGCTAAATATGTCAGTTTCGTCTAGTCACGAGACAAAACTGACATATTAACATTTTGGAGAGACAGGGCTCCGAGATCTACTCATTTTGCCTCGCGATCTACCGGTAGATCGCGATCCACCTATTGAGCACCCCTGATCTAAGGTAATATTAAGCAAAATTAACTCTGGTTTCATCGGTATCGTAAATCCAACAATCTCTTGTATTGGATTCCTTACCATTTTCCAATATATTTGCATTTTTTACATGTCCGCCGCATATGATAAAACATCTCTTTTACACATTTACACTAGCCCCATTGTTTTCAATGGAGCTTACTCCCAGAAAATGTGTACAATTGCAGCCTTAAAATGTACATGTGTGTGTGTGTGTGTGTGTGTGTGTGAGAGAGAGAGAGAGAGAGAGAGAGAGATACAACAGTGTTTTAATGAGCTAATTTGGCTAAGAGAAGTTCTCAGGTTTCGCTTTTGTGTATAAATGTTTTTCCAGTAGTTCGGTTTACACAGGGAACACCCTTATTTGCTTCAGAACAATTAACATTTACTCATATGACTTTCAGAATTGAATTCTGTAACTCCCTTTCGTCCAGTTTTTCCATCACTTATGTGTCATTATGAGTGCAGCAATATGTTTGCTAACTGGGATTGAGCCAGCCTTCGGATGAATATAGTATTCATGTGCATGTTCCTTATTTTGTTCATTTGGAGGTTGCTGAATATACTGGCACAGCCCAGAGTATGATCTGTAATAGGCTAGCATAACCATTGTTTTCTGTAGTGGCTATTGCTCCTTTCTGTGCTTGAGGTTGGATTCAAGTCAGGAAAGTAGTAGAGCAAAGAATAGTTGACTATTAGTTTGGCAGATTGTAGCAGCTGTTGGAGGCAGGTGCAGGCAAATCCAAGTGATCAGGAAAACATCTTTAAAAATGCAAGTTGTTGTCGATGCAGTAATGGATATTGAAGAAGTGAGATGGGAACCTGTGGTTAATACAATTTTTTGTGTGTTTTCCTCTAAATTCTCCTGTTTGCTACATCTTTTTATCTGTAGCAATGAAAATATCTCTGTATTAATTTTGGACCTAATCAGGAACTATGAAATGCCAGTTCACCCTTCTCAAGGGAAGGCAGCACTTTCATTCATCTGGGGCATTACTCTTGACTTGTGGCTAATATAGCATGCTAATTCGTGTGGCTAATACAGCAACATACATGCAACACATTCTACACACTGGTGTGATAGTTCCAGAAAAATAGGATGGCCTATTTGATGGCCAATTTGATACATTGCTGCTGGAATATCTCTGAGGAGCCCTTAATTCCTGTGATGTGGCACTGTTGTGTTTTCACTCCATTCTGGTCCAATGTTGTTACCCCCATTGTTTTAGTGCTAGCAGAAAATCTTATGTTACTGATAAAGCAGTTTTAATTCATTTAACTGCATTATAGAATCTGTCTTCCAGACACAGACCATGGGTCACCTGGGCCACCTTATTTGCCAAACATATTGTTTTGCAAGACTGGAAAACAAATATAGATTGCCCATTCATAATCAATGAATTTCTGATTATGCTCTCCAGTCTTATTTGAACTGAGAGCATTTTGCCAGCTCCTAATTTGGACAACTATGCAGAAATTTGGAAAACAAGTACAGACATTTTCACATGATCCTTCAGCTTCAACAGCTGATTCCATGCTCCTCTTTTGTAAAGGGCTATTGGACTCTTTATGAATATGACTTGAAAACTTTGCCTCTTGATTTTCCCCCCTTCCTTTCTCTATGTTCTCATCTCAACAGGCAAAGAAGCCTAGTAGTGGCATGGTTATATTTTACAGGTGAAGAACTGTCCCAGCATAACTGGTTGTTTGGTCTCTGCCTTGTAGGATGCAGGCAAAATTCTCCCAAACTAACTTGGAAAGGAATTTCAGGACCTTGTTAAAGATTGTCTTCAAGGAGAGATGACCTTTACAAGCTCCTGAATTATTTTCCATTCATTTTCAAAACAGAAAATGAGCAGAAAAGAGTTGCCTGTCCCCTTATTGCTTGCTTATTTAATGTAATGCAGCTTCTCGGCTCCATTTCATTAAATTAGAGGCAACCCTTCAGACTCTTGCAGTTCTCCTCTGTTTGGCTGGGACATTGTTCATAATAGGGGTGCCTCCTTGAAATTAGCATGAAAGGCACACACACAGTCCAAGTGGGGACCATCTTCTTTGGGCACAAAAAAAAAGCTATGCAGTCAGACAGCCAGCAGCAGAGGGGGGGCTATCCAGTGTTCTGCATCGAGTGCCACATGTATGATTATATGCCTCTGGGCCATAAGTCATGGGTGTGTCCTAGGTGCAAGGAGCTCCAGGCTCTCAGGGAACGCGTCCGCTCCCTTGAAGCCTTGGTGGCCGACCTGGAGATGCACAGGCAGCCAGAGGAGGACCGTGGGGAGACTTCTGGGGACGATCAGGCTTCGTCCCAACCTCAGGCGTGCAGCTCCTCGGCTGCCCGGGTGGGAAGTCTCGGGACTGGAGGACGTCATCCTGGAGAGGAGGGAAACAATCCCCTAGGGGGGATCCCTTCCCCAGGGGATGGGCCCGTATCCGAGCGCACTCGGGATACTCCTCGGCAGGAGGGGGGTCGGGGGCTTCTTGTAGTGGGGGATTCGATTATTAGAAACATAGAGAGGGGGGTTTGCGACGGATGTGAGGACCGCATGGTGACTTGCCTGCCTGGTGCGAAGGTTGCGGACATCACTTCTCGTCTAGACAGGCTAGTAGACAGTGCTGGGGGAGAGGTAGCGGCTGTGGTACATGTCGGCACCAACGACGTGGGCAAGTGTAGCTGGGAGGTCCTGGAGGCCAAATTTAGGCTTTTAGGCAGGAAGCTGAAAGCCAGGACCTCAAAGGTAGCGTTCTCTGAAGTGCTACCTGTTCCACGCGCAGGGCCAGCTAGGCAGGCGGAGATCAGGGGTCTCAATGCGTGGATGAGACGGTGGTGTAGGGAGGAGGGATTTAGATTCGTTAGGCACTGGGGAACGTTTTGGGACAAGCGGGGCCTGTACAAGAGGGACGGGCTCCATTTGAACCAGAATGGAACCAGACTGCTGGCGCATAACATTAAAAAGGTGGCAGAGCAGCTTTTAAACTGATCCCTGGGGGAAGGCCGACAGGAGCCAAGGGGCATCCGGTTCGGGACTCCTCATCCCTATGGGATGAGGATGGGGAGGTTAGAGAACAACAAGACAAAGGCAGGGTAGGAGAAGAAATTGGGAAAGGTAGGGAGATGGGATGTGATAGACAGTTTGGCACAATGAGAGGATGCAGGGACAAAGGAGCGAATAAGCAGCCCATCCTGGGGCATTCCGTGTATAAATGCTTTTATGCGAATGCCCGAAGTCTACGAGCAAAGGTGGGAGAACTGGAATGTCTGGTGACAAGGGAAAATATTGACATAGTGGGCATAACGGAAACCTGGTGGAATGCGGAGAATCAGTGGGATACCGCAATCCCGGGCTATAAACTCTACAGGAGGGACAGGCAGGGGCGTGTTGGAGGTGGGGTGGCCCTTTATGTTAAGGAAGGGATAGAATCCAGCAAAGTAGAGATTGAAGGTGGGTCCGACTCCACCGTAGAATCTCTGTGGGTTAAATTACCAGGCTTGAGCAGTGATGTAATACTGGGGGTGTGCTATCGTCCTCCAGACCAGAAATCTGATGGGGACCTTGAAATGAGGAAACAGATCAGGGAGGTGACAAGGAAGGACAGGGTTGTAATCATGGGGGACTTCAATTATCCTCATATTGACTGGGTCAATTTGTATTCTGGTCACGATAAGGAAACCGGATTTCTTGACGTGCTAAATGACTGTGGCTTAGATCAGCTAGTCACGGAGCCCACCAGAGGACAGGTGACTCTGGATTTAATTTTGTGCGGTACGCAGGACCTGGTTAGAGATGTAAACGTTACTGAGCCATTGGGGAACAGTGATCATGCTGCGATCCGTTTTGACGTGCACGTTGGGGGAAGAATACCAGGCAAATCTCTAACAAAAACCCTTGACTTCCAACGGGCGGACTTCCCTCAAATGAGGAGGCTGGTTAGAAGGAGGTTGAAAGGGAGGGTAAAAAGAGTCCAGTCTCTCCAGAGTGCATGGAGGCTGCTTAAAACAACAGTAATAGAGGCCCAGCAGAGGTGTATACCGCAAAGAAAGAAGGGTTCCACTAAATCCAGGAGAGTGCCCGCATGGCTAACCAGCCAAGTTAGAGAGGCCGTAAAGGGCAAGGAAGCTTCCTTCCGTAAATGGAAGTCTTGCCCTAATGAAGAGAATAAAAAGGAACATAAACTGTGGCAAAAGAAATGTAAGAAGGTGATAGGGGAGGCCAAGCGAGACTATGAGGAACGCATGGCCAGCAACATTAAGGGGAATAATAAAAGCTTCTTCAAATATGTTAGAAGCAGGAAACCCGCCAGAGAAGCGGTTGGCCCTCTGGATGGTGAGGGAGGGAAAGGGGAGATAAAAGGAGACTTAGAGATGGCAGAGAAATTAAATGAGTTCTTTGCATCCGTCTTCACGGCAGAAGACCTCGGGCAGATACCGCTGCCCGAACGGCCCCTCCTAACCGAGGAGTTAAGTCAGATAGAGGTTAAAAGAGAAGATGTTTCAGACCTCATTGATAAATTAAAGATCAATAAGTCACCGGGCCCTGATGGCATCCACCCAAGGGTTATTAAGGAATTGAAGAACGAAGTTGCAGATCTCTTGACTAAGGTATGCAACTTGTCCCTCAAAACGGCCACGGTGCCAGAAGATTGGAGGATAGCAAATGTCACGCCTATTTTTAAAAAGGGAAAGAGGGGGGACCCGGGAAACTATAGGCCGGTCAGCCTAACATCTATACCGGGTAAGATGGTGGAATGCCTCATCAAAGATAGGATCTCAAAACACATAGACGAACAGGCCTTGCTTAGGGAGAGTCAGCATGGCTTCTGTAAGGGTAAGTCTTGCCTCACGAACCTTATAGAATTCTTTGAAAAGGTCAACAGGCATGTGGATGCGGGAGAACCCGTGGACATTATATATCTGGTCTTTCAGAAGGCGTTTGACACGGTCCCTCACCAAAGGCTACTGAAAAAACTCCACAGTCAGGGAATTAGAGGACAGGTCCTCTCGTGGATTGAGAACTGGTTGGAGGCCAGGAAGCAGAGAGTGGGTGTCAATGGGCAATTTTCACAATGGAGAGAGGTGAAAAGCGGTGTGCCCCAAGGATCTGTCCTGGGACCGGTGCTTTTCAACCTCTTCATAAATGACCTGGAGACAGGGTTGAGCAGTGAAGTGGCTAAGTTTGCAGATGACACCAAACTTTTCCGAGTGGTAAAGACCAGAAGTGATTGTGAGGAGCTCCAGAAGGATCTCTCCAGACTGGCAGAATGGGCAGCAAAATGGCAGATGCGCTTCAATGTCAGTAAGTGTAAAGTCATGCACATTGGGGCAAAAAATCAAAACTTTAGATATAGGCTGATGGGTTCTGAGCTGTCTGTGACAGATCAGGAGAGAGATCTTGGGGTGGTGGTGGACAGGTCGATGAAAGTGTCGACCCAATGTGCGGCGGCAGTGAAGAAGGCCAATTCTATGCTTGGGATCATTAGGAAGGGTATTGAGAACAAAACGGTTAGTATTATAATGCCGTTGTACAAATCGATGGTAAGGCCACACCTGGAGTATTGTGTCCAGTTCTGGTCGCCGCATCTCAAAAAAGACATAGTGGAAATGGAAAAGGTGCAAAAGAGAGCGACTAAGATGATTACGGGGCTGGGGCACCTTCCTTATGAGGAAAGGCTATGGCGTTTGGGCCTCTTCAGCCTAGAAAAGAGACGCTTGAGGGGGGACATGATTGAGACATACAAAATTATGCAGGGGATGGACAGAGTGGATAGGGAGATGCTCTTTACACTCTCACATAATACCAGAACCAGGGGACATCCACTCAAATTGAGTGTTGGGCGGGTTAGGACAGACAAAAGAAAATATTTCTTTACTCAGCGCGTGGTCGGTCTGTGGAACTCCTTGCCACAGGATGTGGTGCTGGCGTCTAGCCTAGACGCCTTTAAAAGGGGATTGGACGAGTTTCTGGAGGAAAAATCCATTATGGGGTACAAGCCATGATGTGTATGCGCAACCTCCTGATTTTAGGAATGGGTTAAGTCAGAATGCCAGATGTAGGGGAGAGCACCAGGATGAGGTCTCTTGTTATCTGGTGTGCTCCCTGGGGCATTTGGTGGGCCGCTGTGAGATACAGGAAGCTGGACTAGATGGGCCTATGGCCTGATCCAGTGGGGCTGTTCTTATGTTCTTATGTTCTTAATCCTGTCAGAGGGTTATGTTCTGAGTTTTCTTACATTCACAGAAGCTTGGGAGGGACCCTTAGGAGCAGTTTTTGAAGGGCACAGAGGACTTCAGGGAGAGGAGGAGATTGGCAAAAGCCACCTTTTTATACAGAGTGGTGCTTCTGTGAACAGAAGAACAACTTGGGATACAACCCATGGTTCAAATGAGTTTATACCTTTTTCTTTTAATGGGAAAATTAAACATGTGTATATATTAAAACAAATGGGACTTACTAATGCTTAATTTTGTCTGGATCATGTCCTTTGCTTTTTGTGAGTAATGACAAGTTAGGTATGAGTCATTGCTATTATGAATCTGCTACCAAGTAAGGCAGTACATATATTTTGAATTCTATTATATTTGAATTCACTGTGATGTGAATTCACTATGAAAAAGATTATCATCTTCTGTTTAGAAATAATTTGGTTGAGGTGCTTTTAATTTTATGTAGTAAAATTTTATATCCTAAGATGTAGATATGTATTGGGTTCAATAAACATCGTATAATAATGTTAAAGATGCAAGAGGATAAACTAGAAGTGTCCTGAATGATCTAGTTACTGTGTGGTAACTCTCCTGCTTGGAGTGCAAATCCAGACAGTTCTGGAATAACATGGGGAAACCCTCACATTCCCAAGCTTGGAAAAATCTGGTGGTTCCAGAAAATGATAGTGGCAGTCATCAGAAAATGAATGACTGGTGGGATTCTTTTTCTTCTGTAGATTAGGCCTCTCCTCTGTGTACTCTTGTTTTCAGACAGCATGAAGCAGTGATTTTCAATCTTTCTCGTCTCACGGCACACTGACAAGGTACTAAAATGGTCAAGGCACACAAACCATCAGTCTTTTAACAACTGACAAGGTACACTGCACTGCCAGCAGGGGGCTCACATCCCCCAATGGCCCTACAAATAAATGACTCCCCTCCCCCCCAAACTCCCACAGCACACCTGCACATCATTCACTGCACACCAGTGTGCTATGGCATAATGGTTGAAAATGACTGGCATGAGGTATGGATAAAAATATTTATGATGAAAGATAGCATATTGAGAATTTTGTAGTAGAACATGTCTAAGATTTGCAAGCTATTGTATGAATGTTTACTTTTGGTTTGCTTTTACTCTTTATGAGCTTTCCTCGGAATAACTAGAAATTGCATGCTGTTGAAGATTAATTTTAGCGCTTGCCTATTATAGCAGTCTTATCAAGAGTGGTGTTGGAGTCAACCATGTCAGTAAATGGACAAGAGTCCACCTGGCCATTCTGACCTTTTGAGCCTTTATTACCAGTAGCACTATGACAGAACCTAGTTGTAAGTTCAGTGGATTTACTATGGAAAGGATTTATTTTCTTAAAACCTGGCACTAGCACTGAATCTTGTATTCTCATTATTATTGTCAAACATTTAGATCAGGGGTGCTCAATAGGTGGATCGCGATCTACCGGTAGATCGCGAAGCAAAATGAGTAGATCTCGGAGCCCTGTCTCTCCAAACTGTTAATATGTCAGTTTTGTCTAGTGACTAGACGAAACTGACATATTTAGCTGACACTAAACTGACACTGAAGCTGCTCTTCAGGCATGCAGCAACAAAACTGACGAAACTGACTAGACTCTAGTCAGTTTCATCAGTTTTGTGGGGCTGCATGGGGAAGAACAGGAGCTAAAGTGGGCGGCGGCGGGAGGGGGAGCTGGGCTGCACTGGACTGAGGCGCTTCCTGGGGCTCCATAGCGGAAGGGGGGAGGGGCAGGAGTGCGAGATGGAGTCGCTCTGATGGCGGTTGCCACGGGAGGCCCCAAGTGACCCTCCCCTTCCCTTCCAGTCAGGTCCGGCCCAACCCAGCCCAGCCATGCCCAGCCCAGCCGCCCCTATAGGAGCCCAGAGGTAAGTGCTGCTGCCGCTCTCGGTCGGGGCTGACAGGTGAGACGACCCCCCTGGGCCCCCCGCCACTGCAGGAGGAGGGCCGGTGGGAGCAGTGTCTCCCCTGCCTGCCGCCTGCACGTGCAGCCCCTCTCCATGGAAACGGGGAAGCCCCCCGCCCCTTCCGAGGAGGACCTGCGACACCTCCCTCTCCCTGCTGGTCTCGGGACGCAGCCACAAAGAGTTTGGGGGGCGGGGAGTGGGGAGCTCCTCCCCCCCGTAGTGCAGCAAGGCTGGGCATGTGCCTCTTGGAGGGACCTGTGGCTGCCCCCAGTATGTGGGGTGGGGAGAGAGGAGAGGCCTCCCGTGTGCTTCCTGAAGCATCTGGTGGGCCACTGTGGGGCACAGGAAGCTGGACTTGGTGGGCCTCCTCTGACCTGGTCCAGCAGGGGCTCCATACATCAAAGGGGGTGTCTGTCAGACGCTTCCTTCCCCCCTGGTAGATCTCCAGGCCTTGCTGGGTTTCAAAGTAGCTCTCGAGCCAAAAAAGTGTGAGCACCCCTGATTTAGATCTAGTGGTTTTAGCACTCTTAAATTTGGGCCTGAGTTGTGTCCCTTCAGGGAGAAAGGCAGGAGGAGGAGGATAAATAATTGCCTATAGTCATTAACTAGGTTTATGACTATTTAAGTGTGAATGTTGGTCTTTCTAAGAACAACCTGTAAGTTGCTAGAAGCTATATAACTTCTCCACTTCAACACTTGATATTGGTATTTATTGATAAACCAATAAATTTCCCAGGCTGTCCTGATAACCCACAATCAGGTACATCTGGGCTTTGACAACCCTTCTGGATATCTCGTGATGCTGAGCAAATGCTATACGAGTGAACAGGAGCTGAATTCATTTATATGGTGCTGTGTGTATTTAACATTTATAAACAGTAGATAGGCAAGGAGCTACTTGCGCATTTCAGGCCCAGTCCTATCCAAGTTTCCAGCACTGATGCAGTCGTGCCAGCAAGGCGTTTGCTGCAACCTACAGTGGGTGGGCAATCACAGAGGCCTCCTCAACATAAGGGAACATTTTTTTCTTTACCTTGGGGCTGCATTGCAGTTGCATTGCTGGAAAGTTAGAGAGGATTTAGCCCTTCTCCTAGATATGACAACTCCTCTTCCTTTCTATCACAATATTTCTTGCGCCCTGTTCCTTTATTTATAAGGAGGCAAAGGAGAGAGGGTTTTACTTGCAGTCTCAGTTGGGAGAGTCAGAATTCCAGAAAATTGGATTCTGGCATTCTCTTTGACCATAGGAATTATAGACAAGAGAAAGAGAGAGACAAGGGTTTGCTTCCTAAACAGTAAAGTTTCTTACATACAAAAAAAGGAGATTTGGGAAGAAAATTTGATGGGAAAGAGATGAGTGTATTTTCTTCATACCCCTTTCCTTATGCTGTGGTTTTTGAATTACAGCAGAGAGTTGATAGTAATTTTGGAACTGAATTCTCAGCAAGATTGTATAGGGTGAAAGTAGAAAGGAAGAAGGATGTATTGTGAAGTGCTAATTCTGTAAAGTTTTAAGTAAGAGTTTTGGACTTAATTCCTCAGTTCTCAACAGACTAGATGCTGAATGTTAGAGACTGAAAGTGTTGAAGACATGGCAGGAAAGAGATCCTGAGAGTTACAGAGCATTTGAAGCTTTTACATGGAAGGGTGAGCTGATATAGAGCCCTTAAGAGAAAAGTTGAGCATTAACAGATTTAGAAAATAAATGGTCCTCATCGATGGGGTTGCCCTTTTTTAAATTAAGCAGCTCTCAGGCCCAAGGAATTCTACAGTAGTATTTGAGTAAGTAAGTAAGCAAGTACGATAGTAAATGAAGTCCTAATAATAAAATATAATAGATCACTGTTTTATTCAAGTGCGTAATTGGCAGGATAAGTTGTATCAACAGATGAGACATGGAAAGGACTGTGTACAGTATTTTTTATATGGAGGCAGTTTGTTTATGGAAGTTATAGATGACAAAGAGTTTAAAAAATGCTATTTTCAGTGCCAGAAAGTTTAAGCCAGCATTTTCACAAGAATTCTAATCTATTTACTGTATATTAAAATGTGGAATTGCCAATTATAGGTTTAGTTTAAGTTAGAATTGGCTAGTGTGTGTGTGTGTGTGTGTGTGTGTGTGATGTTCCCATATACGTGAACTGGAAAAGCACATGTGTGTGTAATTTACATTTTGTGGTAAGCTGAGCTTGCCTTTTGTGATATATGTTCCTGGTTGCTATGGAATTGTAACTGAAGGGAAGCAGAATTTCCACAGCCTGACATTCCATCCCATGTGTGACTTGGCAGTCTCTGTGCTGCTAGCCTCTTTTTTTATGAGGCAGTCACCTGTGTCTTGTCCGCTGACCTCAAAGTTGTTTGAAGGGTAATGAGGGAGAACTTTTTTGGCTGCCATCACTAATCTTGCATCTGAGACTGCCTGAGATGAGCTCCAACCCTGTGTGCACTTACCTGGGGCTAAGCTTCATTGAAGACAGCTGGACTTACATCTGAATAAACATAAGACTGTGCCATTAATCCCAAGCAACGCATGTCCTTAACTATTTTTTTCAGGTTTTTCTAGTAATTCTGGTCCCTTCTGCTATGAAGAGAATTAATTTGGGGTGGGTATCTAGCAGTTTAGCCATGCTGGGTCTCTTTTGTAAGAGAGAAAGAGGGGATATAAATACTTGAAACAAATACATTTGAATAGCCTGTGAGAGAGTCTTTTAAAATTTGCATTATTTTTATACACATAACACGTGTGCATGTGAAGCTTGACCTCTGCAAGTAATTTAGCTGAAGACAACATAGATGGAGCAGCACTTATTCTGAATTACAGTTAGATTGTTTCAGAAATTTTCAGTGTGTGTATGTCGGGAGACACTCCGGATATGGATGTCAGGATTTTCGTCATTCCCTTTGAAACTGACATTCTTTTGGTTAATGTTGGACTCCATATTTAGAATTTGGAAGAACTGTGGGCGTTTGGTAACATGAACTTGCATCAGCTGCAGCAGACATACTACACTGCACGAAATTTTATGAGCACTTTGCATTTGTTTAAACTTATTTAGATGCAGCAATTGTGACATTATTCAATGTTTATAGAATATGTTCCTTAACAGTTTACTCCATTATGTGAACACCTCATGTCAAACCTATTAATGGTGACATTCTTTGGTTTACTTAAAACAAAGATATAATGGTAACTATTCACTAAAGTAATTTATTTTAGGATGTCTTGTTTTGGGCTCTGGCCATCTAAATCTCTGTCTACATACTGCACGTATCCCAAACAACCACATACTTATTGGATGAGGGTGGAAAGTGTGCTCCCAGACATTACAGAGTGTACTCTTAAGTGTTCCTTCATAGTACTACACTACATTATGCAGAATTTTTTGAAAGTATGTTTCCATTTTTACCATTATCTCTCTGTTTTAGATAACCAAAGATTAATTGATTCAAAGTACCAATTGCAATAAACATTTTAATAAAGTAAGTGCAAAATGCCCAAGTGCTTGTCAAATAAATGAAAAGTTGGTGCAGGTTTATTGCTTCAAGAGCAGTAACTCCATATTTTTGCCTTGGGTTAAATCCAAAAATTCTCTATCTCAAATGGAAGGAGGAAGTTCTTAAGGGAACCTTTAAGTACAGCTCATTATATATTTGTATATAACATGTGTGATTTCAAATAAAAGCTGAAAGTTTAGTGAAGTTTAAGTATCTCTGAGAGGACCTGGCCTGCAGAAGCCTTCCCAAGTAGTTCACTGAATATACTGGAAATTAACACCAATAAAATGATTCTGAACTTCATTTCAATCATCATATATAATTCAGTGTCCCACTCATTAGGGAAACTGATGTGACTTTTCATATGCATCTGGAATTATCAAAATGCCTCCGTTCTTGACCTATAAGGTTTAGCAGTGTTTTCCTATATGTGTATCATACTTCTATGTCCAGTGAGATTGTATGTTGTCTTCACAGTGTTTTGTGAAAAACACTCTATATCTGAATTATGTAAATATTCTCAAGTAGACATGGGGGAGAAAACCCAGTATCAAAAAACATGTGGTGGAAGATTACTTCCTTGTTTGCATCCATGTTTGAATGCTCCTCTACAGACCATTCTAGGAGTAAAGGAAATGCCATATTACTTCTCTAACACAAAGCCTACTTGGTCTCATAAGAAATTCAGACTGCAAAAATATTTTTCATTAGTAATCCAGAATACAGCTTGTTCCTTCCTGGTTCCTAAAAATGTTTACAGGCACTTAGGTATTTGAAATATGTTTCCTGCCCTACGCACTGTAAGTTTAACTGTGCCTAAACGTTAGAAAACAAAGCAAGTGTAAAATGAGTCCAGACGTACATGCTGTAGTGCAGGGGTGGGCAGAATTCAGTCCTGCATGGTGTTCTTTCCCCCTCCTCAGATTCCCCATGATCTACCAATGTGTTTTACATTTACAAAGCAAGAATGTATACTCTTAATCTCTGAAGCTGAGGCATAACTGAATCTTATGTGATCCTGAATATGTCCTCTTGCTTCAGAACATAAAAGTGCTTTCTGGATCAGACCAAGCTCTGCTAGTGGGGGTGATGAAGGACTTTTATCATGTAATCTTCAAAACTTTTGTTCGAAATTTTTGTTTCTAAGATCCATAAAGTGTTGCACAATAACAGAAATAACCTCCGTAATGCTGGATGCTGTTGGATTTTTATCACAGGAAATAATGTGCAGCAGCAGGAGTAGTGAGTTCAGAAGATACAGGAAAGTTGGATTCATATCCCTCTGTTAGCTGTGACTTTCACTGGGTAACCTTAACTAGGGCTGGAATCCTATGCACACCTGGAACGAAATTTCATTAAACTCAATGGGGTTTCCTTCTGGGAAGACATGTGTAGGATTGCATTGCATGTATGTCTCTCAGTTAACCTACCAGAGTTAAAATGCCACTCTGATCTCCTTTGAGGAAGGGTGTGATATTAAATGACTTGTTCATGTAGTGGCAATTTGTTCTGATGTGTTATCACTTTTATGTCATTTGCACTGTGCTTCAGGGGAAAATAACCTCTTGTCTGAAATTTGCTGCTTATTTTGGAGGAATGGGGAAAGGAATAGGGTGTAGTCAAAAATGCATGGGTGCTCTGTTTAATCATGCTGTATTATTTTATGCTTAGAATTCAAATTACTGTGTTCCATATTGTACTATTAGGACAGGAACCTGTGGGTGTACTTCATATTCTCAGGAAATGCCAGATTCTTTTGTGCTTCATTTACAGATGTTGGCACTTTCTGTTTGTCAGGAAAAATATGTGAAGAATGATTCCAAAAGAGTGAGAAAGAGCAGTGACTGTTGAAACTGAAAAGGATGTTTGTGGCTTTTTTTTCTTTTTTGTTTAAGCCTTGGTCCAAATAGCATTCTGTTATCCAGCTGCCATTACTGCAGACTAGAGGGTTTTTCCTCATCTGCTAGACAGAATATTGGCAGCCAGCTTCATCAAAGCTTTTTTTTTTGTGGCTCTGGAATAGGTTTGTGTGAAGACTTCCTTCCCTCTTTCCCATTCCCTCTTTTTTGTTTTTCCTGCCCTGTTGTGTTTTTGACAGCTCAGTCTTCCCAACTAAATTACTCTTGCTCTTCTATCTTTGTTTAAAGTGATGTTTACTGGAGTGTGTGCTGTTGTACAGTACTATTTTTTCCCCTTGATCTACACATAATCAGATTAAGGAGGAAGGGTTGCCGAAGGGAAATCCTCTTACACATCATTGCCATCATCATGCTGCACTGCAGTAGCATTTTGCAGATCTCCTGAGAGACAGTATCAGTTCTCATTGTGTTAGTTTTCAGGTCCAAGTCATAGTCCCAGAGGAGCCTGAGGCCATTTTTGTGATGTTACTTTCCCACTGTAAGTTGCTCCAGTGCTCAGTTGCAGTGGTGATCGGTCCATAAGTCAGTCTTCCAAATGGGTTCAACGTATATTCAGCTGTGCGACAGACCCATTCCTCAGATTTATCTTTCTGACTGTCAGTTAAGCATAGCCTGGTCTAAAGTGGCTGCTCATTTCCCATTACCCATCCGCACCTATAAAAGAAAGCAGAAAGAGGTTAATGGCAGGTTAGTCAATAGCTCACAATTAAATGAAAGTTACTTGATGGTACAGTACTTTAAATGTTCTGTGAATTTGAATCTCCCTGTTTTGTGCTGCTTTTCCATTCTGTTGTGAGCTCCTTTGCTAAAGCCTGTTTGCCCTGAGTACTCTCTGTCCCAGTTCTGTGTGTTTACCTGACACCTCTCTGTCTGCCCTGATTTCCCTAGTAGAGATCCTGCCACAACTTATTCCCAAACTCAGCAAGCCCTGCAGCATTGACTTTCTTGCTTAAATTTAAATGTGCAATCCTCCTGAAGTGTTCTGCAGGGTTAATGAGGAAAGATTTGCTTTTGCAGAAGCCTTGTATTCTTCCAGAGTATGATGTGTTTAACAGCATGAGCTTTAATAATGCTGTTTTAAGTAATTATTTAAAGCATGAGCTTTAATAATGCTGTTTAACTTAACCTGCCAAAAGTTGTTGCAATAATATTTCTAAAAACATGAATCCATCCTTTAAGAAGTGGCATTACATTGGCTGTCTTCTACTTCTCTGCAAAGGAAAATTATTTTGATTATAAGCTAAATAGCACTTTCCCATTTAGTCTTTATGAAACATTTCAAAATGAAGGCTGCAAATTTTGCAGTGATAGATTCAGCACCATATGGATATTATAAACGGTATTTTCTCAAGAGATGGAGAGGACATTATTTAGCAGAAACTTGACTTTTTGGCAAATCTAGCTATTGTGGGATCTACCAAAGGAAGACTGTGTTTAAAAACAGAATGATAACCTCTGCTTATCAGCTTTTCATTCTGTTGAGGAGTACATCTGACAATGTCCCTTTAACCATGATTCTTTTTTGGACATCTATAGACTGTCCTTATCCATTCTATAAATTTAGCTCCAAATCCAAAAGTTTGTAATGTTTTTAAAGAGGTACTGCATCAAGGAAAATCAGTTATATAGGATTTTATTCATTTTATGCAGTGATTTTCAACCTTTTCCATCTCGCAGCACATTGACAAGGCACTAAAATGGTCAAGGCACACCACCAAGTTTTTGACAATTGACAAAGCAGACCATGCTGACAGTGGGGACTCACCTCTCCCATTGACCCTATTAATAAATGACTTTCCCCCATTCCTGTGGCACACCTGTGGACCACTCGTGGCACACCAGTGTGCCACGGCACACTGGTTGAAAATGACTGATTTTATGTTTGTTTATAACAGAGAAAAATTATCTTATTGGTTGCCATTTTCCATCCTGGAATAAATCTTATTTTGTCTTATTCTACATATTTGCTTATTATCTTTTCCAACCTATTGACCATTAATGAACTTCATGAAGTCTTGGTGTAGTAGCAATATTGACTTATATCAGTGTTTCTCATTCAGTGATACGGGTACCACCAGTGGTACTTGAGGTAGTATCTAGTGATACTCACTGGACACCTGCCGCCTGGCAGCGAGACCAGGAACGCAGCACAACAAACAACTGTAGAAGGCTTGGCTTTGTGGGCAGAGCTCCAAAGCATGCTTTTGCGTTCTTGAAAAAGCGCACCCTGACCCTCTTACTGGTGTTTGTCTCATTGCATCTGGCCTCAAACTCAGTAATAATTGGCAATTACATCATTGCCAGTTACTTCTGGTGGTACTTCTAATAGTTGGACCATATGAAGTGGTACAGTGGAGGACAAACATTGAGAAACGCTGGCTTATATGACTCTGACAGTATGGGGGCTTTTCAACAAGTGCTATCTGACTTTCCAGCCAACTCTTACAAAATTTTAAGTAAATAATAAAAATTTTAGGTATAGAATCATTTTCTTTGTTGCACCAATTTTATTGAAAGAGCTACTCCTACTCATATGGCACTGTCTCTTACTACTTTCATATAATGCATAATTTATTTGTGGAGTTTGCTGCCATGTGGCAGTGGCTGCAGACTTAGATGGAACTAAAGGGGAATTGGATGTATTCCTAATAGATAGGTTTATGAACAACTTTTATTAGCCTAGATAGCTTAATGGAACTTCCAAGAGCAGAGCAAGTACAAGTCTTAAGTGGGCAAGGTGGAAAAATGACAGAGGAGTGCTGTTACCATCATGATCTGCTTGTGGATTTCCCAGAAGCATCATGCTGGCTCTAGCTGGACTTGATGAACCATTGATTTCATTCAGCAAGGTTTTTCTTATGAATGGGTGACTTAGATGAGAGAAAGAACGCACAATGAAGCTGGTGAGAATTTCTTCAAAGACATTTGTACAATGCCCATTTTCTCTGAATTCTTTTGTTGCCAAAAGTACAGATGGTTGCACAGTGGTGCAAATGAAGATGCTGATGATGACTTCTTGACTGTAGAAATAGTTCAAAAATAAATTGTCCAGGGCTTTTAATTATTCTTTCTCTATCTGTGACATTAGGAAACTCTTGAGTTACGTATTGCCTTGTTTGTTGTCTTCCTTCTGCAAAGTAGCTCAAACATGTTTAAAAATATGTTGACACCATAAATAAATATAGCACAGATGTATTTAGAGAGCTGTATATCTGGTTAACTGAAGTACTTTTAACAAATCTGGTTTTTATAGTATTTCTGTGGGAACACTGGAATATTTTGCAGCACTGAAATTAACCAACTTTTGACCTGCTTTCACACTGAACTACTCTGATTCCTGGCATATTTGTGATTTTGTTAAGAGTAGACTTCTTCCCATGTCCTAAATCTTCCCATGTCCAAGGGATGGCATGCAAGAGCACTCCTGTGTGTTAAAACACCATAGATTTGAATAGCCCTGATGTGTGGGAAAATGTTCAAGTTCAGAGAAATGCACAGAAATTAGGGACCTTACCCAGCCTCCCTTTATAGTAATAATAATAACTAGGTATTTATATACCACCTTTCTGGTCATCGGATTACTCCTCTGACTTTCTTCAAGGCGGTTTACATAGGCAGGCATTTCTAAATCCCTCAAGGGGATTTTTACAATCATAGAGGTACTCTCTTTCAAGAACCAACAACATTTCAGAGTGAATCTTCCTGGTTTGGTCTCACTTCTGGTCTCCAGTTCTCCCACATGGGCTGACAAGCAGCTCCATCTCTCACATGGAGGGCAGCCAAGACGCTTCTTGCTCACACCAAGAACAGATGGAATCACTCAGCTTGGCTTGTTAGCTGCTTCAAGGTCTCGCCATTCTCAGCCGTTCAGGGAGCTGCCGGTGTTTTCGAACTGGCGACCTTCTGATGTTATCTTCGGGCTAACGGAGGCTCTACCCTCTAGACCAGACCTCCTGCCTTTATATATGAGACCTCTCTTAGTTTACAGCTGGTGTAAAGTTTATATGCTTTGAGTTTGCATATCGTTTTGAGCTGTTGATGTAGGTTACCCAAGGCTGGCCCATCTATGAGGTGGGCAGATGGGTGCAGGCATTCACCTGTGTCCATTGGAGACCTCTGCAGTTGGCAGAACATGCTCCCCCATTAACCCTTGCTTACCTCCATCCTAGCTCTGCTTCTTTAAAATAGAACTGCAGAGGGGGGCCAGAACAAGGAAGCCAGGAGAAGCACCATTCCACATCTGAAAAAGGGGAGGGGAAATCTCCATTTTTGGACGTGGATGATGCTTTTCCTGACTACCTTGTTCTGCCCAGCTCTGCTGCTGCTCTATTTCAAAACAGAGTGGCACAGCAAGGATGGAGGAGCAAAAGGGAAGAAGGGACAGTGAGTGGGCAAGCTGGGCAGGGGACAGACTTCAGTACCACTACCAAAGATTGTGGCAGCAGAGCTGGAGAAGGAGAGGGGAGCTTGCCTTCATCATCCTGCCTCTGTTTCCACCTATCCTCCACCTCTGCTACCTCTTCATCACCAGGCACGGTCTGCATCTAGCTCAGAAGAGGCTAAAGGAGGGTATATGCTAATTTGTGTGTGCCAATAAACAAGGAAAGGGGGGTAGAATTCAAGTGTACCTCAGGCACCAGTCTGACATGGCTTGGGTCTGGGGTTCCCTCTTGTAAAATGTTGAAGGGCAGTTTACCATAGATTGTGTTCGTAATGTCTTGAGACTGCTCTGAATTCTGTTATCTCCACTGGTGCTTTTTATAAGATCTCAAGAGTGACTGGATTAGGATGATTCGGTAGGTGCAGCTTTTCACAACCCTGTATGATCCATCTGTAGCTGCCTCTCTTCCACTGTTCTTTTTTAAAAAAAATATTATTTCATACAAAATTATGAAAGTTATTAAACAGTTATGTTGTGGGAGATCTGTAATATGATCTTCCAACTTTATACCAGCTGTGAGGAATTCCAGTTTTGATGAGAACAGCAGGATAAGAGGAGGAGGTATTTAACTCCATGCTGTTCGCAGTATCCGGATCAGGAGAGTACAACTAAACTTGTACTTATCTGAGATAAGGAGTTGAGTGGTTGTTTCCAGTTATGCTCTATGAAATTGTTCAATAATGAGCAACCTTCTAGGACTGTAAATGTTTTACTGTGAATATTAACTGCAAACCAATTGCAAATGTAATGAAATGTTTTATACATATTCATAATTCTCTTTGCCATGAACATGCCAACAAAACCCAAAACCCTGAATTGGATTAAGCAGATGTTGGATTCTCTTCTACATTTTGTAACAATTGTCTTATGCAGGCTGTTAATGCATTATTGTTACTATGCTTTTTGAAATGATTGATATTTTCATTTGTTTCAGCCAAGCCTTTCACATCTAAAGTGAAACAGATGCGACTGCATAAAGAAGACTTTGACATCTTGAAGGTGATTGGCCGAGGAGCCTTTGGGGAGGTAAGAGTTACTTGGAGACATTCTATCATAAAAGTTTAGTTTTACTGTGGAAATACTGTATGTACAGTTTGTTCACAGAGGTCACCTCTGTGGCATTGTGAAGTAGTAACATTGTTCCTACTATTTGGCAGGTTTCTTTAATTTGTTCAGGTTCCCTTTTATTTCATTCAGTACCTGGTTGGTTTATATACTGTTTTTAGTAAAGGGACTAGTGGACTGTCAATTATCATCGGGCAGCCCAATCCTGAGCTGCCCGGGGCACCCAGCCTCGGCAGCACTGAGAACAGCTGCCACTGAATCCTGCACGCCTTGGGCTACTGAGGCAGCACCTTGGGAGAGGGGGACTTTTGTACCCTTTTCCCGGGTAAGGGAAGCAGCCCAGCAATGGTAAAAGTAAGGGCATTCGTGTAGGGTGCTGAGCCCCACATGAACGCCTTGGATCTTGTGGAGCAGAGCTCCACGAACCCGCCTCCCTCCCTCCACGCTCTGTACCCCGGCACACCGCCCCCTACCTCCCCATCACACCTCCCCCCACCCTCTCTTCGCCCCCCACTGGCCTCTCCCCTTCCCGAAATGCCTCCTCCCTGCCCCTTCCCACCCCCACTTACCGTACCACGGCTCAGTGGTCCATGAGACCACCGAGTGGTGGAGGCTGGGCACCTGCCCTGGGCTAACCCGGCGCTAGCCCAGCACCAGCTGGTGCTGGGCTAACACGGCACGAAGCTGTGGCACTGAGCTCAGGATTGGGCTCTTAGTTAACAATGTGATCTAGAAATAGTGTCTCCTTCAAGAGTTTTCTGTGTACAGTCAATTACTGGGTGATTTCATTACCTGAAAGTCCTTCTCTACAGTTGCCCCTTGAGTCTGTAGTTGTTTAAAGTCTCTAACTCTTGTGGGTTTCAATACAGGGTATGATCCTGCTTAATTTGGAGTTTGGTTGCATTGTCATAGAGTGAGATCACTCCCAGATTGATTTTTAAGAGCATTTAATTTGATTGAGTTCTTCAGGCATTTCCCGTATTCAGTTTTGTTTTCCCTCTTACTGCATCCAGTGTCCAAGCCAAAATAACAGGAACATAAGTTAACAGTTCTTAATTGTAGAATAAAAAAATCACAAAGGAAAATTCTCTTAAGGTTTGGTAACAGTAAGCCAAGGATAAGGGCAAAGAGGACAGTTGTCACAAGTAAGCTGTGGGATTTCCCCAAGGATCTGTCTTCGTTCCACTCTATTTAACATTTGTTAATGATCTGGAGATTTTACTGGATAGTCAAATTTGTAGATGAAACCTCTGCACAGTTGTGTGCATCCATGACAGAGGGGCCCAAGGGCAGACTGAAAAGTGCTTGCCAATGTCATCCAAAGTCTTCCATGCCCTCTAGTGGCCGCACAAAGGTAGGGTGGAAATTCTGTTTCCTCCTTGACCCTCACTGTCCAGGCCAGGTGGTGATGTTGGCGGCACAATAGTATGTCTTGTTGACTTATGCTAGGGGGAGGTCCCTTGGCTACTTATGCTTGGCCGTCCTTGGCGACTAAACTCAGGCTCAGTTTCAAATACTCATCTGGACCGCCCAACCACCTAGTCTTCCACAGCTGCAAAATCTCCAATAGATGGCTATCCAGACTGCTTAAAGTCACCCAACTGTGGAGAGCCTACTACCTTCTGAGGCAGTCTGTTCCACTTTTGAATAGTTCTTACCATCTGGAAGTTCTCCTTAATGTTTAACAAAATCCAGCACTCAACAACTGATGTCAAATCTGCTGCTGCTGCTACTACCACTGTTGATAAAACCACTAGCATTCAGTCACTGATATCTGAAGTTTAAACCAAAAAAGTTAAATAGCAAAATTTTATCATTCATCATTGTTGTTGCCACCAACAATGTTCCTTATGTGAAATTTAAAACAAATTTGGAAAATTCTCCTCAGGCAAAGCCATTTGAGGAATTCTGAAGAAGCCAAAAGAGTATTGAAACAGTTAGCACATTTCACAGAAAAGTTATACATCTCTACCAGTGATTTCATAAGCTATGGTCAGCATGGTCTTGAATCACATGTTCACCTCATGAGACACTTGAGCTAATGCAGGTCTTTCAGGCAATCTCAAAAACCAAATGGAGATCTTCTCAGAGATGTGTTGTGGGATTCAGAGGAGCCGGGAAGGGGATGATGGCAATCTCCTGCCTTGCCAAAGGCTAGAGGGCTGCAAGATGATAGGAGTTAACTACAGTTCCTTGGTGTCAGACATGCAGTCTGCTTACTTGGATATAGTTACTGGGGAAATCCCTCTGATGTGACACAAAGAGCTCAGACATTTCTTAATTTAGAAAGAGAAATTGGACGTAGCTGTTCTTTTTCTGTGTCACTTTACTCCAAGACTTTGTTTTAGAATAAAGATACTTTTCTATAAGAAAACATTGTTTATGTTAGTCTGACTCTTTAAATGTATATAAATGTTGTCCTTGCATTTATAGGCAGATGCAACAAGCAGCTGACTCCTTAATGTTCCTAAGTATTTCTTGGTGTTCTTTTTTTAAATATTTGTTCATCCAAGAAGTAGTAGGAACCTGTTAACAGATTTCTTTTCCAGATAGCTGCAGCCATTAAAATGCTTGAAGACGAAAAGGCAAATGTGTTAATGTTACAAGCACATGAGAGCTAACCTTGTGAGAGGCAGAAAGAGTTTGACAGCAAGCCAGATAGCATTACTGTTTGTGGGAAATATGGAAAACAGTTGGAAGAAGGATTTTGGCTATTCCCCCCCCCCGACTTCAAACTAAAACCGAAATGTTTATATCAGCACATACCAAGCATTTTTAACAGACTACTCATGGAGGAAAAATACAACTAAAAAAACATTTTGTTCAGTTTTAATAAATCAGAGTGACCAGACTTTGTTGTGGGGGGGGGGGGGGAGTGTATGATTATCATTTGATTTTTTCCCCCTTGATTTAACTGTTGTAAGTTGGAGAGCTTTTGAAAGTGCTGTGTGCATGTATATTCTTGATATGATGGGGTAAATTTTGAATTTAGGAGTTGGTAAAACTAATTCTGTAAGGTCAAAATGCCTCTCCCCAAGAAAAGTCAAGCCCACACCTTTCCACATTTTGACCCTGGTGCATATTGATTCATTTTAGAGGTTGCTCAGCATCACCACTATTTCCATCCAGCCATTTTCTCTTTGCCACCTATGGAGTCAAAGAACCCTAAAGAACTATTTTTCCCAGGGCACCTTGGACCTGTGATATGACTGTTGCAGCATTGTAGATGCCAGATTGTGTTTGTTTTTCAGCTTCCAGAACTAGAAGTGCTAGAGAGCTGTTTTTTTCTCTTTCCAGCATGCTAGGGTCATGTTCGCTTTCACCTTCTAGCGCACTCGTTCTGCTAGCTATCAGTCCTGTGAGCTCAGAGCTAGAAAATATGTCCGCCTCCATGAATAATGTTGTCCTATTTCCCTGTTCAGAGAAAGCAACAGGGCGCAGCCATCTTTGTGTGGCAAATAGGGGAGGTAGTGGAGCTTTTAAATTTGGAATAAAGGAGCCATCCATTCTTGAGACTTTAAAAGCATTATACAGAAGTTAATAACTTTAAGGTAACTTTAAGAATAATAAGGTAATGATTAAAAGTTGTGAACACATAAATGCTAGTGACTTCACTTCCAGCTGTTTTTAGCCAAAAAATGAACATAGTCTAAAAGAAAAAATGATGGATGGAAATGGAAGTGTTCAGAAGCAAGGGTTGGTGTTGCTATACTTGAAGGCTCTAGAAAAATGTTTCTCAACCAGTGGTATGGGTACCACCAGTGGTATTTGAGGTGATGTCTGGTGGTACTTGCGGGACCCCTGCTATCTGACAATGAGACCAGGAACATGACACAACAAACAACGGCAAGAGTCTCCAAAGCATGCTTTTCTGTATCCTAAAAAGCACCTTTCCACCCTGAGCCTCTTACTGGTGTTTGTTGCTTTGCATTTGGCCTTCCAACCCAGAAGTAATTGACGTTGTCTTCGACAGTTACTTCTGGTGGTACTTAGTATAGGTGGACCATGTGAAATGGTACAGTGGAGGACAAACATTGACAAACACTGATCTAGAATTTAGATTGTCAGTACATGCAGTGTTTGCTGTTTGGTATTTGTGTGTAATGAAGTTCTGATGATGTTCATGTTATGACGTAAATGGTGTAGATTATTGATGTAGAGATTGTGAACTTCGTGATTAATGTCATTTTCTCCACTGTGTCTAAAATGAATAATGTTTTTTCACTGAAAAATGTTGTTCTTGACCACAATCATTGGAAGGTCAGCTGTGCTTTGAAGAATATTAGCACAGGGCCCTTCCTGCTTTGTGCAGTGTCCTGCCTGTCATTTTTGGTATACAATAAGCATGCTGAGGGTTATTTGCTGAATTTCAGGCATTTTTCATTAAAATTGTTTAAAGGGGGGCTAGCTCATGTAAAATGGTTGTTGTTTTTTTTTGTTTTCTGTTTTTCCAGTGTGTAGAAGTGTGTAAAATAGTGCTCTGATATGCTAGGTTCCCAAACTGTGAGCTGTGACTCCCCAGGGAGCTGCAGAAACCAACCAAGGGAGCCATGGAATCCTCAAGAAAAACCCACCACCCTATACAGTGTGTAGGATTGTAGCCCTAATGGGGAGCCACTGCCTGTGGCCCAGTAGGTCAAGGGAGACATCACTCAGAAAAGTTTGGGAACCCCTGCACTACTGTATTAAACATATTTGAATTGCAGAGGGATGTTTACATTCTGCTAATGCATGTCAGTTTCTGGTTCCTTTTTTTGTAATTTGGAGGGAAATTTCCATTTTACTAAACAGTTTGAATGCTGGGAAGGAATTACACTGCAGAATTTTTAAAGAGCTACATCTTATATTGTAAACAATCCCAGTTTTAGTGCACAGATGCCTCACAATGTTTTATTTACTCAAAGCTATTACTTCTGTTTGACAAAATTAAATGGCACTCCCTGACTATGATTACTCCCCCACTCAACTCTAAGTTCACCAGTGCAAATAATCATAACTTAATTCCTTCAGGAGTGTAGTTTATATTATCTCTTAGAATTATTGGTAGTAACCACCTTATGATGGTCAATGTAAATCTATCTAGGCCTCTGCCTAGAAAAATCTATGGTCTACAATAAAATGCACATGAAGCATGACATTTCCAGTGTCTTTAGAAACACTTACAAGCTTTTCTCTTACCTTTTTGGTTTTCTATCTCTGCTACCCCACTAACCTTCTCATTTCTTCATCCTCTGAACATGCTGAAATTGTTATAGCTTTCATTCACTGGGTAAATAATTAGTGTGTAAGGACCCAATCATAAAGACACGTACATGATAGTAAGCTGAAAGTAGAACTTACTTCTTTGTAGATGTGACTAGAATTGCACTGTAAGAGTTCATACTGGAGAGGATATTAAACTGAGTAAGAGAAAAGGCTACACCCTTCTGTCACAGAGACCTCCAAATTACCAGCTCTAACTATTAATAATTCACTCCATCCTGTGTTGATTGCTAGAGGTGTTACTTATTTTACTCAAAAGTAAGTCCATTGTGTTCATTAAGGCTTAAGCTGTGGTCCTGTCTTGCTCACCAGAAACAAACACATCTAGTGAGGGCTTTCAATCGGTAATCTCCCCCCTTTGTTGGAAAAACAAACTTTCAGGTGCCTGCTACCAGTTTGATGTTTCCCAGTAATTATGTCACAACAATATTCTCCAGTTCTGTGTAGTACTTGAAAAAATATGGTGCACCAATCTATTATGTTAATATATATACACCTTCAACTCAATTGCAAATGTCATTCTATTGTTTTATAATGTGGAATATGAAACAAAGTTCTGTTTAATTATTGCAACATTACCGTATTTTTCGCTCCATAAGACGCATTTTTCCCCCCCCCAAAAAGTGGGGGGGAAAGTGTGTGCGTCTTATGGAGCGAATACTGGGGACAAAGTCCGCACCGGGGGCAAGGTCCTCATTTGCACAGGCACCACAGGGGGAGGCCAGGTGGAGAACAAAGGGGGCCAGGTCTGCACCCGGGGGCAAGGTCCTCATTTGCGCAGGCGCCACAGGGGGAGGGCAGGCTTACTTTAAAAGTAAGTTTTCCTCTTCTAAAAACTAGGTGCGTCTTATGGTCAGGTGTGTCTTATGGAGCGAAAAATACGGTAGTTTAATTATTAGTTTAATTAGTTTGAAGAGACACTTGGCCAACAGCCTGAGGCAAAGAGGCAAAGAAGGAAGGCCCATAGCCAGGGAGACAGACCAGGGACAGGCTACACTTGCTCCCAGTGTGGAAGGGATTGTCCCTCCCGAATAGGCCTTTTCAGCCACACTAGATGCTGTTCCAGAACCACCATTCAGAGTGCGATTCCATAGTCTTTCAAGACTGAAGGTTGCCAGCTGAGTTTAATTATCATAGGAAGCACCAGTTTCTTAATAGTTCAGATATACAGATACATATGATTGTTTGAGTTTAGACAACACATTTACCTTTCAGCTTTGTGCTTACGAAGTGTAGCCTCTGGTGACTTCTAGGGAATGTTTGGCCTTTGGGATAAGAGTAGATTGTTGTGAGTGGTAAAATTCTTAAAAGCAAAAGTCCTGGGAAATCTGTACCAGATGTAAATAGATGAGAAATGCATTACACATGACTTGCTGGTGAAAGACTTGTCCATTTTCAGAACAGATGAAACTACAGTTTGTCTGCTGTCCTCTCATTTTAATATATTTCTGGATTCTGTTTTATTTTTACAAGTGTAAGATTGTGAAAGAGGCCAGACTTGATTATTATACCATGGCGATTCTGGGAACTAATAATAATTCCATCCAACTTTTGGTCTTACAGTTCCTGCCTTACACTTTTATAAGAATTCGGTGTGCTGTTACAGCTTGACATAGTTTCTTGAACTTTTCAAAGAACCTTGTATGACATGTCTTTTATGAAGCTATTATCTGCTACAGGGCTTTTTAAAGAACATTCTTTATCTTGCAGCCAAAAAAACAAGTTCTGAAATGGATGGAGAATGTGCAAGGCTCAACCTTAATTTTGGTGTTTGGGTCTCTAGCTCACAGGATAGATATGATATCAATTTTTGTGACAGCATCTTTCTGCATAACCATAGTAGAAATAATCCTAGGGTGGCGTCCCAGTTGGCACTTTCATCATTGGAAGCTCTTTGTGCCAAAGGATGCTTTCTTTGCAAATGGAAGGAGCTTTTTGCTTGTGTAAAAAAAAAAAAAAGTTCCTGCATTTAGCAAGTAACCTCATGAGAAACGTACAGAGTAAATCACTATGAAATGTGCTGGTTTACTTCCATGGAGGTAGCCTTCTATGTGAGGGAGCATGCAAAAATGTGCTCCCTCTTCATCTGCTTTCTGAAGTAGTACAGTTCAGCATCATACCATCTCAGACTGCAATCTTGTGAGTACTTTGCTGGGAGTAAGTGTCATTGAATATAATGAGATTTACTTCTGAGTAAGTATGCATAAGGTTGCTCTGTCAGTCTGTGACATTTGGCATAATGTTTATATCTGCTCTTTGTGTGAGCTCCTCCCTCTGAGCTGTTCCCTTTCCTTCATGGTGTTGGTGTACTAAAACCAGGGATAAAAATAATCTCTGGAAAAGGGATGTACTGCCTAGGATAAAGACGCAATGGGCAAACAGCCAGGGAATTTTGAAAGAAGAGGTCAAGTCGAAGTCCTTTCTGGGTAAGAATGCCAAAGTAAATCCCTGCAATTGGGTTTTTATTTTAAATTTCTTGTGCCTGTGCACGTTTGTGTTTCCTTGGGTCAGTGTAATAGAGTTTGGAATGTGGAGTGCAGGGTTGGGGCATGGGTAGTGATGGTACCCATATATATACCTGATTTGAAATAATGAGTTTGTGTTGCTTATAATATGTGGTTAACTGGGAACCATTTTCTCCCAGAGCTTTCCAGTGGTCTAGAATGGTTATCGGACCTGTGGTCCAGTGGTCTAGAACAGGGGTCTCTACTTTTTGGCCAAGGGACCACGTCAAATATCTGGCACAGTGTTGAGGGCCAGAAAAAAAAGTTAAATATAAAATTTAAATAAATATATTAGATGAAACTTAGATGAATGAATAAAGGAATGGGCTCAAATGTCCAGGACTTCTCCAAGCACGAACACAGCCCAAGAAATAAAGCACACACACTTAAATGGACCCCCATTCCCCCACCCCACAAGCACAACTCTGGTTGTGTTTGGTCAACTGGGCCAGAGGCTCTCAGAGGATCAGAGGCTGGCTGTGGGTCGGATAGATGCTCGCCACGGGCTGCATCTGGCCCCCAGGCCGGGGTTTGGAGACCCCTGGTCTAGAAGGTTATCGGATATTGTGCAGTCTGTTTAGCAGACTTGATACTCAAAGCCCACATTTTTCCGTAGATAAATTCTTGGAATTTACAGATCTTTTAACTTCTCGTGTTGAAATAAATTGAGGTAAAACTTCTGTATTGGTTTAAACAAGCAAGATCCTGCAGCTCTAAAAATGACATGGGGGGAGAGGCAACCCACTGCTGAAGATTCTTAGAGCAAGATCTTTTTCCCTTGTACTTGCCATTTTGGGCTGTGGGCTTTGCAGCCTGAGGTCATGAGCACTACTGGTCCTGATGGTCTTGCACTGCAAAAGACAACCAGACCTGCACAGTCTTGGGGGAGAGGGGACTGGCCAAGGGTCAGCAGCAAACAGAATCGAGGTAGGAATCCTGCTTGGACTGAGCCGTGCTCAACTTGATTCTCCTCACAGTCCTTTGAGAAAGCAGTGCTAGCATGTTTGAACATCCCTGCTTCAAATGTTCTCTCTCGCTCTCTCTGTTTGCTGCACATCGGATGGCCTGAGAAACCTTGGTAAGCCTAAGCATCAATTAAAGAAGTGTGCTGCTATTAGCACACACATTTGTGCCAGTGAGTCATATCTAAGTTGGGTTAGCCCTCACCCTAGGCAACCTCCTGCCCCCTGTATAACTCACTTGCAGCCTTCCGTGATGTGAGCACTGTTAGACAAAATTCAGCTATGAGAGAGGTTGCTCCAGTGCAAGCTTAAAGTGAAGTCAGTCACATGACAGAATTTGCATGTGTGCAAAGAGTTATTAAATACACCATAATGAACAGGTTCATGTGATGCTGATTACTGCGTCTCCTGATTTTGCTCAATGGCTTTTATAAGTTCTAGAATACTAATTGGGAAAGGGAGAATGGATGCAGGTGGAGGAAATTAATAGAGGTTGAGGTCAACCTTATTTCAGAGTTTGTCTTCTCCTTGCTGAAAATCAGACAGAAAAGATTCAAAGAAAGTGAAATTCATTAGTTCAGAAAATGCCCTCAGGATGCCCAGAGATGAAGAAGAAGGCATGATGTTGTTGCAATTGACTGCAAAATGGTATTGTAGTTTTTCTGGAGTACGTGCTGTGCAATGCATAGTATGAGAAATCTATGAGAAAGAAGTAGTTTTTTCTAGCAACCAACTGATGATGAAAATGTCGTTGTGCTTTGTGGTACTATTAACAAAACTAGAGTAGCAGACATGGAGATGGGGCATGAATTTATGGAATTCCAATTTACAGGGGACCCCAATATCCGTAGATCCTGTATCCACAGATTTACTTACCTGTGAATTGAGTCTGGGGGCCTCCCCAGTGTGGACAACCGCATGCACACCCCCTCCAGAGGCAAGGGGAACTGTGCTCCCTTTGCCCCCAGAGTGCCCTCTCAACTCAGCAGAGGCTGAGGATTTCTGTCCCCAGCCTCTGCTGAGTTCAGACTGATCTCTGAGGCTAAAAACATGTGACTTCCGGTTTTGCGGACAAACTGGAAGTGACATTTGTAATGCCTTATAAGGCATTGGGAGACCTGGGGAGGCATCCCCAGGTTTCCTAGTGCCTTCTATGGCATTAAAAAGTCACTTCTGGTTTCTCAGTGGTTTCTCAGTCTGAACTCGGCAGAGGCCAGGGATGGACGTCCTCAGCCTCTGCTGAGCTCAGAGGACCCTCCAGGGGCAAGGGATGCTCTGCCCTCTTAGCCTCGGGAGAGGTCTGTCCCTGAGACTGTGGGGGCAGGCATTTGCCCGTATCTACAGTTTCAGCTATCTGTCGGGGGGGGGGGACACTTCCAGAACGGAATCCCTGCTGTTAAGGGGCATGCCTGTACTTTTACTTTTTATTTACTGTAGTAATATAGCTGGATTGTAGTGTGTTTTTCCAACTTGAAATCCGCACAAAGCTTTCCTTAGTAAAAACATAAAATGCGAAATTAATGAACAGCAAAACAGATGAACATAACAGTATATTAACAAATCTAGAATTCTGGTGTGATGTGTGTGGGACCACAGGGGATGATGGTGATGACCCCTGCTAACTGGTTAAGAGGCACTTTTTCAAGTAGGTGCTCCTCTTTTATTTAGCAGGGGGAGAGTAACTGGCCCACCTCACCCCAGCACTGTCTTTTCTAGTGGCTGTCTGCTGGTGTTGCATCTTTTTAGATTGTGAGCCCTTTTGGGACAGGGAGCCATTAGATATTTGATTTTCTCTGTAAACTGCTTTGTGAACTTTTCGTTGAAAAGTGGTATATAAATACTGTTGTTGTTGTTGTTGATGAAACACCAAGTGAGGCAGAATCTATCAACTTGCTTATCTCTTAGACCCCTCCCACAATTGTTTAAATAAAGCCAAAGGGAATTCTAACTTCCACCTGCTTTAATAACACATGAGGGAATTCCCTTTTTGATACTAGTGAGGGATGGACTTGTACAAAAATCTCTCCCCTTCTTTCCCACTAGGGACTCTTCCACCACCTACTTCCACCATTTACAGTCAGTTCTCTTTATATGCAATTCACTGTCTGCAAATTGCCGTATCTGCGAGAAGCAGAATTGCTTCCTTCTCTCATTTTGTGCCTCTGTTCTCATTATCAGCTATGCAGAGACCTTCTGAGGCTGCAGGGACCTTCAGAATGGTGCCTATGACCAGCATGGACCTCTTTAAAATGGCCAGCGGAAGTTTCCACCAAGTGTGGAAGTTTACATTCCACCAAGTTTACATTTTAAAGATGTAAATGGTACTCCTGGCTACCACCATCACTTGGTCAACTCACTTTTAAAATGCACTTCTCAAGTCCTTGTGAGGCTAACTTCCTTGTGCTGCGATGTGAGTCAGCTCTAAAATCTTTGGGTTTACTTTTTAGGAACTACTAAATTTTGAAGGTGCTTACCCAATTTTTTAGAAAGGGTATGTGGACAAGACTAGATGTCTCTTGAAGTACTAAAGTATATATTTTTAAAGTATTGTAATTTTATTTTTTCAGGTTGCAGTAGTGAAATTGAAAAATGCAGATAAGGTATTTGCCATGAAAATATTAAATAAATGGGAGATGCTGAAAAGAGCTGAGGTAAGATTCATTAAATATATATTCAAGGCACTCTATTTCCTTTATTTAAAAAAATGTAGGATAGAATTTATTGCTTAACACAGTAGTGTAAGGAGAGAGTGCCTAACTTAACAATGTGGGCTTAGTATATTTTTGTTTCATAATATTCTTCTACTGTATATGCTGCAGTATGGGAACAATAGTATGTACATTGTTGTCGTAAGGAATTCATCAAGTTAGTATCTGGGAAGAGCCCTGAATACCCAGAAAATGCATTGTTATCATTTTATTTTATCATTGTGTGCATTGATTGAATGTGTAGATAGAAGAGTGTCTAAAAAATTTAATTACAATGTTGAAACTGCCCAGTTTGTTTGATATTGTATTCATTTTACTAATTAATTTTATGAAGCAATGCACTTTTAGACATGGTAGATTTTCCAGAGAAAAATAGTAGTGGTGGAAAGTGTTCCATCCTACATCACTAATTTATCTTTCTCTTAAGATTTAAATCCAGCTTGGATCTGTGGGAAGAGTAGCTTAAATAGCTTAGATGGACAAAATAGTTCAGAAGCTATTTACAGCCTTAGTTTTATATCCAAAAATAGGTTTCATACTAACTGTGACAGGGTACATTAAAACATTATTTAACTTTACATTTTAGTTTGCCTAGCTTTAGGGAAATAAAACATTCAAAAGTTTAAATAATTATAAGAACATAAAGAGGAAGTACTGCAGGTCGTTTTAGATACTTGCACTGATATACATTTTCATATGTTCCAATCCTATCCTACTTTCCAGGGAAGGTGGATAGGATTGAGCCCATAATGTGTGTCTGTAATGTACATGCATCCACATAATGTTTTCACTTGCTTCAAGACAGCGTTTGAAAGCATGATGGATTTTCCAACTAATGAGTTCTGATTGGCAGTTTAGATATTTAGGTTCCATTCAGATGTAAACAGTGGGATTTTAAAAATGCAACTGAATTTCCTCATGTATACTGTGGTACGTTCCTGGACCCTTTATTGGTGCAGGGGGGGGGGCCCAGTGTCCATGATTCCGTATCCATGGTTTCACTTATCTGTGGGTTGAGTCCATGTCCATGCATGCCCCCTCTGCTCCCCTTGTCTCTGGAGGATCTTCTGAGTCAAGCAGAGGCTGCACGCGTCCACCTGTGGCCTTTGCCAGGCTCAGAATGAGCTGTACAGCAAGAAAAAGCTACTTCTGGTTTTTCGTCAAAACCAGAAGTGACATTTTTAATGACTTATAAGGCATTAAAAACATCACTTGTGGTTTTGACTAACTTCCCTCGTCTCCATAGGGTGGGGAGGCATTCCTTGATATCCATGGTTTTACTTAACTGTGGGGTTTTTAGGAATGGAATTCCTGTGGATATGGAGGCACACCTATAGTTACTATTTCTATAAAAACCCTAAGATAGATAATGCTTTTGTTTCTGGTTAAAAATAAAAAACTTAACAACTGGCTAAAGCAAATCTGGCCCATTAAATATTAGTTTCATAGGCAGAAATTCAAAGGACTATATAGGATTACAAGAATTTGTGGAATTTTTTTAAAACAATATTTTCAGTTTTTTGTTGCATACCTAACACCCCCTCCCAAATGTTTTTGACAGTTTTCTCAGTTTGAGAAGCAAAATTATGCAGGGGATGGATAAAGGGATGCTCTTTTCCCTCTTACAAAACACCAGAACCAGGGCACATCCATTAAAATTGAGTGTTGGGAGAGTTAGAACAGACAAAAGAAAATATTTCTTTATCCAGCGTGTAATTAGTCTGTGGAACTCCTTGCCACAGGATGTGGTTATGGCATCCAGTTCAGATGCCTTTAAAACAGAACAGACTTCTGGAAGAAAACTCCATCACGTGATACAAACCATGATGGGTATGTTCAGTCTGTGATTAACTGGTTGCTCTTTATGAGGGCCAGATAGGAACTTTTTTTCTATCATCCAAATTGAACGTGAATGGCAGTTTTTTCACCTACCGCAAATTAGGTTTCATGCATTAAAAATTGGTCACTGTGTTTATTAAAGTACCACTAGCTAAAGCCAATTGAAATCTGGTGTCTTTGCTGGGGGATGTGAGCATAAATAGAATGCTAGATGCAGGGAGGTGGTATCAAGATGCAAATATCTTGTGGTCTTGTGCATGTTCCGTGGGGCATCTGTTGAGCCTCTGTGGGATATGGTACGCTGGACTACATGGGCCCTGGGCCTGATCCAGTAGGGCTCTTCTTATGTTCTTATGTTCACTGCTTTAAAAGGGGATTAAACAAATTCATAGGTGTAACAGTATCATGCTAGGTGTTTCATTCATGATAGTCATATGAAAGTCTCCATGTGGTGGAATACTGGTTCCTGGTGAGTGCTATCGCCTTTGTGCCCTGATTGACCTTGGGTATTTGATGACTTGTTATTTAATGATGTCATATGGTGTAAAAACTTCTAGACAACGTGTTTAAAAAAAATGTCCTGTTCATTCTACACACCACAATCTCTGCATGCTGACAGATTTCTTTGTACAGTATTAGTTACCTATCTCAGAGTTCAGACACTGGAAAATTGCTGCACCCTGCACTTTCTGTTACTTTGCAGGTTACCTGCTGTGCATGTACTGTTTGATCACATCATGTGATGCATAAGGTTATTGTAACTTTGCTTCAAAACTAGGAAGTTCCCAGGATGTGGCTTTGCTTAAAACTTGGGCTGCTGATTAAGCAAGGGTTGACCAATCATGGAATTTCTAAAAAGGCAGACGAGGCTTCTCTTGTGCCAACCAGATAGAATGGTGGTTGCTCTGTAGAACCAAAAATTTGATCTTATCGGGTTCGATGTTTGCTTAGCTATCAGCCTGACCAAACACCGCAAGTCAGGCCTGGGCCTTGCTCACCTGGGATGCACCCAACATCATTTTTACTTGCAAACAAGCATATCCAAAAGTGTTTCAGGCAGCTCTTAAATGTGGCTATGCTGGGGACCATGGTATACCAATTAGGAGCATTACAGTCACATCAGCCCTCATCTAAAAGAACTGTAATATTACATTAAATAAATAATATCCCAAAGTGTTCAAAAGAGAATATATTTGTTCTGATAGTTAGAGAGCAGAAATGATTGAGTTGTGTATAAACTAATCTCATAGGAATCCAAGTGAAGTTAAATGAAGAATACGTACATATTCAGCGTTCCCATAAAACAAAAAGCCAATTAAAAGCTTCCAGATTTTGGACTAGTGAGAATATCTCTTTGTCTGTGTAATAAGGAGTAGGACACCCTCTGAATGAGCAAGACTCGACCCTGGCTGCAAGAAAAAGAACCTGCATCATAATCCTACTTTCCCCCCAGCTGTTTGAATAAATATACATTGGTTATGGCACTAAATTGTACCTAAAATATTTTCTACCCTTCAGACAGCTTGTTTTCGAGAAGAGAGGGATGTATTGGTGAATGGAGATAACCAATGGATTACAACATTGCACTATGCCTTCCAGGATGAAAACTATTTAGTAAGTGTTACTTTACTTCTTGAAGTTTATTAATTTTTCTAACTTGTAGTATTGAATTGTGTGTGTTGTTCATGCATGCATAGCCCTTCTTTCGATCTCTAAAATCTAAATGCACAAATATTTTGTGATCATAACGGAACTGAGTAACCGGAAATGTAACTGGAAGCTTAAGATGTCACCTGACTGTCTTGTTGTTGTCTTCTGTATCGTATTTAAGCAGGGCATTGCATTTCTTGCCTAACTCCAGTCTTAAGCAGTGCAAGCCATTGTGCTTGGAGCATACTGCTGTGTTGAGCGTACTATGGGGAAAGAGGGAGGCTGGAAAACAATACCTCTATGCCAAAGAATAGACATGATTCTCATAGCAGGACAGTCCCATACTTCCTTCAGAACCTTATTTTATCAGTGAATGGAATGCAGCAGTTCAGTAGTGGTAAACACTGTTCTGCAACAGGAACAGTGTGTCATACCCCATCTCTGTGGTAGTTGTTGCGTATTTGCTCTCTTGTGTAAATTAAAAAGTGCTTTCTGTTTCCTTTGGTTCTAGTACCTGGTTATGGATTACTATGTTGGTGGAGATCTGCTTACATTGCTCAGTAAATTTGAAGACCGGTTACCTGAAGAGATGGCTCGCTTCTATTTGGCTGAAATGGTGATAGCGATCGATTCTGTACATCAGCTACATTATGTCCATAGGTAAGTACAATAATGGAATATGGAGTTTTCATCATCATGAAGCAGACTGCATTTTAAACTATTCATTGCTCTTTCCTCAACTTTAGAGAAAATTGAGAAAAATACTGCAGTGACTGTTAACTACAGTGCTTTAATAATTGTGATATTTTGTGGTTATTCATAACTTTAGTCTGTTGGAGAGAACTTGAAGAATCTTTGGTGAGACACTCTCATTAGTGTGTAAGCTGTATTGCATTTGTTGTGTCATGTAATATACAAAATATGTTATGAGAAATATGGCTTGTTTTTTGCAGGCATTTATTCTGATTATTGCAGAATCAGATTCTAATCAGTGCTGAGATATTTGAAGTTTTTTTTTCTTTTGTGTACAAATAGCCTTGAGCATTAAATCAAATGCTTTGATCTTGTGTATATCTTCAAAGAGATCAACTACTGATTGGTTTATGTCCAGAAAATTAATGGATAAATTTATTTGCATAGATAATTTAGAAAATTCTAAACTTTAAGCAACTGGTTTTGTCTTGTAATGTAAAATTGATTGGAATAGGAAAGTTAAAGCAATATTTGATTTCGTTAGCAGCAGGGATACCTTTTCTGTATACCAGGGGCGTCCAAACATTTTGGCAGGAGGGCTACATCATCTCTCTTGTCACTGCGTCGGGGGCCGGGAAAAAAAAAAGGATTAATTTACATTTAAAATTTGAATAAATTTACATAAACGAATATATTAGAGATGTACCTTATATGGATGAATGAAGGTCTTGCAGTAGCTCAAGGCCTATAAAAGGTCTTGCACAAAGCAAGGCCAGCCTTTCCATCGCTGCCACTGGTGCATCACAGATGTGAAACAGAAAGTAGTGGAGGGAGCCCTCGTCCCACAGCTCAGTGAGAGGTCGAACAGTCATTCTCACACTGAGAGCAGTTGCATCAGATCAGCACGGGCTCCAGCAAGTCTCCAGAGGGCCAGAGGTTCACTGGAGACTGAGGGCTCCCCACTGGCCAGATTGGGAGCCCCAAGGGCCACAAGTGGCCCTTGGGCTGGGGTTTGGGCACCCCTGATGTATACAAATATTTTTAGTTGCACTGTTCATTTTTAATGTAAAATGTCAACTTGCAGGATGATGGCTGAGTTATTAGGCAGTGAGATTTCCATTCTGAATTATTAGAATTTGCTTAGCCCTATTGTTATAGAAACCTCTATTTGTAAAATAATAAGGGGCATAATTCACAAAGTGCATGTAGAAGACACAGTGTAAAGGTTTAATTTATTCCCAAGTGCATTGGGAGCTGATCAGAACAGCTATGACCACATGTACCTGTCCTATTCATGGTTTCAGTACCCATGTGGACAGACACATGTCACGTACTGTGTGTCACAGCCATTGCAAAAATTCCAGTCCTTCTGTTATTTCAGTGGCTCAGTCGATGCCTGTGGGAATCTCCTCCCCTTGGTAGCAGGCATGGTCACATAGTCTAAAGAACAGGTGGTTGTCCTGCTTCCCCAGACTGACCTTGCAGGGAACAGCATTCCCTGGGAGGCCTAAAAACATAAGAAAGACGCATCTACACAAGCTTCCTGTATTTCACAGTGACCCACATACTACTTATACTTCATTGATGGACTTTGTGACCGTAGGTTGTGTTGATGGCACCACCGCTTACTTCTGGGTTCAGAGAGCGTTGCGAGCCTCAAAATAGTGGAAAGAGGGTCACGGCAATCAGGAGGGATTTTCCCAGTGCGTGATTTTCATGTGCTGCAGCTCTGCCCACCATGCTGAGCCTTCTGCTGCTATGTGGAGGCTGGCACTGCAGTCTCTCTACTAGACACCAGGCAGCCTGCGATGCAAGAACCTCTCTTCACTGGTTCATCATACTTTAGAATGATCATGGTCTTTTTGGTATATAACACTTTCATATGACAAAAGAATTGTTTTAAGTAATTATTCAGGCATAAATGTTTTTGAGATCTCCTTAAATAGACTTCTCAAAAATTATCATATTTGTCTTTAATGAACAAAAAAAAATGACATGTTTATTTGAAAAGCTATGTGTCCTGACTGGGTTTAGGCCCTGATCCAAAGTATTTTGAGGTTTCTTGATAATAGCAACAGTAATGTGTTTGTGTTTTGTGTTTGCATTGTGATATAAGTCCAAATGAACTTAAAAAATGTAGACAGGAGAAGAATGAAGGGTGGAAGGCAGGGATTGGTAAAGTAGTGAAACAATGAAAGCTGAACTGGTTAAAGGAGAGTGGAGAATGCTGAACGTTAATTTGTATATAAATTGTCAAGGTTACTACAGTAGCTACAATTGAAAATATTTGAGACTCTTCCTTTTGAGCCAGTGCATAACATTCTGTAATATTTTCCATCCTCAAATGGTTAAGCACCAGCACTAGATTAGCTGTTAGTTAAATTAGATGTTTGCAGACATGCTTCTTGTCTTGCTCATACTCCTTTCATAAGATTCCCTTGCCTTTTCTTGTATTATTTTCAGCTTTCCCAATAAGACTGTCTTGCCTGCTTCATAAATCTCTTTATATCCAAAATGACAGTTCTTATCACTCAGATTGCAGTTAACACAGACCATGCTTGTAAGGCATAGGTTTCTTTGCAAAAATTTAAAACTGCCAAATGGTTTACTTGATTTGTTGTTGAAATGTGACCCATTTCCCTTTATTTTACTTGTAACTGTAATGGCAGAAAGAGAGGAGAAACATATCTCTTTGCCAGCAATTGTCTTTTTTAGGGGAAAAACTGAGATTTTTTTTTCTCTTGGGGGGGTATTTGGAGAATCACTAACTTTTGGTTCTGTCTGCTCTAGTAGTTAGCAAAAGTGTTATAGGTAGGTGTCAAAGAGTTTCCCACTGTTTTGTGTGTTGGGCAAAGTAATGATGTTTCACATAACAAAACTACAGTCATACTGTTGTGTGTATGAAGCTTTGCAAACTCCCAGGATGCTTTCTGTTGGTCTAAGAAGTTGACTCTACTTCTGCTGGGTATTACATTAAATTGGTTGCTGTATCCATAGCTTGCTAGCTTAGGTAACACTCCAGTTGTAGTTTGTGTAATGCTGTTATAGTATATACTGTGAAGTATTACAAATTGTACTCCAAATCTACAAATTTCCTATTTTGCTCTTGTTAAAAATATACCTTATAAGGAGTATGCATCACCTATATTCATTATTTTTATTTTTGAATAACAGTAGTGAGCTTTGTAGTTGTGTTGGGAGAAAGGTGGAATAAAAATATGATAAATAATGTATTTTAAATTAAGAGAGAGAATAGGAAGATAGCTACCTGCAAGGATTATGAGTGTTCAACAATGGTATAGTATGCTACTATAGTATTAGATAATTAAGAGTAAAATCATTACTTAATAAACAAAAATAATAAAGCACACAAATAGACTGGATCATATGGAGCAATGTACAAGTAGGAGAGAGAGACTGCTTAACCCTTTCTTTTCCTACTGTTTGACAATTCAGATTTGCTTCTTCTGATTGTTTTTCTGCCAGGGTACCTGTATGTTTTTACCTTCTAGTACAAAAAATAGCTTGGGAAGGGTAATTTGAACAGACCCTATTTGGAAAGTGTGTGATAGTGAGACAAGCAGGAAGGAGAAGCACAGGACCCACATTTTAGAGAATGACAATCTGTCTGGGACCCACTGAAAGTGTTGCCATTAACCTGGAAGTGATGTAATGGCTAGAAGTGACATCATCAAGTAGGAAATGCTGTCATTGTGACACCAGAGCCTGCTGCTTTCCTGAAAATGCAGCTGTAAGTTGGAATGTTTCTCAACTATTTTCCAATACTAGGGTGAATCGGAAAGGGAAAAAAAGCCTATTTACAACCTTGACACAAGCAAAATAATCTCTCCCTTTCCAGTGTCCCATCATCCCATCTATTCAGGACAAACCACCATGCCTCTTTCCACTCAGAGCCTGCCCTACTCTCAGCTCTGTTACTCCCCACAGTCAGTCCAAGGGCTCTTTCTGATGTGCAGTTACCTCAGGCACTCAGTGGCTTGCAGAGCCGTGACAGCTGCTGACAGGAGCCGCATTGAACGGGCCCACATGCATTGCTGCAGCCTGGCCAGATAGGCCAACTTCAGGGTTCCCCAGGGCAGAGAGTTTGTCCTGCCCTGACAGCTAGTCACTCGGTCATCTGAAATCCTGCAGCACTAGGTTCTTGGCAAGAACTATGGGGGCCAGGGTTGCCCAGGGAGGTACTGTACTGTGGTGGGCAGGGTGGTGAAGAGAGTGGCACCAAGGATAGCTCAGAACAGTGATTTTCAACCTTTTTCATCTCATAGCACACTGGCAAGGCACTAAAATGGTCAAGTCACACCATCAGCTTTTTGACAGTTGACAAGGCTGTGCTGTCAGTGGGGGCTCACATCCCCCAATGGTCCTATTGATAAATGACCCTCTCCCAAATTCCCACGGCACACCTGGGGACCAATTACGGCACACCTGTGTGCCAGGGCACAGTGGTTGAAAATGGCTGGCTCAGAAGTTTTTAGCTCATGAAGCTGTTTAAGCCCTGAAATTGGCACGTGACCCACCTAGTGATCCTGATCCAGTTTGTGAGATGCTTGTCTACCTTATGTTTGCGTAGCTTGTGTTTGCTCCTATATGAAATCTTCCTATAAGTATATCAGTTCTAAGTCATTAGTCATCTTGGATTTCAGAATTCCTCACATGGTGTACTTTATCTTTTTTGACTCTGGTTTTGATGTTAGTATGACCTTTTTATTTGCTAAATCAATTATATATGATCTTCTGGGAATATCTGATTTTTTTCCTGATCATTAAGCTGAAATTTAGGGCAAAAGAGCATAGAAAAATGGTGGCAACCATGCATTTGAGTTGGGTTAGCACAAATGTGAACCAAATGCAATTGGCAATTAAAGCAAGACATAATTGTGGATTTACAGCTAAAACACATAATTATATCTATAGTACAACAAGCAGTTGAGAAAGCAAATTTACTTTGAGAGTTAATACAGGTTCAAACTGGAAAGTACAATACAGTGAGATGATTTTAATACGATGGCTCTGTTTTTACCCTGGGGGCTGGGGGCTAAGAATAGGCCCTCAGTTTGGCTGTACTTGTCGTAAGAGGCAACTAAACAGCCACCGGGTAGATGGGACTCGTCAGCCTAGGAAGGCAGCTCATCTAAGAGAAGGAAACTCTGACCTCAAACCTCCACTGCCTTGTGGCTACATCCAGTTCTGGAAAAGGCTTCAGGAGTCAACCTCGAGGCAAAATCAGGAGCCGGAGTCCCTTAGGCAGTTCATGGCTGAACACAGTCATGTTCTGGCAACTCCTGCGACGCCGCTGGAACCAACCGTATTGGCTTCTGCCTTTCCATTGGACCATTCCAGCGACGTGGAGAGGGGGGATTTGCTGCATGGGTAACAGCCTATCCTCCATACCTTCTTTACCCAGGCTTCGCGCACTGGAGAGGACACTCCAACTTCGCCATACGGCGTCGGCACAACATGGGAAGCAGCAGTTTACCGGTTATAAGTCTTTGCTCGATTGGCGTAGAGCATGACGCCAGGGGCTGCTTCCGACGGTGGGAGAGATCATTGCATCTCATTGGGCAGCTACCGCCCGCCTTAAGCTGGGCAGTCCCCAGCCAGTAAGGTGTTGCCTCGCCACGGTCAGTTAACCTCATGGGGTGCGTGGGGTTTAGGGTGAAAACCGACAAGCGGATCAACAACTCTGCACCATGCAACAGAAAACAGAAAACTACTGCCCTAAAGCTGGGCACCTGGAACGTTAGGACAATGACACCTGGCTTCTCTGATGACCTGCAAGAAATAGACGACGCACGCAAAACAGCTGTCATCGACATGGAGCTGAGCAGACTGCAGATGGACATCGTCGCCCTTCAAGAGACTAGGCTGCCAGATTCCGGATCTGTCAAGGAGAGAAATTTCTCATTTTTCTGGCAGGGAAAACCACCAAACGAAACCAGGGAACATGGCGTTGGCTTTGCGGTCAGAAATACCCTGCTGAAATCCATCATCCCACCTACTGTGGGAAGTGAAAGAATTTTGTCCCTGCAGCTCCAGTCATCAGCAGGACCTGTCACTCTCATCAGTGCTTATGCACCGACTCTGTCGTCTCCAGCAGAAGCCAAAGACAAATTCTATGATGACCTGGCCACCACTGTCAAGAAAATCCCTGTAAAAGAGCCATTGTTCATCCTCGGCGATTTCAATGCTAGAGTTGGTGCTGATAACAGTTCATGGCCCACTTGCTTAGGTCAGTTTGGCACTGGGAGGATGAACGAAAATGGCCAACGCCTGCTAGAGTTTTTGCTGTCATCACGGTCTCTGTGTCAGCAACACGTTCTTCAACACAAAGCCCCAACATAGAGTCTCTTGGAGACATCCAAGATCAAAGCACTGGCACCAGCTCGACCTGATCCTCACCAGACGCTCCAGCCTTCCCAGCATCAAGATCACACGCAGTTATCATGGTGCTGCCTGCGACACTGACCACTCCCTGGTGTGCAGCAGAGTGAAACTGCAAACAAAGCGACTGTATCACACGAAAAAGGAAGGAAGACCTCGCATTGATACCAGCAAGACCCAGGATCAGAGAAAAGTGGAGGAATTTGCACAAGCGCTTGAGGAATCTCTTCCAGGCCCGGCCGACGCAAACGCATCCAACAGATGGGAACATTTCAAGAATACCGTTTACAACACCGCCTTGTCCATATTCGGCAAGAAGACCAACAAGGCGGCAGACTGGTTTGAAGCCCACTCTGAGGAGTTGACACCAGTCATTGAGGAAAAGAGGAGAGCTCAAGCAGCATACAAGGCCTGTCCCAGTGAGCGCAACCTGCAGGTCCTCCGAACTGCTCGCAGCAAAGTCCAACAGACTGCCAGGAGATGTGCTAACGACTACTGGCTCCAGCTCTGTTCCGAGATACAGATAGCAGCTGACACGGGCAACATCAAGGGGATGTATGATGGTATCAAGCAGGCCCTAGGTCCAACACAGAAGAAAATTGCCCCTCTGAAGTCTGCCACAGGCGAGGTCATCCAGGATCGGGCGCAGCAGATGGAACGCTGGGTGCAGCACTACTCTGAGCTATATTCCAGAGAAAATGTAGTCACCGAAGAAGCACTGAACAACATTGAGTGCCTGCCTGTGCTGGAAGAGCTTGACAGTGAACCAACCCTAGAAGAACTTCACGTGGCCCTGGACTCCCTTGCCTTTGGCAAGGCACCTGGAAAAGACAGCATCCCTGCTGAAGTCCTAAAATGCTGCAAAGAGATCATCGTCACTGAGCTGCATGAAATCCTCTGTCTCTGCTGGAGAGAAGGTGGAGTACCTCAAGACATGAGGGATGCAAACATCATCACGCTGTACAAGAACAAAGGTGACAGGGGTGACTGCAACAACTACCGCGGCATCTCTCTCCTTAGCGTTGTAGGAAAGCTGTTTGCCCGAGTTGTACTAAAGAGGCTCCAGGTACTTGCAGAGAGCGTCTATCCAGAATCGCAGTGTGGATTCCGAGCCAACAGGTCCACCACTGATATGGTATTCTCCCTTAGACAACTGCAGGAGAAATGCAGGGAACAACGACAGCCACTCTTTATAGCCTTCATAGATCTCACAAAGGCTTTCGACCTGGTCAGCAGAGACGGCCTCTTCAAGATTCTCCCCAAGATTGGATGTCCACCCAGGCTCCTCAGCATCATCAGATCTTTCCACAAGGACATGAAGGGCACTGTTGTCTTCGATGGCTCCACATCAGACCCTTTTGACATCCGAAGTGGAGTGAAGCAGGGCTGTGTTCTTGCACCAACCTTGTTTGGGATTTTCTTCGCTGTCCTGCTGAAGCAGGCCTTTGGAACTGCAGCAGAAGGCATCTATCTCCGGGCCAGATCAGACGGAAAGCTCTTCAACCTCTCCAGACTGAGAGCAAAATCCAAAGTCCAGCTGAAATGTCTGCGTGACTTCCTCTTTGCCGACGATGCAGCTGTCACTACCCACTCTGCCAAAGATCTCCAGCAGCTCATGGATCGTTTTAGCAAGGCCTGCCAAGATTTTGGACTGACAATCAGCCTGAAGAAAACACAGGTCATGGTTCAGGATGTGGACTCACCTCCCTGCATTACAATCTCTGAGCATGAACTGGAGGTTGTCCATGACTTTGTGTACCTTGGCTCAACGATCTCCGACACTCTTTCTCTCGATACCGAGCTAAACAAGCGCATCGGTAAAGCAGCTACCACGTTTTCCAGACTCACAAAGAGAGTCTGGACCAACAAGAAGCTGACGGAACATACCAAGATCCAGGTCTACAGAGCTTGCGTCCTGAGTACACTTCTGTACTGCAGCGAGTCATGGACTCTTCGCTGACAACAGGAGAGGAAACTGAGCGCTTTCCACATGCGCTGCCTCCGACGCATCCTCGGCATCACCTGGCAGGACAAAGTTCCAAACAACACAGTCCTGGAACGTGCTGGAATCCCTAGCATGTATTCACTGCTGAAACAGAGACGCCTGCGTTGGCTTGGTCATGTCGTGAGAATGGATGATGGCCGGATCCCAAAGGATCTCCTCTATGGAGAACTCGTGCAAGGAAAGCGCCCTACAGGTAGACCACAGCTGCGATACAAGGACATCTGCAAGAGGGATCTGAAGGCCTTAGGGATGGACCTCAACAAGTGGGAAACCCTGGCCTCTGAGCGGCCCGCTTGGAGGCAGGCTGTGCAGCATGGCCTTTCCCAGTTTGAAGAGACACTTTGCCAACAGTCTGAGGCTAAGAGGCAAAGAAGGAAGGCCCATAGCCAGGGAGACAGACCAGGGACAGACTGCACTTGCTCCCGGTGTGGAAGGGATTGTCACTCCCGGATTGGCCTTTTCAGCCACACTAGACGCTGTGCCAGAACCACCTTTCAGAGCGCGATACCATAGTCTTTCGAGACTGAAGGTTGCCAATACAATACAATAGTTACCTCAAATTGTAACAGAAGTTATTGCCATCTATTCATTTTCCTGTAAATGTGCAAATGTTGACTTCCCTGCACAGTGTATGCCAGAAATTGCCAAAATGGCTATTTGGAATAACAAAGTCACATGGAAAACCTGTTCAAAGTGACAGTGTAATCAATGATCTATCAATAGACTTCTAAGAGTTTGTTCCTTGATTTAAGTTGCAATACAGCCAAGAGAATCAGTAAAGAATCAGTCGAGCAGAAGGGGACTGCTAGTAAGTTACTGATACAAGGGGCAGAGAGCATGATATAGGAGCTGTAGTTGAGACAACAAACAGACCACTGGAAGCACATGCACAGTACACCTTTTAGGAGTGAGGTTCCTTTTTATTGTTTCTCAATACATTTGGACAAAATCTTTACCAAGTGAGTATCTACAAGAACAACCAAGACCAACAGATATTTTAAAAAGACAATGTGATCACAGTATGAAATATAATCACATCACATCAGTGCTCTTACATTTTTCTGCAAAACCAATTAAAAGAAAACAAGGCACCCCACACACAGCATATAAACAAAGAAAGTTAAATGGAAATAAGCAATACTCTGAAAAGTACGATTCCATACTGTTGCTCTGCTTGGTAAACTATAAGTAGTTGTTGTGTTTTAGACCTCATAGTATTACCCTTTATCAACCTGTTCGGATTTTAGTTTACATTTATGTACAGCACTTTGCAATCAGTGGTCAAAGGAATTAAACTATGCAGTTTTTGGAGAACCACTATCCCTATAATAAAAGTACTGTACAAAATATGGGTTGGGAACTAGAGACTCGATCAGAAATATTTTCCATTAATAATGAGCATGCTTTTCCTGCTGATCATTACCGTGCTAGAACTTGGATTCTATTCCATACCTTTTTCTGTTAATTTGTCATGCTATTTGTTTTTAGCATTTATTAGTCACCTTTCCTAATCTTTCCTTCACAACATACAAAAGAAAAGCTTGGAATTTTTGATGAAATGGGACAATAATGAGGAAAAAGGAAAACCACTCTTCTAAAAATAGTGGGCAAAGCTGGTAGAAATCAAATAGAATAGTGCTTTCACAAGTACAGTTACTTTTAACGCAGGAATGCTTTTTGTTTAGGTATGTTTGTTCTTAATATTCACTTGGAATATTATACTTAGTGCCTCCAGAACTTGTTTAAAGTCAATTACCAAGATATTTGTCCTTGGGTGCTTCCTCCTTGCCCGCTTAGCAGCTTCTTCTGCCATTAGATATTTGATTTTCTCTGTAAACTGCTTTGTGAACTTTTTGTTGAAAAGCGGTATATAAATACTGTTGTTGTTGTTGTTGTTGTTCTAACATGCTGGATAAGCATGCTCTGAACCCAGCCTGTTCTGAAGAAACAACTAGATGGGTAAAGAATGGGTGAAATAGGGACACATGCATACACTGATGTGCTCAAAACAAAAAGCAGGGAGGATGTGAAAACGAGAAAGCTGTTTTGAGTGCCACTTCAAGCTTTGCCCCTGTTTTTCTTCCAGGTGCTCTGGCAGCAAAGAGTAGCAACTTGACCTGCCTGTTTGATCTCTCAGGGATGGCATCCACTCAGAGTTCATTACTTGAGTAATACAACTGGTAATTAAAGAGGTCCAGGGCTTACCATTACCTAACATTCCTAAGCTTCTAGAAGGGACCTCCACTATAGAGAGAAAGGGATCTAAGCACTCTTGCAAGAAAGAACAAAACCCCAGAAAGAAAGAAGTTGAAGCCAGTCAGTCTGTTATTTGTACTACAGTGGTTCTCAGACTTTTTAGAGGTCCTAGAGGTTGCTGCCTGTTTTATAAATGCCAGGTGTGTGACTGTAATGGTGATTGGGCAGAAGTGCCCCTGCCAAAGAAGAAGCTTGTTTAATCCTTGATGTGCATAGTCTAATTTGCCCTGTCAGTTTTGCAAACCACCAAAAATTGGGTCATTATCCACTGGTAGATCCCAGGACCCACAGTTTGAGAACTGCTATTTTAGAGGTAGCAGAAAGGGGAAAGGGATCTCTGTCACATCATCTCAGTTCACCAATGCTCCAAACAACCAGTGTAGCTGACTTAGTGCCTGCCAATCTCTGCAACATTCCCAAGTGCCCAAGTAAACAGGATTATATCATCCAACACCTCAGATCTTTGCTGGCTAATGTTTGCTCAGATGTTATTTAAAATAATTTACATCCCTCCCCATTCCCAAGAGGACTTATTTCTACATATTAACAGAGGTGCCCAAGAGGACTTATTTCTACATATTAACAGAGGGCAAAAATAGAGTGGTAAGTGCATCTCTCTGGCTTCTCCATCTCACAGGGTAGTTGGGTGTACATGCGGGGGGAACGGCATTGAGTGTAATGGAAAGTCTCAGATAACCTGATGGCAGTGGTGAGCTCTTCTGCAGTTAATCTGGCAAGCAGTGATGGACTTCCCAGATATTCTTGTGGTTGTTGTACTCATGGAGCTCAGGGCAGACTTGCCAGGCTTGTATGCATCAGTGGTTGACTTGCTTCTCTAGGACCTTGTATCTGTGAACCAAAAATTGGGTGGTGGCAGAAGTGGATTTGCCCAAGAAGATGACTTGCAGAAAATATCCTTATGTAAAGCCTTCCTTATTCAGAGAATAGGTTGATATGGGGGGATATGCCTGTATGTATTACTATAGGTAGGGATTTGCTGCTCTTCTGCATCCCAGTGTGCAAGGTTGCCTTACCCTGGAAACACTAGGAAACAGGAATATTTGAACATAGCTGTAAATTCCCCCTTTTAGTGATTCCTGTGTAGGGTACTCTACCCACTCATTCTGCTGCTCTCAAAAAAAGATATTGACAGGGAATGTGACTTGAATGCCTTGGAGCCTGTTGTATCAAGCATGGGCTTAGTTAGTTTGGTGGAAGTTCCTTCTTCTCTGTCCTCCTCGTGCTTTCTCTTTGAATTTGGTGTCAGCATTATAGTCCAGTGGCGCTTACGTCTAGGTACATGTTTTTACGATTGCAGTGCTAATTGTGTAAATTAGGTGCAGTTCATTAGAACTTCTTTGTTTGACATGTGCTAAGTAACAGATTCTGTTAATGGTTTAGGGTTTTCAGGTTCCAACCACAGTTTGGAGGCCAAGGCTAAGCTAAGGTCTTATGGTGTTCTTTTGCCTGTGACCCTCTTGAACTAGAGGAGGAGCTATTTCCCACATGTCCCAAAGCTGGAAACTCTGTGAAAGGGCAGTCATGAATAAGCTGAAATTGCTCGTTTTTTTCTTACTGCAGGTCAGGTTGTCTCACAGTCTTCTTAGAGCATTTGCAAAAGGAGATTGTGAAACAGAGCAGGTGGGAATATTATCTATTTGAGCTCTAAATCGTCTATAGTATTTCCTGGGATTATAGCTAATTGTCACTGTTCCTAAAATCTGAATGTTGCCATCTTATTACTTTTAAAGAAAATTAGAGCATTTCTATAGCATAGTCCAATGCACTACTTTGTCCAGTTGAGTTTGCTCCCAGATAAATGTTCATAGGATTGCAGCCCTGATTGTGTAAATTAGGTGCGGTTCATTAGAGCTGCCTTTTTATGTGGTGTGCTGAGTAATGCATAGCTGAACTAACTGGAGCTAGGTTTTACCTGATGTTTTCTAAAAAGTTCTGTCAAGGGCTTTTATTGACTCAGGTGCAGTTATATTTTTTCAAAAGCAAATAAAAACATTTCAGAAATCTCAACATTTTCTCGAGCATCAGGAAATGGTGATATTATCACCGTTATAGTTCAGCTGTCTTCAAATAGTAAAATTGGCTAAAATCCAAACAACAAAACCTTAAGGAAGCAACATAAGCAGTGGAGGAAATATGGGTCGGAAAAGGGCCACCTTGAACTTGATGCAAATTTCACATATGAGTTTAGGAAAGACTTGCCTTTTATTACCAACAGGACTTTGTGGACACTGTATAAAATACTAAAAATTTTGTATTCTGAATTAGTCATGCAAACATCTGCTTGCATTGTTCTGATTCCATTGTGAAGGTTTTTAGAAAATTCTGAATTCGGGGCGGAGGCATCAGTAGCAACAGAAAGTTAATGGAACCTGAAGATTGCTGTTAGGCCAAAAATAGTAGCCTTGACTTAGTGCTTTGTACTGAATTCTGACCCCTAAAAATTCTTCCCAATCTGTTGCTAATTTCTGAAACTTCTTCTGATGTCATGGAAATGTTTCCACAATCATAGAGATTGAAAACATCGATTCTAGGATTATAAATTGTACATATTTGTCCAGTGCACATGTCAGATCTCGTCTGATCATAGAAGCTAAGCATGGTAGGCCTGGTTAGTACTTGAATGGGAGACAGCCTGGGAATACCGGGTGCTGTAGGCTTACACCATAGTCTTTCGAAACTGAAGGTCGCCAACCATTTTGTCCAGTGAAACCAGGAATTCACGGAATTAATTTTAAATGTTTGCAGTTAGGACAAGCTAAGCTGTTGCTTAGGTAAATCATCCATACCTATTGTTTAGAGTTTTGGCAAAAGACTGTAAAGGTAAATGTTGTAGAACCATCTTTGTCTTTGGTGCAATTGTTTGCTTGTTTTTGTTTTGTTTGATCTAATTAACTTTTCTTGCAAAGATATATATTTAATTTTGTTTTCAGAATATGTGGATGGAAGATTGAACCTGAACAGGTTTCTTTTCTTCATTGTGCTAAAGGCTGTATTTTTCTGTATTGTAGATACTCTGGCCTTGCTAGCCTCTTGTTTTTTAGGAAGTTACGTTGTGTCTCTCTGTGTATGTGTTTAAATAACCATTTAACTTTTACTTTTATTCTTAGTACTATCAACAATATGCTGGTATTCAGGATGTTGGATTTTTAAAAACCCAACTCCTATATGGAGAAGATAGTTTGAAGCCTTAGCTACCTGTCATGTGAGAATTGTATAATTAGTATTCAGATATTATTAGGGCAGATATTATTAATCTGAATTATAATTTACACTATAATTCGGGCAGGAGGTCTGGTCTAGAGGGTTGAGCCTCCGTTTTCCTTAAGATAACGTCTGAAGGTCGCCAGTTCGAGGCCACCGGCACCATGAATGGCGAGACCTTGAAGCAGCTGACAAGACCAGCCGAGTTATTCCACCCGCTCTTGGAGAGATGAAGGAGTTGCTTGTCAGCCTGCATGGGAGGAATCTGGAGGCCAGAAAGTGATAACAGACCATAAAAGATCCATCTGAAATGTTGTGGTTCTTGAAAGATAGAGAACCTTCTTCTATTGTAAAAATCCCTACAGGGATTTAGAACAGCCTGCCCATGTAAACCGCCTTGAATTAAAGTCTGAGGAGAAATCTGACAACCAAGAAAGGTGTATTATTATTATTATTATTATTATTATTATTATTATTATTATTATTATGAAAATGACTGTTGTTGCTACTGAGATTATGTCAGTGTGTAAGAGCCAATAAAGTTCTCAAATGGCAGCAGTTCTCAAACTCTTAGGGAGAGTTTGAGCTGCTCTAAGTTCTTGCGGGAGCAGGGGGAGGGGGACAGTCACTCCACTTTCACTTTCTGAAGGTTGGGGAGCCCTGCGGAGGGTCACGCAGAACTCCCTGCACCCCCGGGAGGTTACAACAGGGAATGGTAACTACATCCCAGTCCCTTCAGCCACCTTAGCGACATGATCCTGGTGATTGCGTCGCTTCCTCCCCTGCCCCCGCCCCTTAAGGGGCAGAGTCCAGGGCCCTCAGGCTGGGGTGCCATGACACCCCAGTTTGAGAACCACTGGTCTAGGGGGGCCAGTTCTTTTTAACTTGTTGGTAAATGATGTGGAGTTAGAGGTAAACGGCAAGATGGCCTAGTAAAAACCAAAGTGGATTGTGAAATGGTCCAAAAGAGCCCTTCTAAACTGGGTGAATCGGCAACTAAATGGCAAATGTAGTTTAGTATCAGTAAGTATAAATTTATTCACAATTGGGGCAAAAAAAAAAAATCCCACCTTTCTTTTACAGCGTTTGAGCCATCAGTGATGAACCAGGGAAGAGATATTGGAGTCATGCTGGATATCTCAATTAAAATGTCAAGCAAGTGTACAGCAGCCGTGAAGAAGGCAAATGCCATGCTAGGGGTCTTGAAGAAAAGGGACTGAAAATACCATTGCTAATATTAGACTTACACATATCTATGGTGAGGCCTCGTTTGAAATACTGTGCACTGTTCTACTTGCCACATCTGAAGAAGGATATTGTAGACCTGATAGTGGTTTGAAAACTGGCCAGGCAGCCCCCCTTCTGTTTTTGAGCTCCTGCCTAGGGTTGATTTGAAATGTTTACTTGATATGAGATGGACATTCAGGGAAAGTGGGACACTTTTATTTCCGGCACCTCACTATGCTGGCTGAACCAACTCTCTGAAGCTGCGGTTCCTAAACTTCTGGTTTGTAATTGGAGCTCCTACTGCAAACTTGAAGTGAGCTCTGACAGCTGATTGGCGCTCAGAACAGCACCGGAGAGGGTCACAGAGGGGGGCTGCGAGCCTCCAGAAGGCTTCACAATCCCCATACATTGAAATGACTCTAGGTCCCTCAGTGTCACAATTGCTGTGACTCTGTCAGGGCATATCCCCCAGCCTCACCCAAGCTTAGAGCATTTCCAACTCCCTTGCAGGAGTTTGGGAACCACTGCTCTAAAGCATCTGTGCTGTGTGTAAAGAATATTCAAACAAACACCTTGATCAACTGTCTACTATGTGTATTCATAAATTGCCTCAGGCATATACCTCTTGGAAGTGTCTACTGGTAGCACATTATAATAATTACAGTTAAGTGACTGACATTTTTTCCCCTTAAACCCTTATACCTGCAATATTCAAATTTCATCAGTGATAGAGATTTGTAATTATAGTATTTGCATAATAATTTAACTGTAAGAGCTCCTGATATCTCAGCATGTGTAAGCTACTTCAGAAAAGGTCAAAAGCAGATGTTTAAATTAGCCTTGTTAGCTGACTTAGAAGCAAACAGGCAACTAGTGACAGCATTGGGCAACGAGAGGAACTGCATGGCAGTACACTTGGCACCTGCACAGAATTTCTGCACTTCTTGTGCAATTGTATAGGCCTCACTGAGTATCTGAGTCCCAGGTAGTCTTGAAGCACTTCATTCTTCAAACAGTAGCCAAGTGTCTGGTAGTCATCTGATAAATAGGTAGCAGTTTTTCAATTTATGGGTACACCATCTGAGCAAGAAGTGATTTATATACTTCTGCATTTCCCAACATGTTCCAGATTTAGGGAATTGTATTTCTGCTTCTGAACAACAGTTACTTCCTTTAACTGTTCAGTAATAGTTAAACAACCAGCATCAGCATGAATTTCTCCATGGATTTTCACTTAAACTGCACACCAATTGCCTCTTTCTGGACAAAATAATTTGGAAGATAATGTCTTGAAAATATGCATGGAACAAACATAACTTTCTGATATTTTGTATACCAGTTGCTTTCCTGTGAACGTTTCATTCTCTGTATGATTTAAAAATAGACCTTTAAATGACCCTTACCTGCAAAATGTACTTTTTCTTATTGTGCAGCTGCTACTTTTTGTATTATTTTTCTATATTTTAGTGTAAATATTTTTTTTAATTGTATTTTTATAGTTGGCTATAAACTTCATGTTCTTTTGGGGGTGTGTGTGAATTTGTTTCATAAAATTCATGTTAAAAATAAGCTCTGTATTAACTGCAAGAGATTACAGGTATTACATTCCAAACAGTATGTATTTGTGCTCAACTTAATCAGACCTGAATTGCAGCCCCCCCCCCCAGCAACATGCAATGAATAGAATATTTTCACACTCTTTCCCCAGCAGTTTAGTTCATTAGTCTTATGGCCCAATCCTATCCTGGGCCAGCTTAGACTGTTCTGAATTTTACTTACTTCTCAGGCCGATTCATGGTTCCTGTGGCCCTATTCGGATCTGTGCCAGCTCTATTGCTGGCGTAGATCTGTTAGGCCGAAGGAAGCATGTCTGGGTTGAGGTTGAGATGTAGGAATTGGTGTTCACTGCTGCCACTAAGACCCACCCAGTCCAGCCTGGCCCAGTGCCTACCATGATCTTTCACCACCATCAGCGCTGTAACTGCAGCAAGGGCTAGTTTGCATGGCGCCACTGCTGACATATGGCCTTCTGGCCTTTGCACCAGTGTTCCACAGAGCAATGGACAGGCTGCTATGATGCTGGACTGTGCAGTATGCAGGTGGACCTCTGGATCTGCCAGTGTACTTTGCAGACAGAATTAGGTCATTACTATTAGCAGCCCCTAAATACACTGTGTTGATTTTAAGAGAATCTGAACACAGTCACAAGCACAGAAACGAAAATATATTATTTTCAAAAGACTTCAGAAAAACAAAAGACATTTTTGGAACAAGATATATTCTTAATTCACATTCTAAACATGTATTGTCTGAAACCTTTGTTTTATATTGATATAAAGTGCTATTCTATTCAGCCTGGTGATCTTTCTTCTGTAATAGCCAATGCCATATAATAAAGTTGAAATGTATAGAGGTCCAGCCTATTTATACACGGATTTTTTATACACGGATTTGACTCAGCATGAATGGCCCTTGCAAATGAGAAGGAATGTGCTGATCCCTGGAGAAGGGGAAAAATGCATCCTTTTAAAATCAGTTTTAAAAACTGAACAGTCCTTTAACAACAGCCTCCTTAATGAGAGGGAGAGAGAGAGAGAGGGCAGTGGGCTAACAATCCATCAATCCTTCTCTCTCCTTCAGACCTCTCCCTTCCCCCAGTGAAAGAAAGGTGATCCTTTTGCATTGATGAAGGGAGGGGCTGAGTGAAGTACTGATGACTTCTTAATGACTCTTATTTTAAAGTCAAAAGGTCAGCAAGGCTGGTTTTCAATCACTGGAGCAAAGAAACTGTTTTTTAAATTGATTTGCTATAGTACGTTTTTTTAATCCACGTGAGTGCTTGGAACAGAACCCACGCGAATAATAGTCTCAACCTGTAATAGAGGAAGTATCTGTGAATACCTCTCATATATATTTTTAGCGTCCACCATTTTTTTTAACCTGAAAGTAAATAACCTTAGAAACGTAACATTGAATATATGTTCAGTTTGTTCAATATGTTCAAACCTTAGAAAACGTAATATTGAATATATTTATTAAGGCTACTTTTATCTATTTTATATGAACTTCAATAGCAGAAATAGTTTCTGCAGTTGAAATTTGCAGAGTGTATATCAGTATCTTACAATATTTCACTTCCTTTTAAAAGAACTTTTAACTTTTTCATGGAAGGTTTTGGCAGTGCCACTGGCTGCAAAGACCACTGTTGTGTAGTGAGTGGCCCAGGTTTTTTTCCTTCTGCGTTCTGAGAGGCGCATACTGCATACTTTTAACATTGCTTGCCTTGGGAACTTGTCCTGCAATAACTTTTTTTGGGAGGGGGGGGGGAACAGGACTTGCACAATAAATGTTCCTGGGAAACATCTTGCAGACTAGGAACAACTCCCTGTGGACAGTCATGAACTCTGCTTTGAGGCCATGACATACAGGCAGACAGATGTGTATACATGAGACACTGTAAAATGAATCTAGAGAATTAACTTTTCTCTAAAAAGAAAAATTAGAATGTCCATTAGACTAGTAAAATGCCCCAACTGTATGCATACATGTGAGCACACATAAAGCATGTGTGTATGATCCTCAAGAAATCAAACCCAGATTCTGCAAGAAAGTTACCATAAATGTAGCCTATACATGTAACTTATTTGTTCCAAATTATTATGATTTCTTTGACAGCAGACTTTGCTGATGCTTCCTATTAACACCCAACCAATGTCTTGTGAATTCTGTGTTCCATTTTATCTCTCTGCGTGCCTTCCTTTCACTTTTCACCAGACATTTGGTCTTAAAAAAAACAAAAAACCTGTTTAAGGACCCAGTCCTGTCCAACTTTCCAGTACTGATGCACCCATAATGCAGCCCCCAAATAAGGAAACAAACATGACTGCCCCCTCACCTCAAGATGCAGTTCAATCCCCATTGGCATGGCTGCATCAGCGCTGGAATGTTGGATAGGATTGGGTCCTAAGAAGTTTGAAAAAGGATGTTCGGTATTGGAATACTTACTTGCATGGAATACTAAGTTCCAGAGGCAGGAAAGATTAGTTCAAAATATTAGGAAATCTCAGGAAACATTGAGCTGGGTATGTAAAATACAATCCAGTGTCTATTTTACTGTATTTAAAATATTTTCCCCCTTTCTCCTGCCAGTGGGAAGTGCTCAAGGCAACTTACAATTCATTAAAAATTATAATTTGCTGCTCTGAATGCCTGGGAGGGAGATAAAGAGGGATGGGTAAGTAGGTATGAATGAATAATTTCCTTGCCATTGTGATTTTGCCTGCCATTTTAGGGCCCAATCCTATCCAACTTTCCAGCACCAGTGCAACTAAAATGCAGCCCCAAAGTAAGGGAACAAATCTTCCTATAACTTGAGGAGACCTCTGTGACTGCCTCCCCACCATACGATGCAGTGCTCACCTCATTGGCATGGCTGCACCAGTCCTGGAAAATTGGATAGGATTGGGCCATTAGTTAGCAAAGGATCCATGCTCCTTTTTTTTTTTTTTTTTTTTTAATCACATTGAAAAAAATGTGGTTCTCCCTTGTGGTTCAAAGCCTTGCAATCTCCTCATAATGAACTTCATATATTTTTACTGTTTTTACTTGTGTAGTATCATTTCGTTCAGGAGAGGTCGGTTGCCAGACCATTTCAGTTTCATTACTGTTGGTTACTTAGGGGAATCCTCAGGGCTTTAAGAATCCTTATTCATCTGTGAAAACAGCTTTTCGAAGCCATTCTCTGTGTCCAGGTTTTTTAGATTTGGATACTGGCAGCTCCTCTTTCCCCTAATTTACCCCATGAAAAGTGGGGAGTGGAAAGCAAGGGAGTTGCATGTTAGGTACCATGTTGGTCAGCCCTCCAGCCTTCCCTTCCAGGGGGAATGTGTGACAGAGCATCGTTGATTGCAGCCCCTGACTCTGAAGCTTCTTGCCTTTGAAGACCTATCTGGCCCCCTGTTTGAGTTGTTTCAAAAACTGGTTTTTAAAATTTCACCAGATGTTTCAGTTAATTGATTTTTGTTACTCCTCTTGAATTATCTGTCATTTCAGGTTGACATGGACACAACCTCCATGTGTCAGGTTCAGTACTTATACTGCACTTTGTCTTTGGTTCAGTTTTTTCAAAATGATTAGCTAGCTCAATTGACTTTTTTTTGTTTTAAAAAATTTTTGGATCTAGTTATCTCATAGCATGAAGAGCATATATATCTATATATATGTAGTTTATATATCTACAGCAGTGTGTCTCAAACTGTGGGTTGTGACCCACTAGGAGGGTCATGAGCTAATTTCAGGTGTATCCCCGTTCATTTCAATATTTTATTTTTAATATATTAGACTTGATGTTACAATGATATGTGACTGCATTTGGGAAAATGTTACAGATCTGTACTTTTAACAGGCTACTATATATATGCTTTGAACAATGATAGTATATGGGACTTACTTTTGGGTAAGTGTGACTAGAATTGCAGCCTAGGATTGTTAAAAATTTTCCTGCTGGATGATATCACTTCCAATCACGACCATTTCTGGTCGTGGGTGGGTCCACTCCTGTTAAAGTGGGTCCTGGTGGTAAAAGTTTGAGAACCACTGATGTAGAGCGTAATACTATTTAGTCAGAATAGCTTTTTTCTTTTCTTATCTAGTCTTAATCGTTTAATGGAACAGATTATGTTTCCTTGTTATATAACGGGCATTTCCATTTATAATGTGTGAGATTTTCTGTTTTTTTATTTTCCATGGACATTTAAAGATGAAAACAGAATATTCTTTTCCATCATTCCATACATATAGCAGTTTCCATCCGACTGAAGAGTAAACAAGTAACCTATTCCATTTACTTATAATATAAAAAGATTTACAGTTGCATTCCATAGTAAAAGAATCCTTGCTTTTTCTAAAATTTGGGGCACCACATAAATTTGATTTTACAATGACTTACGTTTTCTGTATGTCAATAGCAGTAAAACCTGTATTAATTTCAAGGAACAGAAATAAATGAAAATAAAGTCACCATTTATTTTTCCCATGTCTCTTTCCTTTTAAGAGTTTCAGCTTCTGGCAGCTCCAAGTCAGAAAGTAAAAAGTAGGAGATGATAAAAATAAAAGCACTATTTGGGCATCCCTTATCCAAAGTGCTTGGGACATTTTGGATACCGAATTTTTCCATATTTTGGAAAAGTTCTTGAGGATGGGTCCCAAGTCTAAATACAAAATTCATATACGTTTCGCATACCTCTTATACATGTAATTATAACAGTAATTTTATGCAATTATTTTTAATAAATATTTTTAATAATTATTAAATATTATTAATTTTGTGCTTGAAAAAAGGTTTGTGCATGAAACACAGTTTGTGATTTTTTTCTTTAGGCAAAAAACTAAAAAAAGTCACGTTGGCACTCAAAAAAAGTTCTGTATTTTGGAAATACTCTGTATTTCAGAATTCTGGATAAGGGATGTCCAACCTGTAATGACTGCAAGTGATACTAACATTTCTTCATCTGGAGTTGTTTTAATGAGAGTGACTGAGCCTTCTTGTATTGTCGCAATATGAAATAAGATAGTAGGAATTGGTTGTTGTTGTCTAGCTTTCCCAGTGTGCTTCCATTCTCAGTTGAGGGGAGAAAGCTTTGCTATTTATGCCAAAATAGAATTATGGAAAAGGTATGTGGCCTATATTTAGAAAGAGATGTAAGAGAGGTGAAAGCCTTTCTAAAGACAAATATATAGTACTGAGGATACAGTATCAGGTAGCAATTTACATTATAACAGCTGAACATATTTTGGATTCTTGTGTAGCTTCTCCTTTCAGGATTCCTTTGACAGATGGTACCCACAGATGGATAGGACATTCTTAAGGAGATTTTCTTCTATTCCTTTACCAGCCAGCAACTCGTACTTCCACCACATCTCAGTGCTCTCACATGAATTAGCCTTACTTAGCAGACTTTAATTATTTAATCTTTAGTTCGAGCTACAGACTGGTAGTGTTGGTGGTATTAACAAGCGCTCTACTTATATTTCCGTCACTATGGATCCTGAATGTGACTGATTCTGAAACCCAGCACCATAGTCCATTTTTCCTTCCTTGTCTTTTTCTTTTTATGGCCACTATTAGAATTTATCTTGCAGTTCTGTTCAGACTGGAAATACATGTTGTGAAGTAAATTATCTAAATTCATTAGATTTTATTACTTTTTTGAAAATCCTGACCTTTCTCCAAGGAGCTCTGAGCAGCAGGCACAATGTGATTCTTTCCCCCACACACATTTCATCCTCGCAACAAGCCTGTGCGGTTACAGTCCCAAGCCCAAGGTCACCTTGTGAGCTTAAAATGATACTCTAACCCAGGAGTGTCAAATTCGTTTCATACAGAGGGCCGAAGTTAGCATTCATAGTGCCTGCTGAGAGCTGGAAGTGACATAATTATCAGAGACATCATTAAGTAGATGATGACCAGAACTAATCACTTTGTGCTCACATAGAAACTCATTAGCTGCAAATGACAGAAGAGAAAATGTACAAATCTTGTTCGTGTTTTGAAGATCTGGAAATGGAAAAGGTGCAAAAGAGAGCGACTAAAATGATTACTGGGCTGGGGCGCTTTCTTATGAGGAAAGGATACAGTGTTTGGGCCTCTTCAGTCTAGAAAAGAGGCGCCTGAGCGGGGACATGATTGAGACATATAAAATTGTGCATGGGAAGGATAAAGTGGATACAGAGATGCTCCTTTCCTTCTCATACAACACCAGAACCAGGGGACATCCACTAAAATTGAGTGTTGGGAGAGTTAGGGCAGACAAAAGAAAATATTTCTTTACTCAGTATGTAGTTGGTCTGTGGAACTCCTTGCCATAGGATGTGGTTATGGCATGGGGCCTAGACGCCTTTAAAAGATTGGACACGTTTCTGGGGGGAAAATCCATCATGGGTTACAAGCCATGATGTGTATGTGCAACCTCCTGATTTTAGAAATGGTTTATGTCAGAATGCTAGAAGCAAGGGAGGCCACCAGGATGCAGGTCTCTTGCTGTCTTGTGTGCTCCCTGGGGTATTTGGTGGACCACTGTGAGATACAGGAAGCTGGACTAGATGGGCCTATGCCCTGATCCAGCAGGGCTGTTCTTATGTTAAGATATCAGAGAGCCAATTATCATGCTGGGAGAACCTAATTATAATGGGGGCAGGATGAATTGCTTCTGGGGCCACATTCGGCCCACAGGCCCTATGTTTGACACCCCCTGTAGCCACTCTATCACACTGGCTTTCAATTTATAAAAACAGTTTTTGGTTTTCAACCTCCTAGGTCAAGCGTGGGCAACAGTACCTACAGTTTGCAAGATTTTTGTCTTCCTTTCCCCTCTTTGAACAGCAAGCCCATGGATAGGACTTATCACATGATAGGGGTGCAGGGATGCTGGGGGAGGGAAGAGTTGTCAAGGTGGGCTGAAGATATTCTGCAGACCTCATATTGTCTATACCTGGCCTTCAACAAAGTAGCAACTTATTATATTATAGCATCTATATTAAGAAATCAGTGCAAAATAATTAACACGTACATAGATGTGTTTTTGTCTTAAATATCATTTAAGATGTGAGGTACTGTAGAAGCTTGTTATAACTAGAATTTTAGAATCCCCATTCCCACATGGAAACTGTAACTTGAAAGTCATAATCCTTTGAATTGCTGTATCAAATGGGCGAGTCCTCTGTAGTGTGTTGTTGGTGTAAAATTTCCTTTGAGGAATGCGAAGCCTAGCTTGAAAGGCAATAAGCAGGATAGCTGAATCAAGAATAATATTGGGCAGCTGTGCACAGTTGAAATGCTAGAATGCTTCCACCCTCTCAACTAGGCCTGCTACTGTATAGATGAGTATTATGCTGGAATGCACGAATATTAAATCACAGGAATAGTTGGTGTTCAATATGATGGTCTTTCCATTCTTGAAAGAAAATAAGTAATATTAAAGTTGGATCCTTGAGTTTCAGGCTCTTGTAATCATGTTGTAGCAGATGTGAATGATGGTGGTAATTATTTCTGACATTTTGTGTTAATGGTAATAGAATTTAAAGTAAACAATGCCTTTGTGTTTGATTACTTTATACAATTGGACATCGCTAGGAGGTTGATGTGTTGTCTCTGAACTCCTGCCACTGGCTTAGAAGCAACCTGTGGTTGATTCTTGTGTGTGTGTGTGTGTGTGTGTGTGTGTGTGTGTGTGAGAGAGAGAGAGAGAGAGAGAGAGAGCCTTCAGTTTTGCAGAACTGTCTTCTCTTTGGTACACAACTGGCTAGTCTAATTCTGAGCACAAAAGTGGTTGCTTCCAGAAATTAAAATCAATTTAGCAATTTTGTGTTTCTAGGTAGGTATGCAATGAATGTATTAAAAGAAAATTAACCTTGGCAATTGGGAATTGGCTAAGGTGTACTGGTTTAAATCCTGTCTCAAAGATAATTTTTTTAAAGCCATGGGCAAAAACATAACCTCTCTGTGTTCTGCTCCAGAAATAGCTTGATGGAACTAGTTTATCTGAATTATGGACCCTTGTTATTCGTGAGGTTTCTGTTCCTGGAACCCACGCGAATACTGAATTTCGCATGAAACGAAGTCATGAAAAATTCGGGGTCCACCCAGGTCCGAATGTGACCGGAACTTTCCTCTGGTTGTGTCCAGAGCTGTTCTGAGGTCTGTGGAGACCGCGCACAGTCTCTACAGGTCTCAAAATGGCCTCTGGAGGCCTCTGGTGGTCACCCTTTACTTCCAGCGTGATAGCTTCGCTTTCACTTTTGCAGCTTTGGGGAGCCCTGCAGAATGTTGCGCAGGGCTCCCTGCACCCCCGGGATGCTGCAGGAGGCTCAGGTACATGCAGCGAAGCCCCTGCAGCCCCCTGAGCAGTGCGATCCTGGGGATCGCACCACTGCCTTCCCGCAGCCCTGCTGCCTCCCTCCCCACCCCCGCAGGACTTACAGTGGTTTTCAAACTCCCTGAGAGTTTGAAAACCGCTGCATTATACTTTTGTTAGTATATAGAGGCAAGCAATTTTCATCCACAGGTCTCTGTCACTGCAGAGAATATATTATACATGTAGAATATGCAATATAAGTATTCGTACATAAAATTTTACATGAAGTTTTAACTTCATTGCAGTCTTGGATTTGGGAATGGCAGTGACCCCCTTTTTGCCCATCAGCCAGAGCAGTTGGGAATTTTATATAGTCTCACACGCCCTTTGACTTGGAATCATCTTAGGCTGGAGTCATCCAGCGAGTCCCTATCTACATCCCTTGAGTCATGGATGAAGGGGTGCAACTGAGCAGCCCCTTGTGACTGCCCTTAAATTGAATTTTATATTTTAACTTTTTTTTAATAAACTTTATTTGGATTTTATTGTAAAGGTTTATTTTTCTTTTTGAAAGCCAGCTTGAAGGCTTGGTAGTGAAAAGACAGGGCACAAATGTAAAAAAAAATCAAGAAACTCTCAAACTTTACCAGGTTTTATGAAGTTTCATCATAGTTATAGCAGGAAATCACAGCTAAATGTAGATGTTCATTTTCTTAGTGTGAAGCTATTGGCTGAAGCCACGGATCCATCTGCACACCACACTGTGCATGTGTGTGTGGTAGCCTTTGGTTTAAGGTTGTCAGTGACATATTTTTGTATATCTGATACTACAAACAGTACTATGGCAGAGAAGAAATTAGATTTTATTTACAGTCATTTTACTGAGTGCACAATCTGTAAGAAATTAAAGGAAATAGGTAATGGATCTAATACAACTAAAATTTGCTAAATTGTGTTATTTTTACTGTTTTTTGGAATTACATTCAGAATTAGCAATTGGGATTCCTTTTGAAATAACACAATCACTATCCTGTGGAACCAGAAAATTGAAACGGAAGCTCTGCAAATAATTAAACATTGTCATTCAGGACTAGCTTTGATTAACAAGTGGCATGTTAACCTCCAGAGCTTTGAAAGACTCTTCTGTAATTTGTCATGTTTCAACTGAAGATTATCTCATTTCCTCATGATTATCTACTCCTTGCATTTAGGCATTTGGTTCGGCTAGTAACAATTTTGCTAATTTGTCTTGATGCTTGTTGAAGTCCTTAAGAGTCATGTTGTCTTGATGCTTGTTGAAGTTCTTAAGAGTCATGTTGTGAATCTTAGAATGGCTTGTGAAAAATATCATTTTATTAGCAACTCCTTTTTGGTCAAACTGTAATTATTTAATACAACTTAATCAATAATCACCAGTTTGATGGCTTAATGTTTCTGGGCACTATCCTACCTATTGAAAAATCTAAATTTAAAAAACAAAGATATTTCCAAATCTTTAAATTATGTATTGACCATTTTCATACTTCATAAATGACAAATAATAGTTTGTTTTGATTTTCTGAACCATCCTGCTCTTCGGTATCTCTCATGCAAACCTCATACTCCTTCCTTCATTCTAGCTGCTTTTTGTGCATATTTCACTTAAATTTTTGAATATGGGCTGCTAGAAATCTCATCTCTTCACACTCATTTGTGTTTTTAAATAACCCTTTTCAAATGATTTTTTAAAAAACATAATAGGTTCCTGTGTGGGGGAGGGAAAATTGATAGCAGTGGTGTAGGAAGAGAGTGGCTGCTGGCTCTGCGTTTCTGTAGTTGGATGTTCGAGAGATCACCCCAAATTGTTTAAACCTTTTTTTCAAGAAGAAAACTTATTTCTAGAAGTGTTTGAAAATGGTGTTATTTACCTTACTCAGAGGTAAGCCTATTGTGTTCAGTAATACTAAGGGTATAAACCTATCTTTCTCACTGGAAACGAACACCTCTACTAATTTCTTTTAAACTTGCATGGTGTAGTTCTGGGATGCTTGGCAATTACTTAGTTATTGCCTAATTCCAGACTGCCATCAAGGAAACTTCACAGGGTTCCCATTTGAGCTGCGCGGTGACTTGGTTTAGAAGGAACAGTGCTAAGGAGGCCATTCCATCACTTGGGTGCCACAGCTGAGAAAACCCTATCGTTAATAGACATTCACTGCAGTTCTTGTGGATTTCAGTGTTTTCCAAAGTTAGAAGTGAAAAAAGTAGTGTTTTGTGTTTTTAGTACAAGTTTTAAAAATGTTATAATTGATTTAAAAGTATACTAAGTAGGTGATATAGTGTCAACAGATACAGCCTCATGCATGCAAAGGTGTAAAAGAATATGTAGAGAATAGGGTTGTTGTTTTTTTTGCAGATTTTGGTTTTTCTATGTGTGTCTATATGTGTGTTTTAATGAGCAGTGCAGAAAGCAGAATTATGTATTGTTTAGTAATCATCAGAAAACCCACCTCTACTTCACTGTTAAAACAAATTTGTGCTTGGGATCTGGAGAACAGAATTCAGTGACTTTTTTTTTTTTTTGAAAGCTAAAATCTGGTGCATACTTTAGGCTTTTATAAACTCTTAAGGGGCTAGGCAGCTAGTCATTTGGTCCTCAAATCATTGCTGATCCCAGCTGAGTCATACTGTTGTACTAATATTTTCACACATCTTTTGCTCTGGGCAAACCATGTACTGAAAAGCACACATCTTCTGCTCTGTTGATCTACCACTAGGTTTGGTGTATTTCCTTTCTCTGATAACTAAGCCTTGGGAAACTTCAATTGTATGCATTCATGTGTATGTGCTTCCTAAGTTTTACACATAACATAATGAACTCTTCACAGGCCTAGCACTCCTGTTTGAGGAAGTGTAAATCTCGAGTGTGGTAAAGTAGAGCCTTGATAAACGGACATGGTCTCAAAGCTTAATAAAATACATTTTTAATGCTAGTATCAAGCAACATATGTTTTACTTAGGATTATGAAAGACTAGCTGCAGTAAGACTGTAGTAAATACGTCTGTTACTGTCAGGTTGAGTTAATCTATAGCTCTTGCCCCTTGTGCTTAAGACAACATTGTTGTCAAAATATGTCAAAAAATTTTCTGCTTCATATAATTCATTATAATCAAAAAAATAAGGATTTGTAAGCAGTTTAGAAATCCATATTTTTTTCAAGAGGTAAGCTACTGGAAGGATATCCACTTTATTGGCCTTAGTAGCTAAATTTCTAGATGTCAAAATCGTATCTATTCTTGAGAAAGACCTATGCCTCTCAGAGAAGAACATATATTCGCTTGAGTCTCCATTCTTCTGCCTCCAAATATCCACTAATGCCAAAATGTCCATTAAATTAAAAAAAAAAAATTGTTGGCAATTTGCCCTGATAATTTTTGATGTTTCTTTCTGATTTCCTATCCATCTTTGGTAGTATTACTCAATTCCAATCACCCAACAAACACCAGTTCTCAAAAGGCAACTCTATAAGCTTAAGCATAAGTTGTTTATAAAACTTCTTTTTATCCTCATTAGGTGCGTACACCCCCACCACCATAATTTTGGAACCATTTATAATTATTTGTACTCCCACATGTCTACCTGAATCATCTGACATTACAAGCTCTGGTTTAAGGTGTGACTTAAAATATAAAACAATAAACTCCTCCCCTAAGGATTTATAAACCAGGTATTTTGTGTCCTTTTTCATTATATATGTTTCTTGTATACATGTGATGCCATTCTTTAATTTCTTCAGCTAATAAAATATTTTTTTCCTTTTCTGGGGGGCATTTACCCCATTGACATTATTACCCTGTTAACCATTTATAATCCATTTGCAAAACTTGGAGCTTCTGTTTCTTCTGTATTTTGCAGTTCTTTCAGTTCCTTTCCCTCTCTTTCCAAAAAGTCTCTCATCTTCTGGTTGGAATTCAGCTTAAACCTTTGGCCTTTAAACATAAATGACATTCCTTCTGGAACTTCCCATTGTTACGCAGGACCAAAGAGACTACTGACACCAACGAAAAGTTTAAGGCCTTTATTGTTCGGAATGGAACCTTAACCAAATGAAAACACAACCTAGTTCCAAATTCCCTGAGGACCTGAGGCAGGCAGGCACTATGCAGGCAGGAGGCAGCAGGACTTGAGGCAAAGGGGCTGGGTGATTGCTCCCTGGTTCTCTGTGTGGCTCTTCCAGGGGCTCCTTGCTGCAACTCTCTCCTCAGTTCAGGTTTCAGCTCTCAGCAGCATGGTCTCTCCCAGCTCAGTCTTGAAGCTCCTCTCAGCAAGGCTTCCCTGGTGGTCTATCTCCAAGCCCAGTCTTGTGCAGCCCCTTTTATAGGCCTCTGCACGCAGCAGCCTCTATCTTCCCTCCACGGGTACTGCAGCCTCCTCTCCTGCAGCAGTTTTCCCTCAGGTCCTCCTCAGTCAAACTCAACTTTTTTACACATAACACCATCGAAAGGGAATCTTTTTATTTTTCAGCTTTAACACCAAGGGGGAATAGTCTTTCCTCTTGCGTAAAATGCTGGTAGGTATTTCTTTTAGAGCCATTATATCAACGCCTTCCACCTTCATTTTCGTAGAAAAGTGTTTTTGAAGAACTTGATCTCTTACTGTCCTTTTCAGAGCTTGTCAGACCATAATCCAGTAATGATGAAGTATAGGGAACAGTTAATACTTATAGATGGCGACTAAATGAAGCTTTGTTACAAAACCCAGTTATTTTTCAAGATTGTAAAAAGAAATTGATTGAATTTTTTGAAGATAATTTGGGTCAGGGAACACATCCAAGAATGGTCTGGGATGCTAGTAAAGCTTTTATTAGAGGATGTTTCATGCAACATAACTTTTAAACATAACAGAGAAACATAACAGAGAAAGAGGCAAGACAAAATTCAAAATATTTTACAAGAGATAAAAAGAAAGGAATAACAACTAGAGAGATCCTTAGGGAACGCAAACGTCATACAACAAATTAAAGTTTTGCAGCAACAGTTACCTATGTTAACAGTAAGAGAAATGGAAATTAAATTGAATTATTTGAAACAAAGGTCATTTGAATTTGCAAATAAACCAGGGAAATGGTTGGCTTATAAATTACGAAAGGAAAAAGAAAAGAAAACAATATTGAAAATAAAGGAGGGTGATTTGACTCGAACAGAAAATATGGCAATAAAAAAAGCATTCCAATGTTTATTACTCAAATTTATATAAAGGACATGAGGTACCTTCTGAAAAAATAGATGAATACATTGGGAAGCAAAAGTTACCTAGGATATCACAAGACCACAGGCAAATCATGAACAGACCCATAAAAATAAAGGAATTGGAAGAAGCTATAAAAAAGATAAATTAGGGAAAGTACCAGGCCCAGATGGACTCCCGAGCATATACTACAAGACTTTCGAGAAGGAGCTCTTATATCCTTTGCAGGAAACAATGAATTCCATTTTAAGTGGAGGACAGATGCCCGAAACTTGGAGAAACGCAAATATAACATTAATACCTAAGGAAAGTCAAGATCCAACTCCACCACAAAATTTTAGACCAGTATCATTATTAAATAATGATTATAAGCTGTTTACAACAATATTCGCTGAAAGATTTAAGATAGTTTTGCAAGACATTATTCATGAAGATCAAAGTGGATTCTTACCAAAAAGACAATTGAGAGACAATGTTAGAGTGGTGTGAGATACACTGGAATATATGGAGAAACATAATGAGAAGCAAGCAGCATTGATATTCTTAGATGCACAGAAAACCTTTGACAATCTGAACTGGTTTTTTATTTTTAAAGTTTTGGAAGCTTTGGGCTTTGGAGAAAATGTCATAAAATGGGTGAAATCAATTTATAGTACGCAAACAGCTCAGATAATAGTTAATGGGGAATTGACAAAACCATGTAAAATACAAAGAGGCACAAGACAATGTTGCCCATTATCATCTTTGTTATTTATTCTTGACTTGGAAATATTGAATAGGGATATAAGACAATAGAATTCAGGGTATAAAGATTAAGAAAGAAGAGTATAAGTTGAAAGCAGTTACAGATGATTTGGTGTTGATATTGGAAGACCCAATAAAAGGGATTGACATTTTAATGGCTAAATTTAAGGAATTTGGAGAAGTTGCTGGATTTAGGATTAATAATGAGAAAACTAAAATCTTAACTAAAAATATGCCAATACAAGATCAATTAAAATTGTCAGATAAAACAGGTTTTAAGATTGAAAGGCAGGTAAAGTATTTGGGTATCATTTTAACAAACAAGAATTATAGGCTGTTACAGATGATTTGGTGTTGAAGAGAGAGGAGGGTTACCTGATTTAAAATTATATTTCGCTGCTTGTTTAACTTGGATGAAGGAATGGGTAACATTGAGAAACAGAAGATTACTGGAACTAGAAGAACATGGTTTGAGGTTTGGCTGGCATGGGTATATATGGTATGACAAAGCTAAGCTTAATGCAGAGTTTAATAACTCTGCCATTAATAACTCGTGCCATTTTGAGAATTTGGAATAAATATAAAGTTAGATTTTACCCAAAAACTCCATTGTGGTTATCACCACAAGAAGCTTTGCATAGAAAAGAAATAACTACACATAATTGGTTAACTTATCGGGATGTGTTAAAATTTTCTCAGGGAGAAAGTATGTTAAAAGCAAGAGAGGAAATATTAGCTGAAGGATATGTGTGTCAGTGGTTTCAATACTTGCAAATTCAGGAAAGGTTTAGAATAGACAAAAGAACCTTTGGCACTGAACAACACAAATCAGAATTTGCAAGGTAACTATGTCTAAACGATAAACAAATTATTGCTAAAATTTATAAACTCTTATTAAAACTTGAAATGGAAGAAGAACAGGTAAAAGACTGCATGATAAAATGGGCTCAGAATTTTGGTTACAATGTTTTAATGGATCAATGGATGGGTTTCTGGACAAGAAGTATGAAGTTTACTTTAAATATTAATCTTAAGGAAAATTTCTATAAGATGATGTACTGTTGGTATTTGTCTCCCAAGAAACTGGCTAAAATGTATAACACAATGGGACGTTGTTGGAAATGTGAACACCAGATCATTTTTTCATATGTAGTGGTCCTGCAAATTTGCAAAAAAAATAAAAATAAAAAAAATTTGAACACAAATTTATTTGCAGATTCAGAGAATCTTAAAAATTAACATACAGTTAATTTATTAACTGTTAATTAACATACAGTTAATTTAAGGTATAAAATTTATGAGAAAATTCCAAGATGGGTTAAACCACTAGAAATCAATACAAAGCCAATATGGTTACGGGATTCACAAAATAAGAGATATGATGACTTATTAGATGATAAAGCAGATCTCTTCTCAAAAGAAGAATTGTTGGAGAAAGGGATTATATTGGATTGGCTGACAGAACTACAAATTAAAACAAGATGGATGAAAGATAAAAAAGAAGGAATTTACCCAGAGGAGACAAAATTTGATAAAATATTTTTATCAAATTAGGAACATTATATTAAGAGGATGTACCAATATGAAAATGGAAGATGAATCTGTAAAAGAGGTGATGATCCTGTGGGCAAAGAATATTGGACATAATATAACTGAATAATTGGGAACAGCTTTGGAAAAGAAATATGAGGATAATTAAAGCAGTAACAATGAAAGAAAATATCTATAAAAATTTTTTATAGTTGGTACCTGTCTCCAGATAGGTTGGCAAAAATGTATCCCGGTATATGCAACAAATGTTGGAAATGTAAGGAGGCGAAAGGATCTTTTTATCACATGTGGTGGCTTTGTCCTAAGGCAAAAAAATTTTGGGAAAAAATACATAGAAATATCAAACTATTTTTAATTGTGTTATACCCTTCGAACCAGAATTATTTCTATTGAACATTTTCCCTGAAAGCTGTAATAATGATTTCAGAAATATTTTGTTATACGTAATTATTGCAGCAAGTTTAATTTATGCTAAGATGTGGAAGAATTCAGAAATTCCCAGTATAGATATGTGGATCAAGAAATTGTATGAAATTATTGAAAAGGATGTTTTGACGGAAAGACTGAGGGATGGCAGGATGGAGAGAATGCAGCAATTATGGAACCCGTTATATGAGTGGTTGGATAAACGATTATGAGCTATTTAAGTGATGATAATTATAGAAGCAAAATAGTATTAGCTACAGTTCTGCGATTCCCTAGTGTTTTTCCCTTTGTATTACCTTTAACATATGTATTTTTGATTTTTCCTATATCCATATCTTAAATTAAATTTAAAAAAAAATTAACATACAGTGGAAGCCAGAGTTTTTCATGTTGGGTTTGATGGACAAACAATTGGAAAGAGAACATGGGGTATTACTGCTGTACATGATAGCAGCAGCATGGATACTCTATGCCAGGGGTCGGCAACCTGCGGCTCTTAGAGCCGCATGTGGCTCTTTCAGCTGTCTGCTGCGGCTCCTCCAGGTGCAAGTGGCAAAGAGTGTGAGAGGAGGCACCTGTGTTGGGAGTGCAGGCTGCTTCCCTCCTCTCCCTTCACCCCCACCTGCCCTGCATTGGTTTCCCTTTTCAATTTTGCCCGCTCTGCAGGTTTAAGCTCCCTGTTTTTCCCTTCCCCAACTCTCCAGCAGGCTCAGCCAATCAGCATCCAGCAGGCTCCTGGCTTTTTCAGTTGGAATGACTCAGGGCCCTTCACTGGCTGACCACCAGCCAATCCTGAGCCTCCCTCCTCCTCAGCCATTGCGAGCCCTTGCAGCCCGCCTTTCCCTGAGCAGGTCCCCACTCAGTGCAAGGAGAGGCTTTTCCTCCACAGCAGAGGAGACATCCTGTGTGTCTACTCAGTAGTAAGCCCCTTTACAGTGGATGAAGCTTGCTCCCAGGAAAGTGTGCCTGGGATTGCAGCCATGGAGCCTGCTCCTATGCGTGTCTACTCAGTTGTAAGCCCCATTACAGAGGATGAAGCTTACTCCCAGGAAAGGGTGCCTGGGATGGCAGCCTTGAAGCCTGCTCAAGGCCAAGTGCAAGGACGGGTGAGTGGGAGCCCACGCAGGTTTGTTCCAGAGTAAGCCCCGATGTAGTCCCTGGGCTACTCCCAGGAAGGTGTGGAGGGCTGTATCCTCAGCCTCCTCCTGTGCAGGTCTACTCACAAGTAAGCCCCGCTGTAGTCAGTGGGGCTTCCTCCCAGAAAGGTGTGGAGGGCTGCAGCCTCAGCCCCCTCTTATGCAGGTCTACTCACAAGTAGTCAGTGAGGCTTCCTCCCAGGAAAGTGTGGAGAGGACTGCAGCCTGAGAGCTCCAACCAACTTGTCTGCTCAGAAGTCCCATTGTAGCCAATGGGGCTTACTCCCAGGATAGTGTGGAGAGGGTTGCAGCCTGAGTGAGGGAGGGCAGGCAGGCAGGCAGGGCAGAAGCTGACCTGTGGTTGCCCCCCCCCCAGCTCTGGCTTCTTCTCTGGAGTCTGTGTCCTTTTTTCCTTCCAGCAGGGTGCCTCTGGAAGGTGGGGGGAGTTCTTTAGTATCCGTGTAAGATAAGCAGATGTCATAACCACCATATGTATTGGAATCCTGGAAGATCTGGTGAGGAGGTAGATGTGGTGTCAGCAGTGGCCCCTTTAAGGGTAAGGCCTGGGCATCCAGCAGACTGTGCTGCCCAGCTGCAGCCACTTGAAGGCAGTAGGGCCCTCAGATATAAGGAGCACCTGAGGAAGGGGGTGTGGGTTGTAGGAGTGCAGTTTGGAGGTAGGAGAGGAGACTGGCTTGGCTTCCTGACTCTGACTTGGATACTCTGACACTGGAGTTTGGTGTGTGGCTGCTGTGCCCAAGACCTGCTGAGGACCCAGGGTCTGCTGTAGTGGTGGGAGGCTGCTGGCAGGAGAGAGGACCTCTGCAGGTTGAACAGGTGAGCTACCCTGGAGGTAGGGTCCAGCAGGACTGCAGGGCAGAACCAGGGTCATTTGTTGGGGGAAAGAAGGGGAGCTAATTTGCTTAAAGTGGGCCTAATTCTCCAGGCAGAGAATGGCCTTGGAATTAGACAAAACACCATAGAGGACCAGGCATCTGAAAACACAGGACAAGAATGTATGACAAAACTAACTAAAAGCTACAAGAGGGGGCTACATTATTAAAATGGGACCTATAAGAGCATAAAGGTGAAAAAAAAACTATATATGCAGTATTATCTTCATTTTAGATGTCAAAAGGGTTTTGTGGCTCCTGAGGTTTATTTTTCCTCCAGAAAATGGGTCCAAATAGCTCTTTGAGTCTTTAAGGTTGCCGACCCCTGTTCTATGCACAGAAATGGAAGTTTTCCAGTATACCAACAGTAGAGGAGTGGCTGACGAAGATGCTGGAGTTGGCGGAGATGGCAAAGTTGACAGCTTTAGAGAAAAGAAAATAGACTCATTTTTGACTGAGTGGAAGCCATTTGTGATTTTCCTGCAGAGCTTAGATACCTGTGGGTTGGGAGACTGAATAGAAGAGACGGATATAAAAGCTCTAATATTAAGTTTATTATTTTCATTGTATCAAATATTATAAAGAAAGATATTATTATTATGTATGTTTGTAAGCCTGTAGTAGAGATAAGTGGAAGTCTTTTAACATTTTGTGTTAGTTTAATATTGTCATGTAAATAATAAATAAAGTTCAGAATACAAAAAAAAAAGAGGTAAGCTACTGGAATCTAGGTGCTTTAAGTATATAGGTGAAGTAATGCAGGGCAAGCTGAAATGTCTGCTAGTGTTTGTGGGTTCCCATTACAATGGCATGTTGGCCTTAGATTCTGAATTGTTTCAGCTTTCTCCTGGAACTTGAGCTGTGGAGAACTAGCTGCTAGCAGTTCATGACATAGTAGCTCTTCAGTTCTCTGCCACACATTCTGAGTTATTGAGTTAATAAAAGTTGTTACATTTCTCAGAATTATTGGGTGGTTTGTACATGAATTATGTTAATAGTAAATGTTTTCATCTAATATTTTTGTTATAAAAGCAGAACATGTTATTTGTACTTGAGATGGTTTGTGTCACTTAAGTGTAGCATCTTAACAGTTTTTTAAATTTGTGTGATTGGCTCACAGAAAGAACACTTAAATTGCTTTTAAATTTAAGGCAGGGCTGCAGTGTGTAGTTGACTAAGGGCCCAATCCTATTCAACTTTCCAGCACTGATGCAGCCATGCTGACAGAGTGTGAGCTGCATATTGTGGTGGAGAAACAGTCATAGAGGCCTTCAAGGCAAGGGAACATTTGCCCCCTTACCTCAGGGCTCCACTGCAGCTGCATTGGTGCTGAAAAGTTGAATTGAACTGGGCCCTCAATGTTAGATTTCAGTCCAATCCTATCCAGTACAGGAGCAGCGAGTGCCAAACAGCTGCCACTGGATCCGAGAAGCCTGGATGATTCTTTGGAGCAGGGGTGCTCAAAGTTTTTGGCAGGAGGGCCACATCATCTCTCTGATACTGTGTTGGGGGCCCGAAAAAAAAGAATTAGTTTACATTTCAAATTTGAATAAATTTACATAAATGAATATATTAGAGACGGGAAATGAATGAATGAATGAATTCAAGCCAATTTGTGGTGGTGTTGGTGGTGGTGGTGATGATGATGATTTTATTAATTTATATCCCGCCTTTTTGCCCCATGGGCACACAAGGCGGCTTACAACAATTAAAAATACAAAAATAGCAATTAAAAACAATAATTAAAACAGGTGCACATAATTAAAAAATCTAAAACAAGCCTCGTGGATTCTAATATAAAAGAGAAAAAAGAGAAAGAAAGCCAGCCAGCCTGTCAACAATTAAAAGCTTTTTGAAATAAAAAGGTCTTCAGTCCACACCAAAATATTAACAAAGAGGGAGCAGTTCTCAATTCTAAGGGAAGGGTATTCCAGAGTTCGGGGGCCACCACTGAGAAGGCCCTCTTCCTGGCCGCCGCCCCTCTCACCTCTCTTGGTGGTGGCACAGTCAAAAGGGCCGCCCCAGATGATCTAAGAGCACGGGCAGGATTATAAGGAAGGAGGCGGTCCCTCAAATACCCTGTGCCCAAGCCGTAAAGGGCTTTAAAAGTCAAAACTCAATTCACACTCATAAGGGGTGGGGGTGGGAGATATTCCAGCCAGTTCATAAGTGATCTTCAAGCCAGTTTATGATTCCATTCACACTTGGGGGGGGGGGGAGAAAGATATTCCAGCCAGTTTATGATCTCATTCATACACACAAATGGGTGGGATCTTCCAGACTTTCACACACATACATTCGCCTGCCCCTTCGCCCTCCCTCCCTCGTTCGCTTGGGCAGTATGTGCGCCTGCCTGCCCGCTCGGCTGCCTGCCCGCCCACCTGACTGCCCTTCCTCGCTCGCTAGGGCGGCATGTGCTGCTGCCTGTCTGCCTGCTTGGCTGGCCAGGCAGCCAGCCCTCCCTCCTTCCCTCGCGATCTCTAGGCGGCATGTGCTGCTGGCTGGCAGCCACCACCTCCTCTCCTGCACGCGGGATCTTTCTCTCTCTCCTGTGCTCTCCCGGCCCCAGGAGCATCCTGCTCATGGACAAGGCAGGGAGAAACGGGCCCGGCGTGCGCACAGGATCTTTTATAGTAAGAAGTAACGCAAGACCTGCAAGGCCCTGCGCTACAGCTGGGCTTGTCTTTCCTTTGCTGACACTGAGCTCAGTGGCAGCAAGGGAAAGCAAGGCGCGGAGCTTATGCAGCAGGCCAGCACGGGCTGGGGTGAGGGCCGAGTGTCCATTGGAGATGGAGGGACCCCCTGGGGGCGGGATGGGGACCCCTTCCAGGCCACAAGTGGCATGCGGGCTGGGGTTTGAGCAGCCCTACTTTGGAGGAAGGGGACATTGTTCCTTTACTCCGAGTAATGTCACAGCCTGCTCAGTGGGGCTTCTTGAGTCAGCGCCAGCTAAATCACTGGTGTGGACTTGAGAAACTTTGTGTCAGGCTTTCAAGCCTGACATGGGGGATTAGCAGAGGGGGGAGGTCCCACCCACCTCCTAGGCCTCTCCATATTCCACCCTTCCTCACCCAGAAACACATCTAATAATAATAATAATAATAATACAGGTATTTATATACTGCCTTTCTTGGTCGTCAGATTTCTCCTCAGACTTTAATTCGAGGCGGTTTACATAGGCAGGCTATACTAAATCCCAATAGGGATTTTTACAATTGAAGAAGGTTCTGTCTTTCAAGAACCACAACATTTCAGATGGATCTTTTTATGATCTGGTATCACATTCTGGCCTCCATTTTCCTCCCACACAAGCTGACAGCGGCCAAAGCAGGTGGAATAACTCGGCATAACAGCTACTTCAAGGTCTTGCCGTGCCAGTGGCCTCGAACTGGCGACCTTCAGATGTTATCTTCAGGCAAACGGAGGCTCTACCCTCTAGACCAGACCTCCTGCCCAGACCAGACCTCCTGCCCACACCCACACCCAGACCTCCTGCCCACACCCATCTACCACACCCTCCTGGTGCCCTCCCTGCTCCACTCAGTGTTTATCTGTGCTCCATGAGCAGCTGGGGCTTCATCTGCTGAACCAACGGGGCAGTGCCAATGTTGAGGCCTGTTTGAATCAGACTATTAATCAGTTAAAATCTTTTGCTTAACTAAAATAATGTCTTCGATTACCAGACAGAAGATTTTTAAAATGTAGATTATTTTTCTAATTAATACTTCAATGCAAAAAGCACAAATGACTGGAGAGACTTTCCTTATGAGGGAATACGTTTTACAGGATTAAACTTGTGGTGGTTGTCATGAATATGTACAGTTTAGTCCTAGTAGCATTGCAAAGCCTGAACCAAGCTAAAACAGTAACACAGAAGTGGCTTGCATTTCCTAGCTGCTAGGAATTTACAACTCAATGGAAGGTGATTTTGTAGCACCTAGGCAGCCAGAAAGACGCCCATCAAGGATAGAATGCAGCTGTAGATCTCCAGGGGGGAGGGAAGAGCTGAGAGGGCGAGCTTCCAGCCCCACTTCTGGAGGACAGGGGCTTTTGGTCTTTGTCTCTTGGTGAGATAGGTGGTGGGTGCACATCCTGCCCCGCCAGGACCATGTGACCTTAGGTAACTGACCTGAGGATCTACAAAAGAAGCTGACCCAGGTGAGAGTCAGAGAATAATAGTTAGCCAGTTAGCTTTGTTGTTTTATGCTGATATGCTTCTTAGAAGTTTTTATGCCTCTAGCATTTGCTGCCTTTGGTAACTTTTTGTAACCCTATGTATTTAATAAAGTAAAAATCTTTTTACCATGTTGGTTCATTGTCTGTTGGGGACAAAGGTTCAGAATCCTGCCTAGCCGTTCAGCAAGCTACCAAATCCTCATTGTGGACTAGTAACTTGAGGACTGAGACTTTAAGTAAAGAAAGTGCTCAGTGCTTACAAGGGATATAGCTAAGCCTAGAGGGTTCCAGTATCCCTGGACTGAGACACAGGGTGGTGGCAGTACTACCAAACAGGGATCTTTGAGGGTTCTAGGGTTCAGAACCAACAACTCTGAGCACCCCAAAACCCTGGGAGTGTGAGACCAAGTGTACGACAGTGGTTAATGTGTGCATGGTCTAAAAACAGAAATAATAATTTTTTTAGAGTCATTGTTTTATTCTTATCCAAATGTATGCAAACTTAATTCATTGATTTTTTAAATTTTTTATATAGCACTTTAATGAAATATATTTATGCATGGTTTACAATTGAAAACATAACAAGAAATCCATAATTAAGAAAATGTAACAAAGAACAATAAATAGTAATAATGAAAGTGCATATATGATTGATTGATTACTCTTTATTTATTTGGATGGCAACCTTACTTTAAAGATATGTTTTAATCTTGTTTGTTTAAAAAAATGAAAGTAACTTGAAATGCGAATTGTTTCATTACGCTTGATTCAGATGAATTTTGTTTACAGGGATATCAAGCCAGATAACATCCTGATGGATATGAATGGACACATTCGGTTAGCAGATTTTGGTTCTTGTCTGAAATTGATGGAAGATGGAACGGTATGAGAATGTTACAGCTAATTTATACCTTCAACTACCTTTTATCTTTGTCTCTGGCTTGCCCCTACAGTTTCCGATTTGGAAAAAAAAATGTTCTTGATTGTAAAATTACAGTTCTAATAATTCTGTGTTGATACTCCTTATGACTGGAGTGCTTATGACTGGAGATAGATGGAACCGTTCTATTTAGCTTAAATTGCTCCAGCTTACCAGATATATGATTCTAGGCACACTGATTCCACTTCAGCCATGTGGAGAATTGGTGAGTGGGATGGTGGGTTAGAAACTTTTCCCAAGTTAACTATACAACTCTATACAACTGTGTTCACAGTTCACAGCATAAAATCTTAAAACATTGTCCTTTTACCATTCTCCCAGATATGTTTCCCTTACTTTCAACACCAAAGGCCATGCAAAAATGTTTTAAATTATTTGAGAAATCAACTGTTGCAAGCTCAGAAAACATCACTGCAAGACCCTTCTTTTTTTAATCACTGGGTGAAAGACATATAAAACATAGGAATATGGCACCCCTTTTCATTTCAAATACTGGCAATTAGATCTGCTAGCAGGCAGCCTGTGAAGGGTGGAAGCAGCCCAATTCTCTGGTAAAGCTTTTTCTTGCCTTGAATACTGGAAAAATCTTGTTTTTTTGTCTCCATAATCTCATGCCCACCGTCACTCAAAATAGAAATCTACAGGCTCATATATGTGCACAGAAGCATATATTACAGTGCAGTAATGGAATTGATCATTCTTTTAGGTTCAGTCTTCAGTGGCAGTTGGAACGCCAGACTACATCTCTCCAGAAATTCTGCAAGCCATGGAAGATGGAAAAGGGAAGTATGGCCCTGAGTGTGACTGGTGGTCCCTTGGTGTTTGCATGTATGAAATGCTTTATGGAGAAACACCCTTTTATGCAGAGTCCTTGGTGGAGACCTATGGAAAGATAATGAACCACAAGGTAATTCATCTTCGTGTGTATGAACACTGTTGATGATTCTCAAAGAATCAATTCTTCTGTTTAGTGCCATCTTATCACCAGAGTTTCATCAATAAAATTAACTATGGAAATAGCTTTTAATTGCTTTATTGCCCTGTCTTTGTAGATATCATGATAGACTTTATAATATGCTTCATTATGATTTTTGTGTACGGTGCATCCTATTTGTTTTTACTCAGAAATAACTCCCATTGACTTATGGCAGTGGTTCTCAAACTCTCTGGGAGAGTTTGAGAGCCACTAAGTTCTTGCGTGGGTGGGAAGCAGCAGGGACAGAGGAAAGCAGAGGCGCTATCCTGGGGATCACACTGCTGCCTCCTCCCTGCCTCCAGGCTGCCCCCGCCCCTTAAGGGGGCAGGGGCCAGGGTGCCCCAGTTTGAAAAGCCCTGACTTATGGGATCAATTTCCCATAATTCAACCTCAATTTCAATTGAAGTTATCCCAAGTTAAATGTGTATAGGATTGCAATCTTATTTAAAGTTACTTATGCACTTCTCTGGGAAAGCATCCCAAAGGAATTCGAATACAGGTGTGAGCCATTTTGTGACATTCCAGCTTACACAGGGAATGCATAACCAACAACCACCTGTGGTCACATAGTCATCGGGGGCACACACTCCAACCCTCTGAAAGCAAGGGGAGCTCTGCTCCCCTCCCCTCTGGTGGGTTGTCTGAGCCTCTCAGAGGCAGTGCATGTCCGTGTGCTGCCTCTGAAAGGCTCAGACTGAGGGAAATTGTGTCTGTCGCGCAATTTCCGGTTTCTTCTGTGAAACCCGAAGTTGTGTGAGAGATGCAGTTTCAATCAGTCTGAGCTCCACAGAGTTTGCATATTGCCTCTGAGAGGCTCAGACAACTCTCTGGAGGTGAGCAGAGCAGAGCATCCCCTTTCCTGTGGAGGGTCTGGATTGCGTGAAGCACTGCTTGACGACAGGGATACCTGTTGTTAAGTGTTGCACAACTGTAGTTTGAACAGGAAGCAAATTTATAAAAATTCAGTATGATGGCTGAATCAGAGCAGCAGCATTTTTAAAAGTCAAATAAAACAGTTAAAAGAAAAAACTAAACACTTTAAATGTCCTGGGCAAATAAAAACATTTGCCTCATGTTGAAAAGTTATATGGAAGAATATTGGGAAAATGCAGTTCAGAGTTTGGGGCCACAATCACAAAGGCTTTAACAGGTCATCACCTCCTTTCCTGAGGACTTCTGAAGCATATCTTAGTTGCTGGACAGGTACATGAGGGAGGTGGCGGTCCCCAAGGTACTCTGATCCGAAACATTTAGGGCTGTAAAGACTGAAATCAACAACTTGAACAGGACTCAGAAATTGTCCACTAGTCATTTCTTTTTAAAGATAATTTTAAGATCTTAATGTTTTAAGATGGGCAAGTTACGTTAAGGTATGTTCCATACACGTAATTCCAGTTAGTTAGCCAGCTGCTGTATTTTTTTTTACTAACTAGAGTTTCTAAACCATCTTCATGGGCAGCCTTTCATGCAGTATGTTGCACTAATCCAAACAGGATACTACCACAGCATGAATGATCAGACTGTCTCTATCCAGGAAGTGTTCCAGCTTAGCCAAGCCCAGGATCCTCCAATGATAAGGTCATATCTGATAGTACCCTTAGTTTGTAATTCTAATTCTTCAGAGGGAGTGCAACCCCATCCAAAACAGGCCAGTCCACAATTTCTGGCTATGATGTACTGCGGTTCTTTGTAAAATGAAAACATAGCTGATAGCAGCTGCTTGATCTTTGCATATGAAAATATCTTTACTGTGTTATGTAATTTGGAAGCATTTGGGCATGCACTGCATCCTGTGGTGGGGAGGCAGTCACAGAAGCCTCCTCAAGGTATGGGAACATTTGTTCCCTTACCTCAGGGCTGCATTGCAACTGCACCAATGCTGGAAAGTTGGATTGGATTGGCCCTGAACTATTTGTTGTCACATGCCTGATCTCGTCTGATCTCGGAAGCTAAGCAGGGTCAGGCCTGGTTAGTACTTGGATGGGAGACCACCTTGGAATACTGGGTGCTGTAGGCTTATACCATAGTCTTTCGAGACTGAAGGTTGCCAACCATTTATGGTTTGTAGCTGGGGCCTTAACATTATCATTTTTTCTTTTCTTTTTTTAAGGAGAGATTTCAGTTTCCAACTCAAGTGACGGATGTGTCTGAAAATGCCAAGGACCTAATTCGAAGGCTCATCTGCAGCAGAGAACATAGACTTGGGCAAAATGGTATAGAAGACTTTAAGAGCCATCCGTTTTTTGTAGGGATTGACTGGGACAACATTCGAAACTGCGAAGCACCTTACATCCCTGAAGTCAGCAGTCCAACAGATACATCAAACTTTGATGTGGATGATGATTGTTTAAAGAACTCTGTAAGTTAACACATGTTCAACTTTTTCAGTTCACTTACTTTTTTTCATTCATGCTCAGAATTATTACACAGTATATAGTATTTTAATGTCAGATGCATTTAGGTAGAACAATGGACACATTGTAAATTATAGCCAGGGGAAATATTCAAGCACTGAAGCTTTTTAAAAAAGAAATTTATCGTTTGTTGGACACATGTGTAACTACAGTGACCAGAGCAGAAAGGATAATTTTTTAGAAAAATTTGCTTACCAGTTTTTCCTGGTGGGAGAGACAAAACATGCAAGCACAGTGCTTATGATGTCTTTGGGCTGGTTAGAGCCCCTGGGGGCTGGGGATAAGAATAGGCCCTCAGTTTGGTTGTACTTGTTGTAAGAGGCGACTAAACATCCACTGGGTAGATGGGACTCGTTAGCCTGGGAAGGCAGCTCATCTGAGAGAAGGAAAACTCTGATCCCAAACCTCCACTGCCTTGTGGCTACATCCAGTTATGGAAAAGGCTTCAGGAGTCAACCTCGAGGCAAAATCGGAGCTGGAGTCCCTGAGGCAGTTCATGGCTGAACACAGTCACGTTCTGGCAACTCCTACGACGCCGCTGGAACCAACCGTATTGGCCTCTGCCTTTCCATTGGACCATTTCAGCGACATGGAGAGGGGGGATTTGCTGCATGGGTAACAGCCTATCCTCCATACCTACTTTACCCAGGCTTCACACACTGGAGAGGACACTCTGTTCCGGAACCATCATTCAGAGCGCTTTACCATAGTCTTCTGACACTGAAGGATGCCAACATGTAGGGCTGGTTAGTCCATGTTATGAGTCTGTAATTTAGATGGCAGAGGGCTGCTGGTCTGGGCCAAAATAAGCATTGCATCACCAGAAAGGGCCAGGAATCTAGTTCCATTAGTTCTGTGATGCTCATTTCAGCACATGGATAATTACATTGTATCTACCAAGGAAAGCAGAGAGATGCTGTTTGTCAGTTATATCTGACAGCCACTTGCTGCTCGCATTGGATGAGCAGTCACCTGACTAATGGTGTACTACATTCATATGTATCTGCTTTTTTCAGACTACAGTCAAACTTATACAACTGATATTTTATCTCTTTTCTTTCTTTTATTTCCTAGGAAACAATGCCCCCACCAACACATACTGCATTTTCTGGCCATCATCTGCCATTTGTAGGATTCACATATACAAGTAGCTGGTGAGAAGCCTTGAATTTTCAACTGGATATGTTAATCTTGTATTAAGGAATAGTTTCTTTAATTTATAGCATTGCCATACAAAGTTTCATAAATTATAATAGTGGATCAGCTAAGATAAAGAGTTTCTTATTGGTATGATTTGCTGTGGGTTTTTTTGCATTTATCTGTTTTACAAACTATCTTTTCAGTGTCCTTTCGGACCGCAGCACTCTAAGATTTGCAGCTGGGCAACCTACTGTGGACCTTGATGTCAGTGTTCAAAGAACCCTTGAGGATACCTTGGCCACAGAAGCATATGAGAGGCGAATAAGGCGCTTGGAGCAGGAAAAACTTGAACTTAGTAGAAAACTTCAAGGTAATACAATGAAATATTCTTTGATAATTTGTGTTGGAAATTAGCTAATGGTTTTCTGAAATGTTCTCAATATGACACTGACTTGAGGCATATATTTTATAATGTTAACTTGCAAATAAAATTTAAACTTTGCAAATATTCCTTATATGGTGTTGGTGATAGCAGATTGTACTTGTCAGAGTAATGGTTTTGGATAAAAATACTAAATTTTTGCAAGCAGAATGAAAAGATGTAAAAATACTTTATGATAATCTAAAAAACAATGGGAGAAAAATGGGATGTAAGAAGACAAAGATGACTTGTGGAAGGCTGGAGAAAAGAGATTGACTTGTAACAGTGCATCCAAAGAAAATATTTCTTCTTAATGTATCTGCTGTTAATGTCTATTGTAACATGGGAGAAGTTTGACTCCTTTGTGCACATTTTCCTAAGGTTAAGAACATAAGAACATAAGAACAGCCCCACTGGATCAGGCCATAGGCCCATCTAGTCCAGCTTCCTGTATCTCACAGCGGCCCACCAAATGCCCCAGGGAGCACACCAGATAACAAGAGACCTCGTCCTGGTGCTCTCCCCTACATCTGGCATTCTGACTTAACCCATTCCTAAAATCAGGAGGTTGCGCATACACATCATGGCTTGTACCCCATAATGGATTTTTCCTCCAGAAACTCGTCCAATCCCCTTTTAAAGGCGTCTAGGCTAGACGCCAGCACCACATCCTGTGGCAAGGAGTTCCACAGACTGACCACGCGCTGAGTAAAGAAATATTTTCTTTTGTCTGTCCTAACCCGCCCAACACTCAATTTTAGTGGATGTCCCCTGGTTCTGGTATTATGTGAGAGTGTAAAGAGCATCTCCCTATCCACTCTGTCCATCCCCTGCATAATTTTGTATGTCTCAATCATGTCCCCCCTCAAGCGTCTCTTTTCTAGGCTGAAGAGGCCCAAACGCCGTAGCCTTTCCTCATAAGGAAGGTGCCCCAGCCCCGTAATCAGCTTAGTCGCTCTCTTTTGCACCTTTTCCATTTCCACTATGTCTTTTTTGAGATGCGGCGACCAGAACTGGACACAATACTCCAGGTGTGGCCTTACCATCGATTTGTACAACGGCATTATAATATTAGCCGTTTTGTTCTCATTTATGGTTCTTAAGTATTGTGGGTAGTGGAGGTCTTTTCTTACTTTGAGTGTTCAGATATACCCCACTTTCTGATGGTTCATTTTTCAACTATCTGCTCTTTGAACACATTTCAGTGCTACCTGGAACTCATTCATTCAACACATGCTCTGCTCTTTCAACCTTTCCCTGCTGTTCTAGAAGCTAAAATTGCCCTCCCCATATTGATTTCAATATGACATGGTAATTCAAACTGTGTGTGTGTGTGAGAGAGAGAGAGAGAGAGAGAGAGAGAGAGAGAGAGAGCATGGTAACTTTAGCTCTGGGTCTATTCCCATTCCTGAAGGCATTAATGAGAGTCCATTTGCAGAAATCTTTGTGTGACAGCAAAAATTTGCAAGACAAAAAAGGCATTTGCAATTTGCTATTTAAGAAAGCATTGGAAGCAGCATATGTAAACTGAAAGAAGACCAGGTTCCGCTTTTTAACTGTTTCCGCTTTTCACCACTGGTTCGGTCCCTAACCTGTCAAATAAGTGGAAGATGCCTGTACCGGACTCCCTAAAGCAGTGGTTCCCAATCTTTTTTTAACTGACTGCTCCCTTGACATACTGGGCCTTTGGCCGCAGTTCCTCATTAGGGCTACAATCCTATACATTGTATAGGGCAGCACATTTTTTGCAAGGTTTCCATGGCTCCCCAGGGAGCCATAGCTCCCAATTTGGGAAGCACTGCCTTAAAGAGAAGCCAGTTCAAGCAATCTGGAATGAGAGGAGATGGAATTAGTCTTATAGATGAGGGGTGGGGGAAGATTTTCTTTATTGAATGTGACAGGGATAATTTTCTTTGACTGCATCAGGCCACAGAAACTGCCTTGGTCTTTTCATGGGCATATTATGTAGGAAGAGCTGTCAAGCTATCAGATCTCTTAATTGCTTATCAATGCAGCATTTCACATATATGTCTTTCTCTCTTTTTTTTTTTAAAGAGTCAACACAGACAGTTCAGGCCCTGCATTATTCAACTGTAGATGGTCCATTAACAGCAAGCAAAGATTTAGAAATTAAAAGCCTAAAAGAAGAAATTGAAAAACTAAGAAAGCAGGTGACTGGTAAGTCCCAGTTATTTAGTCTTGGTATTCAGTGAAAGAGCCATACTTGTAAGAGAGCCATATGAGAAGAAGATTCCAAAGAATGGTGGCAGAATATAATTTTTAATGTATTACTACTGATTTTTTTATATTCTGCTTAAAATTATCATAAAAAAAGAAACAGAGAGTAACTTCACAAATTTGTACTTTTGCATTTATCATTCAGCACATAATTTTGAGTGTATACTTTTGAATTAGGTCCTGATTCTGTTCTTCTCTTCCTATGCCAATCTCTGTTTCTTTATTTTAGGAATTTATATCCAGTTCTTCCTGGTAAAAGAAGGCTAGAATAACTAACCCATAAATATCGCTAGAACCAGTCACATTAAAATGCATTCCATTAAATGAAGTCCTATAGGAGCTACACTTTGCACCTGTTGTAGTTTCCCAATTGTCTTTTAAGGTAGCTTCACATAGAGCAGTGTTTCTCAAACTGTGGGTTGCAACCTGTTTGGTGGGTCACTAAGCTTTAGCTGATAGCTGAGAAGGCAATTGCATGGAGCCCTATAGAAAGTAAAACTGAACCATATCATGCATTTACTCATGAGTAGGCAAACTTGCCTTAGTCCATTGGAAAGGGCAGGCTGAGAGGAATCCAATGATGGAAGAATGGTCCCGATACAATAAACACAGCCCTCCAAAAACACCTGATAAAGAAGTTTCTCCCTCCAAACTAACAAATGTATTGAGCCCTATGGAAAGCGAAACTAAGCATTTCCTCGCAAGGAAGCAAACATGCCTTGGCTTGTGGTCAGGTCAGGCAAAGGAGAATGTGAAGGCTACCAATCTGATGGAACTTGAGCTGAGCAAATGCCCCAGAAGGCAGGCCGACCCAATAAAAGAATAACACAGAGGCTTCAGCTAGTAAGGTGAATTTTTTTTTCTATTTTAGACTTTTAAAGCTAGGTGGGTCCTGATAGTGATATGCTTGAAATACAAGTGTACACTGAACTGGGTAGGGCTGAAAATCTCACTATTTGGGGGGGGGGGAGTGTTATTGCAGGCAGGCTACAGAAAAAATTCACTTGGTGAAACAGGGCTGGTTTACCCTTATTTAATTGTTTTACTTTAATTATAATTATTTATTTTAATATGCTTGATGATGTCACTTCCAGCCATGACATCACTTCCAGTGGGTCCCACACAGACTGTTATTCTAAACAGTGGGTCCTGGCACTAAAAGTTTGAGAACCACTGAATAGAACATGTTGTTGTAATATGAACAGGATATAGCCAAAGGATGGGTGTCTGAGGCTAGATGTTCTGTATCCTGAAAGGGCTACAATTAGCAAACCAGCCAACAATAGTTAAAAAGTGGTCCTGGCTACCAGCACTAGCTAAGCATCTAAGAACAGATTCAGCAGCACCCCAAAACCGAGTTCTTGGTTTTTCAAGGTGAGTGTGTCCCCATCCTAAACAGGTTTAGCACAGCCGGACCAGTTGTATTGTGCTACTAATAATGTTGTACCATTGATATGTAATTTAGAATACTTTAGACAAGTTTGGTCTCATCATCTCAAAAAGATTATCATGGAACTAAATGAGGGACAGAGAAGGGTAACCATAATGATCAGGATACTGAAGCAAATACATTACAAAGAAAGGTAATGTTTCTCAAGTTGAATCAAAGAGAGAGTCTAAAAGAGAAGCTGCTGCCATGAAGGAGTGACAGTTCTAGAAGCAAGTAAAAGCCACACAGTTCTTAGTGTTTATTTGTCTCTTTGAACCATCACCCATCCATGGTAATGGCTTCTCTTTTAGACTGTCTGTATCAGGAGTGTCAAACATAAGACCGGGGGCCGGATACAGCCCATGGAAGCTTTTTATCCGACTCTCAGCTGCTGAGCAGTGCTGAGGTATTACTGCTGTATGGGCAGCCTGCATGAAAATTGGGCTTTCCCATATCTTGAAAGACTATCAAGATTTGTGCATTTTTAATTCTGTCATTTGCAGCTAATGAGTTCCTAAGTGAGAAAAAGTGCTTGTTTTTGGTTATGACCTGTTTAGTGACATCCCTTCCTGCCTAATGACATCACTTCTGGCCCTCAGCAGGCATCATGAATGCTGTTCGGCCCTCAGTATAAAACAAGTTTGAGACCCCTGATCTACATGATTCATCACAAGTCCTCATCAACATCTCCAGTTTGCTACAGAGTTCCATCAGCTGCTGCAATGAGATATTGAGTGCTCAGTGTTTTGTGAAGGGTTAGCAGTAGCTATACTATATTTGTAGCCAGCTTCTGGAATGCATCTGCATCACTTCTCTTCAGTACCAGTCTCCCTCAGTATTACAAATCTGGGCTAAGACATCCTCTCCAATTAGTTTGTGTATTCATGAAATACACACAAGTGTGTAATGCACTGTAATGAAATACTTTATTACTATTAGTATTAATACTTGCCATTTATATAGCTGTTCAAAATGCTTCATATACGTACATTCTATGTAATGCAATGATATTACTCTGACTGGGATATTTGGCCTATGTTTGTTTGTGATTTGCTTGTATAGGCAATTTTAATGGCTAGTTTATCCTCAGTCACAGGCACACATGAATGCACAGTAGCACTTCTTCCAGTTGTGTCTGTCAACTCCTTGATACATTTAGTTTTGCAGGCAACAGAGAGACTCTTAGGCATTCTATTACCTTTGTAAGCAGAAGAAGTGTAGCCATAAAAACTGGGAGTTTTGCCAGTCTTTGTAAGTGGAGTTCGGTACTATACACATTTATACATAGAGAATTAAAATAGCTATCCCCATCATCACTGCAGCTGTTGTCCTTGGAGCTTGTACTCTATATTTTTTGAATTAATATTGGCTCTTGATACTTCAGATATAATGAGCAATCACAATTCTGATTATAATCATACATTCTTGTTGAAAACAAAGTTTTAAATAAATAGTGAGTCAACTAAACCCATAGTTTTCTTGGCATTTTGAAGTGCTCCTGTGGCTTGGCCTCTGCGTTGAAATTAAATTGGAAGATAAGATCATTCTATCTGAGAATTTTTTCATTTTAAAAAACCTATTAAAATATAGCTGTTCTGGAACATAGTTGTACAGGAATGTGTTTTCTGTCCAGTACAACTGTGGGTGGAAAAACTATACTGAATAACTATGGCATCCTAACTAGGTATGCATAAGAGCTTATAATCTAGTTTGATTCTTGTGCAAATTGCATATCCAGGTATGGCAGTGTAAGTGAAATTTGTGGCTAGTATACCATTATTTGGAGAACTCTGCTTGTTTCAGGAAATACTCAGCTCAAAATCAGTGTATAAATACAAGATTTAGAGCTTGAGACAGGATGTCTGATTAGGAAATTGTGTCTTCCAGTTCTTTATGAGGGTGACTTGTTTGTGATCTTTTTGCTACAGGGTAATGCTCAAAAATGTGAAATGTATTCTGTATATCTGCGTCTATTCCTTGATAGTAAAGAAGTGGCTTTTTATTGTTCCTCTACATCTAGGAGTCTGGTAAAATAGAAGATTTTTAGTCTTTTTAGGTGAAACTTATTTTGATTTGATATTAAATTCCTACATAGAATCTCCGCATTTTAATTTCAATCACATTCTCATTTTTATTGGCATGGCACTACATAATAACATCTAGATCTCTATATTCTCAACTGGCTATGAAGTATTTGAAAACAGAAAGTTGGATGTCTTTGGTAACTGGGACGATGTTGCACACAGAAAAGGAAATAATATTACCTTGGATTTCAACACTGTTTTTGCGCATAGAGCAGATATCACCAAATATTTAAAATAAGCAAAATATTGCACTTCAGTCTTGCTGACAATCAGAAACAAGAAGAAATGGGATTCCACTGTGGCATCTGGGAACCTTTATCATGCAGTGCAGTCCTATTTGTGTTTAGCTGGAAGTATGTTTGATTGAATTCTCCTAACTAAAGGTGTGTTGCCTTTGACTCGCTTAAAGGCAGCATGAGGTTCATGACCCGGAGAGCTACATCCCAAACTAACACTCAGAGGGAAGGTATAGCAGAAAACAGCTTGTTTGTTGCTGGTACCAAAGCAAGGCAGCAAGGAGGCCAGTTGCCTCAGATCATGCACAAGTGTAGTTAGATGCAGCTAGCTTTTATACTCATTTCAAACATCGTAGGCAAACATAGACAAAGGGTCCTGTAAAATTCCATCCCTGCCACACTCAAACACCCCCTTTACCCCTCCTATTAGTTGTTGCTTTGGCAAGATAACACAGACCAGCTCTGTCTGGTCTTCAAGGACTAGGGCACTAGAGAGCCAGGCACTGGGTCAGGAGTGGCTCACAGTTTCTTGCTAATAAGCATTTTAGGCTCACAAGCATTTTAGGACCAGAGTCAGAACTGATGTTAAAATGGCGATACTTTGGTTAGAGTTTAGTGAGAGCTCTTGGCCCACGGCATCAGGTATATAAGATTAGCAACCAGCTGAGACTTACCACTGGGCTTTGGTAACCATTGTCATACAGCATTACATCTGCTTATACAGCTGTTTAACCCAAAGTAAGGAGATGGGATGGAAATCCATTCTTCTAGATTGCAATTGCAAGCACTGGATTTTGATTTAAATCTTTGTTAGTTTATGGAACACCTGCTGCAGAATGTTGTGAATGAAAATAAAAATAGTAATGTGTCAAATTTGAATTTCTACTCAGCAGCGGTCTTAGTAAATTATGACATTTTTGTCTCTCCATCTTTCCAAAAACGTGACAGCGGAGCATATGCTTTCACTTTTTGAGGTCAAAGTTATAATATTTTGTAATCTAAGTTACATTGGAGAGAACACAGAGGAATCTTTAATATAGTAAAAAATGTAAGGGAAATAGTAGACAGGAGAACAAAACAGTGCACATCTGAAGAAAAGATTTGTATTGGCTCTTTAACTGCATGAAAATGTGCTGGTGACTTAAGGGGAGAGTTGATCATTTCTGGCACTGATCTACATCTATCATTTACATAACTTTTCTAAACATTAAAAATGTCAATAATTTTATGCAATCAAACATACTTTCAGCTAAACACAAATAGGACTGCACTGCATGATAAAGGTTCTGCTCTCTGTAAAAAGAAAGCAAGAGTGGCCGGATGCAGGAGTGGAGGTGGGAAAGCAACTAGAAAACAAAGAGCAGCCATCTGAACTGCTCTTTGCAGCGGCTTCATTCATGCAGTGGAGGGTAGCAGTTTCAGGGTGGAGGCAGTGCTACTGGTTAGCTCCACACCCTCTGTCTTCCTGCCCAATGGGCCGCCTCCTCAAGTTGGCAGCAGCCACTCAGATCTATTAAAAATAGCCAGTGAGTCTTGTCTCATGCTAACCTGCCTCTCCCCAGCCCCTTCATTTGGCCTTCTTTATGTGAGCATCCACAGAATTTCTCATCCATGGGGGTTCTGGAAAGAAACCTCTGCAGATAAGGAGAACCCGCTGTATTATGTATCAGAGTGCCAGAGATGGTGCTCCAAAAGTGTAAAGTGATAGAGCCACTAACTAATCATTCAGTGAGAGAAAGGCAGACTACATGTGCTCATAAGTAATGCATGGCATCAAATTTAAAATATTTAATTAGTTGTAAGCAGAAATTCTTTAACTTTTCAAGCAGGGATGAGTCCTGAAAGGTGGAGTTATTTAGCAGGAGGAGAAAAAGTTTGAGAATCCTTGCTCCTGGATGACCATCCAGGTCAACATGCCTGAGCTAAACTCCTCCCTCAGCATAAAATTGGCAAGCTGCCTGGCATGCACAGTATTTAGGCAGCTCCAGCCACGTGCTTTGTGTGTGTGTGAGTGAGAGAGAGATTAAGCACAGGCCTATGTGTGTGTACTTGGAAGCAGTGGTATAGCTAAGGCATTTGGTACCTTAGGTCACAGAAAACTTCCCCCCCCAATGACAAACTTTGCCCCCCCAATGTGATTTTAAAAATCACAATAACAGCCTCATTTTTTTCTCAGAACCACTTGATAGAGTTAAAAATACCCAGATCACTTGCGATATCCAGAAAGGCAGCTGTATCTGTCTGTAGTAGAACATACAAATGTGAGTCCCATGGCACAAGCCATTTCTGCCCATTGTTGCATATATGCAACATGGACCAAATGTGTGCACCTGTGGACCAGACAGAAATGGGTTATTCTGACCCTAGAATTTCCACTTCTTTATTTTGAGCTATTGGAGGGCTTCAGGAAGTTTTTGAAGTTGTTGGTTGTTTTCACCTTCAGCAACTACGCTGTAGGCTATCTTAACACAGAAACACGGAAGCAGCGTTCCCAGTCTCCACACAGCATGGAACAGGACCAGGGTGGCTACGCCCACCCCACTGATCACACAATGGGGGTTGCAACACCCCATGGATATATAGGGAAGCAAAGAAGCGGCTCAAATGCCATGAAGCAGCGGATGTGACGGAGTAGGATAAAACGCAGGTCTCGCATTGTGGTGGGGGTGATGGATGACACCCCCCCAGCATGCCACCTGGGCCCTGTACCCTTGCCCCCCCCCCAGTTATGCTAGTGCTCAGAAGTAAGACATACTGGGTTCAGTGAGATATTGCTTGCTGGTAAAAGTTCATTGGATTGCACATTTAGGGAAAATTGAAATGGATGAAAGCAGGAATTGGCGTCTAATTGATGCAACAAAGTATGGGCTATAGAATTTCAGGAAGCACAATTTGTTTCTCTGCTTCACTTGACAAAATGACTTGGGCCAGCCTCTCTCTCTAGAGCAGGGGTCTCCAAACTTTTCAGCATGAGGTCTGCATCGTATATCTGACATGTTGCTGAGGACTGGAGAATAAATAAATAAATAATAAATACATGGAGAACTGATATGCTGAGAATTTGATTGACTACAATAAGTGGGTGGGGGTAGATGGAGAAGAGCAGAGGGCAAAACTGATTTGCACAGGAAGAGAAGGGAATGGATTTTGATAAAAGCATCAGGCAAGCTACAATGCCAATCATAAACTTTTTTGGTCTAAGTTTATGCTCTGTATAACGTAGACACAAACTTATATTCCAGATCTCCCAGCATTTGCATATATCTCATTCAGTCACTAGAGGTGTAATAGGATAATTTCTTTCCATTACATTGCATGACATTCTGCTCCTCTACAGGCTGAATGTTGTATATACCCATGCTGGGAGACCCAGCATGGAAGTGTGTTTTTTGAGCTATTTTTAGCTCCAAGGGCTGGATAAAATCCCCCATAAGGCCGCATTTGGCCCGTGGGCCAGGGTTTGGAGACCCCTGCTCTAGAGGGAACTATACACTTTCTCTCTACAGTAGATTGTATGTAAGTGCTGTGGTCACAGTTTGCTCTCTCTTTTGTCTATGGGTTGGCAGCTGTAAGATGAGCCTGTACTTCTCCTAAGGCCATATTTAACTCCTGGGTCTTTGTTGCTAATTCCTGTTGTACCATTTGCAGCAATAAATGTGATACTTAGCCATGGGTTTTTTTTCTTCTTCCAGATTCTGGACGTTTGGAGCAGCAGCTTGAAGAGGCCAGTTCAACAAGACGAGAATTAGAAGATGCTGCCAGACAAATAAAAACTTTTGAGAAACAAGTCAAAGCATTAAAGCAAGAGAGGGACGATCTTAATAAGGTAAAACATTGTACATCTGTGCTTTTTTTAAAAAAAAGGTTGTGTCCATTTTACTTGTGGAATATTTCCACTGAGGTTAGAATGCACTTAAAATAGTTTTCTACTAATTATCTATAATTTTGTTACCTCCTTTGTATAATTTTGTTACCTAAGACCTACTGAGTTCAGTGAGACATCAGTTACAGCTAAAAGTGCATAGGATTGCACATTTAGAAAGGAAAAGATGAAGGAAAAGGGGGTTAGATGAAAAATGAAAATAAGAAACACTGCTCTAATAGAAACTGTTATGGAACTATTGAAATAGCGTTTTAAATTAAACAGGACTGCATCTAGGGATGGGCAAGTCAGGCATGGCTTGACGCAAGTCACGAGTCTCTGCCCCCCGCAACTCAAACGTGAAAATGAGTCATAAGGGGGCACCTTCTGAGTCACCTAGAGTGTTTCACAACTCAAAAGTCTTGAGTTGTTACCTTTAAAAAGCCAACCGTGGGGAAAAACTGGGGCTGCTACCAGGGAGTATGTGTGTGTGCGCGTGTCAGAGTTATCTTTAAAGACTCCCCTGATGTCCCACCCCTGTAAATCAGGTGGGCCAAACGGTGACAGAAGCGGCAAGAGAGAGGGTCATGTGGAGGGGCTGCAAGGCTTACCAGAATGACCCAGTCCTTTGTAGCTCTGTTCAGAAGTAGTTCCATTTGCACTGGTTATTCAATGAGGCTTCCTCCTCACAAGTAAAAATGGATCCCAAAGGAGCCATGTGTTGGAAAGTGTGATAGCTACGAACCACTCCTCCCTCCCCCCCCCCGGTTTTCTTGCCTCCTCCCCCCCCCCGGGCTTCTCCAGCCAAGGCAAGAACCCTCTTAGGATCCTCCTTCTGCCCTACCTCATCTAGAGAAAAAAACCATCCTTCGTCCAGTGACCATAGGTTCCTTTAGAGATGGGCAAGAGAGCCCACTTCTACCCTCCCGACTGATGCAGAAGCAAAACCCTTTCCCGTTACCCTTTCCTGCCTCCTGGCTGGAACTTCCCTGCTGCTCACCCAGTCTGATTGATGACCCCCCATGAGGTCTTTCAGACCACGAAAAAAGTAAGCAAAAACACCAGACACAGACAGACTCCAGTGCGCATGTGTGGGGAATCAGTGCCAAGTGGCCTCAGACTAGAGCCAATGCCGGAGTCATCGGCACAGGTGAGTCTCCACAAGTCAGCAAAAAGGGCTGATTTTTGCGACTCGGAATCAAGTCACCTGACTCGAATTCTCATCCCTGGCTACATCATGTATTTGTATAATTAGTTATTATACATAATGAAAATATTAATTTTGACTGTGGCTATGCATAATTTGAATTCAGATTTGGCTTTCTGAAGATCCGGTGTTAGCATATTCATAAAAAGGTTTTTTCCCACATTTAGATTATGAACAGTGGTTTGTATCCAAACTTTCACTTGCATAAACAGACAATTTCTGTTTGTGCAAAGATGGGGAAATGATTTTCACCTCAGTCTTTGAGTGATTGAGTCTGAATCACCTCAGGTGATTTTGCAGCCTTTTATACCTATATAGTCCTCTCCTTGGACACCCCCAGCAGATTGTTGGCAGGCTCAGAGGGTTGCTGTGTTGAGAAGGTAGCGGTGGTTTGCTTCTGCAAGTTTCTTTCCCTTTACATTCCATAGGATACAAGCAAATAACAAGTCTTTTTGGGGGGAATGGAAAGTGGGTATTCATTTTTGTTCACATCTATCTTAATTAGAATTTTGAACATAAATTCTGTTTCAAAACTAAAATTTAAGAATATGTAATCCTTTTTTTTGGTATCTTCAGGAACTTATTGATGCTAGTGAACGATTAAAGACCCAAACCAAAGAGCTGAAAGATGCACACAGCCAACGGAAGCTGGCCATGCAAGAATTTTCTGAGATGAATGAGCGACTTACTGATTTACATTCACAAAAACAGAAACTTACCCGTCAGGTCAGAGATAAGGAAGAAGAGATGGAAGTGGTGATGCAAAAGATAGAAGGCTTAAGGCAAGAGCTACGCAGAACAGAGAGAATGAGAAAGGAAGTAAGTCACATTGGAACAGGGACTATAGAAAAAGAATTTTCTAAAAATAAAGCTTGTATCCTTGTCTTTTAGTTATTTGAGAATAATGGACCCCTTGTGCATTTGTTCATAATTCTGTCTTCTAAGTTCGTCTACAAAAAGTTGCATTTTTCAGTCTGAGGGCTAGAAGATTAAAATGTATTCAGTAAATGTGCTCAGTATTCTGATGGAGAGTGACTAAACTCTAGGAAACTGCTTTGATACCAAAGTTGCTAGCTATATAGTTAATTGGCAGAAGGCAAAACGAGTATTTTTCTCATAGACCCCTTTTGTGAAAGAATTGAAGAATTGAGCAGAATTGAAATGACCAGAATTGAAACCAGGCATAAGACATATTATTTATGTGTTGTAGTGAATGGGTTTTAAATAGTTTTTGAACGTATGGTTTTGTTTTTTACAAAAATGAGAAGTGCAGAAAGCGGTGCTATGTGTTATTATTTCGTTATTAATGAAAAATCACATCTCTACCTATAACTATGGAACCTCTCTGTCTGATGGCAAAGTTTTGTGAGTATTATTACTTATTATAGATGTAATGTTATGTCATCTATGATACGTGAATAAATCATTCACAGATTTTTGTATGTAATAGATTGTTTAAGTAGTATGCAAAAAAAAAATCTGAGTTTTTAAAGGATTATCTGCAGCTCTTAAATGAAGATGGTTAGAGGATGCAGTTGCATTCTAAAGCATCTGCTTGCCATGAACTGGAGGCTAAGAAGAAGATGAAATAAGTTCTTTAATAGGCTGTTCTAAGAAACAAGTAAGTGTTCTTAGAACAGTGTATTAAATACTTCACTTATTATTTATTTACAAGTAAGTTTCATGGAGGTGAGTAGAACTTTTAAGTAATGTGATTGTGATGCTGATTGCCCTTCTTCATAAGTATCTCCAATATATCACAGTTAAGTACAGTTTACTGAAGTGAGTTGTTTCTGTGATGCATTATTGAAGAAAACTAGAGTTCGAAACAATTGTTACAATTTTAACAATTATTTTTGTAGCTGGAAGTTCATGCTGAAGCTGCAGCTGCTGAGGCATCCAAGGACAGGAAATTGCGTGAGCGAAGTGAGCAGTATTCTAAGCAGCTGGAAAATGAGTTAGAAGGACTAAAGGTTCGTTTATGTTGACTTCAGCTAATAGCTGCCTGTTAGAACTGAAAAGTCACTGTCAGACACAGGGCAAAGGGGTAAATAAGTTAGAATACCATTGTCCCTGGCAGTGAAAGGAAAAACAAAACTCTTTCACATCTATGAACTTGTAACAAGTGTCTGCTTTTGTGAACATCCAGTGTGTTAGTACAAATTGCGGCGGCAATAAAGAAGGCCAATTCTATGCTAGGGATCATTAGAAAAGGTATTGAGAACAAAACGGCTAATATTATAATGCCGTTGTACAAATCGATGGTAAGGCCACACCTGGAGTATTGTGTCCAGTTCTGGTCGCCGCATCTCAAAAAGGACATAGTGGAAATGGAAAAGGTGCAAAAGAGAGCGACTAAGATGATTACTGGGCTGGGGCACCTTCCTTATGAGGAAAGGCTATGGCGTTTGGGCCTCTTCAGCCTAGAAAAGAGACGCCTGAGGGGGGACATGATTGAGACATACAAAATTATGCAGGGGATGGACAGAGTGGATAGGGAGATGCTCTTTACACTCTCACATAACACCAGAACCAGGGACATCCACTAAAATTGAGTGTTGGGAGAGTTAGAACAGACAAAAGAAAATATTTCTTTACTCAGCGTGTGGTCGGTCTGTGGAACTCCTTGCCGCAGGATATGGTGATGGTATCTGGCCTGGATGCCTTTAAAAGGGGATTGGACAAGTTTCTGGAGGAAAAATCCATTATGGGGTACAAGCCATGATGTGTATGTGCAACCTCCTGATTTTAGAAATGGGCTATGTCAGAATGCCAAATGCAAGGGAGGGCACCACGATGCAGGTCTCTTGTTATCAGGTGTGCTCCCTGGGGCATTTTGTGGGCCGCTGTGAGATACGGGAAGCTGGACTAGATGGGCCTATGGCCTGATCCAGTGGGGCTGTTCTTATGTTCTTAGTGCTGTCTTCCGAGGGTGTGTGGAAAGACCCGCAGATGCCTCCACAGGGCTCTCCAAGGCTGTGATTAACTAAAAATAGTGATCTGAAACCACTTCCTATTTTCAATCATGAAACTGAAAGTGGTTTCCAATCACTATTTTTAGTCAATCACAGGCTTGGGGAGCCCTGAGGAGGTGTCTGCAGGGCTCCCCACACACCCTAGAGGCCAGCACTTGTGGAAGTAAGTTGGGAAAAAAGCCCCCTTTGTCCCTGGTAGCAGCTCAATCTTGAGGATCACGTTGCTGCCTTTTCTCTCCCCTGCAAATACTTAATAGCAGTTCTCAAACTACTGGAGAGTTTGGAAACCACTGCTCTAGGGGATTAGGAAGCCCTGAGGCAGAGTTATAAATTCAGTATACAAATTCAGCAAATGAAAAAAAACAGCAACTTTTTTTTCCAATTTGTTGTACTTAAACAGAATACTGGAATAAAAGACAATTATTAGTACTCTTGGCTATATAAAACTCAAGCTAAGTTTAAGGAATCCATTCCTTGGTATAGTGTAGTAGAATGTCTGTCCTGTCTATTTATTTAAATTATCTTTAGTTTATGAGTTTCTACTTTTCTTTGTTTAAAAAAAAAGAAAACAAAAGCCTAGTCACACACACACAAGCCTAGTCCGAAACAATTTTGATACATGTATATTTAATTGCCATCAGTTGCGTTTTCACTGTATACCATTATATAAATGCGTATACACCCAGATTGGGTTATTCTTGAATGCATGTTTTCATCGTTCATGGAAGCTAATTTTGAGATGTCTCTTTTAATAGCAGAAACAAATTGGTCGCTCCCCAGGGGTCAGCAGCATGGAACATCAGCAAGAGATCACCAAATTAAAGGCTGACTTGGAAAAGAAAAGCGTTTTTTATGAGGAAGAGCTATCCAAACGAGAAGTACTACATTCAAACGAACTAAAGAATCTGAAGAAAGAACTGCGTGATGCAGAGAGTCAACAACTTGCTCTCAAAAAAGAGATCATGATCCTGAAAGACAAGTTAGAAAAGACAAGGAGAGAAAGGTACATACGAGTTATTTTGCTTGTTATTTACGTACATACTCTAAGTTATTTACATAATTATTTTGCTAATGGTTACACGTCCATTTGAAAAAACCACTGTTAGGAGGTTTTTCCAAAACAAATGCTGGAGTTGGAAATAAAATGAAATGGCTAAATTTTAAAAATGCAATATCAATGTTAACTAAATCTTCAACTTTGAGAATACTAAGTTCAGAATAAGTCCCATTAGAATCAGTGGAACTTACTTCTGACAAAGTTGGTGAGGATTGGGCTTTGAAGTCATTAAGGTACAGCTCAAGATATTGAACTGGAGTACATTCTGTACCCAAGAGTTCATAGCTAGTACCAACAGTTTTAGCTCTTTATTTCTGGCGACCAGCAAGTCCCAGCGTTTGTTTGGTGCCCCATCCTTTTTCCAAGGAACTCCACATGATGTACATGTGGTCATTTGGTTATATTCTTGCACTGCTGGCTGTCCTGGCCCCTGTACTGCCTAGGGTCAGGACCCCAGGGTGTGTTCGTCTGTCTGGCCCCCAGCTGTTGAGGGGTCTTCGGAGAGCCAGGGAGTTTGTAATTCTGTTGTGTTGTCTTGTAGCTTCCACTCCTGTTGTTTGTCTTTGACATGAACAAGTAATATGTCAAAAATCAGACAATGCTTATATTTTCTGCTAGTGCCAGAACAGACACTTAAGGTATCCTTAGGCTGCTCTCTCCCAGACTTCGTCCAGTGCAAACATCTGCCATCAGTTCATTCTAGGCACAAGGCCTCTTTATCTGGTCTGACAGGATGATTTGCTTTTCTGTTGTGCAGTGGAAATAAGTGGCACTGAGAATGCCCCTAGCTATATTTATCAGTAAAAGGCAAGTTAATTGTACTGCATTGGCTTATAAATATTTTAGTTCTTAGAGTAGGTTGTGAGCTCCCTTTAGATACGTTGAGAGGAGATGCCAGGCTTTTCAGAATAGAGCCCATATCATCAGAAAGCCCAAAAAAGGTATATGTTGTCTTAACCAGGACACTAAAGAAGATGATGAACAGCAGATCTGTCTTATTATGAAATTACAGTAAGGACAATGCTGTATGTTACTTGTGAACAGAAGCCCTCAGTTTCCATTTTTTGTGCCTAGGAATAAGAATTTTTGTAATCGCTGCCCCTACTTCAGTAAAGTATGATGCACTGCCTTATAACCATGTTATTGACTAAGGGTGCCCTGCTACTATTACTGTTAAAATTTTTCTCCTAGTAATACCACTCCACAGCTAGAGGTAGTGTGGGAATGTAAGACAAATATGCTTAAAACATCAGATACACATGGCTGTGACTGCAGAGCAGAACTGTAATGCCTTTATGCAAAGAAGGCTTGTTGTCTTGCTCTTTTAAAGGCAAACTTTCGGAAGCTTCTAAACTATAGCTGCATTGATACTGGACTTTCTGTTTATTTGTACAGCAGATGTAGTAGTTTACTGCATGGCCAAAAATAACTGTGCAGATTTTATAAACTATCTTCATAATAGCTTTCTTGAGAATCTTGCCCTCCGTTTGATAAAATGACAGTCCAACGTCTTGCGATTGTAGAAATTGTAAGAAAAACTTTTTTTTTCATCTCCTTAACAGAAGCCATGTTTGCAATAGCTTTTGGTTGGAATGTGATTTTGGGGGGAGTGTATGTTTGTTATTTTTTCACCTCCTTGATAGAAGCCATGTTTGCAATAGTTTTTGGTTGGAATGTGATTTTGACGGGAGTGTATGTTTGTCTGTATGTGAAGAATCCTTAACCTTAAAGCAGTTTAGACCTCTTGCTAGGGTTTGTGATCAGACTATTAGGGTCCAATCCTAACCCCTTATGTCAATGCTTTCCAGCACTGATGTAAGGGCAATGCAGCTCTGAGGGAAGGGAACAAACATTCCCTTACTTTGAGGAGGCCTCTGTGAGTGACACCCAACTGCAGCATGCAGCACACATCCCATTGGCTCCGCTATGCCAGTGCTGGAAAGCACTGACATAAGGGGTTAGGATTGCGCCCTCAGTGTGTGAGAGCTAGTGTCATGAAATGGTTTGGCATATATGGATTATATCAGGTACAGTTTTGGAGGTTTTGAATGATTAAATATGTATCTGTCAGTGATAAGGATTGGTCTCCTCGATGTATAGAACTGTATTATTCTTTGCTATTATGTTTTCTCCACAAGAACAGAATGTTTAGAAGATGATGTAGCATAATGTCTCTGAGGCTAAGCTAAAAATTGTGAACTCCCGGTCTAAATCTTACCTCTGTCATGAATTTGCTAGGTGGACTTGGGCCTCAGGTGTATGTTGGGGGTAAGATTTGCTTGACAGATAGGGTCATTGTAAAGATACTGTGATAATATATCTGAAGCGCTTCCTTAAAAGCAATATAGTCAGGTTTCATTATACACATGTGTTATATTTGCATGAATTCAAGTTATATTACACTCAGCAACAACAAGAGAGAATCAACAGTTCAAATAGTGCCCCACCATCCCATTTACTAAGTATGTGCTGAGTGAGCATGAGATGGGAAAAGAAATCTACTGTTCCCTCAGTTGTCTCAGTTTCCCCGTGTCTCTTGTAGTGTGATTTTACTTCTTAGAGCCTGTATATATTTCTTGGATTTTAGGTTGTTGCAGGTGTGCCCCCATATCCATGGGGGTTCCATTCTACATCCCCCTGCTGATACTGGAAACAGCAGATAAGAGCAAACACAAAACACATGGTTTGCAATCCCCCCATCATGCAAATTACTTCCCTGCATCTGGCTACAGTCTCTAGGCAGATGTCTCAGATGTTGCTGTTGCAAATGATGAGAGACAGGGATTGGCTGAATCAAGGTGGAAACTATCAGAGGCTGTGGTGCATGCTTGCATGTGTACTTATGGGCTAGGGGGTGTAGTTAAAGGAACAGTGTCCTTAATAGGAAGGTGCTGCTGCAGCCTGGGGGACAATGCTTAATCTCTTAAAACTGCTGAATCTGTGGCACCTAAATCTGTTGAAGGAAGGGGGGGGGGAGCCTGTCACTGGGAGATTAGAGGCTGATCATCAAGAATAAGGGATTGTAAGTGGAATGCAGGGGGGAGAGAGCGCTCTTCCCAACTTGCCCGCGTCTCTCCCTGGACAGCTGAAGTTTCCCTGCAGTCCCTGAAGAAAAAGAGCAAGACAGCAAGCGAGTAAGCTGTTCCCAACTTGCCTCACTCTCTGACCTGCTGTTTGCTGTTGCCTGGGTGACCCCAGCCAGCCAGGAGGTGGGAAGAGGGGCAATCTTTTTACTCCAGTCCCGGGCAGCCAAAGGAGATCCCGCAACTCAAAATGTCCCTGGTGCCTTTAAACAGGGACTTCCAGTTTTTACTATTTTTGTGGTCATGATTTTCGACCTTCCAGAGGCCTCAGAAGGCCTTCTGAAGGCCTCCCCAGCCCTCAGACAGTCCTCCAGATGTGACCGAAGCACGTCACAAGAGGGTTTGGGGCCCCAAATCCACAGATTCAGTTCTCCTTTCTGGAATGGAACCCCTGTGACAGCACCAGAACCGGGGGGCATCCACTAAAATTGAGTGTTGGGAGGGTTAGGACAGACAAAAGAAAATATTTCTTTACTCAACATGTGGTTGGTCTGTGGAACTCCTTGCCACAGCATGTGGTGATGGCATCTGGCCTAGATGCCTTTAAAAGGGGATTGGACAAGTTTCTGGAGGAAAAATTCATTACGGGTTACAAGCCATGATTTGTGTGTGCAACCTCCTGATTTTAGAAATGGGCTACGTCAGAATGCCAGATGCAAGGGAGGGCATCGGGATGCAGGTCTCTTGTTATCTGGCGTGCTCCCTAGGGCATTTGGTGGACCACTGTGAGATACAGGAAGCTGTACTAGATGGGCCTATGGCCTGATCCAGCGGGGCTCTTTCTGTGTTCCTATGACATCACACCCAGAAGTGATTAAGGCTTTGGTTTGAAGCCTAAATTGAAGATGTCACTTCTGGCCATGACATCACTTCCAGATTAATGACATCATTTCTGGTGGGTCCCAAAAGGCTGTCATTCTAAAAAGTGGATCCCGGTACTAAAAAGTTTTAGAACCATATCACTACCCTTTGTGCACTCAGTGACAAACACCTGCATCAAACTGTTCACAAACATAAGATCCTTCAGTTGAGGAGGTAGACCTGCTTTGCATGAAAAAGGACCCCCAGGTTCAATTCCTGGCACCACAAATTGGACTGGAAAAGACCCCTGTCTAAAAACCTGGAAAGCCTCAGCCAGTTAGTGCAAATGTTAGTGCAAAGAGTAGCTTGTACCAGAACAGCTGCTTTCTTTCCTGTGCAGTTGTGTATTAATTGCTAAGGTGTCTTCATCCTTGTTTCTAAGGATCTTGAACTTTCTCTTCTATGAATGAATTGTACAATGGCTTCTGTTGTTGCTGTTTAGCATTAATATTTTGCAGGGCAATCCAATATATGTTCACCCACAGCTAAGCCCCATTGTGTTCAGGTAAATGGGTATGGATTTATGTCTTAGTTTTAACAGTGTTGCTGTTATGATTCTGCTGGCTTAAAATGGTATGTTGGTTTTATTTTTACTCATTTTCAAAGCCACCTTTGGCATTATAAACAAGAAGAAAGGAGGTTAATTACTGAAAAGGATCATTGTGAGAACTAGGAAGAGAAACAGCCTGTCAAATCCTTTATCAAAAGAACGTGTGGTTAAGATAACTTGACTGACAACACAAATGTTGAACACTGGTGGATAGTACACGCTACCACTGCTGCCTAAAACCTAGTTTGAATCTGTTATCAAACATATAGGAGTGTCCTTTTGTCACCTCAGCTTCTTATAAAACCACCAAATAAACAAGCTAATGAGGCAAGATTACACAGACCAACACACATCTTGCTTCCCTAAAAGTTACACCAATTCCAGGGTATATTTGGGGTGCTGATTCCAAACATGGCATCCATTTTGCCCTATCGTGTCTAGTTTTGGAGATATAGTATAGCCTCTTTAGTGAATGGTTCAAGCAGCTTCCTCATGAGGAAGCCTACACCATATGTACTTTCCTCCCATTGTGAAAACAATTCTCTTAATGGTGACACAGTCTTTCAAAGACATACAAAACTACCTATTCTTGCTTTGCTTTATTTTGAGAGCAGAATATCAACATACTTCATATACTGTACAGGAGTCAATCAGTTAAGGTTCAGTTAAGGTATTTTAATTCCTGATAATCAAAGTCCAATTCCTTAATTTTTATTCAGGAGCAAATCTCACTAAAATTGATTGTACTTCCTCCCATATAAACATGCATAGGGTCTGAAATGTTGGGTTCTGGTATGTGTTCTGATTTGTGTGTTTTTAATTTTTGACCCAATAAACAACTGAAGTGTATGGGTAGATGAGAAGTGTTTCAGGAACAGGGATTGAGAAGATGGAAACTTTTGGTTTCCTGTATGCTGGGCCTAGGAGAGGGGGGTAAAGGGGGTAATTTGTACCAGGGCCCCAGGTCTGAAAGGGGCCCTGGAGCCAGAGGAGGGGTCCCTGAGTCTTGCAGGTTCCAAAAGCTCAGCCTAGCCAACTCGCCTCCCAACCTTCCCCGTTGTCCCTGTGTGCTTTCCATTTAGCCAAAAGAAGGAGCCCTCCACTAAAATGAACACCATGATGACGAGAAACAATGTTAATTATTTCTCCTTAACTGTATTGTTAATTCTTTCTCATCTACATTATAGCATAAACAAATATGTTCAAATCAAATGTACTTTCGTATCCTTTATTTATTCATTCATTCATTCATTCATTCATCCCCCCCCCCCCCGTTGCTGCCTCCTACCTTGTTTACCCTTTGGAAAGGGACCCAAAAGAAACTTTGTACACCCTTTTATGTTCCTAAGCTCCTTATTTCTTAACCAGTATTATGAGTCCCCACAATGCAGTATGTTCACCTCTGATATTCCTCTGTGTACTATTGTTTACCAGTTTTATTTTGGGGAAGCTGCCTCCACTACAGTTTCAGCTGAAGTTTACCACCAGCATAAAGCCTGACATTGCATCTTTCATCATTATGTCATTTAGCATCACAAATTCAAATTAAAAGCTACTTCTAGACAAGCTGTGAATGAAACAGCCCATACTAGGAAGAATGAAAGTACTAAACACATTGAAAAAGACAAAAATGTAGCCCAGTGCTTAATTAAAGAATCTTGATCTGTTTGAGAAGTTAGCTCAAACCCACATCTCTGTCATAGCTGTGAGACCCATTATCCATTCCCCTGACAGTTAATGCTTTAATCTTTTTTTTGCCTTTTCCCCAGATTGTTCATCATTTGCATGGAATCTCTTGGTCAGGGAAGAGGGATAGGGTGGTGTTGAGTTACAGAAGTAGAGTTTTAACAGCAGTGATTAATATGCTACATTGTTAGAAAGAAGTATTATGTTTCAATAATAGCAACACACACACTTTGAGAGCCGAGTCTGACATTACTGTGCTGTATTTCAAAGTTCTATTGAAACAGTAAATGGATTTCACATTAGGAATAGGAAATTAAAACCAGAAATACTCTAACCTTGTTTCATTATAACTGCTCAAATCGTAACTAATAAATATTTGCGGACAGCCTTGCAAAATGGTTGTGAATTCCTTTCGTAATTTCATCTCAGACACTGTGAGCCGCAGTAAACATAATGATGGGGATTCCCAAATCGTGGCTAAGACATTGAGAGCTGATGGTAGCATTGCAGCCCCTTTCCAGCCCCTTCTGTAGTGTGAGTTTCTACCTCTTTCTCCTGTTGCCTTTCACTTTGGTTAAGCGTTCCATCAGCTATGGAATTAACCAGGAATATCCAAGGAATTAAACAGGTATAGGGAAGCAAGTGAGGTCTAGAAGATAAAGATGAACAGCTAAGCATACTTGAGTTATGTTTACAAGAGTGATTTCAGCCTCTGCATGATCTCTGCTTTAGTGACTGGTTTAGTGGGGGGGAGGAAGGAGCAGTGTGGTGCTTCATGGGGGAGTTACCTTGATTGAAGCAGGAAAGAGTGGGGTTATGGTTGATTCAGTCACTGGGTAGCAAGGCTTGATGCCTTGAGGAAAAGGAGAGTGGGAGGAACTATAGGGATTGGAAGGCAGAAGAGGAAAGTAAAGCTTGAAATAGTAGTCAATATGTTAATTTCCTCAAAGCTGTTGTAACTTCCAGACTGCACCCAGAGTGTCTGGTCAATTCGTAAGATATTGGGGAACCCTGTGCAAATAAAAAACAATTAACCCCAAATTTCAGTAACTTGGAGTTGTTCTGACGGTTTTTAGAACTGAAAATTTTGGTGTTTTTATGCACACATACAAAACTCATTCTTATCACTATTTGTCTTGTAGAAATCATTGCTGTTTGGGAATTCATTCAGACGTTCCATTTTCAAGTTTGAAATAATAATTGTAGGAGAAATCACCGTGTCCTATACTGAGGGCTTTGTCCTCTGGGCTACACCATCTTTTTGTATCACCTTGTGAAATAGTAGAGCCCTTGTACCCAGAAAGCAATTTGTGTACGGAAACAAAGAGAATGAATGTTACAATATTTAAATTCATGTTCTCCAGTGCCCTAGTCTAGAATTACTTCCCAACACATAAGGGAGTTATCTGCTCTCCTTTTCCTTGTCTCCAGCATGTAGCAGTGCATTAGAACAAGAACTGTACAGAGAGCCATCTAAGTCTCCTGGAATACCAATCTGACTCTCACTCGTGGGGTTTTCCAAGTTGTTGACTTTCCATTAGTTACTGTTGCTAAATGCGCATGGCTCAAGTTGAAGCAGATATCATCTTGGGCCTGGTAAATTGACCTGTGTGTGTTTCAGACATTTGGGTTTTCTCATAATTAGACCAATGTTATTAACCTAATGGGAATCTTCATGCATGGAAATTTTACAGACCCAGGCACCATATATGGCCACTTTTTCTTTTGCATTGGCTGAGCTTCAGAATTGCAGAGATAAAAATGAATAAGCATATTGAATTAGAACGTTCATCTTTTAACTGTGAATGTTTGGGATTCATGGAAACTGTCTCATAGCATTAAAACAGGATTGGGTGTCATCCAGACACTTCAGGCCTGCCTAATTCCAATTGAAATTAATGGGATTTTTAACTGTGTACTTAAATCTCATTGTTTCAATGAGATTTAGGCATGTTTAACTTTCACTGGTGTGCACCCAGTGTGTTTTGTTCTGATAATTCATAAATTTTAGAAGTCAAATTAAAAATGACTGTAAGATATAAGGGCAAGTGTGTGCTGACTGGGACTCTGATAATTCCACATTAAAGCTAAGTTAATTTGTATAGTGCCGCATGGAGCACTTTGGTTCATCACACTGAAGGTAACTGGATAATCAAGTTATTTCAGTTTCAGTGAATGTATGGATTAGTGCATAATACAGTGGTGCCTCGCATAACGAAATTAATCCATTCCACGAGTCCTTTCATTATGCGAGTTTTTCGTTTTGCGAAGCGCGTTTTCCCATAGGAATGCATTGAAATTTAATTAATGCGTTCCTATGGGCAAGAAAAGTCAGAACAAAGTCAAATTTGGTTTACAAAGTGTTTATTAAGTGCTCTTTAAAGGTATACATACTGTACAGAGGATTTCAAAAACGGGGAGGGGATGCTGTGTGGGAGCTTGAAGGCTGTAATCCTGTGCACACTTTCCTGGGAGTAAGCACAATGGGACTTACTTCTGAGGAGACATGCACAGGATTGTGCTCTAAGCTGGGGAGGACAGAGCAGCTGGACTCAATTGCTTGCTTTTGCCGTGATCATGGAGGGAAACGTGAAGGAAATGGGGCAGTGAGAGGGTGAATGAGCGATGGGGGGGATGCTGAGTGGAGAGTTTGAAGGCTGTAATCCTGTGCAAACTTTCCTGGGAGCAAGCACAATGGGACTTACTTACATAAACTGACATGAAGTTCCTCTTCTTACTAGGGTGGACGGGATCATAAACTGACATGAAGATCCTCCCCTTACTAGGGTGGACTGGATCATAAAGGGACATGAAGATCCTTCCCTTACTAGGGTGGACGGGATCATAAAGGGACATGAAGATCCTCCCCTTACATAAGAACATAAGAACAGCCCCACTGGAGTAGAGTGCAGTACCATTCCCCACCTGGAGCATAATTAGAGTGTGCAAGCAGCGTCCCCAAACTCAGAGGTGTCCTGACGTCCTGCTGGACTGGCACATCCTGTCTTTGGGGGCCAAGCTGGTGGAAGAGAAAGCGAAAGGCTCTTTCCTCTTTTGGGTTCCAAGCTAGCAGACAGGACAAAGGCACAGTGGTTTGCCTGCCTTCAAGTAAGGAAAGTCACAAATGGGAGGGGGGACAGCCCAGACTCCAGAGAAAGGTCTGGAGGCCATAGGCCTCCATCTAGTCCAGCTTCCTGTATCTCACAGCGGCCCACCAAATGCCCCAGGGAGCACACCAGATAACAAGAGACCTCATCCTGGTGCCCTCCCTTGCATCTGGCATTCTGACGTTGCCCATTTCTAAAATCAGGAGGTTGCACATACACATCATGGCTTGTACCCCATAATGGATTTTTCCTCCAGAAACTTGTCCCCCTTTAAAGGCATCTAGGCTAGACGCCAGCACCACATCCTGTGGCAAGGAGTTCCACAGACCACAGTACTAGGGTGGACGGGATCATAAACGGACATGAAGATCCTCCCCTTACTAGGGTGGACGGGATCATAAACTGGCATGAAGATCCCCCCTTAAGACAAACCAAAACAAAACAAAACAAAATTCATCTTGCGAAGCACGGGTCATAAAAATTCGTTGTGCAAGTTACCAAACTTCGCAAAACACTTTCGTTCTACGAGTTTTTCGGTGCGCGAGGCATTCGTTATGCGAGGTACCACTGTATTCTCTCTTTGCTACTATACATTTCAGTCCTTATGTTGTTCATCAGTTCCACTGGTTTGATTAATGTTGAATATTTCCATGTACAGAGGTGATTGATTGTATTTTACATTCTATCTTAGCCAAAGTGAAAGAGAGGAGTTTGAAACAGAGTTCAAACAGAAATATGAACGGGAGAAGATCCTGCTGACAGAGGATAACAAAAAGCTTTCCAGTGAGCTTGATAAGGTGCGTGGTGTTCATGAATCTAAAATACTGAGCCAAATATGTGGAGAATTGACAGTTGGAGAATATTGTGGGGATGCAATGGGCAATGTTTAAAAATGTAATTTGGATAACTAATTTCTGTACTTGCAAACATAATGAATTTGATTCTGTGCAGGTTGCTTAAAATAAATGCTGCTGTGTATAAGTCAGTCCAATTCAGAGTTCATACAACAAACAAGGTAGTTATTTATTTATTTATTTATTTTTCACATTTTTATACCGCCCTTTCTCCAAAGAGCTCAGGGTGGTTTACACAGCTGCTCCTCCCTTCTTTCTTGTCCTCACAACAACCCTGTGAGTTAGGTGAGGCTGAGAGAAAGTGACTGGCCCAAGGTCACCCAGGAAGCTTTGTGGCTGAGGGGGGATTTAAACCTGGATCATCCAGGTCTAAGTCCAACTCCCAAACCACTACACCACCCTGGCTTAGTACACAGTATGCTTGTATGTTGATTATTACAAGAGCCACATGGTGTTTTCTATCTCAGAAGATGCAAAGTTACTCTAGAGGTATGAGTAAAAGCCTGTACTATAATGAGAAAATTTAATTTTTTTAATTAATAAATTAAATTTATTAAATTAAATTTAATAATTTATTAAATTAAAGGTGGATTAAAGATAAAACATGCATGGTGAGACGATGAGAAGTACAATGTTTAGAAGTGGATAAAGAACACTTTTATATAAAGGATTCAATGAATAGAATAAAACACATTGTAGATTTGGATAATAAAATAAATGGGAAGGGATTTTTCCATGGCTTGCAGATATAATGTAATGGTAAGGGACGATGAGGATGATATTACTGTATTTTTCGCTCTATAAGACGCACCTGACCATAAGACGCACCTAGTTTTTAGAGGAGGAAAACAGGAAAAAAAATATTCTGAACCAAATAGTGTAATAAAATATGTCTCTCCGTTGCTCTGTTTCCATGTTCCTTAGCATATTTTACTACCTCTAGTTTAAAAGGAATTTTATATGCTAGCCTTTTCTGCCTTATCATCCTTGCACTGGTAGAATGAGGTACTGTAGTATTTTTCTGCAAGTGCATTGTCACTAAGCGCTGAACATTTGCATTACCATTGAGCGCCGGTATTTGCATTACAATTTGCATTTGCATTACCATTGCATTTGCATTTGCATTACCATTGAGCGCAGGCAGGACCCTGGTCAGGGGCAGAAGCACCTGCTAAGGAGGCTCTGCTGCCCTGAGAACGCCTGCAGCTTTGCAGTATTCGCTCCATAAGACGCACACACTTCCCCCCCCCCCCCACTTTTTTGGGGGGAAAAGTATGTTTTATGGAGCGAAAAATACGGTAAATCAAATTTGTTTTTTCAGAACCATAGGCTAAATCCGAATAAGAATAAAACAAAGATATTGTGCTTAGTAAGGACCCCTGTTTAGCGACAGGTGTGTGTGTTTGACAGAGAGAGAGGGAGAGAGAGAGAGAGAGAGAGAGAGAGAGAGAGAAACACTTTAAGCAACTATGAGAATTTAAATACAGAATCTGGGCAGAAATTTAATACAGATGAATGATCTAAAGCGAACAGATATGGTGAACACTCATTTTACATGAAAAAGCATCTATTAAGTTTCCATTCGAAAAGACATTTATGAGAAATGCAGATCTATATGGATGTGACACATGGGTGATGGGTGAAATAAAGGAAAAGAAACTGGGGAAATATGAATGGTGTTGGAAAAAATGTATAAGGTATACTGGAGAGAAAACTAAGTAAGAAACATTGCATAGAATTGGATGATCTGTGGTATGAAGATCAAGGATAATAGGTCATTTTCTAAGAAATGGAAGACAAATCTGAGATGTACTTGAAGGAAAATTATTATAACAAAGAATAAGTGGAAAGGGCTACTGCAAATACTATTACGTGAAGTAAATTGGAAAAAAAATAGGTAATTGTATGCAAAAAGCTTGCCCAAGACCAAAAATTGATTGAAACATGAGAAGAATTTTATGTGATAAGTGAAAGTTTTTGATGATAATGACAAGAGCTGTATGTTAGGAATAATTAATAATTAAACTGACTGTGCTTAACATAAAAACTTAAGGTGTTCAACTGGATTAGGCCAAAGACCCATCTATTGGTTATGAATTTTGTGATCTGTCTTGAGCTTGGAAAGGTAAATAAATTTCGTCTAGCATTTTGTTTTCCACAGAGGCCCACCAGCTGTCTTCTCCCAGTGTTGCTCCCCTGCAACTGTAATACAGAGGCACACTGCCACTGATCCTGGAGTTAGCTTATGGCTTTTGTAACTAGAAGCCAGTGTCTGTTATGCATACTATTTCAGCAGAATACTAAAGTTTTGTTCTGAGCTATGTTTCTTTATTCCTATCAAGCAAATTTTACCATCATCGCTGAAATACTGACTTTTACGAAACATTGCAAGGCAGCAGTGTTTGTTTAGAAGTAAATTACATCTAGTCAGTGGTTCCTAAACTGTGGGTTGTGAGCGACCCAATTTTTGGTGAGTTGCAAAACTGACAAGCTGATAGCGAACAAATAAAATATATTGAGAACATAAGAACATAAGAACAGCCCCACTGGATCAGGCCATAGGCCCATCTAGTCCAGCTTCCTGTATCTCACAGCGGCCCACCAAATGCCCCAGGGAGCACACCAGATAACAAGAGACCTCATCCTGGTGCCCTTATGGAAAGTGAGCCTTATGGAAAGTGAAATTGAGCCATATGCACATGTTTGTTTGTGAGTAGATGAACGTGCCTCTGTTCTTATCAAAGGCCAGGTGAAGGGAAACGTTCTGGGATCCAGTGAACATGGAGCTCAACAAATACTCCAGAAGGCAGTCCTCCCCCCACCATAGTAAAAAGGATAAAAAGATAGGTCTGAGCAGTTTGTAAATGAAACTTTTTTAAAAATTTTGTAAAGCTAGGTGGGTCCTGATAGTGTTTCTTTTTTTTTAAAGTGGGTCCTGGTGTTAAAAGGTTTGGGAACCACTGATCTAGGTTATTGTATTGGTAGGTGTACGTATTTTTAGAGAAACTACAAATGGTCAGTGTTGGAATCTAGAAAAGCTCAAGGGCAGTCCAGTGTTTGAATATTAATACTTATATAGACCTTACCCTGACAAGTGAGTACCCTAGCATGGTTTTCCTATCCAGATTTTACATTCGATAGCCAACAATGGAACCAAGCTGTGTGACTCATTCAACTGTCCTTGGTTATAGAGAAGCCATATGCACAATAGATACTCATTTATCTAAATCAATCATAGTATTGTTGATTTCACACTGCTGCTCCAGCTGTTCTGGTAATATAAGTTGTGAGGAGAAAAACAAGAGGGGCCAAATACCAGTGCTGTCCTCTTCTTTTATATCATGTTGTGCTTATGTTTCTTAATTCTAAAAGTGTATGATAAGCACAGAGGAAAGCTGCTTCATGTCCCCAGGCTAAGATCACATCTTCACAAAGATTAATCATGTCTTTAAATGTATACAGCTTACAGCCATGTACGAGAGACTAAGTATGAATAACCGACAACTGGAAGAAGAGATGAGAGATCTTGCTGACAAAAAAGAATCTGTAGCTCACTGGGAGGCCCAGATCACGGAGATAATTCAGTGGTAAGAAACGTCCTCTAATCCTGGCTAGCGCATAGTCTCATAATGTAAGGCATTTTCTAGTTTGTTCAAAGAAGCCTTAATTATCTGGTGTTCTGTTTTCAAATTTTAGAAACCTCCATCTCTCATTAAACTGTACAAAGGGACTAGTGGGTGTGGTTTATGACTTTGCAAGAATGTGACTGTAGTTACAACCATGAAAATGAGTTTTATTTCAATTATCACTATCCAGTAGCTTCACTAATTGTAGAATTCTCTAGAATAAATAGAATTCTCTAAAGTAGAATTATCTAAGTATTTATTTGTCACATTTTTAAACCACTCTTCCTCCAAGGAGCTCAGGGTGGTATATGTAGTTCCTTCTCTTCTTTAGTTCTCATGACATCACTGTAAAGTAGGTGAGATTGAGAGATAATGACTGCTCAAGGTCACCCAGGAAGCTTATCCACCTTAATGGAGAGCATAAAACTGACATTCTTAAGTGCAAAATACAAAGTTGCCTTCCAGTAACTCTTTCTAGTAACACTTCTGTAAAAATGACATTGCCTTGGTCCACAGTTGTTACATTGCTCTGAGAGGAGGCTGTGAATTTAGACGGTTAGAAAACAGATATTTTTGCAGTAATGTTGCATATGATTCAAAATGCTAAAATATAGCTCCTGAAACCAATGTGTACCTAAACATTTCCAGAGATCACTTACACTGATTAATATTAGCGTTTTGTAGCAGACTTATTTTTAAGCTGTTTGTGTCCATCTTATCTACTTTCACAGCAGCTGTGTCATTTAATGTTTGCATTAAAGTGAGAAAGAATAAACATAGTCTTTTTAGGGAAACAGCCTTAGCTAGGCTGTGACCTTTTATCCAATCTAACTGTATTGCCTCTTGGAATAACTTTGGCTCTCAGGTATGGTTGGTCAGTGTATGCTGGGCTCTGTAGTGAGCAGGCTACTCTCTTCTTCAGTGACACCCTAGCTGAGTATTCTGATACTGACTTAGGAGTCAGCCGGTCACTTTCACCATTCTGTCAATATTCTGCTGCATATACCAAAGGTAGGCTTTACCTAGGATATAAATACCTGTATAAAAATATGTAGTGAGAGCATCAGCCTGTCTGGTGACACTAACAGGAACAAAAAACCTTAACCAAAACTCCCTTGATCCCTGCTGAGATTAGCAGCTGGTTATTTGTCCAAATCAACCCATAGGACTTGGCAGCAGGAAAATTTCTGGGTCCCTTCAGTTTAAACCAACCTGTCATATTGGGGGGGGCACTCTCTCCCCCAAAAGGGAAAGAAGGTGCAGCCTAATTGACACTGGCTTGCAAAGATTTCTGCCAGGTCAAGGAAAAGCCTGGTGCTGTCCAGCAAGGAGAGAGTGAATTCCAGACTTGCCCTATCCCTCTAGTTCCAAGAGAGAGTTACAAGCTTATTCATCTACATTGTAAGTGAACTCAGTTCAGTTAGAAACTTTTTTTTTGCACTTTGCCTCTGATCTCATATATAGACTTTGACGGTTTGTCTTCCATTTTTCATTTTCCCCTTTATATGTCCATAAAGCTTTTCTTGAATAAACAACCTGCCTACTGTAATGCTTCATACTAGGTAGAGTGAGTGCCTCCTACTTCCTTGAGAATTATCCGGTTAGTGTTTTCAGAGTGGGTTGGGTGAGTGAAGGTTTGTGGGGTGGGGACTGGAAAGCAGATGTTGATCTCAGACATTTTCCTTTCTGCAGGTAATCCTGCATTGAGGTCTACCAGCTAACAGACCCCAGGCTAAGAGAAAGGTGCTGAGCATCAGTTAACTCTATGGCAGCATTTAACCCTATGGCAGTAACCTACTGGTTAACTATCACATGGTTAAAATAACTCTATCATTTAACCATATGGAGCAACCTACTGGTTAACTGTGTTTTTTAAAAGTGACTAAAGGGTTCACAGTGGTTTGCCTGCTCTTTCCAGTGCCATTCTTCAAATCATCACAGGCACTGAAACTCTGGATGAGAGCCAAACTCTGAAGTTTGTTTCAAAAAACTGTATATAGTTAAAATCCAAGGATTGGGGTCCATTTTCTCCCACTAAATGGATATTAAAATGATAAAGGGTACTTTCTCAATGGAAGGACAGCTGAAATTTTGTACATGTGTAATTCAACACACTCTGATCACTGGAAAAGTCTGAAAAAGGACATTTTGAACTGTAAAAACTCAGAACATGAAATCTGCTTTATAAAAATTGCCATCAGTTCAGCACAGATGGGACAGGAGGAGGAACTATGCTCAGACTTGCAGAAATCTCAGATTGATGGATTTGGATTGGCAACCAAGGATACAAGTCTGAAAATAGGATAAATGGAAAGGATTTGAAACATTCCCTTTTCTGAACAGATGAGAACTATCTTTGCAAGCTGTATGCACTTCCTCCAGGTTTTTTCAGATTTACTTTAAATTACCTTAACTGATTTCCCCTATTTTTAGTATTTATAGCCTTCAAAATTCTGTACAGTACTTGTAGTTAGTTCTTGTATTGTCCTGACATTCCCCTCTCCTTGCTCATATTCTCTAATGTTGCAGGTACAGAAAAATTGCAGGAATGTTTCACTGCTCTATTATTTGAAACACTTTTCAGTATTTATGAACTCTTGGGGGAAAAGAAAGCTTTGAAATAAAATCTCATTCTAAATTCTAACATGATAGAGATTGATTTTTGCAAGTTAGAATATCTTTAGCAGTAGTGTTTAAAATGACTTTCTTTGAGGAACATAGGAAATCACAATGCTGCAGTGGTTGACCACAACCCGATTTTTTGTTCCATAGCAGCCAAGAAGAGCCTTCAGTGAAAATGTGGGTAATGTAAAGATCAGATAACTAATTGCCTCAAGCCCTGAGGTTATTCAAAAATCATATAGCTGCTAATTGCCCTGTAAAGAGCTGAACTCATGCAGTTTACAGGCATGTGCAAATATAGGGAGATAAATGTTTGAGCATTTTTTTTCTAGTTTCCATTACTTGTATTATTTCTTTCTAGAGCTCCTTTTTGAAAGTATCATAAACCCAGGTGGGCCCCAATAAAGTATTATTTTAAAAAGTGGGACCCGGTTTTAAAATGTTTGGGCACCACTGCCCTATTGCATCTGGTTGTAAATTTCCTGCTGGATGATAAGAAAGGGTTTCACTATACTTAATGCAAATTTACTCATTTGCAAATGCAATAATGTTAGCTATCCATAAATATTTTATTATTAATTGTTTGCATTTCAAAAACTGTTAACAGTATGTTTGTTAACAGTTTGTTAACAATTACAAAACAATTAACTATTAGCAATTCCAGTTTGCACCTGTTCCTTCTTTATCTGACTGTTCCCCCTACAATTTTAAAATCAGTGAAAAAACTGCGCCCTTACCACCAAGACAACAGCATACCATTGTTGCCATCACCATCAGGATAAGCAGACTTCAGAACCCCAGGCTAAATAGTCAGGGCAACAACCAGAGAGTAGTTGGCTACTTCCACTGAGATTAGGTGCCAGGGGCCTGCTACAGCTTAGATTGATAAATCCTAGTATAACAGAGGAATCCTATGCATGTGTATTCAAAAGTAAGCTCAATGGAAGAATTTATAGCAGTGTTTCTCAAAATGTGGGTAGGGACCCACTAGGTGGGTTGCGAACCAATTTCAGGTGGGTCCCCATTCATTTCAATATTTTATTTTCAATATATGAGGCTTGATGGAATGTAACTGCATTTGGGAAAATGTTACAGACCTGTTCATTCAACAAGCTACTATGTATATTCTTTTAACAATGATAGTCAATGGGACTTACTCCTGGGTAAGTGTGGGTAGGATTGCAGCCTAGGATTGTTAAACATTTTACTGCTTGATGATGTCAATTCCAGTCATGACATCACTTCTGGTGGGTCCTGACAGATTCTCATTCTAAAGAGTGGGTCCCGATGCTAAATGTGCGAGAACCACTGGTTTATAGGATTGCAGCCTAAGTGGCAGCAGTGGTGGTGCTTGAGTCCTTATATGCTGCTTCTACCCAAGGATGACACAAAAGAAAAGAAAACCTTCTGCTCTGGATGAAACTATAGGTTGGGACTAATTATTTGCGTGGGTTTCATTCCAAGCACTCACCGGGATGGCAAAAAACGCACTATAGCAAATCAATTTAAAAAACAAAGTTTCTTTGCTCCATTGATTTTAAAACAGCCTTGCTGACCTTTGTGATGTAAGATAAGAGTCATTAACAAGACAATCCATCAATCAGTCCTCCTCCAAGAGTTTACAAAGAGCTGAGAGCTTACACTCAGTTCCTCCCTTCACCAATGCAAAGGGATCACCTTTCTTTCACATGCTCAGAGGGAAGGGACGGGTCCACTGGGGAGAAAAGGATTGATGGATTGTCAGCCAGCTGCCCTCTCTGTCTCTCCTTAAAGAGGCTATTGTTAAAGGACTATTCAGTTTTTTAAACTGATTTTAAAGGGATGGCTTTTTTCCCTTCTCCAGGGATCAGCACATTCCTTCTCATTTGCAGGGGCCATTTGTGTTGAGTCAAATCTGTGTATAAATAGGCTGGACCTGTATGTTGATGGTAACAGGTGAACACTATTTGCCAATCAGAGAGAAACTCTCTTATCTACCACTAAGTTTCATGGATCCCACTAATTCTACAATATTACTGTTTTGAGTCACTCATTTGATTGAAAACAACTAAATAAATACTAAGCAAGATAGAAAATGACAGTGTTGCATAATACTGAAAGATCACTGTCTTCAAAGATTACACTCTGGCCACACTGAAATAAATGGGGGCTGTGCGTGAGCATCAATAATTATGTCAGTTTACTCTGAGTCATAGATAGTTGGATTCAGTTCAACACCACCCAGTCAGAAAGACTGGAAGTTTTCATGGTGACAATTTTAAAAGTAACCTAAAAAATTCTTACAATTTGGTCAATTGTGAATTACTGTTGTACAGTCATGTTTAATTGTGTTAAGCTTTCATTGTGGCTTTCTTTATCTACTTCGTTATCTCTAACAACAATCTGACAAAAACATCTAACCTCTGCTTTTACCTCTTTTTTGCTTTTGTTTCTTGGCTAGGGTAAGTGATGAAAAGGATGCTCGAGGCTACCTTCAAGCTTTAGCCTCCAAAATGACTGAAGAACTAGAGGCCCTGAGGAACTCCAGTTTGGGTGCAAGAGCAACAGTAAGCCAATGATTTCCTTTATAATTCTTAATCTGGCTGTCAAGTATTATATACCATCAAAGACGGGTTAGAATAGGTTTTATCAACTGCTATGCCAGGGTAATAATAATAATAGTAATAATTTAACAAACAAACAAAAATACCTTGCAGGAGTGTTGTATCAGATTTGCCACAAATTTTTAGGAGTACTGGGTTGTGCTCAGTCCTTGCTGAATATGTAGCATACCTGTAAAACTGTAACCTAATGCTATGCAAAAATCATTTAGTGCCCTAAATTCTTGTGAACACACATGCTGCTTTCTCTTCCCTTAGAGCCCAGCTGGATATCTGAGATTCATAATTAGTATCTCCTGTTTTTTAAATTAAGTGATTAAAATCTGTGGGGAAGCCTGAATTAGGACAATAATTATGACACTGGAGGCGTTTCCTTGGCATTGTCATTTTTGCCATACAGGGCAAGCCACTGAAAGTGTTAAACATCCCTTCCTGTTCCACAGGAAATGCCACAGTCCCAGTTGGATTTTGGTGCTTCCACAGCTGCTGCTGTTCTTTTTAAAAATCTTGGGAGATGCATCTGCTGTCACTATGTCTAGTTGCATCTTTTTCTGTCTGTAATTAGTAGCATATGAACTGTCTGTCTTGCAGGCACTTGTTGCTATTGGTGATAAAATAGAAATGTATTTATTCCAGTTGAGATATACGTGCTTGTGTGAGAGGATGTTTCCATTAGACCACCAGTATAAACTTTTTTTTTGTCACAGGAAATTTCTCTTTAAATGCTTAGTTTTTCTGGTGAACAAGCCATATAAGTATTTGTTATTGTAATCCATGCCATAAATAAAATATTTCATAAAGCTACTATTGTCTGTACAAGTGTGAAGATATCAGTAGTTTTTTGTTTCTCAGAACAAAAGGATAATGTAATTGGGGAGGTGCCAAAACTCCTTTTGGAAGACTGATAGTCTGAAGTGTAACAACTCCTAGACTAAAAATAAATGTCCTGTCATTTTAGGACATGCCCTGGAAGATGCGCCGCTTTGCAAAACTGGATATGTCTGCGAGGTTAGAACTACAGTCAGCCCTTGATGCAGAAATACGAGCCAAACAAGCAATTCAAGAGGAGTTAAATAAAGTTAAAGCTTGTAATATTGCTACAGAATGGTAAGACAATGATTTGAATGGAAATGGCAGCTTGCTAGGATTTCTTCGTACAAAAGCATCCTGATAAATCGTAACCTATATTGCTTGCCAAAATGTGGCTGGACTGACACAGTAGTTCAAGCAAACAAGCAAGATCTTTTATAGTTTACAGTTCATTGAAAAAAATATTTTAGAATCTATAATTCCTAAGAAGCTTTGAGGATATTTATTGTAAATAGAATAATCAGAAGCATTCCTTTGACATTTCTGATGGATTAGTGAGATTGTCTGTGAGATAGTTTCCTTCCTTTATTCTTTGACCTCTTTTATTTAATTAGATCAGTGGTTCTCAAACTGTGGTTTCATGGCCCACCACAGCCAATTTTTGGCTGTTCGCAAAACTGATAGGGTAGATTAGACTATATGCATCAAGGGTTAAACAACCTGCTACTTGGGGAGCACTGTTGTCCAATCACTATTATAGCCACAGAGACTTGAGCAGCTGGTAAAGTGAAACTTTTTTAGGTGGGTCCCAATGATATAAAGTTTGGGAATCATTGAATTAGATCATTTGTTGAGTAGGGAAAGTGTCTCAAAGACAAATGCTAGTATTTTGTTTGTTTAATGCTAGTTATTCAATCATTATTATTGCAAAGATTTATTAGTATCTTATAAAATTGAAATGAGTAGGAAGACTCCAGCTCACATTTCCTATAACGAATTTCACTGATAAAACTGACATTTGTTTGCTAGCATATTAGAGTGTGATAGTCTAAGAGCCTAATTCTATTTCCCCCCACCAATGCAACAGTGCCAGATTGTCCACCACTGCCTCCTCGGGGGAGGGGGGGTTGTTATGGAGGTCTCCTCAGGGTGAGGGAACATTTGTTCCTTTACCTGGGGGGTTAGTTTCTGCAGTGGCAGAGTCTAACTAAACCTGTGTTAGCGAATTCGTTCCCAGACCTGATCTGCCCTCTGTCCCAGTTACTTCCGTATTCCGCCCAAACCCCCAACCCCCCCCCCCCCACTTCTCCCACCAACTTATTTACTTCAGCAGGGCCAGTGGGATCTGCTGATGCACATGGGAAGTCTCTGGCCTTTATGTGGCAATCCAGCAGCATGCACCTCAGTGTTGTTTGCAACTGCCATATAGACATAACCTTCCAACTTTGAATAAAGCACATTGGCAGAGCACCAATTATCCTTTTCTGCCATTTTTTTTAATTTTTTTTTTTTGCTGGAGAAAGACAACTTCAGCAGTTTAACAAACCACTGTGAAACCTAAATCAGCAAAATAATTTTGTGGAATCGCATCTGGTAAAAAATATAATACATACGATGTATGGTTCATCTCATGAATTGCACGATTGCAATGAAACAGTATTAAACAATTATCAGAGTTGGATTTGAAAATGAGAATCATATCTTTGCATTCCCAGGTGAAACGTTCATACTATTACTCACGAAACAGAAACATGTAAAACCTTTCATTCTCTTTCCAAAGTTCGTTACAAAAATAGAACTCTTTCCCCCAATGTTAATATTGTTTGTTTGGAAGTGCAACTTTGCTATCGTTGATGTGTTGCAAATGGTGTTCAAAACTTTACACACAGACCTTATTAACTGGATACTTCTCTATTTTGTTTGTTTGATTAAAGTAAACTACAGGAAGCTGATAAGAAGAACTCTGACCTGTTGTCAGAAATAGAGAGACTGAAAAAAGAGACAGAAGAACTCCGATCAGAAAAGGGTATGGAACTTGGTGTCCAATCCACTCCTCAGTCTTGGGTATATCTTATCAAAGAAGAATGTCCTCTTGCAGTGTGCTGAAAGTATTTGAATTCTGAAAATTCTGGCTCTTAAAATGTTGTCAGAGCTCCTGCATGATAAGATGTACCCACAGCTGTTATAAAAATACAGAAGCACATTTATCTTGTGTTCTCTTGGAGTACTTGAAACATAACTTACTTTTGTTCCAGTCCTGATGCTGTCAACTTTGTATATAGCAGTTACTCACTCTGTAAGATCTAGCAACACAGAATATTCTGTAGGAGTTATGTTATATTCCAGAACTATTTAACAGAAGGATGTTGACAGACCTAAATGACTAGTTACATCCTAGTCATAGGGTGTACTTCATGATCAAGAGACCATTTCAAATTATGGATCATTAATCATTCTAGACCACAGGCTGTTTACTCAAAATAGCCTTCTGCGGTTGGTGGAGCTTCTTCATTGTAAATGTTTTGTGGATTGCAACTGTAATTGTTTCGTTTACTTGAGAGTTCAAATATAGATTTTTGTATAGTTAGTTGGAGTTATGAAGATAGTCTTTGTGCTGTTCAGTTCAGTCATTGAATGGAGGAGTTGAATTATTCATTTCCTTTTACACCAGCATGGTATATGGTGATTGAGTTCACCAAATTTGCAGATGATTCAAAACTGTACAGGGTGGTAAAAACCAAAACAGATTGTAAAGTATTTCCAAAGTACCTCTCCAAACTGGTGAATGGACAACCAAATAACAAATGTTAGTCAATGTAAATAATTATAAGTTGATGCATACGAGGGCAAAAAATCCGAGCTTCGTGTATCCCTAATGATGTTTCAAGTAACAGTGATAAACCAGGGAAGAGATTTTGGCATCAATATAGGTAACCCAATGAAAAAGTTGACCCAGTGTGCAGCAGCTGTATAGAAGGCAAATCCATGCTGGGGTAATTAGGCACAGAATTGAGAATATGTCTGCTAGTATTAGAATGGCACTATGCAAATCTATAGTGCAGCCACATTTGGACTACTGTATGCAGTTCAGGTGGTCACAAATGAAGAAGGATATTTAGAGGTGAAAAAGATGCAAAAGAGGCTAACTGGAGCACCTCCCTCATGAGGAAAGGCTATAATGTTTGGAGTTTTTTTTAACTTGGAAAACTGCAGTTAATGACTGAGATTTGTAAAATTATATGTTTTGTGAACATTGAGAAAATACTACAGAAAAGTATTGAGTTACTTACACGTTCTGTGAGCTTCTGAGCGTCACAAAAGCCCACAGTGAGAAACAGTATTTCCTCTAGATCAGGGGTCTCCAAACCCTGGCCTGGGGGCCAGATGTGGCCCACAGCCAACCTCTATCCAGCCCGCGGCCAGCCTCTTGTCTCCTGAAAGCCTCTGGCCCACTTGGCCGCACATGATTGGAGCTGTTGTCTGGTTGCATCTGGAGGGTGTTCTAAGGGCCAGAGAGGTTGAATGAATGAGCCCATTCATTCATTTATTCACTCATCTAAGTTCCATCTCTAATTTATTTATATAAATTTTATATTTAAATTTTTTTTCTGGCCCTCTACACTGCGCCAGATATATGATGTGGCCCTCTGGCCAAAAAGTTTGGAGACCCCTGCTCTAGATTAGGGTGTCTCAAAAAATGGGGTGTGACCCAATGTCCTATGTGTCTGCCCTTGTGTCCAGTTGGCTCCAAATCGGAGCTCTCTGGACACAATTGGAAGGCTCAGAAAGCCTCTACAGGCCTCCAGAAGCAGCCAGAAAGTCACTTCCTGTTTACCCAGATTCATGAAAGTGACTTCTTGGTTGCTTCCAGAGGCCTGTAGAATATTGGTGCCAGAGAAGGAGGTGGGTTGCGATGCCCTCTACTGCAGAACAAGTGGGTTGTGGTGGGCGAAGTTTGAGAACCCCTGCTCTAGATAACTCCAAGTCCACTCCACTCAAAAGAGACAGAATTCTTTTTAAAAAATGCCCTTCTCAGGTTTTTCTACTGCTGCTCAAACCAACTCATTTGGAACCAAAGCTTGTATTCTCTCTACCCTTCCAAGATTACAGGAAGCAGCCCCTCTGTCTGTCCATTTCTCTTCCTGAAATGGAAAGCTTCAGCTTTTCATTGGAAATACTCATAGTTACCTCTTTGATTAGTAGCACTTAGGATTTAAGGAACCTGTATTTCTTGGAGTTTGACCTCTTTGAAACATTTTCCATTAATGTGCCTGGTGCTTGCTATTTTTAAATTCCTTGACAAGGAGATTGTAGGGAAGAAGTGTGGCCTTCCCCAGGGCAGCTATTTTGGAAAAGTCTCTCTGCCTCTTTTCTTTCCCTTGAGTTGCAGAACAAACCTGTACATTCTGAAGTGGCTGCAGAGATAAACCAAAAAGGGCAACTCATAGGTGTGAACCCAGATGACCATTTTCAAGAGTTTTGAAAAAAAAAAAATGCTGCTGTTTTCTAGGTGTAAAGCACCAAGACTCACAGAATTCTTTCTTGGCATTTTTGAATGCACCTACCTCTGCTCTGGATCAATTTGAAGTAAGTGCACAACTAAGTGCGTGTATTTGTTGTCATATCTCTCATGTGCATACAGTACTTGGTATATGGTTACTTTTACATTTAACTCACAGTTGTTACTAATGTATTGCAAACACATTAAGGGCACAATCCTAACCAGGTCTACTCAGAAGTAAGTCCTGTTTTGTTCAATGGGGCTTACTCTCAGGAAAGTGTGGTTAGGATTGCAGCCTAAGTTACTGATAGTGCAATACTGTGCATATCTACTCAGGGGTAAGTACTATTGACTTCAGTGGGACTTACTCCCAGGTAAGTGAGTATGGCATTGCTGCCTTAGGTTCATTCATTAAAACACTTTTTTGTTATATTCCATGTTCTCATCTTATAAGTAAAAATGACTGTGGCTTCGTTAAAGCTGAAAGTAGGTATTAGAAGTATTTATTAAGTTTTCTGAATTGTGGTAATTTTTATGCCATTACAGGTTGAGTATCTCTTATCCAAAATGCTTAGGACTAGAAGTGATTTGGATAATTTTTTGCATTTTGGAAGCTTGTGAAAGTTACATTTTTGCTGTGCACACCTTTTTTGGAAGGAAGCCCCACCTACTTCCCCAAGGTTTACTGCCAAGGAGCAGCACCCAGTGTATAAACCTTTTTGCTGTCCACCTTCATGCAAGTTCCTGAAGCAGTGGAGCATTTTTCCCTCCTCCCACCCTCAAGCAGTATGCACCAGTGTCCCGCCTCTCCTTTCATTAGATTAGGGATGGACAAACATTTTGGCAGGAGGGCCACATCATCTCTGACACTGTGTCGGGGGGGGGGGAATTTACACTTCAAATTTTAATAAATTTACATAAATGAATAAATGAGAGACAGAACTTCTATGAATGAATGGATTTTGCTGAGCTTATTTACAATGCACATGAAAACTATAATACAGGCATGTAGAACCACATGAGAACTATGAACTGTTTGCCACACACCTCTTGCACAGTGAAAACATACAGACCAAGCCAGAAACACATGGAGACATAAGTTGTTCAGAGACAATGGGGGTGGTGGTAAAATAATATCCAGGGAAAAGCAGAAAACACACAGAGACTATAAAAGGCCTTACTCTAACTTTGCATGCAGCTCGTGTTTGGTGGTCATGACCAGCATTCATAGGCCAGCTTGGGCTCCAGCAGTCTCTGATGGGTCAGTGACTCATTGGAGATTGGGTCTCCCTGCAGGCCAGATTGTGGGTGTCTGAGGGCCACAAATGGCCTTTGGCCTGGGGTTTGCCCAGACCAACAGTGAGTTCCAAAGCACTGTTTCACTCAGCTGGGCACAGGAAAGTGAGCACTTCACATAGGGCATTGAGGTGGGACAGTTTTGGATTTTGAAGCATTTTATATTGTAGAATTTCAAATAAGGGATACTCAAGCTGTATGTCTGTTTTTCTATAGAAATTTTTTAAGTACAGCTATCATATGTGCTAACCTAAGGTTTCTTTCGAATATGTAGTGAGGTAGAAGCCCTAGATGATTTCTTTGTTAGTTCTTTCCGTAATTTTTACTGACTTGGAATTAGGTGCCTAAAACAAAATATCTAATATTCATCAGGTTAATTAGATTGAAGATCTGATAAAAAATTGAAGGAGAAATCTTAAAATGGAGAAAAAATTACTTCCATTGACTGTTAAATAAAGCAAGGTGTCTATTTATATAAAATACTTAGTCACATTGCATTTTAAATTCTGGTTTGTACTGTTATCAGCAGAAACATAATATATAATCTACAGTAAACTGAGAGGGAAGAACAAGTTCAGGGCACTTAGATTGGACACTGGGCAATGGCCCATCGCTTCCCAGGGACCTCAGCCAGCCTACCTCTGAAGCTTCCAATCCAGGCAACATCAGCATGGGTTGCTCAGCTAAGCAACTCATACTACTCCTGCCTTCCCCATCTGTGGTGACGTAGGGACCTCTGAGGCAGCCTGCATGTGGGTGGAAAGGGCAGGAGAGGAGGTTCCTTGGGAACCTTTCCCTCAGTGCTTTGGGAAATGGAAAGGATAAGTAATCTTACTGGACGATGCCTCTAGTAGAGGTATCCTTCCTCAGCCAACATCTTCCAAAAGGAGAGCTGCATCTGAAGGAAAGAACAAAATGAAATAGAGGAACAAGTTGGGAGTACAGCGCTATCCAGTGAATGTTTCATGCAGGTGCTGTGTTCACTTTTGTTTTGTTGAAATATGTGATGCTTATTGTACAGGCTGAATAAGGATATCATGAAATGAAGTGTATATCATTTGATATAGTATCTTATGTATTGTAAATGGAAGACTTTTCCATTTATGCACAATACAGAGGAGATATTTGCAGGTCCTCCCTTTCTGCTGCCCTGCTCTGCACCATATGCCAGTGTCATCCCTTTCTAGAAGGCATCCAAACCCTGAGGAGCAGATTTTTATGCAACTTCAAAAAAATGTGGATCTGTTGAATTCTCCCCCCTTGTGCAAACATGCTTTCTATCTGCAAAAGAAATACTTAGAATGCAACCCAACCTATTTAATGTAATTAATAAGTAAGTGAAATAAAAGTCAATTACAAAAACCTTTTCATAAATTCTACTAAATCTTTTATTTCTTTTAGTCATTTTGAATCTCTTTACTTCATTTCTCAACAGTATGGCAGTGCCTGTTTTCATAAAACAAAAGTTTTCATCTATTTGTTTCTATTTCTTTGCTGCTCTGTGCATTAAAATAGGATTCCTTTTCTTCTTCATCATCCTCATTGATTGATTTTATGGATGACGTAAGTCTTTCACCTCTCAAACCAGCCAATTTCTCAGTAGAAAATAAACTACTGATTGGTTTGGCAAATTCATATAGTAATGCAGCCATTTTAACAATTTATATTTCAAGACCATGCAAGTTTCCAGAAGGTTTCTGTGCTTCTGATATTTTTATTTTGAATATATTTTTTCAGTACAATTACTTTCAATGGCATGGTTGAAGGCTTCCCCCCCCCTTTTATTTTACTGTAAAAAGATGCTGAGATGCATTACATGGCTTATTTGTTGAAAAGCCTCATACTCACACTGCCCTATTATTGTTAATGATATTATTTAGTCAAAAGTCAATCATTATACTGTAGTCTTTGTGGTTTTTTGTTTGTTTTTGTTGGGTTTTTTTGCCTTTTATTGTATTTGTTCTTGATCTATGCTATGAGTGCATTTTTATTCTTGTTTCGCTTTCAATCTGTTTTGTTTTGCTTTCAATCAGTTTATTTCCCCTCACATTAGTGATTTGGACATTTTTGGCTTCCCAGTCATAACTAAACATTGTGAGTTGTGTCTTAAAGACTCCTCCCTCCTGAGAAAAGAAACCTTAATTATACAAGCCATTTCTGTTTTTGCCTTGTTATATCGGACATCGGCAAAACCTTCTGGATTGGAAAACAACTAATGGATCATTTTTCAAACTGACTGCATTATTTTATTTTCTGTTCCCTCGTAGTGCTGTAGATTATTACCTTTCTAAAAATTAAGTCTTGTCTAAGAATATACATAGCTCACTCTCTTTATAAAATGGACTTATTTATTTTAAGCATTAATATTCCATCATTTATAGTCCATCATAAAATGATGCCCGCTGTGGCTGTCTGCAAAAAGAAGGAAAATCTCCCTAAATCTTTCTGTCTTTGCTACAATATGTTGGCTGTAAAGCTCTAATCCCAGCTTCTTTAAAATATATTAAATATAACTGTGTAGTAGACAAAATCTAGAAAGTATATTGAGAATGGTGAAGTAAAGAGGGTGTAGTGTATACTCATGTCTTGATAAATACCCTTTAAGTGAACAGTGTTAGTGTATATTGTGAACTAGTAGTGAATGTGATTGTGGTGTCGTCCTTGAAATATTCGATAATTACCTGTATTAAGCCATTTCTGCCCAAGATTGCATATATGCAACAGGGACGAAATGTGTTTACCTGTGGACTAGGCAGAAATGGGTTAACAAGGGGTGAATTAAAGGAATTTCTTTCTTAACTCACTTTAGTTGAACATCTTTCTTTCCAGTTTATTTCAGTGTGGTTCAAATGTGCTCTGGTTGAATGGAAATTTAGGCTAATTCAAGCTGACCCCTTAATATAAAGGTGATGATTTACTGATGGATTACTGAAGCCTTTTCTTGAGTGTTAATAAATGTTTGTTATCCTACCTTTTTTCACTGAACAGTGTGTGTTACCCATATTCACCTCCACAGAAGTTCCTTGTATTTAAAATCTTTTTAACAGAGGCAATTTTTTTCTTTTTTGTTTAATGACAGCGCTCAGCCTTAGCCCTACCTTGAGGCTAGGCTCTTCTCACCTTTATTATTGTTGTCTATTTACCAAGCTGTTGAAGGTGTTTTACAGTTGGCGCAATCAGCAGCATCATGCAGAAATTGCTTACACTTGTACATAGCCATAGTAAATCTATGTTGAGAATAACATTGCTAACATAGTACCATGCTCTCTAACCACGTTGGTAAAGACTGGCATGTCTTGGTTTTTAGAAGTTTGTAAAAGCTGGAGAGTTGGTTGTGGATAAGCAGTTGTTTCAGTTAAAATAGATGAGCACGGATGGGATGTGTTCTTTCCTCCGTATGCACACTATGTGGCTCAGTCCTAATTTTGAAATTAGTTTGTGGTGACTTCAGTCATTAGGAGTGTAAGAATGTCTATTCTTATACAGACTTTTGATAGTAGGTTGCAAGAAACTTTTAGATTGGTAGTTTCTGGTAACATAAGATTTCTACCAATATCAAATGAAGGCAAGTCATGGGACGTATTCTCTGTTCATTACAAACAGTCCTTGTCACTAGGGTTTTTATATCTAGCCAGCGCAACCTACTGACCCAGGTTTTACTCTCTTAAACTTCTCTCTTAAAAAACCTTATATCATATTCAGGTTAATAGATTCATGGCACCAAGCAGCACTAGCCATTATTAGGACATAAGCTTTATATTTTTCTGTTTACACACAGTTCCTAAGTTTGTACTTCTCTCAGGAAATTAATTTATATTAATTTTTTGTATTTGTAGGAAACTGTAAACAATTACAGTGTGCTAATTGCAGTAATGAGTGTATAATTTCACTATTTTTGCTAGAAAAAAAAATGTCTGGTTTACCAGTTGCATTTAACTGGAAACTGTGGATGGAGAGAGGAGAAATATCTAACAGCGAGAACGAATCATTGTTGGTGCTGCATTAAATGTTAACTGTTCCTCCATAGGTAGCTCAGTGGAGCACTGGGTTTATGGCTATTTTGTTCAGCCTTACCTACTTCAAGAACATTTTGAGCTACATTTTATTTACCTATTGTAGTCTTCTGAATGTGTTGAGTGACTCTGTCTGTTTCAGTCTATGAAACACCTCTCTGAAAATTGCAGAAGTTGTTTTTTTTTCCCCTGTTGGGTGACTGTTGGATGCTGCTGTTGCTCCCCTTCATCCATGGTCCTCCAGCATGTAATATGAAGAAGAGACTGGAACAAAGGGACTGTTTCCATCCCCTCCAAACTTAAAAACTGTAGAAATCTCTAATGATATTTCATGAGAAATAAAACTGACCATTAAGGTAACTTGTTTTCACATTTTTATACTTCCCATGTCCTTGTTGCTATGGGAGTAGCTTTCTATGTAATTGTCACTGTCAGCGGCAGAAATTCAGTAAATGGGTACCAAACTCCATTTTCCAGTAGTTGTTTTTATTGAATGTCAGTACAGTCACAGTACAAAAGGAGATAAAATCTCTTCAAAATAAACCCACATTTCCCACGAAGATATATGTAAAACTTAGTCCAAACGATATAAACACCATACAGTTCTTTTTTCTTGGGAATGAGTCACTGAAAAGTTGAAGTGGATTATTGAGGTGGAATAGAAAGGAAATCTCATGTGCTAACACAGATGAACCAACGCTAGTATCACATGAATTACATTCTTACCATGAGATGCATGTATAATTTTCAACTGTATTTAACTTCGCCTCTGTCAGTTGGGCAGCCTGATCCTATGCCAGGACAGCACCAGCAGCCTATGTGCTGTCCTGGCAGTGGCTATCGCAAATATGCCATAAGATACGTTGCAGTGGCTGGGAGGGGAGAGGCACCAACACTGATCTGGAGCACCTAGCAGTGAGCATCCTGCTGAGCGGGGTAAGGTGAAACTAGGCAAGGAGGGGCAACGCAGGGGTGGTTCAGACGTGGCAAGGGTTGGGACGGAGGCTGAGGCTGCTGCCAAATTTAATCCCCCCTCCCGAGCCTCGGAGCCCAACATGTGTGTGCCAGCTAAATCACTGGTGCAGCTTCAAGTAGACCCATCGGGGCTGCTGGGGCTCTACAGAGGGTAAGGAAACAAATGTTTCCTTACCCCAAGGAGACCTCTGGCTGCTACTCTGGTTCCGCAGGATACAGCTGCAGCTGTTTTGGCACTGCTGTTCCACAGAGCGCCATCAGAACATAGGATTGGGCCCTGTTAAGATGTCCATGTGTCTGTGTGCTTGGCCACATAGGATAAGAGTAAGTAAAGTGATGTTGAAGTAAAGTTATAAATAGGTAGAATTCATTTGAAAGAGAAAAAGAGACATTGGAGGCAAAGGAGACTGCAGGAATAACTTAAAACTGCCCTTAATACCAAAGTAGAAGGTACCAACTCCCAACTGTTGAACTTCATCAGTAAAAACTTTTTAAAAGGACACAAATTGCTAAGAATGAGCATTATTCCAAAATATGCTCTTTACACTTACTTATTTTGAAAGTAATCATCTAAATAGGTTAAAAATATTTTATACTGGATTGAGCTAGTTAAATATGTTGTATGGGTTATCCATTCTTTCATGGATGCTGATAACCACCCATTGCCAGTTGTCACTGAACTTAGCCAACACCTTAAAATCCTTAGATTGCTGGAAGTCTTTTCAGAGTAGTAATAAGCATAGGATATCTTCAAAGGTACATGTATGTAATAATAACTATCAAATGTCTAATGACCAGTAAATATGTAACTGCTAGGATTCCATAAACTTTTAAGATGTATAGACATTTCATTCATATATTCTTCCTTAACTAACATACTTGAATAAGTATGGGGTGTCTCAACTTCATAACCAGAGGGTTATGAAGCATGCCAGTTCAAGAGAGTTCAACTGCATTGAGTTTGATCGATCACAGATTTTACAGGCCTGCTCTAAATGGCACTGTGCTTTTGTATCACATTCTCAGGTAAAATATGACCTAGGTTGATCATTTCTTAGGGTCCTATTACATGCAATTAAAGCGTAATGCTTATCCCTATACATTGGGGTTTTGTTTTCCAGTAAATAACAGCTGTAGGGATCCCAACGTAGATAACTGCTGCAGTGGCAGCAGAAGGTTAAATCTTCCTCTTTGTGCATCACACACTGATCAGCACCCACACATCTGGTCTGCTGTTTTATCGAAACACCCCAAACATTCAGAGTCAGATAGTGTGCTTTGAGTTGCCTCTAATTTGACCTCTTAGGATCTTAGCTGCACTTCAAGCCAAACACCTTTGAGTCCTAATCAACAAGTTGGTCTGCTAACAATTATTTCTTGTGCACATCATACAGGCTGTAAAATATTCTTGAGTTTAGTTAAGTAACTGTTGTGAATGCACAATCTTTGAAAATAATTGTTGTTTTTCCTGCATTTACCCTGATGCGTGTACCTCTGCCTTTACAGTTCAAAGTAGTATGTATATACTGTGTGTCAAGTTATAGATTTTGAATTTGGACTATGTACCTTTGTGTTGTTTTTTGTTAACAGTCTCCTTTCTTTGTTAAAGCGCTCTCCTTCCTGTATTCCAGCTCATAAAGGCAGACGTGTAAGAGGATGTCTTGCTGTGTGTGGCCCTTTAGTTTTGCCTATTATGCACATGCTTTTGCCTTTGTTTACTGTAGTCTATTTTTGTTTATGCTATTTATGGCTTGCATATTTATCTTGCCTCTCCTCTTGTGCTACTGCTGCTCCTATACTTTTCTTGCATTTACTGTTGTAAGTGAAAAGCCTTGAGAATGTCTGCAATGTGTTTGTTTTTAATGTTGCACTCCTGGCTCTAGAATGTCATGAAAAGAAAAGATGGCAGTGAATTGAAATGGCTAGAATTAATTAGACTGCAGTGCATGGTCATGAACAAAATTCAAACACGCCTCTTTGTCTCCATTGTTTACTTTATAGAGAAGCTTTATTATGGGTGGTTAATTGAATTAATTTGAATGTGCAGTCGATGAATTTAAAATTATGATCTTATGTCTTCAAATAATTGGTTAAATTATACTTCCCATTCCTGTGTCAAAATCCTAAATGTCATGGATCGTACTAAAACCTGGTGGGATCCATAACAAAGGGCCTGGTAGAAAGCCCACAGTCTAAGCAGCCACCCCACTCTACTTACCGTTTCAAATAGGGTCATTTTCCATTCTGATGGTGGTCATTGCCTGTGGCCCTACTTTGGAGCCCATTTTCTAAGATGAAACAAGTGATTAGTTACTGTCCAAACGGATAAATCACTGCTAAATGATGCATGTTCAGTATGGTATAGTGCATATCATCACCAGACTCTCAGGTTGGGATTTCAGCTGCAGTTCTCGCACACAGCCATTTGTACTAGGCATATAATATAGCTACGTGTGGAAACATGTTTCTGATAATTTAAAAAAGTGGTTTTAATGGACCAGAAACAGTAAATCCTCGATCTCTGAATGTATTGCTATTCACAGATCTTACCTCACTGAACAGTTTTTCAGCAGGGGAGAGGCTTTTTAGACTATGTTTTCCTAGTCCCGACCGAAGAAATCCGGGGAAAAAAATTTCAATACAGCTGGGGGGTTCACGGGTCCAACAGGTGTGCCCATGTTCCTTGCCTTCTGCATGCCTGGAGCAATGTTGTAATTCCTGCATGGCCACCATAGCATAGCACTTGCAAAAGGGGAACCTTCTGCAGCCCACAGATCACTCTTGGAGTTATTATAGCCTTGGAAATTTCAAACAGTATTTCCAATTAAATGCTTAGCAATTAGAGCTCTAAATTCACGATAAACTTATATTTATATGTTCAGTGTGGTCATGTTATATGACCTGTGTGTTCCCCAGTCCTTTGCAATTTGTTCTTGTCTTTTGTCTGTATGCCTTTTCAGAAGAGGCAACAATTCAGGACAATTTTTAAAAAGAGAGATTTGCACAGCCATAGACACAGCACCCAGAAGACATGCGATAAGCTCGTACACTGCCCCTTAAAAGTGTCTAGTTTTCATTCACGTTCTACAAGCTATGTCTTCAAAGGTTTAAGAACTGTCTCCTCTTAATAATATAGTCTGCTGTATTTTATAAAGGAAATATAAGCCCTGATATTCAGAGGTGCATAAAGTTATAATTTGGTGCTTTTAAACCTGAACATAGAAAAGAATCCTCGCTAGTGAATGTTGCAGGGCTTGAATTGGTTTATGTAAGTTAGGGGTGCCCAAACGTTTTGGCAGGAGGGCTACATCATCTCTCTGACACTATGTCAGAGAATTAATTTACATTTAAAATTTGAATAAATTTACATAAATGAATACATGAGAGATGGAACTTATGAATTATTGAATGAATTTTATGAATGAATTTTACTGAGGCAATGATGCACATGGACAATCAGAGATCTGCTTTTACCAAACATACAAACTAAGCCAGAAAAAAGGGGGGGTTAACATAACTCCTGACCAGGTACCTCTTGCACAGAAATAAAACATAGAGACATAAATTACTTAGAGGCAATGATGCACATGGGACATGGGGGTGGTTAAAATAATGCCAATCAGGAGACAATCAGGGATGTGCTTTGAGAATAGCGAGACTCACTGTTCTTCACTTCTCCATAGGTAGGGTTACTCAGGCAGTCCTGTAGAGTCTGAAGCGGCAGCTGTGGAGAGCCCAGGCAGCAGCCACAGTGGAGGGCTCACCCCCATTGTTCTTGCACTCCATCTCACGCCCTCTACTTGGGGCACAAGGCAGCAGTGGGCAGGAATCTGCAACTGATGGCACACTGGCAGCAGCATAGTATAGGACTCTGTCTGCTGCTTGCTGCTTCATGCCTGTGAAGCAGCAGCGACAGCAAAGGAAAGGCCAACTTCGCTTTGCGCAGGACCTTTTATAGACCTTGAGCTATCAGGAGACCTGACAATCCTGTGATAGCTCAAGGCCTATAAAAGGCCTTGCGCAAAGTGAGGTCAACCTTTACTTCACTGTTGCTGCTGCTTTATGGATGTGAAGCACCAAGCAGCGGAGAGAAAACTTGACCCACAGCTCATGTTGGGCAGTCGCTTTAAGCCAGCATGGGCTCCAGAAAGTCTCTGGTAGACCAGAAGTTTGTTGGAGACTGGGAAGTCTCTGTGGGCCGCAAATGGCCCATGGGCTGGGGTTTGGGCACCCCGATGTAAATAGAGCAAACAGGTATATTAATAATATAGTAATATGTGTACTAGTTTAACTATGTAGCTCTCCTTTTTATTTTTTAATTTCAAAGCATTTCCTTTCTCAGTGGTTGGGTTGCTCAGTCTAGGCATTTGTAAAATAAATTCGAAACCAAGCATTATATTAGACTGAAATAGAAGAATGTTCTGTTCTCTACTAATATGTGTTGAAAAGCATGACTGGTATGTGCCCTAATGAAATTGTTCCAAGCATTACTTTTTTGTGATCTCAGGGACAACAATTTCATGTCCTGCAGTTTTGTAAAATTTATACATAAATTACAATACAGTATGATTTTTTTTCTAGTTTTTTCTAGATTTTTTTCTAGATGAGCTGACTACTTTTGGTCGTGTTCATTTGTGAGTGAGCGTGTGGGGGCTAACTGCTTTGAAAATGTGGATCAGCTAAAAGAAGGCAATAGATGCATTAAGACAGCTTTCTTCAATATATATGAATATATTTTAAACGGAATCAGTAGACGAGTACACTAATACAACAAAATAAATTATTTTTAAAAATTTTTATGTAAACAACTTTGTGCACACTCTTCTTGAAAAGTGGTATATAAGTATTCTTAATAATAAAAAGATCAAGATTTGCCCTTTGCACCATAGTGTGTTTAATGTTATTGTTTATAATTAATATTGTCAGAACAAGTCTTTTGAAGGTAAATGCACAATACCTAAAACATCAATTATTTCTAGCTGTTGTAACAGAATTATTTTAATTTGTAAATTAAGCTTACAGTGTTTCTGCCAAAGAAAATCTTTTATAATATTTTGCTTCAAATACTGTATTTATGCTTTATGAAATATTAGACTTAACCGAATAAAGGATAATAATCTTTCCTTGTTTGATAATATAATTAAAGGCCATCACAGTCCTGTTAAAAAAAACAACGTACAAACATTTTAAAACATATGACGTAGGGCACAATCCTAACCAGCTTTCCAGTACTGGCATAGCCAGTGGGGCATGTGCTGCATCCTGCAGTTGGGAGGCAGGCACAGAGGCCTCCTCACGGTAAGGCAATGTTTGTTCCCTTACCTTAGAGTTGCATTGCCCTTACCTATGTGCTGGAAAATTGGTCAGGATTGCACCCTTAATTTCTTAAAGTATACTTGTCCAAGTTACTCATATGTTGTTTTTGGGATTTCTTGTTAATAATCACCACCATAATGTATTCTTATTCTCAGTCCTTGATGTCTCCCTCACTGTGAAAATTAAAATAACAATAAGAAGTGCCTTACATATATTTTTGACATATGCCAAAACAACCAAAATCTGTCATGCTTATGTTTATAATTACTGCATAGTAAAGCTCCAGAGCCCACTAGCACAATCACAGGCTTAGTTTGACACAATTTAAAACTTTTGTAGAACTTTCTGGTTTGTATTTCTATGTTTTTGAAAAAATGCATTATCAGAAGTGGCTTCTTAATTCTCTTTTCCTCCCTCTCCCCTTTATTTTTTCCTTTTGCTCGTTTCTTTCCTTTGCTTGTTTTTCTAGATTGATTCTGTTGAAAATTTTACCTTATCTAATACACCTTCGCGGGATGAAGATATCAAGTGTCACCTTCATTCAAGATCTAGGTCCCCTTCCACAGCTAGTGACATTGAACCAATTGAGGTACTAATTATTGGAACATAAGCTTGAGAATTTTCTGTCCCATTCCATCCTGTTAAATAGGTTCAGAACAAATTTGCTTGTCTTTACACAGCTATTGAGATGAAATATACCTCAGTACAGGAGCAGGGTCCTCCCTGAACACGTTTTCAAATGTGATATTCAGACAGTATGTAAGGCTTGCTGCATTGTAGTAGGCTCCACCATGAGTACACGTAACTGAACTTAGAAGCATTGTTGAAAGCCATTTTGCCTTAATATATCTTTAATTTAAGAAGTAAAAACAAAAATCATTTGACTCTGAACTTATACCTACCATGTTTGATTTGAGTGAGTCTTGAAAACAGCTTTATATCTACAGGCCACTTCACACGTGACTGTTTTTTAGATATGGAAACATGCTGTTTTTTAAGTATAGACCTAAAAATGCAAGCCAAGAATGCAACTGGATTGGAATGTGGCTCCCTGCCAGATATACACATGGTGGCAAACAAGTTTGCTGCCTCGTAATGTGTGAAATTATTCTAAGTATATAGTAACTGACAAATAGTGCTGGGTAGGTTAGGCATGCTGAATTGCTGCCACTGTGCTTCCTTTTAAGTGCCCTCAGTTGCATCTAAGATGGAGCCCTGCATCGTTCACTTTTGCTCTGTTTGTTGCTGCTGTTTCCATTTGTTCTGTAATGCTGGGCCTTGCCAAATATCTTCGTAACATTTCTTTTTAGCTGTTCCTTTTCCATGCATATTTGGGGTTCCGTCTCAATCCATTACATCAATCAAATTTTTCGCTTAGGCCAGGTCCCAAAATTCCCAAGGGGGATATTAAACTTGAAAAGTTTCCCCAACTGTATAGCAAACTGCTTTTGAAACTGATGGGAGTTTCTAAAAAAGTTTGTGGATGTGGCATTGGGTTTGGGAATAGAAGCATAAGCTGTTCAAAGGAAAGCACCAAATCCATTGCATTGGCCAGACTGAATTTTTCTTAGCCTCACATTCTTATGGTATGTTCCCTTTTCTTTTTCTTGAAACAAACTTTTTCTGGGGCTAAATATTCTGTGGGCTTTTATTGCTCATGTGAAGCATGGCCAAGCAACTTAGAATTTTTCTGAAAAATGTCTTCGCAATAAAAATGTCAAACTTTTATTCCATCAATAATCTTTTGACTTCCAATTGTTCTTAAACCTTGAAAACACTTAGTGTGGTTTTCCTGTTCTTAATGCCACTTTTTCATATAACAGCTGATAGGATTCTGTCCAATAAGAAACTGATTCTAAAACTACTGTTTGAAATGTGTATATTGAGAACAGTTGTTTTAGCATAAATGGTTTTTCTGTCAATATTAGTTACTATGTTAGGTAATTCATCTGACCTATTCTATTACCTGGTGTCATTTCCCATTAGTGAAACATTCAAATTCTCCCATCATTTTCTGATTTTGCATACTTTAATCCTTTTATCATGTGTTACACAAGATAACCAGAAGAACAGGAGTAAACTACTAAGGTTTGCTTCACAAAAACTGCCTATGGGCTATCCAGTTCTATAATTTAGCCAGTCAAGCATACTTCATTTGTTTACATACCTTTAGAATACAATCCTCCACACTTAGTTCAGAGTCAGTCCCTTTGAATGCAGTGGGGCTTACTTCTGAGTAGATATACATAGGATTGCAGTCCTAGTTTCTATTTACATATTTTTTTTTAAATTGTTTTTAATTGTATACAACCAGAACACTTTCCTTGACATGCAGCAACAGGAGTAATTCCTAAAGTCACCTTGCAGATGCAGAATGTCAAATGCCAAATTATAGGAGGTCAGAGTATTTGATGTTTGAAATAATTAAAGCATCGCGTTCGCATCGTGTGTTGATTTACAGACAGCAAAGCAGGCTTAAGATGCACGTTCATATTCCAAAGAAAAAGTGGTTAAGCACTTCTTTCTATTAGGAGGGGTCCCCAGTCTTGTGGATCCTGTGAGCACCACAGGCATTCTGCAAAGGGATGATAGGCACCACTGTAAAACAGCTATTCAGGGAAAACAGGCAGCTAAGGGAGTGGAGCAAGCAAAATGAGATTGCGCACACTTTCCATACATACCTGTGCTTATGTGCCCTCCCAGTCATCTAAGAGCACATATGCACTTGAACATGCACGCACTCTTCCATCCATTCTGCTATCCTCTATAGCAGTGATTTTCAGTCTTTTTCGTCTCATGGCACACCCATCAGTTTTTTGATAATTGGCAAAGCACACCATGCTGTTTGTAGGGGGCTCACATCCCCCAATGGCCTTACTAATAAATTACCTCCCCCAAACTCCCACGGCACACCTACAGACCATTCACGGCACACCAGTGTGCCCTGGCACAGTGGTTAAAAATGGCTGCTCTATAGTAATGGTTCTCAAACTCTCAGGGAGTTTGAGAACTGAGGTAAGTTGTTGCAGGAGAGGAGAGAAGGCAGCAGTGTGATCCCCAGGATCGCACCTCTGCCATGGACAAGGGTTTTTTTTTCCAGTTACCTACAGCCAACAGCTGTCTCCTTGGGGGCCCGGGTAGTGTTTTTTGTTTGTTTGTTTTTACTTTTTCAAAACATTTGAAGGCTTGGGGAGGTCTGCAGAGGGGGCCCCCCAGGAGGTTGCTGCTGGCTATAGATTAGTGGTGAAAAAAACCCTTGTCTCTGGCAGCAGCGCAATCCTGGGGATTGTGTTGCTGCCTTCTCCACCTCTTAAGGAGCTAGAGGCAGAGCTTCTCAGGCTGGTGGATCATGTTTGGGTCAGTTTGAGAATCCCAGCTCTGTAGGCTCTGCCACTACAGCTGCTACCATTGCCGTTCCTCAGCCTGTCCTACTGAACACAGTGCTCTTTGAGTGTCTTCTTGACTCAGCATGCTTGTCTTTCAAGTGGGAGGGAACTGATGAGGCAGCATGGATGAGAAGAGAGGAAGACTCTCTGCTCTCCACACCTTTTTCATAGTATAAGCTTGCAGGGTGAAGCCAAGGCAACGATGACAGCAGCAATGGCAGCTGAGCAGGCAGGTGGCACTAGACACACATACAGGTATATTTGTGCCTGTGAGTTGATCCTTCAGAATGCTTAGTATTGGGTCTAGCCCAGTGAAACTTGCTTAAGTTTCAGTGAACTGTAAAATTGAGTAATCCACCAATTAAGTTAGCAAAATTTATATGAAATGTTGTAAAGAAGCTCTTAAAAGGTGATTCAATGTTTTGCTAGATAGATGTTGAACATATTAACCATAGTAAATGCTTCCTTTTTTTTGATCTTATACCATCTCTTGCTTTTTTATTATGTTGCATTACTTTATTTCTGTCTGGTATTTCTTAATGGTGTGCTTTTGATGCCTTAGTTAATTTTCAGCATGTGTGTGTTCAGGTTTCAGATCATCCTTCTCGCCCAGTTCATACACCAACCATGAGATCTCCGTATATCGGTTCAGGACTCACTATGCCAAAGGTATCAAGCCAAACATGCTGGCTAGAAGCTGTAGTCAAACTACAGGCTTTCCCTCGTAGTTAATAGCTTTTTCCCCCTTCTATATTTCCCCTTCTGGCCTGGTGTATGTGGGTGTGCCCACGAAGTCTCACATAGGTGAGGAGTGCTAAGCTCTTCCTGTGCCTGCTGCTTATCTCCCGACATCCTCCCTCCTCTCCTCAAACATATTTCTGATATGCTCAAGTGTGGGAAGGTTCTGCATTCCTCAGCTATATTTTGTTGCTATCCCTTGTCGAAAGTGATTGCAGCAGTCCCATGTTTAAATGCCCGGAACTGCTTCTCTCAGACTTAGTTTTGGACTGTATCTCTTCACAATGCAGGTAGAAGCATTTTGCATGCCTACATTAGTCAAACCTACAGCCCATTCTCTAATGCCAATTCACCCCCTTCTGTCAAAGCCAAGAAAAGCCTGTTAGTTCATTATTTGTAGGCAGTTCTGGGGGGCTCTAGAAAGCAACTTGTATAAGGAATGTCATCATGAAGGAGAAGTAAATCTTGAAATCTTAAATTACAAGATGAATTATGGTGGAGTGAATTAAATCTCATTTAGAATGCCATACCTTTTAATATCTGCTGTTGTGAGCTTATATTGATTACTCTGGTCTTTCAAAGTCTGGTACAAGGCACCTTTTCTCCTTTTCCCATTTTAAAGACAATAAAACTTCAATTGATACTTAGCACTTCTGATAGTCTAGCATCAAAATTGACTGGAACACTCTCTGCTCAGGAGCAGGCTTCCATCCTCCAAAGCTCTTGCACAGACACAGTCAGCCCTGGCTCAGTGATGCTGTCATTGAGAAAGATATGGAAGCCTGTCGGGCAACCTGAGAAGCTTGGCAGTAATTGTAAATATTGACAATGGGACCCTAGATCTGGGAGTCACTGGGGGGATAGCACTTCCTGATGATGTGTCGTATCCAATAATTCAGTGCCACCTAGATACCAAATGTGCCAGACTATTGGAATTTCTCTCTCTCTAGTATATTTATTAATCCTTAAATAGATACAATCATTTTCCTCTGATACAACATTTATTCAACATGATATAGCCTTGGGAGCTAACTTAACAGATTTTTATGCAGTCTTGCCTTAAGTACTGAGAAGTGTCTATTTCTTATGTGAAATGATTAATTCACTCCACTATGCTTAGATGAGCTTTTTTAAACACAGGGTGACTCTTTAGTCTGTCTCCTTACTGTTTGATCATCTGCTTGTGCAAAAAATGGGTTTGTTTGTTCCTTTTTATAGTATTTGAGTTTGAAAGTAACAAATATGCATATGTATCTGATTTTGATAGTTTCCCTTTTAAGTCTTCAGCGGATGTGTCTTCTGGGACATGGGTCAGCTTTCATTAGATTAGAGTTCAGAGAATAGAATCGGCAATCAATAATGACTGAACTATTTTCAGACTTGGGAACAACCTTGGATTTGTGTGTTTAAAAAAAAGTCTTTATTTTAGTAGTCAGGCTTTTAATCTGGCATGCATCTTTTTTTTTTATTTAAATATAATTTTTGTTGAGCAAAGCACCTGGTACCTAACCTCTGTTTCTGTTTGTTTCACAGCCTAAGGCTCATCAGTTTGTAGTGAAATCATTTAATACTCCTACAAAATGTAATCAGTGTACATCTTTGATGGTTGGCTTAATAAGACAGGGTTGTACCTGTGAAGGTAAGACTGAAAGACACAAGATGATTGTTCTTACAGATGATTATACAAGCAATTTTATTTTGTCCAAGAAAATAGTAATTGATTATATTTTTCATTATCCCTCCAAGAGCTTTTAATTGCTCACAACTTTTTTTAAAATATGAATTACGTTTAGTGTATTGTTTCATTTTCTGCCTTGGATGCTGTTAGGGCTGGTACAAGAATGCAGGCTGACTGAGATGAGTAGCACCTAGTGGTTAGTGTGAGTGTACCCCTTCCTGCTCCCTGCTTTCCCTTTTCATTGGGTCATCAGCTGATAGTTTGTATGTACTGCCACCATTCCACACTACAGAGACCAGGCAAAAACAATGCACGAGCATCCCTGTGCTTGAACTTAAATAACCTAGGTTTGATGATGTCATACCATTGACAAATGATACATATGCATAGTGGAAATGGAAAAGGTGCAAAAGAGAGCGACTGAGACGATTACTGGGCTGGGGCACCTTCCTTATGAGGAAAGGCTAGAAAAGCCTTATGAGGCTAGTCTTTGGGCCTCCTCAGACTAGAAAAGAGGCGCCTGAGGGGGGACATGATTGAGACATACAAAATTATGCATGGGAATGTTAAAGTGGATAGAGAGATGCTCTTTACACTCTCACATAACACCAGAACCAGGGGACATCCACTAAAATTGAGTGTTGGGAGGGTTAGGACAGACAAAAGGAAATATTTCTTTACTCAGCATGTGGTTGGTCTGTGGAACTCCTTGCCACAGGATGTGGTGATGGCATCTGGCCTGGATGCCTTTAAAAGGGGATTGGACAAGTTTCTGGAAGAAAAATCCATTATGGGTTACAAGCCATGATGTGTATGTGCTACCTCCTGATTTTGGAAATGGGCTATGTCAGAATGCCAGATGCAAGGGAGGGCACCAGGATGCGGGTCTCTTGTTATCAGGTGTGCTCCCTGGGGCATTTGGTGGACCACTGTGAGATACAGGAAGCTGGACTAGATGGGCCTATGGCCTGATCCAGTGGGGCTGTTCTTATGTTCATTACAGGAGTGGAACCCACCTGGCCTCTCCATTCCACCCATTTACCTAGACAGACAAATTTGGCTACCCACTGGTAAACACATGCCAGTCCTTGGAGGGGATGCTTTTTCAGACATGAATGACTCAAATCCAGGAGAGCACAGAGCTGGGTAATAATGGCATTTCAAGCAAAGGACAAAAGCTGCTGCAGGCAATAGAAGTCCCAGCATGCTTGCAGACTGGCACTTCACAAGTGTCTAAGCATAAGGAAGAAGACAGCAAATAGGGCATTCATTGCAGATTGTCAGCTAGAAAGATGGAAGTTAAATGTTAAATAAAAGGAAAGCTAAATCCTTTTTGCTTGGGTCCAAAACTGTGTGACTCAACAGGGAAGACACTTCCACTCAGGCAGGGGGAGTCAGCAACTTCGGCCAACTCCATCTTATATCTGCAGCTCCCATGTCCTATTCCACCCCAGTCCTGAGGGTCCCTGCCCCTCAGAATTGGGTTTTTAGGAGCTGCTGTGGGAAGAAATCCCCATTCCATGAACAAAAGTTGCAGTTCTTGGGATCAAGGTGTTTTTTTTCCTGCATAGTTAAAACTATCCCTCTTTCTCAGCTGAGAGGTTGCATAATTTTGTTGCACAGTTTTAACATCTTTTCCCAAGATCCCAGTTACCTCAAACTTGGAAAAATATGAATCCTAATCAGAGCATACTTTTCTCACCATCCTCCAACTTTTCAGCATCAAAATGTATGTTCCATTAATGCATAATTTTGCCTGCCTGTTGCGTAGCAGCCATGACAGTAGGAGGGCTGATTAAGACAAGGGCCACAGTGTGAAGGGAGGGAAAATTTAATCCGTTCGTGCCATGCCACAGTTGCAACAAAATTTGTTCACCCAAAGTTGCTTTTAGACCTGGAAAGGAAGTTTCAGTAGAAGCTTTTATAGCAACTTTTGGAGCAACATTTTGTCCAGACCATGGTACAGTGGGTTTTAACGTAGAAACAGTGGTTTTTAACTTAGAAGGACACATGTTGAACCTGCAAATTCATCCATTCAAGAATGTGTTCACTGCAGGATGTTCTTGCAGCATAAAATGCAGAACAGTAAATGAAGTGGCTGTTAACGAAGAACAAGATGGATGTTATTTGTGATTGTCATATGTGTGAAATGCTAATTCTGTTTTTCCTGTCAGTCTGCAGATTTTCATGCCATGTGACCTGTGCAGACAAGGCACCAGCAGTGTGTCCAATTCCACCAGAACAGACAAAGGGTCCTCTGGGGATTGACCCCCAGAAAGGCATAGGAACTGCTTACGAAGGACATGTCCGAGTAAGTACTGGGAAACAAAATTTCTTGATGGTGGATTTCTTGCTGTCAACCTACAACAATAACTAAAATACAGCCTTGGTTTACCAATATATCTTTAGCTTATTTAGGAGGGCCATTACCATTGTTTTAAATTTTCTTGGTAGTAATTTTTCTGAGCATGTGAATGAGGAGCAAAAAGAAAAGAGCGACCGTGAAATAGTGGATATTGTAAAACTCCTTTAACTGTCCTTTTTAGTCCATATTATTTCTTGAGTGTAAATGTAATGTAGACATGTTCACACACTACAAATCTACACGGGTTTAATTGTCATGGTTTTCCCCCAAGGAACTCATAAGCTGCTCTAGCGTGTAAGGGGCTAGTTTATCTCAAGCTTCTTATTGACTGTGTATTGAGATTGAAACATTTGAATGTTCAAGTTATCTACTAGCATTAACAAAAATTGTCCACATACCTTCCTTTTGTTTGACCGTCAGTACAATTAATTTTGTTACAGATCCCTAAACCAGCTGGAGTGAAGAAAGGCTGGCAGAGGGCATTGGCTGTTGTTTGTGATTTCAAGCTCTTCCTTTATGATATAGCGGAAGGAAAAGCATCCCAGCCTAGTGTGGTAGTGAGCCAGGTTCTTGAAATGAGGTAGGAAGATGAGACTGAGTCATTTGCCATGACTTTAATTTACAATAAGACCTTAAATATGATCTTTAAATAAAATTTTTGCATAAAGAAGTAGTTGTATAAAAATACATTTAAACCTGTGTGTTCCTATTGATTAAAAAAATCAATTTTCTCGATCTCTGTTTTGTATTGACATAGATGTCCTCTGTAATTTAAGCAGTTACTGCTCAAAACTGAAAACACACATGCATAAAGAGTAAACATCTTCTACCTTGTTAACCGTTTTTGTCTTTCCAAAGGGATGAAGAATTCTCAGTGAGTTCGGTCTTAGCTTCTGATGTCATTCATGCAAATCGAAAAGATATTCCTTGTATCTTCAGAGTAAGTAATACATGTTATGGTTGAAGTATGTTGCTTATACATCCTTTGACATCTGAAGCGGAATGAAGCAGGGCTGTGTTCTCGCGCTGACCTTGTTTGGGGTTTTCTTCGCTGTCCTGCTGAAGTAGGCCTTTGGAACTGCAACAGAAGGCATCTATATCCGGACCAGATCAGACGGAAAGCTCTTCAACCTCTCCAGACTGAGAGCAAAGTCCAAAGTCCAGCTGAAATATCTGTGTGACTTCCTCTTGCAGCTGTCACCGCCCATTCTGCCAAAGATCTCCAGCAGCTCATGAACTGTTTTAGCAAGGCCTGCCCAGACTTTGGACTGACAATCCGCCTGAAGAAAACACAGGTCATGGTTCAGGATGTGGACTCACTTCCCTGCATTGCAGTCTCTACACACGAACTGGAGATTGTCCATGACTTTGTGTACCTTGGCTCAACGATTTCCGACAGTCTTTCTCTCGATTCTGAGCTAAACAGACGCATCGGCAAAGTAGCTACCACGTTTTCCAGACTCACAAAGAGAGTATGGTCTAACAAGAAGCTGACGGAACCTACCAAGATCCAGGTCTACAGAGCTTGCGTCCTGAGTACACTTCTGTACTGCAGCGAGTTATGGGCTCTTTGCTCACAACAGGAAACTGAACGCTTTCCACATTGGCTGCCTCCGATGTATCCTTGGTATCACCTGGCAGGACAAAATTCCAAACAGCACAGTCCTGGAATGAGCTGGAATCCCCAGCATGTATACACTGCTGAAACAGAGGCGCCTGCATTGGCTTGGTCGTGTCGTGAGAATGGGCAATGGTTGGATCCCAAAGGATCTCCTCTATGGAGAACTTGTGCAGGGAAAGCGCCCTACAAGCAGACCACAGCTGAGCTACAAGGATATCTGCAAGAGGGATCTGGAAGCCTTAGGAACGAACCTCCACAGATGGGAAACCTTGGCCTCTGAGCGTTCTGCTTGGAGGCAGGCTGTGCAGCATGGCCTTTCCCAGTTTGAAGAGACACTTGGCCAACAGACTGAGGCAAAGAGGCAAAGAAGGAAGGACCACAGCCAGGGAGACAGACCAGGGACACACTACACTTGCTCCCAGTGCGGAAGGGATTGTCACTCCCGAATTGGCCTTTTCAGCCACACTAGACGCTGTTCCACAACCACCATTCAGAGCGCGATACCATAGTCTTTCGAGACTGAAGGTTGCCAACTATGTTGCTTATGAATGATATAGACTGAAATAGTCATCTTGGTTTCATTTTCACTGTTGCACTTGTGTGTGTGTTTTGTTTTACCTGTTTTTTGTTGTGGTTCCAAGTGCCCCATTTCAGTTTCATATATTTTTTCATCCAAGTCCTAAGCTCTAGGAGAAAAATTACAAAAGCCATCAAAGGCCAGTTTTTAATGTTCCAGGGAATGGTACAGTTCCTGGCCTATCCACATTTATAAATAAATAAATATACATTCCCTTCCCTTCTCATTACTAGTTTTTAAATTCCATTTAATCCTGCTCTTTTTCCAAAGAAGTCAGGGCAGCACATATGGTGCCCTCTCTCCTTTCATATAGCACAGAAGAAAGTAAGGTTGTGAAACAAGGACTGGCTCAAGATTACCCAGTGAACTTCTTGACTGAGGAAGTATTTGAGCCTGGGTCTTACAAGTCCATGTTCAACACTCTGGGAACTTCATCAACATGGCTCTCACTAGTTTAACCTTGAAATGCTTATTTAATGCTGAAATGCTTAGTGTATTGCATGGTTCAGACTCTGTTCAGCAGGGTACACTGTAGAGTACAGAGTAGAGTACTCTGTTCACCATTTAGCTTCAAATGTGAAAATATCTGATTTTTCCATGTGTTTCTTCAGTTATATCCCACCTTTCAATCTAAGCATCTTCTAAGTGTTTATAACTTTTCCAGGTTACAGCTTCTCAGCTGTCAGCATCGAGTAACAAGTGTTCAATCCTGATCCTAGCTGACAGTGAGAATGAAAAGAGCAAGTGGGTAGGAGTCTTGAATGAATTACACAGGATTTTAAAGAAGAACAAGCTAAAAGACCGCTCAGTCTATGTTCCCAAAGAGGCCTACGACAGCACTTTGCCCCTCATTAAAACAACCCAGGCAGCAGCAATCATAGGTATTTATTGATTAACCTACGATAAATATTTGGGATGTTACCTTAATACAGATGGAATTCTAGCATTTCCTTTATGCTGCACTAATATTTTGTATTTAATTTAATGATAAAGCAAAAGTTGGTAAGTTTGATGCCTGCCTTAGCAATTACATTCAGATCTGTCTCGTTTAGTTAGTACTTATGACAGAAAGCATTAGACTCATATTGAACATTTATAATCACAGTATAGTCCGCTTAAAGCCCAATCCTATCCAATTTCCAGCACCAATGCAGCCATGCCAGCAGGGTGTGTGCTGCTCCTACAGTGGGGAGACAGTCGTGGAAGTAAGGGAACATTTGTCCCATATGTCAGGTCTGCACTACTGCTGCATTGATGCTGGAAAGTTGGATAGGATTTGGCCCTTTGAGTGTTTTACAGTGTAATCCTATGCATGTCTTCTTAGAATTAAGTCTCATTGTGTTTATTGAGACTTATTGATAGGCAAGTGAGTGTAGGATTGCAGCCTTAAAAACTGAAATGGCACTGTTATGCAGGAAATGTTTTGCCTAAAGTTTAGGGTAATGACTTAAGGTTGTAATCCTATCACACTTATTCAATAGGGCTTACTTTTGAGTGAAATTGAGTGCCTAGTATCAACCTGCAAGTTTCATAGATTTCTTGCAACTCCTACACTTCAAAAGTCATCTAAGTTTAATTTTACTACTGTAGATGCTTATGATTAGTTGCTCTTAGTGAGAGTGTATTCGTTAGAGTACTGCTTTTGCTCATGTCATACAGTACAGAGATGTGGGTTATATCTGTTAAGCAATGCAGGTTACTACTTGACTGAATAAAAGAAGCTCAGTAAGTGATAAATCCTCATGTTTTCATTAAACTGTTTCTGTTTTAAGTACTCTGCTTTCTGTTCTTGTTTAAATGATTGGGTCCCATGTTGGTTTTGTGTGTCTGATCCAAAAATGTTGACCAATTTTTTTTTAACTGTCACAGATCATGAAAGAATAGCCCTGGGCAATGAAGAAGGGTTATTTGTTGTGCATGTCACCAAGGATGGTAAGAGAATGTGGTGTAACTTTTCTGTGTGGGTAGTTGAAACAATAAGCTGCATATTTTGTTCAGTCAACTCTTTCTAGAACCATCTTGTATCGTCTTAATATAGCAGAGTTTAATAAATGGTGATCATGCTGCTTCCGCTGAAAAATCAAGCTGTTCTCTATTCTCTCCTGGTACCAAAAAGCCCTCTGATCTGTGTTGTGTTGGCAGATTGGAATTCAGAGTTCTCTCCTTTGCATGCTCCCACTCAGTGCAGCTTACAAGAATAAATTATTTTCTTCAGAAAATTAGGAAAAAATTTAATCATTTACTGATCTATTTTGAGCCTCAGTAAATATCATTGCCAGCTCTCCTATCCCTCAAACCACCCTCCCCACCAGATTTCCTGCTTGCAACACCCCATTAGGGACTTCCTTTTCCCTCTGTGGTCATTGCTCTGGATGCAGCACAGAAAGTTTAGACTATGCCATACAATATTTTTCCTTTTCTTCTAACAGTAAGAAAGAAAGGCAAAGGAATTTTTTGGGGATTGTAGTCTTTGTAACGACTACTGCTTTCAAAATGTTTTAGACTTGAGCCCTTTGTGGTGACAGGAAACCATGTGTTTATTTTGTATAGCTATGGAAACTGCTTTGTGAACTACTTGTTGTTGAACAGTGATATATAAATATTCTTAATAATAATAATAAAATAACCTCACAAAGACTACACTTTTATTAACTCTTTTGCTTTTCTTCTTCCCTACATATTTCTTGTTTCCACGTCAGTGTGCAAAGTGTGCTCACCTGAGGTTTTTAAATTTTGCAGAGATCATTCGTGTTGGTGACAATAAGAAAGTTCATCAGATTGAACTCATCCCGAATGAACAGCTCATTGCAGTGATCTCAGGACGAAATCGTCATGTCAGGCTGTTCCCTATGGCTGCCCTGGATGGACGAGAGACTGATTTTTATAAACTGGCAGAGACCAAAGGTTGCCAGACTATAGTTTCTGGACAAGTGCGCCATGGAGCTCTTACTTGCTTGTGCGTGGCAATGAAAAGACAGGTCCTCTGCTACGAACTAAATCACAGCAAGACACGTCACAAAAAGATTAAAGAGATCCAAGTGGCTGGGAATGTCCAGTGGATGGCAATCTTCAGTGAACGGCTCTGTGTGGGCTACCAGTCAGGATTCTTAAAATACCCTTTGCATGGAGAAGGAAACCCACATAGTTTGCTTCACCCAGATGATCACACACTGTCGTTCATTGCACAGCAGCCTACGGATGCCATCTGTGCAGTTGAGATCTCAAATAAGGAATACCTGCTGTGTTTTAGCAGCGTGGGGATTTATGTGGACTGCCAGGGCCGAAGGTCTAGGCAACAAGAACTTATGTGGCCTGCAACTCCTTCCTCTTCCTGTAAGTTCCTATCTCTGTATTACTTTCTCCTAATGGTTTGAGGGACACAAATAGTATTTGAATAAACAGACATTCAGGTGTATTCCCTGTAGTTTTTAAATAGGATGGCGCAGGCTGTGCAGCATGGCCTTTCCCAGTTTGAAGAGACACTTTGCCAGCAGTTTGAGGCAAAGAGGCAAAGAAGGAAGGCCCATAGCCAGGGAGACAGACCAGGGACAGACTGCACTTGCTCCCGGTGTGGAAGGGATTGTCACTCCCGGATTGCCCTTTTCAGCCACACTAGACGCTGTTCCAGAACCACCTTTCAGAGCGCGATACCATAGTCTTTCGAGACTGAAGGTTGCCAAAATAATCCAGAGACTATGTAAGAAGTATGAACATAGATTTTGTTTAAGAATTGTTTAATTATGTACCTTTATGAAAAATCACCTAAGTACTATGATTATCTGGGAAACAGAGAGAATGTTAAATTAGGAAAAATATTGTTAGTGAATATTGGGTAGCACCCACAATTTCCTTGCTTCAGAGAGAAAGACAGAGAGTCCTTGCTCCAGAGGAAATTGTTGCTGTTCATTGTTTTGTATCCCAGTTATAATTGAGGGTCCTTTAGTTCACAGTTGAACTAAATTGAAAATAGAATTCCCATTTTCAAAACTTGGTGTCGAAATGTAGTAAGTGGGTAGTGCACTTAAGACAGTGAAAAGCAGATAATGAGTAATTTTAAAAACTGTTAGAAGTTCATAGGTTTTGTTTTTCAGATCATGATCTATGACTCATGTCCAAATAATCCTTAGAATGTTTCTAAAGAAAGTCTCCATTTTAATTGGAGCATATATATAGCTAAATTATCTGCAGAGGCAGTATGTTGTGAAAAGACTGCTTTCTTATTTTCGGTGCTCTCTAGTAATTGCTGAAAGTATATTACCAAGGTATGTATGTGTACTTCTTCCCAGGTTACAATGCACCATATCTCTCAGTATACAGTGAAAATGCAGTTGATATATTTGATGTGAATTCCATGGAGTGGATTCAGACCATACCCCTCAAAAAGGTAACTAGCATGTGATATTGGAAATTCATTTGTCCAAAGAACTTACAGCCCCTAGAAAGCATGTTGACAAAGTAGGATCGTTGTATATAGTGTCAGAGTAGACTACAGGGGCAGCCTATTTATCCACGGTTTTTTTAATCTTTGGATTTGTCTCAATGCAGATGAGGTGGGGGAACTGAAAGTCACACATACCTTTGCCTCCTTTGGCTTCTCGATCAGTTTCAAGGCAGCCCAAAACACTGCAAAAAGGCTCCGCCTCGCCCAGGCAGGGAAATAGCCCTGGAGCCATGGAAGAGGTTCCCCTTTTGAAGGAACAGTAACACTCTTGGAGCCCCAGAGGCCAACCCAGGAAGTATTTGCTGAATCCCCCCCCCCACTCCGAGATGGTGCAGGCTCTCCTGCTCCAGCCTACGGAAACAAAACAGCTCAGCAAGCAAACCTTCCCAGCAAGCAAAGCAGGAGATTTAGGCTACAATCCTCTCCATACTTTCCTGGGAGTAAGCTCCATTGACAAGAATGGGACTTATTTCTAAGTAGAAACGCATAGGACTGGACACTTAAAAGCTCAGCATTCCACCTGTGAAAGGGGGAGGCGGGGAGGCGGAGGGGCGGGAATTGATAACAGCTGCCTTAGTTTCCTTCCAGCCCCAAGTGTCAGGCTGCAGATACACATACATATTTGCTTAACTCTAAGGTATTCAATCTGTGCGTCCCTCCTCCCGAGTATGGCATGGCTAGCCTCCAGGCATCACTAGGGAGAGAGGCTGCTCTGCTCAGGTGCTGCCTCCTGACTTGCTGCTTTTCTGCAGCTGTGAATGAGGTGGGTGGGGCAGCTGGGAGGGCATGTGAAACATGGTGGGGGGAGGTGGGAGAGAAGGCTGGCTGGGCATGGAGAGCTCTCTCCATGTGCAACATCGTCCCAAGGACTACATTTCCCAGTGTGCCCCTCGCCCTGGGCATCCTGGGATTGGTCAAGGCTGCTTGGGAAGGAAGGAGCCAGCCTGCTCCTAGTGGGGGGTGTGTGTGTCCAAATATCCCAGCCTGCATCCCTCCGTCTTGCCTGGGGGGCAAAGGGGTGGCATCTGCATGTTGGGTGTATGTGTGTGAGCAGCCCCCATCTACTTTGGGGTGAGTTGTAATCTTGCTGGGTGTGGCTGCAATCCTTTCCACACTTTCCTGGGGGTAAGCCCCATTGACTCAAATGGGGCTTACTTCTGAGTAGACCTACATAGGCTTGGGGTCTGTGTCAGCTGAGTAGACCTACATAGGCTTGGAGTCTGTGTCAACCTATCCCAGGATCCTCACCTTTCTCTTTTTCCTCCCCCTTCAAAAAAGAAAAAAAACCACTCTTGATGGCTTTGTCTCCAGATTAAAAATAAAAATCCCCATTCCTTTTTAGCCATTCTCCTTTTTCCTCCTGCCTCCTTTTGGGGGAGGGGTACTCTGTTGGCTGCTATTGTAAGACAAAAGGCACAATCCTAGCTAGGTCTACTCAGAAGTAAGTCCTATTGTGTTCAATGGGACTTACTCCCAGGAAAGTGGGCTTAGGATTGCAGCCTCAGAGCGCTGGCAGCCTTGTTTCTAGTGTATAATTATAACACCTTCATTCCCATTTTGGGGTAACTGAGGTGAGCTGTTGTAATGGGGAGCCGTGGCCAATGGCTGCAAGGATCAGGGGAGGCACGAGCTGGAAAAGTTCAAGAACCACTGGCTTAACTCTACGGAATTTAGCACAACAGGAATTTTTGTTAATCGAGCCGGTTCACGGAACGGAACTAATGCATATAAATAGGCTCCACCTGTACATACAGTTTCAGTCTTACAAAGAAATGGATCAGAAATAGGAGTTAGAAATGAGACATGTTGATGTGGTTAACTGCTTTAAAACAACTTTTATAGTGAACATTTTCAAATTTCCTTTCAGTAAATTCTGGGTTTCCAACATGAGAGTGACATGTAGAAGCGTTCTTATAACAATAACGTGGAAAGTGACCTATAGTTTATGAAAAAAATGTAATTCCTTGAAACCAAATGTTGAATCCTAACTATATTAGAACACCTACAGAACATTTGATCCAAAGTTTCACCCTTTAAGAATATTGTATCACACATAACTAAGAATGCTCTTTCTACATATTAATTACGCAATTGCAACACAACAGCTTCTGAAATTATTATCACACCAGAAGTGTTTGTTTTAAGCCTTACTCAGAACTACTTGGTGTTTTTAGAAAGCGTTCTACACCAGTTTAATTTCATTTTGATTTCCAGAACTGTTGGAAAACCATCTGTAGATGGTCTACATGCTTTGTGAAAATCTGAACACCCTTTGATTTGGACAGCTATTCTAGTGGTCAGTTTTTATTGAGATTTATCTCTTTCAGGTACGTCCTTTGAACACAGACGGATCACTAAATGTCCTAGGACTAGAAACAATTAGGCTAATATATTTCAAAAACAAGATGGCAGGTAAGTGAGAGAAGATTTCTTGTTGCACTATTGTATGTTGATATAACTGTCTCAGGGCCCAATGCAGCCCCTTACCTTGAGGAGGGTTCAGGCCTCTGAACTACAAGATGCAGAGCACATCCCATTGGCATGGCCACATCAGCACTGGAAAGTTGGATAGGATTGGGCCCACAGACTGTTTCATGCTGTTCAAAATAGGACAGCTCAGTGGATTGTAAACTAACTAAAGTCCAGTTTTTGTTGACCCAGCCCAAATTTCAGCTTTCATTTGCTAAAGGCTGTAGTTCTCAGGGTTAGGGATAAAATTATGAAAATGGGTTGGATTCAAAGAACTGGGTATAAAGAATTCACCGATGTCAGACCCCCCCACCACCCACACTTCATCATGTTTGTGCTGATCTGCACATGCTTGCCCAAACATTCATGCAGCATTATAATTTGTAGGTTCTATAGTAGTTTTCGTTATTCTCTTTATGCAAGTGAAAGAGCATAGCTGAGCCCCAATTCCATTTTTTGCCCAAGAGGAAATAGTTTTGAGTAGAAAATTGAGGAAAGCGTAACCTTTTGGCAATTTGGACCTCCTCATGACTAAGAACAGACAGAGAGCCCAATCCTATGCATGTCTACTCAGAAGTAAGTCCCATTACAGTCAATGGGACTTACTCCCAGGAAAGTTCTGGGTTCCCTCCCTCCTAGGCAGAAGGAAGCCTCGTGCTGCATGCACTTACTTGTGGAGTCCTCTCTAGCTTTGGGCTTCCCTCCCAGTCCGGAGCCTTCCAGGAGGGTGACCACAATCAGTGCGCATCTCCCTCCTAACTGGGAGGGAAGCCCAAAGCTAGAGGCGGCTCTGCGGCACTGATCACATGCAACACCCCACCTTCCATCTAGCCTTCTCTAGCATCGGGCTTCCCTCGTACTTACAGGGAGGATCCAACCAGCAAGAATGCTCAGCACGGGGCAATGGGAAGCCTGTTCTGAGCATGCTTACCAGTGGGTCCTCCCTGGAGCGCAAGGGAAACCTGACTCTAGAGAAGGCTGGCTGGCAACAATGAAGCTCAGCAGCACTGCATGCATTTCCAGCCTAGCCTTCACTAATGCCAGAGGGAAGCCTGCTGCTAGAGAGGGCTCAGCTGGTAAGCAAACACAGTGCCACCCGGCCGGATCCTCTCTGGGGTCAGGCTTCCCTGCTACAGAGAGGACCTGGCTGGTAAGCAAGGCCCCACGCCAAAAGTGCTTGCCAGCTAGCTCCTCTGTGGCCTTGGGGTTCCCTTCCGGTCTGGAGAAGTCTTGTGCTCTCCAGCCAAGCCTTCTCCAAACCAGGAGGGAAGCCTGGCTAATGATCACACTTAGCACAGTACTGAGTGTGATTGCTGTCTGACTGTCTCTGGTGACGGAGAAGGCCTGGCCGACAAGTACACTTAACATGGGGCTTCCTGCGCAGAATGTACTTACTGGCCAGGCCCCCTCTGGCCTTGGACTTTCTGGTCTGGAGAAGGCTCAGCTGGGAACCGCATTCAGCGCAGCACTAAGTGCAATTGCTGGCCAAGCCTTCTCCAGACCGGGAGGGAAGACCAAGGCTAGAGAGGGCCTGGCTGGTAAGCATACACTGCACAGGAAGCTGAGACACAAAATGGGGACCATGCTCATTGGCTGTAAGCCTGACATCAGGGAGGCCCCCACCACTCACACTTTATCATGTTTCACACTCCCCACCTCACACTGCCCCCTTACCTTGTTCAGGTTTGCAGCCACTGCTTTTTCCTATAAAAGCAGCAAGCAGGGAGGCGACCATATGGAGCTGAACTGAGGTGCTGTGGCCACTTCACTCTGCAAGATGCCTCGTGACACCCCAGGGGGCTTTCCCCACCTCGCCAGGGCGTTGCGACGCATAGATTGAGAACCTCAGCTTTAGAGAGGGAAAACATACACAGCTTAATATAACTCTGAGCATATTATTATGTAACTTAATATGGAACCTGCTATGTTTTTTTATTTCATTCCTAGAGGGTGATGAGCTAGTAGTTCCTGAGACGTCTGATAACAGCCGGAAGCAAATGGTTCGAAATATCAACAATAAGCGACGTTATTCATTCAGAGTGCCTGAGGAGGAGAGGATGCAGCAGAGGAGGTCGGTATTCAACCTGTACCTGTCTTCTGTACATGCCTGTAGGCCTTGAAGATCTGTTTGTCTGCTGTCAATGTAACTTTTCATTTGTTAGAAAAAATTGATTTCTGGATCATGTGTTCAGACAGTTGTCTCTCCTTCCTTACATTTATTCCTTATATGTAATTTGTAAAAACACCAGCCTGAAATATTTAAGTACTTTTAAAATTAAATATTTGTGCCAAACATTGTAACTCAGAATGCATGCCTTCATGTATGTACATTTGTGTGTGTGTGTGAGCGTGTGCCTATTGTGTGTGTATATATATATATACATATAAAAAGATTGATAATAAAAAGTTTTACAAAAGAGGATTACATTGCTAATTCTGCATATGTATTACTTTCAGAGTCTAATTCTGATATTTTGAATTTGGGGGCAATTCCTATTCCATTCTCTGTAGTGTTCTCCAACATTCTCATGTTACTACTTAATTGTCATGCCTTCTGTAACAAAAGACTCATGTTGAAAGGTGGTGTTTCAGGGTATGCGAACATATTCGAGAAGGGCAGCATATATTTTCAATAAGCATAGGTCTAATTTTTTTTTTATTTCTCACCATGCGTTCTCTCCATCCATAAAAGATTGCACATACTATGGAAAAAATACATGTTTGTCCTCAAGTCATTGAACCTGTCATTGGTGACAAGACCAGATTGTCTGCTTTGTTCCACTTCTAAAATGTCACTAAATATATAATTGGCCACCAACACGAAGCACATTGACTGACTCTTGTTTTTCTAAGATGCTCAAATATCTCTCAGAAATTTACTTTGCATCCTATAAGGCATCAGTACCTTTCTCTACAAACTCTTACAAGTATTGTGACAGTGAAATGTGAAGGGTAGTGCAATATTCTTCTAATTCTTCTTTTTTCTTCTGTCCTTCATTTCTGCCTTCATCTTTACAGCACCAGGTCATCAGTGAACCTGCTTCTGCACCTTTTCTTGAATGTTGTCTGAACTCCCTCTCGTAGAGCACTCTGACTCTCAGTAACCATATGGACTTTTTATGGACATGGGCTGTTCAGCCTTTAAAACCATCCTCTCTTCTTCCTGACCCTTTCCCTTTCCTCAGGCTGATAGATGACTTAGAATTGATATCAGAAATTAAAGTTCTTCTCCTTTGAAACCCAATATTTGGCTTATTTATTTCTATTGTAGACTAACTTGTATGTAAAGTACATTTCATTGCAAGAAATACCCTCATGAGCAACACACCTGACCTGAACATCTTCTCTTGCAGGGAGATGCTACGAGATCCAGAAATGAGAAATAAATTAATTTCTAACCCAACTAACTTTAACCATATAGCACACATGGGTCCTGGAGATGGTATACAGATCCTCAAAGACCTGCCTATGGTAAGCAGTTATGAGAGCATGTCTACAAGTGAGTGTAACTGATATTCAGGGGAAAGAAAATGAACATTGGGACATCAGATTCTAATTCAGTCTGGAGCCAAATAGTTATACATTTGCAGTCAAATGCAAAGTTGCTTTCACAGGCAGGGTTTTGAGAATTATTGTTTGTATGTTTTTATGAGAGCTACAGATCAAACGAAGCTGCCTTATACTGCATCAGCCCATTGGCCCACCTAACACAGTAATTGGTAACTAGAAGTGGCTTTCCAGGGTCTCAGGCAGGAGTGTTTCCTAGCACCTGCTATGCAAGATAATTAAACATAAGAACAGCCCCACTGGATCAGGCCATAGGCCCATCTAGTCCAGCTTCCTGTATCTCACAGCGGCCCACCAAATGCCCCAGGGAGCACACCAGATAACAAGAGACCTCATCCTGGTGCCCTCCCTTGCATCTGGCATTCTGACATAACCCATTTCTAAAATCAGGAGGTTGCACATACACATTATGGCTTGTACCCCGTAATGGATTTTTCCTCCAGAAACTTGTCCAATCCCCTTTTAAAGGCGTCTAGGGTAGACGCCAGCACCACATCCTGTGGCAAGGAGTTCCACAGACCGACCACACGCTGAGTAAAGAAATATTTTCTTTTGTCTGTCCTAACCCGCCCAACACTCAATTTTAGTGGATGTCCCCTGGTTCTGGTATTATGTGAGAGTGTAAAGAGCATCTCCCTATCCACTCTGTCCATCCCCTGCATAATTTTGTATGTCTCAATCATGTCCCCCCTCAGGCGTCTCTTTTCTAGGCTGAAGAGGCCCAAACGCCGTAGCCTTTCCTCATAAGGAAGGTGCCCCAGTCCAGTAATAATCTTAGTCGCTCTCTTTTGCACCTTTTCCATTTCCACTATGTCTTTTTTGAGATGCGGCGACCAGAACTGGACACAATACTCCAGGTGTGGCCTTACCATAGATTTGTACAACAGCATTATAATACTAGCCGTTTTGTTCTCAATACCCTTCCTAATGATCCCAAGCATAGAATTGGCCTTCTTCACTGCCGCTGCACATTGGGTCGACACTTTCATCGACCTGTCCACCACCACCCCAAGATCTCTCTCCTTTTAACTACCATGGAGCGAATCTCTAGAGCATACTATGTACAAAACATTTATTCCGTCACTGTGTTATGGTCCCACCCTATTAGTAGTCATGCCCAAGTTTCCTTCCTGTATAGTCTGTGCAATTAAATATTAATGGTTCAGTTACATAAATGCATTCAACCATCGGTTCTACCACCAAATCAATTGATATTGGGTCTAGATTTCTCTAGCCATTAAGGAAGTGACTCCACACAGTTACCACACAGTAACTTACACAAAAGTTCATGGACTGCTGTAACCTTTGATGGAATGCCAAAGCTTGGTGGTGTGTGGTCTGGTTGCCCAGCAAGTGCAGTAATCATTTTCTTTTTCCTCCTTGACACTGCAAAATGGCTAATTGGGCTGAGTTCTTAATTCTGTCAGAATTTATTTTTTGATTTGATTTGATTTGTATTCCGCCTTTCTCCCTGAAGGGCACCCAATGAGGCTAACCATCAAGTTAAAAAATACAGATAAACATTAAAAATACAAAACACTTAAAAACAATTAAAACAAGATAAAATACATAGCAGCAGACTGAAAGCACGCAGTAAAAGACATAAGTTATAAAAACAGTCCTTATGGTGCCTCGAAGGCTTTCCTGAATAAAAAAGTCTTCAGGCCCCACTGGAACGCTAATAATGAAGGAGCTGCTCTCAATTCAAAGGGGAGGGAATTCCATAGTGTAGGTGCCACCACCGTAAAGGCCCTGTTTCTGGCCGCCATTCCCTTCACCACTCTCAATGACGGCACAATCGATAGAGCCCCTTTTGATGACCTTAGAGAACAGACCGGGTTATACAGAAGAAATTTCTGTATGAAATGTTAACTTCATTTTTTAAACTACCTTTTCATTTCTCCTCCAAAACTTCATAATATCTATTCTACTTCATTTGTATACAAAATTCTTATTTTTCTTTCCTGGGTCCTCTTCTAGCTTGTTTTGAGCTACAGTTAAGAAACATGTAAAGGGGGGGGGCTCTCATTTATGGTTTTCTTCTCATTTCGGCTACAGCAGCTAGCTAAGTGTGTATCCCAGAGTTTATCCATCTAAAGGTTCATGCTTCCCAATGGTCTTCTACCATGTTGACCTCATAAATACTAGATCTAACTCTCATGTATTTAATGGTTATCTAGTTTTCAAGAGTTTGACCTGGCACAGTAAATGCTATCATCATGCAGTACTGATGATAGTCCACATTTCTGTTTGCAAATAAAAGTTTTAATTGAAATAGTAGGACTTCATTAACACAGCAGGTAGATCAAGATTTTATTTTGAGAAAGAGCAACCTGTTAAGTAAATATCAGCTGTTATCAAGTAAAAGGCAAAAAAAATTGATCTTCAATATTGTCGGTGCAATGCCTCTTTAACAACATGTTTCAAAATTTAGAACCAGTTCATAAGCAACAAATCCCCCCCCCCCATAGAAAGAATTCTGTCTGTCTGTATACCATCTTTCTCATGGGTTCATATTTTCATGGAAATTGCTTTTAATTTGTCTCTTTTGGAATATTGTGTAAGGTGTTTATATAGGAAGTGAGCGTAAACCTCTTTGGACATACTTTGTTTTCTGCTTCATTTCTAATTAAATCAGGAAATTTTTGTTTAGTAGTGTTTCTCAAACTGTGGGTTGGGACCCACTAGGTGGGTCGCGAGCCAATTTCAGGTGGGTCCCCATTCATTTCAATATTTTATTTTTAATATATTAGACTTGATGGAATGTGACTGCATTTGGGGAAATGTTTCAGATCTGTGCTTTTAACAAGCTACCATGTATATTCTTTTAACATTGATAGTAAATGGGACTTCTGGGTAAGTGTATGTAGGATTGCAGCCTAGGATTGTTAAAAAAGTTCCTGCTTGATGATGTCACTTCTGGTCATGACGTCACTTCTGATGGGTCCTGCCAGATTCTCATTCTAAAAAGTTGGTCCCAGTGCTAAATGTGTGAAAACCACTGATCTAAGGTATTTCTCAAGATAGGGCTTTCCTTAAGAAAAAGTAGCATTTACACATCTTGTGTTTGTCCACTAGATGGGGCAAGCTACACGGGGCAAGCTGACTATGCATTGATTTATTGTAATATTTTAAAATTAGATGAATGAGGCTTAAATTTAGTATAAGTGACTAAGCACATATTAGAATGTAAAACCAGACTTTGTGATTCTTATTCAGACCTGCATAGACCTACTCTAATGAATTCACTGGGTTTGACAGGTATACATGACCGTTGCTCCATGCCCCTTCTTTTGTGCTGCTGTATTGGATACTGTGTGCATCCACAGTCTTGTACATTCCCCACTCAAATCAATAGTATGCAACAATCAACACAGATACTTATACAGCTTTGCAAGATGGATACTTACAATCTTTTTCAAAGTATTAGATAAGCGAGAATAGGCAGTAGTTTCACTCTAGGGAATGCAGAACATCATACCCAGAATGTGAGGCTACTGTTAGAGGTCATCGTATGACATCCATTGGGCCATACAGGTAGCTTGACCAGGACAGTCTCAGTCCTATGAGCATCCATTTTTCAGAGGGAACCTTCCCTCCAGCAGTAATTCTGCATGCATGCAGATGCATACATGGCCAAAGAATGAACTCTAGAACAACTCCAGATATGTTGGCCATTTATAATAATTGTGTTCTAGGGAACCTTTGCATTAGTATTTTGCTAAGCTAGGTTCTCAAGTATTTCTAAATGCCTTCCCATACCAAATTGTGGAATTTACTAGGGGGTTTTTTGTGACTGTACACCGCCTTATAACACATTAATTAACATTTAGTTAACTATAGTAGTTAACTGTAACTAAATAGTTAACTATAACTATAGTTAACATTTTGATTGTCCTAAATGGGGCTTAATGTATAAATATGAAACCTGAAGACTGTCTAGTGCAGTCTTCTGCGCTGAGAAGATCTTCTGTCTTCCTTGTCTCCTTGGGTGGGAAAAATATTATTAGTAATGATGAAATGTATCATTCACCAGATGCATATGAAACATAAAGCATTTCCTTTCTTGTTTATGTTGTCTCTTTCATACCCTAATCATTCTTTTAACTATTCTTTTAACTAAAATAAACAGTTTATTTTTTATGTAGTTGCATCATAAATAGTGTGATTTTCAGGATAATGGCCTTCCTTTATTCATCTATGTGGAAAGGAACATTGATCCACAAATACTGGGATAGCTCAGAAAGTGTAAAACACAACTGTGTATATAGTTGACATGGATAGGCATTAGCTGAAAGTTAGCGATCAAACCTGCATTCAGGGAAGTTATATCTGATTCTTCACTTGATATACCCAAGGCCAGTAGTTGTTTTCTACAACTGGACATGAATTTAGTGCTATTGGCACTGACATTGTCCCTGCCCAGCGGGCTATGGAGGCATGTCCTCATAAGTCATAGGTGTGCTATGGAAGCCATGCCTGCCCTGAGCTGAACCGGCATTTGTCTCCTACTTTTTCTGTGCAGCTCATGGAGAAATGCAAGCAAAGCCAGGGCAGGCTGACTAGGTGTAGAGGTTTCCAGTGCCACATTCTATCCTTTTCTGGCTGGCTACATTTCCTGCACAACCCCATCCTGAGCAACACAGAGCAGCAATGGAAGCAGAGGGCAGGGCAGGATAGAGGTAGCAGGAATGGAAAGGAGAGGAGGTTTAACCATGTTCACAGTACCTTCCATTTCTAAGGTAGACCAGTCACACGCTGAGAGAAAGAAAAAGAATATGCTGGACTGTTTGTTGTTTGAATGCCTCTACTTCCTTGCTTCAAAATAGTAATGAATGGTGATTTGTTAGAAGAAATACAGTACAGAAGCTAAAATGTTATAGCGATGGGGGTGAATTTGTTCAAAAGTAGATAAAAATAGTCTCTGAATTAGTGTGTATAGGATATGCCTATTAATTTGCTCTACTCAATTTTTAACTGGCACGTGATCCATAGTTTGTACTCCTGTTACCATCCCTCATTACCTTTCTTTCTTTCTTTCTCTCTCTCCCCTCCCCCTCTTTCTGTTGTCTATGATAGCCAAGCTCCCCATATTCTCCCCCTGATCACTCCTGTCTCATCTCTTCTCCAAGAAACTTCGAGCACATCTATCACATGACTGTTAATTCAGCTGAAAATTTCCTCTCCCATCATTCCGTAAACCCTGCATATTCCCCACCTCTGCGCTCTGTCCCTCGTACAACAGCCTTTATGAATCTAAGGGTATGAATTGCTCAGCCAGATGTTCCTGCTACTAACCCTGTGTGGTGTTCCTTTCGCCTAGCTAATACCTGGAGAGATTTGAGCTTTGCAGTTGCTTTCATTTGCCCCTAGATATTCTTTTACCCTTCCTGTTTCATTTTCTGTTAGCTTCTAACCCAAAATAAAGTGTGCAGAAACAGAGGGAAGATGAGGCAAGATAGGAGAGAGTCTCTGCCAATGTAGAGGCCCTCAAACTTTGTCCCAAAATACCAGGGGTTCAGAGCAGCCACTTTATTCCACCCCAAACCCCAGACCTTCATGCTTTCCTCATGCTGCTGGGAAATATCCCAGCAAGTGATATTTCACTTGGATTAAAAAAAAAACCACCAAGTGAAAGGTCTCGTTCCATGTCCAAAGAACTGTTGGAATGCAGCACTTATTGCTCTGTGGTTGTCTTGTCCACTGAGCTATTCAGTAAAGCTGCAGGCTGGAGAGAGTCTGAGGAGAGCCAGTGGCACATTCTAACTAAAGATGTCAAAGTTCCAGAAATTATGAAGCTGTGGGGAAAAGTAAGTTCTTTGGGGCATTTTTTTCTTTTTCCAAACACCCTGTGGAAATCTTGGGAATATATGCAATATTTAATTTCTTCACAGTTTTGAATTTATTTTTGACATGAAAAACATAAAATACTTATATGTGCAAATTTAAAATTTCATAAATTTACCATGAATAGTAACTTATACATTTATAAAATTTCAAAGTAAAACTTCCTTTGAATAAAGTTAACAGTCGTTCACTGTACAATAAGTTATTCACTTGACGAGCAGCTCATGACTGCCACCAACAGAACCTTGTGGGTGATAGACAAACCAATCAGCAGTGCATATGTAAGTTTTTGGTAGCATCTCACCCAATAGCAGTGTCTTTAACATCATGCCTGTGTGTATGGAAGGAAGGATGTAGCTGGTGCTGATACAAACGCAAGCTTTTTAGGCAGCATCTCAGCCGGTAGTGACATTTTTAACATTGTAGCTGTGTTTATGGAGAAAAGGACATAGCCTTTTAATTTGTGTTTTATAATTACAGCATGGTGTGAACCAGTCCACTACAAACCCTGGCCTGTGGGCCGGATCCAGGGTTTGGCTTTATCCTCCCCACCCCCATGACCGGTGGTTACCATTCCAGTGTGCCGCAGGACTTCATGTCCCCTAGTCGGGGCAACACAATGCTCCATGCACTCACACCTGCCTGGAAATCCGGGCACAATTCCCACTGTGGCATTGTACCATAGACACAACTGGCCAGAGTGTTACATCATCCCTGTTGGGGTACATGAAGTCCTGCAGCAAGCCAGAATGGTAAGTGCCGGTTGCGCTGGGAAAGGCTTTCCTGATGTGCAGCGGTCTCTGGTTTGGAGACTGCTGGTGTAAACTAATAACCCTGGCCCCTAAAGAGCACAGTAGGCACCTTTCAAATTACCTTTTAGAGACAGAAATAGCCTAGGTCTTTGGCAGAAATGTCAACTTCCCTGGTCTTGGAATGAATTACCCCAAAATAGTACATTATTGAGTTCATGTCACAGTATTTTCACAGTACAATGGTGGATCACCATCATAAAGCTAGGGCTCACTATATACCTAATATTAGAGATGGAAAAGCAAGCTGTCAAAGACACATTAACATTTTTTTGTAAGTTTCAAAAATAGCAAACATCAATATAAAAACAGCTGAACCAACTAGCATCCCATCCTCTCAGCCCTACCATATATCTGCATACTTCTGCTCCTTTGTATGTTACAGTGCACTTTCCAAAGGAACTTTTATATATTTGTTGGTTGTTGAACAAACTGCTGGGCTCATTATCTCTTTCCTGGTATAAAAAGTCCAGTTGGTATTTCCGCTCAACTGCGGAAAGGGAGAGTGTTGAAACTTGCTTTTTGGTTCAAGAGGTGAACTGCATCCACATGTTGCAGTAATCGCACCTCCCTTGGAGTAAATTCCACTGAACTCCATCGGCTTACTTCAGAATAAATATGCCTTAGTTCTCACCACAGGGGCTGAGCAGTGGAACCCTCATTTCTTTCATTCCTCCTCCATCTTCCTGAGAACAAGGCTGCAATCCCGCATACACCTTCCTGGGAGCAAGTCCCACTTGGAGCATACTTCTGAGCAGACACACACAGGATTGTGCTGTAAGTTCCATCAGACTCCATGGAGCTTACTTCAGAGTAAACATGTCACCTGTTAGGCTGCATCACTTGTGTTTTCTGCCTTACTGGCTCTTCTTGCTCTTCCCCATCCCCCCCTCCAAATATCCAGTTGTCTTTTCAGTGCACTTCATATGCATTGTGCTTCTCGTTGTGGAAAGTTTCTCCTGCTCAGACACTCCCTGCTTCTTGGGCAGGAAATGGATGTTCCAAGCACTGTAAAGACTCCCCAGGAAGTAAATCATTTTGGAAGAGGATTTTTCCTTTTGGAGGTTTTGTTTTTTAAAGTTCCTAACTTCTACAAACCCCTGAAGTACTCAGAAAGCTCTGTCTTCATTGTGGGGCATCCTGTGATGGCTATAGTCTGATTGGTGCTGAAGTTTGCTGTTTGAGTGATAGATACCCCATGGTGCTGTATTTGTTTTAGGCTAGAATTTAGTGTATTCTGGTCTGAATCTGTTTTTAAGCCATTATCATTTATTTTGTGTGGCTTCTGCGAGAGCCTGTTGGTGTAGCTTATATCAGATTAGCTACTGCTTGCCAGATAGCAAAAGACCATGGAGGAGCCATTCGTTTGGAAGCTTCATGGTGAAGAAGCAGAACTTGTATATTTGAATTTGGGGGGTACTCTGGGGCCCAGTCTTGGTCCTGGATGGCCTAGTGTCAGCTGTGGCCTAGCTTTGGCTGGTGTGCTTGGCTGTACCCATTTCTGGGTCAGTCAGACCTGGCTTTGGTTATCTATGCCTAGTCATTGTTTGGATTGCTGTAACATCTGTTACATGGGTCTGCCTTGAAGGCCCTTTGGAAGCATCAGCTGGTACAGAAGATCATTATTAATATAATATTTTGCACTTGTTCTGCCTACATTGACTGCTCATGTGCTTCCAGATACAATTCATTGTGCTGGTTAGGAACTTTAAAGCCCTACATGGCTTAGGGCATGCGTTGTCAAAGGACCTCCTTCTCCCTTGTGAATGGGAGACCTTTCCCTGAGGTTCTCTGGGAAGGCAGTCTTTTGTCCCTGTTATATGAAGTGTGGCTTATGGGGATGCAGAGGGAGGCATTGGGGTGGGGGGTGACAGCCTCCCTGTGGAGGCTCCCTCCATCAGGATGTTTTCTGTACTCCCTCCTTCCTGTGCTTATGGAGGAGTCTAAAGACACATTTGTTTCCACTTTCTTTGATTGTTTTTATTGCAATATTTTTTTAAAATCTCTTTTTGCAGATGTCGGTGGAATTTTCATTGTGTAATCTGTTTTTTTTATTTTTTATTTTTGTGTGTGATTATTCACAGTTGTTGATTACTCATGCTATGGGAAAGCAAGGAACTGATACTTCTCCCCAACTGAAAAGAACAATAATTGGCAATATGGGAAAGGTAACAAATACAGGTGGTGCCTTGTTATCTGGGGGGGATCTGTTCCCAGAACCCCCACAGATGCCGAACACCTGAATAACTAAGTCCATGGTTCAGCCACGGATTTAAACCCTTTGAAGGCAACTGGAACTGTGCTCCAGTCACCTCCAGAGTGTGATCTGAGGGCCAGGGAGGATGCTATCTAAGACTTCTGGGAGGACTTAGAAGGTCACTTCCAGTTTTGCATTGAAACCAGGAGTGACATTTAAAGGCCTTGGAAGGCCTTCAGAGGTTCAGAGAGGGCTTCACCAGCCCTCTGAAGGCCTTATAAGGGCTTTAAATGTCACTTCTGGTTTTAACACAAAACCAGAAGGGACATTCTAAGGCCTCCAGAGGCCCCAGAAGGCATTCTGAGAGTCAGGGAAGCCACACACTGGCTCCCCGGCCCTCAGATCACCCTCTGGAGGTGACAGGAACACAGCTCCAGTCACTTTCAGAAGATTCAGGTTGGGCCAAATCTGGCTCAGTGCAGGTCCAGGGGAGCAAAATCTGTTCATATAAAATCCGCTGAGAAGTAGGCTCAACCTGTACATCATTCCAAAAAGGAGCAAAGTACAGGAACTTTGTTCCAGAGGCTGGAACTTTGTACTCTAACCATCCCTAAAAGATGCCTTCTACCATTTCTTTGTACATTGTAACTAATATCAAATCCTCAGTGGTTAGACTAACCAGGCAATAAACTACTAGAAGTTCCATGGTTAAGAGACAAAGCTGCAAACACCGAGTGCAGGAAATAGAGGAAGGATCCACAATTACAATTTGTGTCCAGATTAGTCCATTAGTCTTCTGAAAAGGGAGTCTTGAGAACCACCTCAACAAGTGTTCTACTCCTGGTAGAAGAAGTCAAAAAAAGATGAAGTGTAAAAGTACATGGCAGCTTTTTTTAAAAGATACACCTACTTGGATATTCCTGTTTAGGAAAGGTGATATCATTTTGCCAGTTTTTACATGAGGCAAACAATGTGAATTAGCACACAGTTTCCAGCAACAGTGTAGTAATTTCCACAAATCCTATCCAAGTAAACACCAAATTAGCCTTTATAGTCTAATCACGGACAGAAGACCATGTAAGTCTGTCCGTGAGATGCAGATAACACCCCTTATTTCTGTGCAAGACTAGAAAAATATGCTAAATGTTTAGCACCAAATTCTTTGTGTCAGCCCTGGGTAGAACTCTACTGGACCAATAGCCAAAGGAATCTGAAGTTCCCTAGATGTGTGTTCCCACAGTTGTCTGCATAAGCATACATAATTCCACATTGTGTAGTCACACTGTGTAGTATCCTATATGTTTCAATCCATTGGGCTCATTTAGAGAACCAAACTTTTGCATATTTGCCCACATACTAGCTCAACTCAAGGTCAAGCCATTGTTTTATGTGTGCATTTGGGTTTTAATTTAGTTCCCTTACAAGTTCTGCTGCAATGAATTTGCACTGGCCAGCTTCCTTTTCATTTGTGTCCCTCTCTCTGTTGCAGAACCTTCGGCCTCAGGAAAGTCGGACGATGTTTAGTGGTTCTGTCAGTATCCCATCAATTACAAAATCCCGCACTGAACCAGGACGTTCCATGAGTGCCAGCAGTGGTTTGGCAGCAAGTAAGTTGGGCTTATGACTTGTCTCAGGCAGATTTTGTCTTCATTGAAAGAGGGCAGTTGCTGCAATTGTGCTAATGACTGTTACATTATCTAACATCTTTATTAAGAATATACTGTGTTTGGGACTGAGTGTGTTCTAGTGCAAAGCACATGAGACTCAGGAAGACTTTTAGCTCTCTCTTTAAACACCCCAGAAAATGTATGCCCTCCTGGAGTAAAGCAGAAGGATGGCGGTACAGTCCTCTTTTTCCATAAACTTATAACTGAAATCTAGATCTGTGATCTACTGAAACCATCTATGTCTGCACAAGTGACCAACTACAGGCACTGTGACTTTTAGTTTGTTTTTGGAACAGCAGTGCTGTGTCATAGGTCACTTTTGAAACTTCCCAGTGTACATGCTTGTTTGGTAACGTATCCCACAGCAATGTAGATTGTGCTTAATGTAAGAAAGACAAAATTGATTTTTAGTATTCATTTATTTAAAATATTTCTACCCCCACATTTGAATCTTAATCTTCAAGTCAGTTTATCATAATGCTTGAAAGTAATAGCATAATAAAATAGAATAGTCAGTTTTGAAAGCCAGCAGAATGTAGCCATGAAATTTGCACATGAATCAATAAAAGCAGCAGCAACATTCAGCTAAGCTACCAAGTATCCAAGTAAATCAGTATACAGGTTGAGACTAATTATTCCTGTGGGTTCCATTCCAAGCACTGGAGGGCAAAAAATGCACTATAGCAAATCAATTTAAAAAAACAAAGTTTCTTTGCTCCAGTAATTTAAAAACAATCTTGCTAACCTTTGTGATGTAAGATAAGAGTCATTAAGAAGACAGTCCATCAGCACTTCACTCAGCCCCTCTCTTCACCAATACAAAATGATCACCTCTCTTTCAAGTGCTCAGGGGGAAGGGAGGGGTCCCCTGGAGAGAGAAGGATTGATGGATTGTCAGCCAGCTGCCCTCTCTCTCTCTCTCTCTCTCTCTCATTAAGGAGGCTATTGTTAGAGGACTGTTCAGTTTTTTAAACTGATTTTTAAGGAGTGCATTTTCCCCTTCTCCAGGGATCAGCACATTCCTTCTCATTTGCAGGGGCCATTCATGTTGAGTCAAATCCATGTATAAAAAATCCATGTATAAATAGGATGGACCTGTAGTTATTCTGAGCTGCTCGGTATGTAGGGACATGAGGAAGAAAGGCAGTGTACAGGGAGAGACTGTGGAAAAAACTCAGATTACTTTGATGTATTCCATGAGATTCATTTGAAGAATTGCCAAATAATTCTAAAAAACTATTGCTAATTAATATGAAATGCTACTAAGGGTGCAATCCTAACCAACTTTCCAGCACTGACCTAGCAGCAATGCAACCTCTGGGTAAGGTGTCAAACATGCTTTAACCTTGAGGAGGCCTCCTTGACTGCCTCCCCACTGCAGGATGTTGCGAATGCCAGATTGCTACAGCTATGTCAGTGCTGGAAAGTTGCTTAGGATAGCTCCCTAAGTGTGTTTTCAGTGCCATCAGTGAACTGGATGTTATACAGAAGTCCTTACCCCAAGGACTTACAGTCCAAGTCAAACAATACTAGGAGAGAAGGGAGGGTTTGGTAAATGAGGTTCGGAAAACGAAGTTGGCGACACGTAATGCAGCAAATGATGGTTTGAGGAAAATAATTAGGTTGCAGTTCTAATGCCTTCATATGTGTGTGGCGTTAAATTTCGTGGTGCATTTCTAGGATCATCTGCGCAAAATGGCAGTGCTTTGCGGAGAGAATTCTCCGGCAGTAGCTATGGAGCAAAACGTCAGCCAATGGCATCCCCTTCAGATGGCTCCCTGTCCTCAGGTGGTTTGGACCAAGGCAGTGATGCGCCAGCAAGGGACTATGAGCGAGAGGTGGGTATAACATGGAAGTAAAGAAAGTGGCATGGAGCACAGGTCCTGCGCTCAGCTGTGCTGAGACAGAATAGCTTGATTCTGAACTAGACCGAAGGGCTGCTTCAGTCAGTGATGTAGAGAAAAAGGGGGGAAGGTGCTACTAAAGGAAAAAGCAATTCACTTGAAACTCAGGAAGAGTTTGTGTGGGTTGAAATGTGGTGGATTTCTATAGCATATTCTTAGGGCACAATCCAAACCAGCTCTACTCAGAAGTAAGTCCTATTTTGTTCAGTGGGGCTTACACTCAGGAAAGTGTGGTTAGGATTGCAGCCTTAGTACCACTTGTGGGTTTTTTCTTCTTTTGCTTGTGGGGTAACAGTGAGGGCATCCAAGTGGAGTATTATACTGTTACCTTTGAGGGTAAAGCAGGGCTTTTCAAACTGGGATGTCGCAACGCCCCAGCCTGCGGGCCCTGGCCTCTGCCCCCTTAACATGTTCTCAAGCCCCTGCAGCCTCCCGGGGGTGCAGGGAGCCTGCAGCGACCTGCAGCATCTACTTTCACTGCTGCGGGGAGCCCTGCTGCAGGTCACGCCAGGCTCCCCGCACCCCTGGGAGGCTGCAGGGGCTTGGGAACGTGTGCCCAAGCCCCTGCAACCCCCCTGAGCGGTGCGATCCGGGGATCAGGCTGCTGCCTTCCCCCGCCCCTCCTGCCTCCCCCCTCCTGCCCACGCAAGAACTTAGTGGCTCTCAAACTCTCCCAGAGAGTTTGAGAACCACTGGGGTAAACAAATAGGACATGATCCACTCCAGTGTAAGTACTGTTAAAACTCGTTGAATTGAGTGGGAAGATTTAAACATATGTTTAACTTACCAGTTGTAATCAGTGGAATTAAAAGATCTTGCATGGATCTTGTCCAATATATGCAGAAAATGCATATGTGAAAATAAGGTGGAATAAAATAGTCCTGCTATCTGTGTTTTGCAACGAAGAAATCAGTGTTTTGTGACACTAGGATACTCTGAAAATTAATTAAGGATTACATGGTTGATTTACAAGTCATGTAGAATTTGACAAAGATTAGATTAGGAGTAGGAAACACTAGATAGAGTTGGTGGAAAGCTGAAGGTTTTCCAGTGATCAAGGAATAGACAAAGGAACAGTGTTTAAGAGGAAGAAGAGAGTATTCCTGCTGCTATTTCCAGCCAGTGTCCTACTCCATACAGGCTGAGCTTCAAATGAAAAACACATACTCCTGTTTCTGACTGAAGTTGAAGGTTGGTTCACAATGTTGTCCTTACTAAATGCTCCACAAGAATATTCTCGCATGGCAAATATCCTATATGAACTGGGCTTTTTAAGGATCTAGCCACTGCTTCTCGACGTCAGCTGCTGTAAATTGTGAAAATTGAAGATTGAAGTCATTGCCACCAGTTGTGTACCTAGGCGGGGCAAGGGAGGTCACACGTCCTGGGCACCATGTCTGTGGGGATGGCACTGCCAGCCTCCCACCAGCCACTTGTGTTTTGTCTTTTTTTTTTTTTTTTTAAAGAGAGATAGAGAAAGAAAAGGGGAAAGAGAAAAGCCAGCATCTCCACCGGCTTCTTTCCCTTTTAAAAAAAAACAAGAACTGCCCCGCTGGATCAGACCATAGGCCCATCGAGTCCAGCTTCCTGTATTGCACAGTGGCCCCAGGGCCCCAAATGCCCCAGGGAACACACAAGACTGCAAGAGACCTGCATCCTGGTGCCCTCCCTTGCATCTGGCATTCTGACATAATCTATTTCTAAAATCAGGAGGTTGCACTTACACATCATGACTTGTAACCCATGGAAACCCGTCATATCCAACCTTCCCAACTTGCTTTCATAAAAGGAACTCTGGTATAACTCGATTTATTTGTCTTTGGCAGATGCCTGCCCAGGGTTGTTTGGACAGACAAGGCATTTCATATGCTAATGCATGTTTGAGAACATTGTATGAAGACAAAATAATTTATGTGGCCCAGCCCTAAAGGATGCTGTTCTGGGCACATAGCTTGGTAACATTGCTGCACAAAGTTCTGATTAAGTTTTCATCCCAAAGCAGGTCATGGCCACTGTACTTGTGGGACAGTATAATCCATATTCCATAAGGTAGAGCTGGTGCTGTTCTTGGCCAAAGTTCTGGGTCTTGTTGGGAGGGCAGGTGGAGAGGGAAGGTCTAGCCACTTGACTTCAGGCAGTCCTGGAGTCCTTTCCTTGCACCCCTCTTGCTTTTCTGCTTCTGCTCACTGTTGTGTTCTCTTGCATCTTTTGGGCTACAGGACTCTGACTCTCCAAGACATTCGACAGCTTCTAACAGCTCGAACCTGAGCAGCCCTCCCAGCCCCATCTCTCCTCACAAGACCAAGAGCCTCTCCCTGGAGAGCTCTGACCACGTGAGTTGGGACACATGAACGGCTTCAGTGTTCAGATTTGACATCTCAGCAGCTTATTGTCCCCATGACTCTCGGTTTGTCCTTGCTGTCATCACACCCAACTTTCCTCCACAAACAAACTGTGAAAGGGGGAGGGATGGGATGGGAGGAAGAGGATGTATTTGCCTTTTCTGGCACAAGCAGCATCACCTCACCACATCCTCCCCCCCCCCTCATTTAAGAATAGCAGGGAGTTGGCGGAGGGCAGGAGGAAGAATTGATGTACAAGAGAGAGATTGGTATATTTGTATTAGTATTGATTTTATTTCATAGGATTACAGCTGTTTTCATTATTATGGGCATATTCAGCACCACCCCAAACCAAATGCAGTAGTGTAGACAGACCAAAACAGGCCGTGTAAGAGAGAACCAGATTTTGCTTTGAGACACATACACACAGTATCTCATTATATTTTTTACAAGAGTAGCACAGCGACACCTGTCCACCTCTGGTGATGGGACAGAGTTGTCCTTGCAAGGGCACATAAGCATGCTTTCAATCAGCCACTCTGTTTGAATGTCAATCTGATTGTTGCCAGCAAATCTTTATTGATTTAAGAGAAAATGATTCATATTTTACTACAGTACAGAGTTTAAATAAATACACAAAATTAAGAGTTAGTACATATGTATATAATAAAAGAAAAGCAGCATTGTGATGCAGCGGAAGATGGATTCCTATTTAAGAGATCCTTTAATTTAAGAAGACTTGTGTTGTTCCCTTTTTCATACTAAATAATCTACAGATTGGGGTGTGATCTGGATATAGAACATGGCACTGGATAAGTCCACACAGCCTGGAGGAAGTGGCTCTATGATGTTTCCTCCTCCTTATCAGTAGAACTAAAGCCATAATCCTTACTTTTAAAATATCTCTGCCTTCTGCTATCTCCTGGAAGGTAAAACTCTCCATTCTGCAAATAAAGCCCATGATTAATCAGTCTACAAGCCTGAGGTGGACTCTAGAGAGGTTTAGCATAATGTCACTATTCAGCATCAAACTATCAATTGAACAAATGTAGCAAAATCAAGTGAAAATAGATAAGGGGTTTTGAGAAATTTGGAGCTGGGTTTTTAAGCTGGCTAATTTAGTGGCCACCAGTGCTTGGGTTCACTATCTGATTCTAGTGGGCTTTCATCAGTCAAATGCAGGCACCTCTAGTTCTGATATAGAATCCTGCAGGTATATGTTTGCTGCTGTAGCACACTGAACAGCCTCGAAAGCTAAAATGCTGTTCCTGATTTTCTAGAGTGGTTGGTGGCTCAAGACCTTATTCTGAAGAGATTTGTTACCGTCACACACTCCCCCGCCCCAACTCGGAGCATATGTGATGTTGTTGATGTAATACTGTGGTTTTTAGCTCCAGCAGAGAAGCATTTAGCAGGACAGAGCAGACCTGTATGGAGATCAGGCTGAGCAGACAGTGGAAGGCCACCATCATTAAACAAACAGTGGCACATGCAACATACTAGCTACAAGCAAGACACAAACAAAAGACTTGCCCATTCCTTTTCTCCTTTAGCAAAATTAGTGATTTGCATTTTGAGACTAGACAAATGTGATTTTTCTTCTCCTTGGGATCATTACTATCTTCATGCCATGACCAAGCTCAAGTGGATTAAAAGTTTGGGTTTTTTCAGCTTAGAATATTGGTTTCCTGGATTGCGGTAAGATTTCATGGCTCCCACTAAACCATTCCAAGGCCTTCCAGTCAACAGCAAAAGTGAGACTTGTCAGAGTTTTCAGGTTCCTCTAAAAATTGTCAGCAAGGTTCATGCAAGGTACAGATGATGAAGTACTATGAGATACTGATCACTGTCTAACCATCTAGCTGTGTCGAGTTGCTAGTAGTTGGTTCTGTGTCTTATTCTGCATTGAGTGGATTACCACACATTTAGCTATTTTCTACTGTGGGAATGGTGGGGGGGGGGGGAACGCAAAGCTTTTCTATTAAGTAGGTGTCCTAATCTTGTCTGTCAAATTTGGCTTGTTAAGAATCTCACAGTTGATTATGTGTATGTTGTCACAGGTATAAACAAGAGATCTGCGACTGTGCATTTCATGGCAACCAGTCAGACACGCTAAGTTAATTTTCCACCCAGCAAGCCATTCAGAAACAGTCAGGACACAGGGACAGGCATTTATTTAAAATCCCTTGACTACTACTTCAACATTTGTTATCAAAGGTTCCCTTCCCACAAGCCTCTCCTCTATCTTCTATGCTCCTCATGTCCATACACTGTTCCACATACTAGTATGGAGGCTGGTATTCTCATTTCTTACATGTCAGTAATATCCTTTTACTTAAATGGCATCTTATTATAGAGGCTTTAAGACTGAGAAGTTTTGAACTATAGTTTGTCTAGTGATTATTTACTTCAAAAGTAGTTGTGTCTTGAAGTTTCCACAGAATCCTTTGGCAACTGATCTGAGCTCCAGCTGAGAATGAAAAAAGGCAGGACCTGTTTTTTAAGCCAAAACATGTGTCGTAACAGAGGTAACTGAAAGAAATCACTGTCCTGACATGTTATGTAACATCGGTCTGTTTCACAAGTTAAAAATGCCAACCTTTCTAAGATGTTATCATCCTGGGATGCACAAGGACACATGCAATTAGTTGCCTCTTACGAACATTTGTTTCCAGCTGCATAGCCAGTGTGGATGCTCTAATTTTTCTGACACTGTTGGCTGGTGAAGTTGGGCTTTGCTGCTATGCATCATTCACCATTTCCATTCACATATGATTGCATTTCTCCAAGCACTTTTATAATCTCTCACTGAGTCCTAACTAATTGGATTAGTCTCTCTTTCTGTATCAGGTTCTGCTTCCCCTAAGTGAATGGGTTTTCTTTGGCTGATTCAAGTACCTCACTGATAACCCCATTATTCTTGTAGCACATTTCTTGAGGCTCGGTAAATCAAAGCTCACTTCTAAATGAAACAGAGACTGTACAGCTCTTGCCTCAGGCTTCAGTTTTGTTTGTTTACATATGAACGAACGCACACACACAACCTATACACATCATTAATTTTTATTTCCAAAACACATTCCTGTTGTGTTTGCTTTGTCGAATCAGATTTTCATTAGTTGGCTTCTTCTAAAGGTTGATTTGGGTTTTAATTGTTTTGTATTCATAACCTGCATATATTTTTAGAACCGCAGCCTTGGTTTTGAAAGTTGCAGATGACATTTGTGTTAAACTCTCAGGTATATGAAAGCAGTGGAATGTCTTCAAATGATAAACATGAAATGCAATAATGTACTTTGGGCAGGAGGTTCCCCATAGAGACTCTGGGCATAGGAAAAGCTTTGCTCTGCAGTGGTGCAAGCTTGGCTGATAGACTGGATTCAGGACAGTAGTTTAGGGCCTTGAATGTAGAAAAACATTAGTGTCTTTTCAGCCAATGAGTTTAATAAAACACAACAGCAGCACTTCAAATTCTTTTCTGGCCTGTGGAGTCAGGAAGAAATCAGGAACCCAGAATCTGGCCTGCTGGGATTTGCTTAGCCTTAGACAATTTCACCACAGGTGTGAAAGTTACCTCTGTTCAACCTGGGTTCCATACATGGCTGCCCTGTCTGGAGACCTCAGGATGTGCATCTGCCTTGGGTGAATTTCACTGAAAGGCTTGTGACATCTGTTCTGCCCAGTGCAATAAGGCTTTGTGCCTAGAGGCTAATAATGGCACTAGCCTGTTTCTCTCCAAAAATATAGTCATTGGGCTGTTCCTGCAGTATGAATCTGGGTTTCTAACCCCTCATCTACATAGGGGCCTTCAGAGATCAGATATGCTGTAGATTTTCAACTTTTAAGACCATGTTGTGCATTAAGGCAATTCCACAACTTGTCGTCTTGTCTCTTCCTTTCTATATAAAAACTCTCCCATCCTGCGTAATAAATTGTCTCACTTGTGATGAAGAAATCCACAACCAAAAACCAGTGTTGGTATTTCACAGAAATTATACCTGCCTTTTTATGTATGACGGTTTCATATCATTTATTTTTTAAAAATATTTTTAGGGATTTTTTTCATTGTAATATTATTGTACAGTTTTGCATGGCCTAGATGTAATCACTTTTTTGTTTTAGAGTATAAAAGCTGACAAGTGTGCGTGTGGGGGAAAGATTCTGCTTTTTGCCTCTTCTCACTCTTCTCTTATTTTTGATTTATGCCCTCTGTGTTGTAGAGGACATTGTAAGAGATTCTCTGCTCCAGAACAATGATGTAGATTCTTTTGCACAGAAATATTTAAGGTGGTTCAGTCAGTGATGTAATAAATGATGGACCACCACTATTTTATGTTGGTAACACTTAATATTAACCTACTTTGATGTATTGCAATAAAACAGGGGACTATTAGAAATACAGGTGGTTTGTCTTTTGTCCCGTCCCCCCCATCAGATTAAATTTATGGGGTGAATGGGTAGGGGGAGGGATGATGGAATAAATCATGTAAATTCAGCCACAGAGAACATTGTTCCTCATGTCAGAATGTACTGCTGTATCAGAGGCTTCTTCAGATTAGATGCACTCCTCCACTAGCCCGTCCAGTCTCAGACAGCCTGTTTCAGCCTCCCTGTTTGAGCCTGTGTTGAGCCCCTCTACTTACATCATTACTGTTAGGGGGACTAACACAGCTGGGAAAAGAGTATACTGAGAAGGTGCAAAGAAGACCTTGAAGATGATGATCAGGGTAGCAGAGATGTAGGTTACAAATTAAAAGTCCAAAGAGTATTAGATATAGAATGTGAATGGAATGACAGGGGTGTGATGACAAAGTGCTTCTCATTGAGACAGCCCTAGCAGAGCCTTACCACCTGTTGAAAAGTGTTGATTTTGGTCCCTCCTTTCATACAAGAGGGGGCTACTATATTTCAACCAACTTCCTAGGAAAAGAGAGCCATGTTAACAGCATAGCTAACCCATAACATTGTTGGTCGGATCTAGAGTGACCTTGCATAGAGTTCTCTAGCTAAGCCATGGCAGACAGATCACTGAGATATCTATAACACCTCTGAATAGATACCAGCCTGTGATATGCTTACAGTCAGGCTGAAGTGCAAGTTTCATAGTCTCAAGCTGAATGCTTAGGCCAACTGGAGCTTAATACAATATGTTCACTAGATTTTAATCACAATTTGGAGCTGTAATAAGGCAGAGGAAATTATGTCTTATCTGCATGTTTGCCAGAAAAGTTATTAGAATTACTATTGGTATAGTTACGGAGCTTAAAATTGCATGTGTGATGACATGGCAAATTCAAATAGCATTTATGGCACAACAACAGCATAGACAAAAATCCTGAAGGTGGTGGTTCATTGCTCCCACTGAACTAAAATCCATTCAGCTGTTTGGCAAGGATTTGGGGGAGAGTGGGGCTAGAACCTCCTTCCCCCAGCTTTCACACCATTCCCATCCATTGCTGCTGTATTGACTTTTGCAGAAGCTTCACCTTTGCAAACCTGGCTGTTGGATTGGAGAGAGAAGCCTTTACATGCATCAGCTAGTTGTGCAAACGGTTCTTTCAAGGACCCATAATAGCTTTAGCTTCGCTATCACATTAGGCTCTTCTTTTGTACATAAACAATTAAGCATCTTCAATGCTTAATTGAAGATTAATATTCATTGAATTCATGGAATTAATGAAATCCATTACTTAATGTTCATTGAATTAATGAAAGTTCATTGAATTAATGAATTCAATGAACTGAAGCATGTCTAGCTCAGTGCTGTTACAGCTACTGCATCACATAATTCTTCCTAGTTAACCCCCCCAGTGCTAATGCCAGTTGTTGTAAGTGTGTAGTACATGAAATAGCTCCATGCAATCTCTAGTTCCTTCTCCCCCTTTTTTGTCTACTTGCTGTGGCTCCCTTATAGTTAATGCATGAAGTGCTGTGTCCTATCATAGGATTGTGTAAGCAACTGAACACACCTTTAACCAGGAAAACATCTCCTAGCCTTGTTAGATTTAAAAAGTCCTATAATAACCTCCATGGTAGATTACTCATTTTCTGTCACCTAAATCTACTGCCAGTAGAGTACTTGGAGATACAAGCAACCCTATAGCTCTGCTTCCCCTGCCAATGTGATCATGCCCTAGACCACAAAACTTGGTTTCATGCAAAGCATTAAAAGAGATGGCTTCTTTCATTAAGACTGTGTATAAGGAAGTCTGTTGGGGCAATTTTCAGATGCTATGAAGTTATAAAGCAGACTCAACACTGTTCCCTGTAGGTTTGCATCAGTTTTTTCATCCAAGCAGGATCCCAACTGGCATTCATAGTTCTTGGTTTAACCAGCCCCTTGTCAGCTTTTTATACTCTTAGCGCTTTAACCATCTTTTACACATTTCATCTCTTTCCCCTCCCTCACCCAATGATAGTATCTAAAAGACTGTATGCTGTACTATCAACATGTTCCCTTTTGGAAACTTTTTTCTACAGAGATGAGTGTAGCAAACACAAAATTATGGTGCTAAAAGTGCAAATAAGCAGTCTTGAGTTTGACCATAATACCAAAAGGTAAATGATTAACATGCCACATCATATACAAGCTTAGGTATTTATGAATAATGCAGCATGGCTGATCTCAAACCTTTTGGTTTCCTGAGCCCTTTACGCTCATCTAAGAGGAGTCGCATGGAGGCCTGCCAGCCCATGTGTGGGAGTCTCAGGGAGCACCAGAACAAACCAGGCAGGAGGCATAGTATGGCCACTTATGGTGTGCTCATGGAGCTCCTGAAGAGAGCTCAAGGATCCCCACAGCTTTTATTTCTTGTATGCTTTGAGAAATGCTAGTGCAGAATCCCAGTGGTCAACTAAAGTTTTTGGTAAGATGAATCGAACTGCTTTTTTCTGTGCATTTTAGTTTGGAGAATTCAAAACATTAAAAAAACTGCAGTTAGTCTTGCTATAAAACTTGTTTTATACACAGATTACATCAGTCAAAAGGGACAAAATAGTCAAGGAAAAGTTCAGCATTCTGTCTCAAACAAATGCATAATGTCCTATTATTGAACCAATTACTAAGAAGCAATTGAATGTCAGAATATCAAGCACGTAGGGGCACAAGAAATCTACATCTCAGCACTGAGCCACCAAATTGGGAAGGTAAATGATTTCCTGCATGCAACCTCACAACTACGTGGCTGCTTAAACAGGTAGTGACCCAATAGACAAGCAACTTGCCAATATGGTTGATTTTAACCACACTGCTGCAGCCTCTTTCAAGGGTTTGATGTAGTATCCACCTGAAATCAGAGATCTGTTCTTGCAAATGGCTCACTAAGTCTTTCCATACAACTGCACATGCGCCTTTTGCAAAGTAGCCTAAAATTCGACCCAGTTGGGCCAAATGGTACCAGGCCTTCTCCAGTTACAGTCTTTTCATCAAGAAATCATAACTGAGGTTTATAAATTCTGGTAGTAGATAAGCACTATAAATGTTTCCTCACAGCACTCAAATACAGGGTCATTTAGTGAAGTTGATTGACAGTTGACTGAGGACAAAAGAGTACTTCACAAAACATATAAATGTAACTTGTAATGCCATTTGATGCAGTTACCACCTATGGCTTTAAAAGTGCAAAGGGGGAATTTAACAAATTCATAGACAATCAAGTTGCAATAGCTACATCAAATTGTGGTGTCTAAGAACAGTCTACCTCTGCATACTAGTTGCTCATGACAAACAGGAAGGACTGCTTTCTGGTACTGCTTCTGGTTTCCTGCAGGCATCTGATGGACCACTATAATCTGGAATCTTTTTTGTCTCATTTGTTACACTTCCAAGACAAAAGTATTCACATGCATTTTACCATTGCTTCTTAGAATTAGCATTTCTTATAGTAGCATTCGAGAATTGAATTCAATTTACCTATTGATAGTTACAACCATCTCAGAGAAATCAGTGTGAAGAGCACAGGCAAATACTGGACTCTTAGGATTGTGGCCAAACTGTGGGCCGTTCCAGCTACAGACTACTGCAGATCCAGAATGAACCCTTTACCCAGTATGAAGTGGTGGTTAGAACAACTTATGAAGTTATACCAGTGGTATAGCTAGGGGCATGGCAATCCAGGTCTTGTGCCCTGCACACCACTTGAAAAGGGGCACCAGCTGCTGCTGTGAGTACACGTACACTCCAGTCACTTCCAGAATTAGGAAGCGACTACAATCAGGAAGAGCGTGCTTACAGCAGCAGCTGGGGCAAAATTGTTTCAGGTACTGCTGGAAGTGCACACTTGTTTCAGCTACTTTGTAACTCTTGAGTTTGTGGCTGTGAGAACCTGAAAGTGATGTCACATAGCATCAAGACATTGCTGCCTTAGGTACCACTGCCCTTGACTACACCACTAGTTATTACATTATTATTATTGAAGTGACTAAACTGAAGCCAAAAACAAAGCAGAAATACTATATCCGTGAACCACAGCCAAGCAGTGTTCTGCACAAGCACTTTATTGGAAATCAGTTTCAAGTTGTACAGCTACAACTGTTGTAGAAAAACCCCAAAAACTTTTTCCACCTTATTCCAATTCTTTAAGTTGTGCGTTCAGCTATTAAGTGTACATTAGGCTTCTCAACTTAAACCTTGAAATGCCTTTGATACTGCTCAGAGAAGCCTGGAGTATGTATCTCCCCCTTCCATCAAAGTTTGCATTATAAAGTTGCAGGCATGAAGACGGAGAAAAGTGTAGCTTCCTTGCTGAGCTTCCATAATGCCACCATCAGACCTTTGGTTTCTCCAATTCTCCATTTAATGAAGGATTTTCATTAACTATACTCCTCCCATTTATACATTCAGCTCAAAGAATAAGAGATGAGCAAAGGCATTTCACACTAGAGTGTTCTAAATACACTACTAGCCTCAGATTTCGCTTTCTTTGTTTACACCTTGGAAACAAGCTAGTGAAGGCATAAGACTGACTATGTACACATCTTTCATTGCTCCATCAGGAAGAGCCCAACGACTACGACTTCTACCAAACATACAAAAATAGGGTTCTCTTGTGACATATGCTGGCAATCTATACTTCACCGTATGAAACCATTTTCATTCAACCTTAGCAAAAAAAAATCTCAAAGAAGAGGGTAGGAAGAACCACAACTATCAGGAGAATTACAAAGAGATTTCAATGCCAACTCATTTGCTTTTTCCTTCCACTCCTTGTTAAAAAACCAAAACCAAATCATTACATAGCTATCAGTGTTAAAATATGAAAGACAGCCAAATACCTAGGAGAATGAACACAGCTGCCCAGCCCTCCCCAGACTAGACAACTACAATTTCCTGTCAAATGGAGGCTACACAGATCATTTAGTGAGAGTGTACAGTGTCGGAGATAGCCCAAAGGTTCTGTTTCCAGGATGCAGGCTGCTGCTCTTTGGAGCCGATTCTGGGGGTGTGGTACAGGCGAAGCTGGACTTGCTAGAACCTAGATGACGATTGGCCATAAAAGAAAAAAACCAAGACAACATTCAAAAGTTCTTCTGAGCTACTGTTCATTCTTGGATCTTCTACTCCAGTATTTACTGTATGCCTCCTGAAACATGTCCTTGCATGGAATTTTGGCCCTCAGTTTAGAGCATATGAGAAAGGAGCCCCCCATTTTCCGATGGAGAGAGTAGGTTTCCTCTGGTGGAGGAACTAGCCTGTGCTTCAGCATGACTGGAATTAAGCCATGGATCTTCTTTGTGGTGCGCTGGGAGCCAAAGTCAAAAGGTTCACTGGATGCAAAAGCTTCTCCAAGGATGAGAACAGCATCCAAGTGGGCATCTTCCATGGCCTGAGTGAAAGGAAAATGAGAAGCGCGGTTATCATATTTTACAGAGAGGTGAAACCATCAATCACCTGCATATAAATCAGAAGAACACAGCAATGTTCAGCACTGGATGGAGTACAAGCACACAAGTGACTGCACTATGGCTAAAGGCATCTGTACATGCCAGAGGAGAGGGTACAGTATACTCTGTACTGGAAAAGAGCCATTTGGAACAAAACAACTGTGTACCGTTATTATAAGGAGACAATCAAGATGTATCTGCACCACAGTATGCTATGCGGGCGCAGACTTTCCAAACTATGGGAGACAGTAAGCAAAAAGTTTCCTCATCAGCACTGAGGTGAGAAGTGGGTCAACTGAAAGAAGGCTCTAAGCGGGAGGCTCTCCACCAGGGAGGACAAGACAGGCTGTGGGCTTCAGCATCTAGTTTTGAAAATCTTGAGCTCCTGCAGCTTCTTTGAAATTTCTGGTGGCCTTTCTAGTCTCACTGGGCATAAGTAGTATCCTGCTGCATCCACTCCCCAACCCCCCACCAGAAAGAAGTATTGCCAGCAGTAAGAGCATTCCAAAGCACCACCACAGGCATCTTAGGGCTTCCTACCAGCAAATACAAGGTGAAGTGTTTTGGAAACACTCCACCTGAGATCAGGAGGAAGCCCTAACACAGTGATTTTCAACTGGTGTGCTATGAAAGGTCTGCAGGTGTGTCATGGTGTTTGGAGCACAGCAGTTGAAAATAGCTGAAAAACTCTTCTGGGTTCTGCTTCTAGGGCAACTGTCTATAGTAATGAATTGTCTGTTCCTATTCAGACAAGGAGGAGGGACATACAATTCATTAGTGCAGACAGTTGCCCTAGAAACAGAGTAGCAGAATCCGGAAGAGACCAGGAAATGACATCATAGAGGTCACTGTGTTGTGAGAAGAAAAATGTTGAAAATCACTGCCCTAACACTTGCCATAATCTACACACAAATCCCCCCAAACATCTTCTGTACATGGATTCCCAAGGAAAATTGTTTAGCAGCCTGCCTACTTGCAAGGATGAAGGACACATCTCTCTGGAAACGAACCCTCAGCTTTGCCAGATCTCAAATGCAAGACACTATGTACTATCACAGGAGAGGGATTCAAAAGGAACTCACCATTGTCAGTTTGGACCTGCCACCAGAAATGCTTCAATTGCTAGTGAAGCTGCTAAAAAGTCACCCTTACCGCCACAGTAAGGCTAAGCCAGTCCCAAAAACCACCCTCCATTGCCACCTGCATCTTTCAAATGTCCTAAGGAAGCAGCCCCCCCCCTCTCTCTCTCACGCACATCAACCCTTGCCCCATCACCTCTCACAGGGGCAGGATGGCAGCTAAGGTTCAAGAATTAAATAGAAAGCAGGAAGGCTCAGGTTCCCAAGTGAGGAATAGCTGGTAGTTCATCAAGATGCAGCTGGCACAGACTGCAGTCAGTGTTCTGTCCACACCAGGTCTATCATTTGTGCTCCTGCAGTGTACTACTTTATGCTCTTGAATTCACATGGTGGGCGGTTTTCTATTGATTTTAAGAGGACATATGAAACCAACCTAGATTAAAAATTACCGTATTTTTCGCTCTATAAGACGCACTTTTTCCCCCCAAAAAAGTGGGGGGAAAAGTGTGTGCGTCTTATGGAGCGAATACTGCAAAAAAAAAAAAAAAACTCCGCCCCTGGCCCCGCCCCCTGCCCGCTCTGCTCGGCTCCGCTTCCCAGGAAAGCGTGGGTGGGGTGGCAGTCTTGCTGAGCAAGCCCACGTGTCTACTCAGAAGTAAGTCTCAGAGTCACTGGGGTTCACTCCCAGGAAAGGGGGGGGGGGGTGGCAGGCTCGCTGAGAAAGCCCACGTGTCTACTCAGAAGTAAGTCTCAGAGTCACTGGGACTCACTCCCAGGAAAGCGGGGGTGGGGTGGCAGGCTCGCTTGGCAAGCCCAGGTGTCTACTCAGAAGTAAGTCTCAGACTCACTGGGGCTCACTCCCAGGAAAGCGGGGGGTGGGTGGATGGGATGGCAGGCTCGCTGCGAAAGCCCATGTGTCTACTCAGAAGTAAGTCTCAGACTCACTGGGGCTCACTCCCAGGAAAGGGGGGGGTGGGTGGATGGGATGGCAGGCTCGCTGCGAAAGCCCATGTGTCTACTCAGAAGTAAGTCTCAGGGTCACTGGGACTCACTCCCAGGAAAGGGGGGGGATGGCAGGCTCGCTGAGAAAGCCCACGTGTCTACTCAGAAGTAAGTCTCAGAGTCACTGGGGCTCACTCCCAGGAAAGCGTGGGTGGGATGGCAGTCTTGCTGAGCAAGCCCCTAGAGCAGGGGTGCTCATTACGTCGATCCTCGAGCTACCAGTCACGCATCCCTAGGAGTGAGCCCCTGGCAGGCTTGTGAGTCCAGGGAGCCCAGGGACTGAGACGGGCTCCTCCCTGGGAGAGGAGGCGCTGGCAGGCTTTTCTCCCGTCCACTCATCCCTGGGAGTGAGCCCCATTGGCTCTACTGGGGCTGACTTACCTTCCCCTGCTTTTGCACTGGTATGTATGGAGATCTGCACCCCCCCCCCCACTTCCATCTGTTGGTTCTGTGTGCAAGGGGTTTTGCAATGGTCTTGCTGTGATGCCTATACAGAGATCTTACCTGCCCCACACTTTTCCCCTGCTTTTGCACTGCTATGTATGGAGATCTGCGCCCCCCCCCCACTTCCATCTGTTGGTTCTGTGTGCAAGGGGTTTTGCAATGGTCTTGCTGTGATGCCTATACAGAGATCTTACCTGCCCCACACTTTTCCCCTGCTTTTGCACTGGTATGTATGGAGATCTGCACCCCCCCCCCACTTCCATCTGTTGGTTCTGTGTGGAAGGGGTTTTGCACTGGTCTTGCTGTGATGCCTATACAAAGATCTTACCGCCCCCACACCTTTCCCCTGTTTTTGCACTGGTCTGTATAGAGATCTGCTCCCCCCCCCCTTGTATTGGAATCCAGGAAGATCTGGTAAGGAGGTAGATGTGGTGTCAGCAGTGGCCCCTTTAAGGGTAAGGCCTGGGCATCCAGCAGAGTGTGCTGCACAGCTGCAGCCACTGGAAGGCAATAGGGCCCTCAGGGATATAAGGAGTACCAGAGGCAGAAAGGGTTTGTGGGTTTTGAAGGAGTGCAGGTTGGAGGTAGGGGAGGAGACTGACTGGGTTTAGTGAATTTGGAATCTGACTGTGGATTGTGACTGGACTTGGATACCCTGATGGATTTAACTGACCTACCTGGAACCTGACCTTGGACTGTAATTTGGCTTATTGGCTCTGGACTCTGATTTGGTAACTCTGAATGATGGGACTGATTTACTTGGCATCTGTGGACTGGAACTGGACTAATTTTTGCTTGCTGCACTGGTGAGTTGCACAAGGGGGACTGATCAGCCTTAAGCGGGCACGAGGCCCAGTGGATTGGGATTTGGCAGAACATCATTGTAGCAGAAAGATAATGTGATCCCCTATTTGTGTGCACCTGCTTTTGTGAGCTTCATAAATTCTGACTCTAGCGATGATGAGTTCTTGGTGTTTCCAGAAAACTAGAGTGCTCAAACCTTTAAGTCTCTCCATTTGTTAATGACAGTGATAATGGTTCTTAATGCCACTGTTGACTGCTGTTCACTTTACATGGTTCAAATGTTATTCTGTTATAGTTTATTAAATATTTTATTACACTATTTGGTTCAGAATATTTTTTTCCTTGTTTTTCTCCTCTAAAAACTAGGTGCGTCTTATGGTCAGGTGCGTCTTATGGAGCGAAAAATACGGTAAATACACACAGAGCACTTAGGAATCACAGGTTATGCTACTCCCTATATTTCTACCATTTTGGAGTGGGGGAGCAACCTGCTCTGCAGAAGTCCTCTTTTTGAAGCTGATATCTGCTGTTTTCCTAAAACAAGTCATACCAGTATCATTTGTTCAGTACAGTTCAGCCTAGCCATGTACCTTGACTTCATAGCCACTTAGGAATTTCATTTCTATCGATTTCTTCAGCACTCTCTCTCTGTCCAGGTCAGCGGCTGCTTTGATTAACTGCACAGGAAGGAAACAAAAAAATGATTCAAAAATAGGAAGGTCTGGACTTGAAGACACCTGATTAAGCACCTTCAACAGCAAGTCCCAAGTTGCTGTTTACTCAACACCCAGAAGATAAGCTGGGTATCTATGCAGAGTAAACATTTCTACTCCATAATAATAATCTGTCATGAACACTAGCAGTTTTGAGCAATCAAAACTTCAGCAGTCGTCACCTGACAGAGGAAAAGGACTTAGATTAGCAAACTGGAACAGTAATTTGTTGCATTGCTACTGACTAGAGAAACACCAACCACAAATTCAATGCATTAAAAATCAATGAGATTAACAATCCAATCCTAAAGGCTCCCTGAGCAAGCTCCCAAATGTTGTAAATGTGTCATAAAGCATGTTTGCGCCCAACTTGAGAGCCGGCAGTGCCGGCACCAGATCAAGTCCCTGCACTGGCCAGAGTAGGTAAGATTGCATTGGGCAGAAGAGGGTGGTGGGAGAGCATTCAGGGGCAGGGGTGTTTTTGACAGAGGAAGGGTGGAATTGGGGAAGACTGGGCCTGGGTGCAGAGTGGAACTGGTAGTGGCAGTGCATGCTGCATCCTAACCCTTTCTCCCAGGCCCCAGAGCCCTTCACAGTCTGTTAGGATTTGCACCAGCTAAATAGCTGGTACTGATCCAAATAGCCCCATAGGGCAGGCTGGGGAGTTATATGGGATGGGGGGGGGAATACACATTATGATTACAAGATGAACTGCATTTGTTTATTTTAAGACACCCCAATTAGAAACAAACACATTTGTTGAATCACCTGTGAAAATATTTAGTTCTCATTTAACACATAAAATGCATAAGAACATCAGGAGTTGGGTTGCCTGAGATAAGGAGTGGTAAGATGTGTGGCAAGGAGCCAGGCTGCATCCCCTTCAGCACACCCCAAGTTTTCAATCCAGTTATACATTTTGAAGCCCACCAGACAGACCACAGCAAACAAGTCAGAGTTCTCACCTCTATGTAGACATCTGTGAATTCCTGATCAAAACCACGGGTTGCTCCAAAGTCTAAAAGTGCCACCTGGGAAGGAGGCATACAAACCATTTTACACAACAGAAACTAGCAGACAGAAAGCATCCTTGCAGGGAAAGACCAAAAGGCTGGGTACAGTTTCCAGCTCTAGCTCTGTGTTCTTCAAAAGCCTCTCCATTTCTCTACCTCCCATTGGGAATGACTGAAAAGCTTCAATGGGCAAGATTTAAAATGGGTAGTACTAAACATGCTTACATAAGAACTGTACAGCTGGCAAGAAACCTATTACTGGAGCACTTCAGAACTTTGTGTAGTGAACTAACAAAAAAAAATAGCCATTCCATAAGCCTCCCCTATAGATAACTGGCAGGTTGATTGACAGAAGCTGCTTCTCACACACAGCTTTTAAAATGTTAACTAAACCAGAGGACACTGGAAGCTAGCAACTTACTTCTAGGCTCCAGCTCCACCTTTCAAAATGTGTGCCAAGGAATCCTGGGGTCCCTCAGAAACTCTTGAGAAGGAAGTCCTACCACCCACCAGCTCATAAGGAAAATTTACTAAGCCCAATGGAAAGGCCCTATGCATTTTTACTCATGAGTAGGTGGCCATGGCTTGAATCTTAGTGAAGGCCAGGCAAAAGAACACAAGGTCACCAGAAGGATCCTGATAAGATAAACCTCTTGTAAAACTGATTGGGTCTCAAGAGATTGTCATTGTAAAAAGTGGGTCCTGGTGCTGAACATTTGGGAACCACTGCTGTAACACCACTTTCCCATGATTGAGATGTCTTGATGAAATTGCTCTGCATGTTTGTCACTGACAGCACCAAGATTTTGGGGGAAGAAATCCATATTAATCCCATATCTTTGAATGAATGTGATGGACATCCTGTGAGGAGTTCCAGAAGGCTGATGATTTAAAACACTTCCTTGGTATAATGACACAATAATACCCACAACATGGTCACATAGTAATCTAATCACTATCACTAGACAAAAGAGAACTCAAATTCTCTCAGTGCGTACACAGTGAGTGTCAGCTCACTACTGGCACAGGTTACTGAGACTAGTGATAAGTTTTATGTTGAGTCACACTGAAAAACTTGTCCTTCTGCCGCCTGCCAGTCAAAAAAAATATGGTGAAAAAAACTGACAAAATAGGTCAAGGGTTTCAATATATTCACTAAGAAAAGTTTCATCACAGAATAACTCTGGGTGATAGAAAAATTCTGTTTGCATATTTCAATTCAGCACAAAAAGTTAGGTTAGAAAAACCTTCATTGCTCCATGTGCCAAAAATCATGTTTACCAGCATTATCAGCAGTAAGAGAACTGCTCCCCTTCCGCTGGACATATGGTTATGATACCATAGACTGTAGCTGTCCCCAGGCACCAGCCTCCCCATTTTGCTCAATTCTCCTGCTGCTATTGACAATCTATTCTACAAACCTCAACACAATAGATGAGATCCACTGGTGCTAAAGAAGGGGTGAGCACACAGGGAAGAAATGATAAAAGCAGCTAGGGACAAGTTACGGGGGGCTTACCTTGTGCAATTCTGGATCATAGAAGAAGTTGGACCAGTTTGGATCAGTCTGCATGTACCTGAACTCAAACAGCTCCCGCAGGCACAACACTAGTATGTTATGGCAGATCTGCGAACAAGCGAGTAAGACACATGAGAACACACAACATACATCCAGCTTGGTGGCTCAAGATATGCAGAATATTTAAACTGAAATGGTCATCTGAGGGCACCCTTGAATAGCTGTTCCTCACACCGAACACCCTCCAATTTCAAGCCAGAAATAAAAAGTCTATCCTAGTAGCAGCCTCTGGGTCTTATTTGAAAACAACAGCACATGCATGTCATGTAGAGACTATTACAATGATTCTTGAGAATATACGTGGTTGCAGATCACACATCTGACTTGAGGGCAAGGAGAATGAATCCCAATTTTTCACAATCTCAGATCTGATAGCAGGAAATGCAAGCCTTTGTGTGTAATATTCATTCATTCATATGTAATATGAATTACACATACGTGTAATTATATTACACATATGTGTAATATGTGAAGCCACCCTAAAGAGACAAACACAATTGCTTTTCCAACTAGAAAAATCAGGAGCAAATCATTTCACTGCCCCCAGCTACCTCTGACATAGCAAACCAAAAAAAAGCCAAGTTGCAGTGTTTCAAGTTGGTTACTCACAGCCGCATTACAGAAGAACACAGCCTGGAACAATTTTGATGAAGACCAAAGCCTTCCTCATATACTCTCTGTGGGGGGTGAACATGTGGGATGGTGGAGGAAGGACAATGCAACACTACCAGCATTTAGTCCAGAAAGGTCAATAAGTCACTACAATAGTGAGCACCAGACTACTACAGTATTTTTTTCCAACATTAGCCATGGTGATGCACAGGAAGCAAATAAAAAAAAATCTACCAATTACAAGGACAAAAAACTTAGCTCAAAAGCTAAAGGAGACCTCAGAGTTTCAGCTGCCATGGTCACAGCCACATCTTACTGTGGGGGAGAGCAGAATTGTGAGTCCTTTTGAAACAGGGAACCATTTGTTTTTTAATTTTGTTACACAAACTACTTTGATCTTTTTCTGATGAAAAGCATAAAAAAATATTCTTAACATTAATAACAATAAGCTTAGCAATCTGGCCCAAACCAACTCACTAATCACTTCATCCAACAGAAGAAGGTGATGCACAGTGGCATTCAGTGGTGGCAGAGAAGAGGAAAGAGTGCCACACATAATCACAATGTCACAGGGCTCAGCAGGTCAGTCAAAAATGCATCGGTGGGTCAGGTGTGGTCCTGGCCATAGCTTGGAGACCCTAAATGTAAAGTCCTAGGCATCAAAATCATGTCCCTGGAAGATCTCCCATCTAGAGATCACACTACACTATTGCCCAGGGATGTGCTGAAAGTTGTTAGCTATGTTTATTGCCTCCAATCGGCTATGCTGAAATTCCAGGGCAGCTCCACCTGCCAAGCTGGCAGCTGCTAGACTTGCTTGTCCTATATTCAGTCCCACTGCTGTTGTGTCCATGCTTCATCCCTCTTCTGCCTCTTGTTTATCGAGTACTTTTCCTACAACCTTTGGCTACTAGGACTGTCCAGCTGGAGAATCTATATTTGGTTGCTTATGCAATGAGAAGGTGATGCATGTCTGATCTTTTTTCCCAGAAAAGAGAAGATGACACCTTTGCCAAACTGGACCTTCTACCCACAAGGTCACGTTTGCCCTCTGAAAACTTGTGTCAGGAAGAGAGAAGCAACAGTGGAAGTTGATTTGTGTGGTAACAGAGAACGAAGCTCATGAAGCACAGAGAATGGCCTGCATGCTCTCAATATAGCTCCAACTCTGAAGGTCTAAAGCACGGGTGTCAAATATAATGCCTGCGGGCCAGATATGGCCTGCAGAAGCTCTTTATTTCACCCCTGTGAAAATTGGGCTCTCCCAGAACCACCATCAGTTACACTAATAGCCCAATCCTCTGCTTTCCAGTGCTCAGAGCTGCAGTGGTGCTGAAACAGCTACCGCTGCATCCCATGAGGTGGGAAGCAGTGCAGGGTCTATTCAGGGTAAGGGAGCTTACACCATGTAACCCCCATGCAGCCCTGATGGGTCTCCTCCGATCTGTGCACACACAGATTTGAGACCCATGTCGGGTCTCCCAGGCTCAGATGGGGGCTAGGATATGGCAGCAGAGCCTGCTGCCATCTTTAGCCCCCTCCTGACCTTCTGCCTTCCCCGCCACGCCTTCCCTGCCCCAAAATGCCTCCCCCAATACCCTGACTTAACGGTCCACTGCCCGGAGTGGTCATCGCTCCTCCACCTGGTGCTGGTGCCAGCAGTATGTGTTGTACGCAATTGAGCAGTATATGTTGAAGGTGTGCCTTATGGCACATTTATGACACTGCACCAACACAACCCGAATAGGACTGGGCCTTCAGTTATGAGCTGCAAAGTGACTGGCAGTTTGGCAGAAGTGGCACTGCTAAAAGGGCAGCACTGGGAGAGCCTAATTATCATGTGGGCTGCCCTTTTATCAGCAGCACCTCTTCTGAAGTGTCAGTGTTGAAAGGGTGGCCCAATTGATAATTGGGATCTCCCAGCACTGTCCTTTCAGCAGTGCTGCTTCTGCAGAGGCGCTGGGGAGAGGCAATGGATGGAGGCCTTAAAAGGCCTTCCAGAACCTCCTCTTTCAATACAGCTCAAAAAAGGTGCCATTGTTTCCCTGTTCTGCGAGTCTCCTATCATGACCCCACAATCAAAAAGTCCAGGGAGTACCTCATTCCGGATCTCCTGGCTCAACTCTTCAGCTTGATCAAGCGGGAACCCTGTCACTAGTTCGGTTGTCAGGACATGTTGACTGCACAGTTCATCCACCACAGCAGGAACATAAAAGAATGGATGATCTTTGAGCAGTTCCCTAAGGAAGAGCGAACCAAGCATTAAAAAGCTTCCAGAAGAGGTCAGGGATTTCTCCACTATCTGATCAAATCTGCACCTTTCTTCAAGGAGCCTCTGCACTAGTTGCTCTCCCATCCCACTGCTATATACACCAAGGGTTTGGGATGCAGCTAGACTTCTTGCTTCCAGCATTCACGTACGTCACTGAGTCTTGTCAATATTACACATTAAAATGGGGAGAAGCGGGACTCGGAAGAGGCAAACACACCTGAATTTCTTGGCACAGGCAGCCTCTCTCTTGTAATCACATTCTAGGGCTAGTTCTCTGCTCAAAACTTCAATCAGATGTTCAGGGAAGAGACCTAGAAGACAAATGTCACAAAAAGGTGAAACTTAAGAATGGATAGAGAACAATCTTAAACGAAAGACACTGGCTCAAACCGAAACAAGCATCCTTATAGCCCAATCATTTGCAGGTCTGCTCAGGAGTAAGTCCCATTGAGTTCAGTGGGCTTTATTCTTGGGTGAGTATATACAGCAGTGGTTCTCAAACTGGTGGGTCACAACCCACCAGTTCATGTAACATTTCCCCCTGTCCCTTTTAGGGGTGGGGGAAGAGGAAAGGTAGGAAAGCAATCCCCAGGATTGCATCCCTAACGGGGGGGGGGGGGGCTTTCACTTACTTGCAGTCAGTGAGGGGTGCTGGAGGCTGCAGGAGGTGCGGGGAGCCCAGCGCAGCCCTCTGCAGGGCTCCTCAAGGTTTGGAGTCTTCAAACGGAGCAATTGCAAAGCACTTCCTGTTTGCAGGAGGTGCAATGCAATTGCTTTGTTTGCAGATTCCAAGCCTCATGGAGCCCTGCTGAGGGCTGCGCTGGTCACCCTGCACCTCCTACAGCCCCCACCCAGTCTAAGCAAGTGAAAGCACCCCCCTTAGGGACACGATCACTGCCCCTGCCCGTCGCCTGCAAAGACTTTCTTAGGGAGTAAAGCTTTCTCAAAGTTTGAGAACCACAGATGTACAGGATTGCAGCCTTAGTCAGCTAGATCTCTCTGCCCTAGAGCCGAGAGCAAAGGTCAAGCTCATGTAACCCAGATTTCAGCAACAGGCTCACAAATAGCTAGGAGTGGCAGGCAGGGATGACCACCCAGAGTTACAAGTGCAAAGGCAAAATATCCATACTTTGGAGCAAAAAATAGGAGTTTGGGAAGGAAGGGGATAGAACCACCACCCCCAGCATAAATGGAAAAAGTAGAAGCATGAGATCATGAACTCTTCTTTCCACTTTGGTACCAAGGTTAATATTCTAAGAGATGTACCAAGAGATGAAAATAAAGGCCTGTGACTGAAACGCTGCCCAGCATCAGCCAAGCACAAAAAGTAGTTCTACCCTCTTCTGCTGAGACCAGCAACAAGTCCACTTTTTCTTTAGGAAGAAGAGCTGAACTGAACTGATGTGTTACCCAATAAACAAATTTCTTTCTTCAATGGCACCAACAACTGGCCATAAGATCAGGATACGAGTATTGGGCTCCCTCATGGATTTGTCACCTGGTTATTTTCACGGATGAACAAAACAGCACCAACTTCCTACAGCACACATAGGCCAGAAACTAGACCAGCAGGTGAGCTCCCAACTTCAATGTTAGCAAATAAGTTGGATAACACAAGTGGCTTGTTGGTTTTCCAGATTCCATATTTTGTCTTAAAGTTCCTTGTAAAGCGAAGCACCTGAAGTTTTAAATGCTTAGACCAAGCTATAATGGGATTGAGTGTCTAACTCAAATAGCAAGTTCACACACCATGACAGCTGCATGAAAAGAGATGCCTTGTATGTGAAAGGTCAGACACCCAAAACAGACCTTTCAGATCTCTGGACATTGCTTTCTCATTAGAGGGCAGACACAGAAGTCACTCCACTTAGAGACAAGGGGTCTTTTCAGCAACATTAATAAAGATGGGACCACTCTGCAGACACTTCTATTCCACTGATCCATTAGCACAGGAACTGCCAGGCACAGTAAGGAGCTACTTAAGCTGTTGCTACTGACAGTACACAAGACCGATTCTGTAGTGGGCACACAAAAAATCCCATAGCTCCAAAGAAGATTCTAGCAGTGGAGCTCTTTTACCACCTCCTTCCAAGAAGGCCTTGACTCCCACTGAAATCCCTCCCCTCCCCACAATTTGATGGTTTTACCTTCTGGAAGAACATTGCTCATACTCAGGACAGTCATTAGATTGCTGACATCACTATTGATGCTCTGGGCCACTCCAGGATACTGCAGGACAGAAAAGGGAAATGATCAGAAGACAACTAAGCCCAAGTCCATCTTTGGACTACTCTGAAAAATGAAGTTCTCTAATGAAGGAAGTGACATTTCCAGCAAAAGTCCCAGCACATAATGAGTTAGATGGTTATGCTGTCATCCAATTACCAAAATGCAGTTTTAATTTAGGAGGCAAAGAGGGGAGAGTCATAATGAGTGGTGTTCTTCCCAAGTCTACTAAATCAAGCAAACTGAATCCACAAATCTCAAATGTTCCAGGCTGATGCCCTTTACAAATGTGACCTGGGAAATCAACAACTCATTTCTCTCACACTCCATCATCCGCCCCTTTGCACCAAAAGGATGACGTGCCAGTTTTCACAGCTTAACACCTGTGCTCTGGATAGTGGACTGACAGTAACAGCCACAACAACAGTAACTTTCCACTACTTTTAAACGTGAGATTTAAAAAATAAATTTTCTGAAATTTAAAAAATAAAAAATACAATTAACAGCAACTTGGCAAACTCTGCAACCATCTACAGCACAGCTCTCCAAGACATTCATGGAGATAATGAACATTCCCAACCAAAGTACCAGTTTAATGGTATTATCATGATTGCTAGAGGGTATTCCTTTTGCAAATTAGCCCCAGAATAACATAAACATACAGGTGTGTGGTATGAAAGGTTCAGATATCAGATATGGTTTTGATCAGCAAAAAGAAAACTTTTAGTACATGAGAACCATGCATGTAATGCCCCAGTAAGTGTCATATCACAAGAATCATGTGCAGAAGTTTCTCCCTTATCAGGACATTATTGTCTCAAACTCTGGAGGTACAAGCTAAAAAGAGAGGTCAGAGTTGCCCCAGTAAGAGAGCTCACGTTTCTCCTCCCCACAGAGTGCCCACTCTCTCTCACTGATGCCAGTTGACTTGCAAACTATTTGAAAGGAAAATATGCAAATAAAATTTTCCATGCATTTCAACTGTCCATCACTGGATATGTTAGTGCTGGCTAGCATTTCCACAATCAAAAGCTCCCTTTAGTATCAGTATCTTTATCAGTATCACACATATGAAAGTGTGAGTTGCCTAAGGTTGCAATCCTATACATAATTATCAAGGAATAGAGTCCCATTAAACTCAGTGGAGTGTACTTCTGAAGAAACATGCATAGGACTATACTGCCTGCCTAATGAATTAAGGACTGAGAAAAACTTTGAACCAGGAATTTCCTAAGCTGTAGTTCAGTCTTGTAGCTACTATAAAGCATGGCCCAAACATCATGCCATTACAGCTATATCAGGGGACTAACTACTGGGTCTTAAGAACACAGATTCACACACACAACTGTTCTTTCAATTTTTTTCAAATTGAGAATTTAACTAAAAATGGTTTTGGAATCTCTTGGACTAATGTAAACAGAAAAAAATGAAACACATTCAAGGTACTGAGCTCCAAGGATCTGGGAAAGAAGGAAGACCGAGCTGTTTAACAGAACATTAATTTAACAGCTGCTTCGTGTTGTGCAGGTTAAAATAAAGCGTAAACTTTTCAGTCTGATTTTTTTCTCAAGAAGGATCTATGCCTCAACATGGGTGTCATTATAGGCTCTAGATATCATGGCAGTTTGGTTGTACCCTTGTACATAAACAAACCTACTTAATAAACACCTCACCCCAGCACTGTCTGTTCTAGTGGCTGTCTGCTGGTATTCATTTGCATCTTTTTAGATTATGAGCCCTTTTGGGACAGGGAGCCATTTAGTTATTTGATTTTTCTCTGTAAACCGCTTTGTGAACTTTTAGTTGAAAAGCGGTATATAAATACTGTTAATAATTAATAATAATAAAAGTTAATTTCATTTACATTTATTTCCTGTAACTGAGATGTCTCACTGGATTTTTGTTTTTAACACTTGGGACTTAATGAGGCCCGACTCCAATGCTGGACTAGTAAAGTGCTTTACTACTTCAACACGCTGAAGGTGACACATAATCAGAAGCCTGGTGCACAGCAACCTGTAAAAATACCTGAATTTTCATGGCAACTTCTGTCCCATTTTTCAAGCGAGCCAAGTGAACCTGTCCAATTGATGCTGCTGCAAAGGGGCGCTCCTCAAAGAAGTCCAACTGATCACGCCAGTTAGGCCCAAGGTCATTGTTCAAAGTTTTCTTAAGACAGAACAAGAAAAAATTTAACATTCCTACATTATTACTCAGCATTTCTCTTAAATCTAGCTCTGATCTATGGATCTTTGTTTTGCCTTACTGTACATGTCACAGCCTAAGAATTACACTGTGATAAACTTATACGTTACAGAGTTTCACAAGACCATAAGAGTTGGATCAGGCCAAGGGCCCATTTTGTCCAGCTCCCTGTATGTCATAGTGGCCCACCAGATGCCTCCCAAGACAACAGGATACACATATCCTGTTGCCACTCCCTTGCATCTGGCATTCAGAGAGACACTACCTCTAAAACTTGGTCATGATGCATATAGTCAATACAACTTGTAACCTGTGACAGACTTTTCCTCCATAAATCTGTCCAATCCCCTTTAAAAAGCATCCAGGCCAGGTGCCATCACAACATCATCTGGGAAGGAGTTCCACAGGTTAATTATAAGCTAGGAGAATAAATGTTTCTTTTATCTGTTCTGACTCTCCTGTCAGTCAGTTTTAATGGATCTTCTCTGGTTCTGGTATTGTGCGAGTGGGAAAAGAACTTCCCTCTATCCATCCCATATATAATTTTATGTATCTTGAGCATGATCTCTCTCAGGTGCCTTTTTCTAGACTGAAGAGTCCCAAATAATGTAGTCTTTCCTTGTAAAGGAGGTGCCCCAGCCCACTAATCATTTTGGTCACTCTTCATAAGAGGATGGCAGAGTTGGCTAGAGAGCAACAAGAAGGATGGGCTTTCTTCTCCCAGCTTGGCTAGTTACAGCAAAGCCCTTGACTAAGGACCACCACACAAATAAGGATGCCCACTTGCCATTTCACCATGCATCCAACTTCCCCAATATTACTTCATTTTAAATCCCAGATTCCCACCTCCCTGAATGCTCCTCACCATCATTTGCTTTAAAGGCATGAAGTCTGCACTCTGTCGAACACGCTCAAAAATCTTCTGAAGGTGAGGATTAATGAAGGCATCATCTGCCAGGTGAAAAGGACAAGCCCATCAAAGTTGTCAGAAAAACAATCTCAAGGCTAAGGTTAAACAGGACACCCACTGCTATTGCTCTCCATGACAAAAGCCACATTCAAGCATTTCACTTTGTCAGACCCTGTTCTTTGAGTCATGGTGAAGGGACAACCTACTTCTGAGCTATTCCCAGCACAAACCTTTGAGTCCATCTTTGCAGCTTGGGAGGCTCAAAAGAATGTTGCAAAGGCTGAGGTATTCAGGATGCTGAGTTTTTTAACTGACATTTTCTGCAGGCACATGGCAGGATCATGAAACACATCCCTGGCCCAAACAACATTCCTCATTCAAACTGTGATGAACATTGGCTTCTATAAGCAGAAAAGCAAGCCTAGAATTCTCCCAAAGCTGTCCTGTGGAAACCTCATCCATTCTAACCCCTCCAACACAGAAGAATGAGTTGAGCTGACAGCCACCTAAAGGAGAGCGTATCTGCCTTTCAGTTCTCAGCACACTGCTCCACTTCCACAGCATCAGACAAACACAGCATAAACACTTCCATCAGCTGGGATCTGGTATTACTCTTCCAGCACTTATCTATTTTATTTGTTAACATGCCAATGGACCATCTTCACTTGCTATTTATGCGGCAGGCATAGTAGGCCTTTAGGTCTTAAAGTCCTGTGTTCTTTAAACACAGTCCTGGAAGAAGTTCTTGTCTGCAAAGCAACACCAAAGCAGGGCCCTTTGGGATAAGAGTGGAAACAGTTTAATCCTGTTCCAATACTTGCTGCCTTGCTCCACACAGCAGCATAGTAAAACTACTCATCTCAGCAGTCCTATTAAAATCCTGAATGTCTGCCTGAAGGCTGCTGGGAAACAATTTTTAAGAGACAAGGAGACACCACTGGGAAGCAAGTACCATCCCAGGAATTGAGTTTCTGAAGTTGACAAACGTTAATGCAATAGAGAGCAGGACCTTGCATGACTCCACATCCGGAAAGGCTCCATAGAGAAATGAAGTTCAGAAGGAGCAACCAGTTACCCCTAACTTCTCCCCAAAACCTTTTGGTGCCTGTGTCTCACTTGGGCACAGGTGCTTTCCATACTGCAGATCCTACAACATTTTATAGTAAACGACAGCAAGAGACAACTAAGAGGATCAGCCAAAACTGCAAAGCAGTTACAGAGAGATGGAAACCCTTAAGTGTGAGGACTAGGAGTTTTGGATTCAAAGGGAAAAGCAGCAGAGCATATAGAGAGGGATGCAAGATGCCTGGGTCACCAAAGGCAGTGACAAGTTTCCTTATGACAAGAAAGGAAAATCCAAGGTAAAGAGCTCAGGTCATCAGCTTCAAAGAATTCACCAAGGGACTGATATAAAGAATTTTTTTAGCCAGAGCCAAGTTTTGTTTTTTTGCAAGCAAGTATTTTTAAAGCACTGTGAATACATAGGCCGAAAGCTAAAACAAGGTGACAGTCAATAGCTAGGGAAGATTTGGACGAGAGTTACAGAGTTGATAAAAGGGTCTTAAAGTAATCATATGAGAGGAGGCCGAAAAAGGAACTGAATATACTTTGCCTTAAGACATGAGGTTGTCCATGACTTTGTGTACCCTGGCTCAACAATCTCTGACACTCTTTCTCTCGATACCGAACTAAACAAACGCATAGGTAAAGCAGCTACCACGTTTTCCAGACTCACAAAGAGAGTCTGGTCCAACGAGAAGCTGACGGAACATACCAAGATCCAGGTCTACAGAGCTTGCGTCCTGAGTACACTTCTGTGCTGCAGCGAGTCATGGACTCTTCGCTCACAACAGGAGAGGAAACTGAACGCTTTCCACATGCGCTGCCTCTGACACATTCTCGGCATCACCTGGCAGGACAAAGTTCCAAACAACACAGCCCTGGAACGTGCTGGAATCCCTAGCATGTATGCACTGCTGAAACAGAGACGCCTGCGTTGGCTCGGTCATGTTGTGAGAATGGATGATGGCCGGATCCCAAAGGATCTCCTCTATGGAGAACTCGTGCAAGGAAAGCGCCCTACAGGTAGACCACAGCTGCAATACAAGGACATCTGCAAGAGGGATCTGAAGGCCTTAGGAGTGGACCTCAACAAGTGGGAAACCCTGGCCTCTGAGTGGCCCGCTTGGAGGCAGACTGTGCAGCATGGCCTTTCCCAGTTTGAAGAGACACTTGGCCAACAGTCTGAGGCTAAGAGGCAAAGAAGGAAGGCCCATAGCCAGGAAGACAGACCAGGGACAGACTGCACTTGCTCCCGTTGTGGAAGGGATTGTCACTCCCGAATTGGCCTTTTCAGTCACACTAGACGATGTTCCAAAACCACCTTTCAGAGCGCGATACCATAGTCTCTCGAGACTGAAGGTTGCCAACAACAAGATATGAAAATAAGTGAAGAATTGGGGAGGTTGAGGTAAGGGAAAAGACAATATTGCAATTTCCAGGTATTTGCTCAGAAAGAGGAAGCAGGTGAATAATTTCCCTGGGGATATATCTGCTGAAAACAGGCCAAGAAACAGTGTAATTTTTATTTTACTACGGGGGTATAGTTTTAGGTGAACCAGGAAAAATTTTCTAAGGTTGAAACCCTATGCACACTTACTAGAAAGCAAGTCCCATAGAAATGAGTGGGACTTCCTTCCAAGTTAAAACAGATATAGGGTTACAGTCTTTTCCAAGGCTGGTGGTTGGATTACATGATGCACAGCTCCTTCCTTTCCAGCCTGACAATTCTACTATTTTAGAAAGGCAGCAGCACCAACACTTCCTAGGCCCCATGTTAATAGTGTCAGCTTCTATGAAGATCTCCTTCAAGTCACTTCTTGCAAACAGCAGAATTCAGACACAGCGTCATTAGAGACCAAAAAAAGTGGGGGGAGGGAACCTGCAGACAGAAGGGCTCACTCCAAGTTCCCTCCACGTCTTTATTTAACAACTGATATTGACAATCACAATCATATTGACAGGCATGAGTAAGGGAAAGTGGTGAGTCCATCTGCTGGTTCTTTCCCAACAGTTGGCTAGGTTGGGCAAGAGACTGACCACAAAAAGGGTTTCACAGAGAGCTCTGGGGAGTGGAGCAATGGCAAGGACGCATCAGCCCTGCAAACTGCACAAGCTTCACACCAGGCAGTAGCGTAGCTAGAGAGAGGGTCACAGCACTAAGTTTTTGTAGGCCACTTTGGTCTCACTGCCCAGAATGACCAAAGAGGAAGGGCCACTTGCACAGCACATTCAGGTGCCCACAAAAACTTAGTGCCATGTCCTCCTCTAGCTGACAATGTTACTGACAATGTTTTGCTGTCAGAATGAGCCTCTCAAAAGGATTCCGCTTGGAGCAGTTCACCTTCCTGGTACTTTCCAGAAAGACAAATGTGTTTCATCTCACAAGGGTAGCAAAGCTTAAGAGAAGAACATAATAAACCACTTCTTCAATTGCCTGGGCCTCAAGTTCGGTTTATTTTTTTTAAAGCTTCCAGAAGCTCTGGCAATGTTATGGTTTTTTGTTTAAGCTATATGAGAGACGACACTTTATTGGCATGTTTGTTCACATGAATTGAATTATTCCTGCTCTTGCAGCCATGGTCATTTGAGTGTTTACATTGCTTCTGTGCCCAGCTTCTCTGTTGGTAGCAAGGCTGCATCTTCTCCTGTGCCACTTTCCATCATACACTTTCATTATTTAAGCTTGACAGACCTTTTGTCTGAATTGGGAGAAAGGTTGAGAGCAGCAACAAGCGAGATAAAAACCATAATTCAAATGTTTTCTAGCCCAAATAAAGCACTACAAAATGAAGGTCTAAGGAAATAAATTGCCCATCTTTTGTGCATGTGCTAAAGATCCTTTAGCAATAGGAAACCAACTTTTACTCTGGCTATAAAAAATTGTGAACTTTCTGTTCAAAGTGGTATATAGAATTAATAATAGTTTGCATGCAGATCCAGTGGAATGAGTCCATTTAAGAAGGAAGCAACAGAGAAGCAGCAGCTCCCCACATATGTAAAAGTAACAAGGGAACTAAAGGGAAAAGAGTCTCATCCTTTCTGTATCATGCAGAACCTTCTTCCTTAAGAGCACACTGTGGGGAAGGTCAAATAAGTGCCCAGGTGGCCTCTAGAATTTGGCAAGTTCCAAACAGAAAGGGCAGACTATCACTACTCCTCTTCCCCAGCCTCAGTATGTCCTAAGCTTTTAATAATGCCGAACAGAGAAAGCTGTGTGTTACAGTGTCCCTTCAATCACTTGTTGTTCACAAGAAATCATACAGCTAGGACTACACACTTTCAACAACAATTAATCCATTAGTCAACTATAGAACTAGTTGCATTTCAAAATGTTGCCCTCAATCAATCAGCAGGGCATAACAGAGACTCCAGGACTTGTGTCTGGAGTTAAGATGACACTGCCATCTTAAACACATTTGGTGAGCAATCCCCACTGAACACAGTGAATCCTAATTGAATATGCACAAGATTGCACAGGTAAAAGAGCTTATGCCTCGCAAACCTCATCCAACCAGTCTGCCCTCTTTTTTTCTTCCAGTTTTGATGAAAAAGAAACATACGCTCTCTTTCAGCTGCTTTCCCAAGTCAGCACAGTTTGGCTTTCCTTCTAACCACAAAAGCCACAAGCAAGCGATCACTTCATCTCAGCAGAAATCAATGGCAGTGTTTCTTTCACATTTGAATCTTGAACTTCTTGAAAGACCATCAAGGGGTGGTACTGTAAGTACAGATGTTCCTTATTCCCAAATGTGGTCTGGAAAAATAATGCTGAAGTTGGCCATTCTTCTATTTTGTTATTTATAAAATATCTATCATCACCTTTTGCCTCAAGGTGACATGCAATACAAATAATATAATCAATACAATTGTAAGAACACACACCTACAACTGTGTGTTAGTCTCAATGTGTTCCATGGGGCCTATTTCCAGGAAAGTATGTATAGGACTGCAGCCTACCAAACTGGGCAAAACAGTCAGCAAATAAAAGATCACACATTAAACCGGCAGACAAATCTATTAAAAAGAATTCATATAAAAGATCAAAAGAACAGGACTGAGTTTTGGTTGGCACCTAGCACAAGTGGTTTTTGAATTAAGTGGTTCATTATCTTACAGTTCAGATAAGATATAAGCATTGCCTATATCTAACCCTTCTGCAACTAGAAGTTGTGGCCTATTAATGGATACTGGTATACAGCCCTGTTGACTTGCTTCCCGGTTCGTCCAAACCATAAACTGAAACATATTTTTCCAAACTACAAAATAGACTGGGGGGGGAGAAATTCAAAAGTGCACTTACCTTGAATGCTCAGCATTTGGCCCAGCTTTAACGCAGCTCCTCGGACTTTGCACAAAGTCCTCACTATCCTTTCAGCGTTGGCCTCTGACAGAAAGGGGCTGGAATCCATAATGGCTTTCTTTCCTGAAGAAAAAGCAAAAGTGCATTATAGTCCACTGACTATCAGTTATGTTTCCACTCTGCCTAGAGAACATGCTCTCAAAACACTGCCTTTCACAGAGTAGGAAAACATGAAATCACTTTGGGGTGGATCTCAAAATATATATAAAACCAAGGGAAGAGGGTACATTTAAATTAATAATTTAATTATTATTATTTAATAAAAATAATAATAATTTAATAATAATAATAATAAATTAGGAAAAAGCATGATAAGGGGTGTTTTAAGTGAACTGGGTCATTTGAAATCACATCAAGTACACAGACAAGTGACTGAAGAGTTCTTGGATGTTACTGGCTCAAAACATCATGGGGAGAGAAAACAAAACTCCTAGACTTTTTTTTTTTTTTTTAAATAAAGGTGAAGGGAGAGTTACATACTAACTCACTGTAACAGAGAGACTACTAAAACAAATTATGAAATCAGTTTTAAGCACATGATAGAAAATGCAATTATAATTATAAATCATATTGCCTTACGGCTCAGTTCACGCTTACCAACAGTGGCATAGCTGTTTTTTTCTTTGTAGCTTCCTGCAATGGCAGACCAGGACCAAGCCACAGGGGTAAGCCAATGGCATCATCATCTGCCAGCTAAGAAAGGCAGTGACATGCAGGCAGGCCAGTACCATGATACTGGCCCTTCCCATGTGGTTCCACATGCAATGGATCCCAGAACAGCAAGAAAAGCAATCTGTGTCACTGCTGAATAAGTGCTAACTGTCTGGGAAGGCAATATATGTATCAAATCAGAATGTTCCACTAGATTTAACAGTTTTTATTGAATGCCTTATTCAAATGTAGAATATTGCTTCCAGCATCCTGGTGAATGGAAATCAAGATAGTTGTGAACTTTATTATTGAAAAGTATATAAATATTCTTAATATTATAGAATAACTCACAGACTAAAACTGAACCACAGCTAAGACCAGAGCAAAAAGGTCACTGAAATTCTGTATTTGCTTTCACCATAGCAAAGGAATGGATCGACACAGTTTAGTATCAAATTGTCTCCAATTCTTTGCACTTATTTCACCTCTGCAATTCTTACTCACCCATGGCCCCATAAGCACCTACCACAAATAAAGAAATGTTAATGATTAGGGTGGCCCAAGAACATTTCCTTGGATTGCAAAAAAAAAAAAACAGATAAACTTATCTGCAAAAGGTGGAGAAACATCCACCTGTCACATTGAGGTCACCTTCCTCAGCAACACATACCAAGATTACAATCCATAATTTCTAAGAGCCACAATGTATACTAACTGGGAGATCCACAACAAATCATCTGACCTTTTTAATTTAGCTGTGGGAGTTGGATGCCTTCTACTTTGATCAGCAAAACTGTACAGACAGTGGAAGCATTTAACTCCTTCCCATGCACCGTTTCCCTGATTTAAATAATCCTACTCAGTTTCTGTTTGCCCTGTAGGAGCAAGTGGGTGGAGGAATACAGTATTTGTGTCACATGCACATTTCCCTCATGAGTAGATAGCAGGAGGAAGAAAAGAAAAGGAGGAAGAGTTTTATTTATGGAAAGAAGCACAGGAGCAAGGATTTTAAAAATACTTGCTCTCACACACACCCATCCCCATACTGTGTTTAGTAAGGAGGAAAAATCAAGACATCAACCACAGATCTCCCAGTATATTATGCACTGGGCCCTAGACACTGGTCATTCTGGTTGACCAAAGGAACCTGAAATAAAGAATGGTTAATCACACTCTAAGGAAGTGAACAGTGTGAAAATACAGGACCTCTGTTTTCTTCTGGAGTAAGAAGAAATGCCTGAAAATTGAGTGGTGCAGGGATTGCAACCTGGTTGGCTTTGGATATATGCAGGCACTCTGCCACTGTAATTGGTTGGCAGCACAGACTACAGCCTGTAAACTGCCCATACAAAAGCAAAACTGGGTAATTGTTTAAATTTTCCATACATAATCACTTAGTAAGTCGATCATCACTATCATCCATCAAGTGAGGAAGAAAATCCTAATCCAGTTTGGCACCTAATCAGTAATTCAGGGGTGCTTAGGCAAAATCTGTGTTCTGTATTCACTTAGCAAGTAAATACAGATTAAATATAGGCACACCACAGTAAGTTATACTGAATAAGTGCTCATCACATGAATTTTATCATCTATATACTTTTATTGGTTTTTTCCAAACAATCTTGGCTTGGTTTGTGTGATAATTTGACCAGTTGGCTGGCCCCACACAATAAAGAGCATGTGCGCCAACATGTTGACAACATGTGAGCCAACCCATGTCCTGGCCCCTCCCCTCCAGGAGAGTTGGGGGCACTTTCCATGATTGCACTGAAGTGAGGCAGGGGTCTGTTCAGACCCCCTCTACATATGCTGATAAATCTACCATAGGTTTACCATGATAAACCTACCATGATAAGCCATAGGTTTATCAGCACACATATAAAGGTTGTTCCTCCATGTGATTAAATAAAGTGCCCTGAACTCTACCAGGAAGGAAGAAGGAGATGAGACATCTGTGCACCATGAAAACGCACATCCTTTATTACATGGTGCAAGTCAAGTGATCAGAGCATTGGCTGAAGTGAGCCCATGAGAGTTAAAAGTGTAGAAAGGGGGGTGTAGTTATACAGTATTGGTAGATAGGACTTTATATCCATAACCCATTTCTGCCCAGTCCACAGGTGTACACATTTGATTCCTGTTGTATATATGCAATGTTGGGCAGAAATGGCTTAACCATACTTTCAAGAAAGGAGACAGACACGCTCACTTTGTTCAAGACTGCACAATGAGATGTGATTAGGGATACCACTCCTTTGCCTCACTGTTCTCCTCCACTAAGGCTTCAACTGGGAGCCATGCACAGCCAGTACACATGCTGGGGAAGAGTATGGCCTTCCTACTGCAGCACCTCCATCCCAGCTGCCAAACAATGATTTCAGCACAGGCAGGATATTCTCTTTCTTGCTGCTATAGCCACTATAACAGGGATGGAGATTTCTCATGCCACCGCCACCCCCAAATGCACCCTACATTCTGTGGCCTGATCTTCTTGCTTCTGATGGCTTTATGAACAGGCCAGCCATGGATGTGAATCCAAGTCTAGCATTTCTACCCAGCAGCCAACAGTAGCTTGACACATCATGTGAAGGAATGGTGAACAGTCATCTTTTTAACACTCCTCAACCCAACAAGCCTCCACTGACTGCTATAAACTATAAGGCTTAATTGAGTTATTGGCTTCTGCCAATTGGGCAGAATTGGGCAATTCTGCGTATTGGCTTCTGCCTTTCCATTGGACCATTCCAGCGACATGGAGAGGGGGGATTTGCTGCATGGGTAACAGCCTATCCTCCATACCTTCTTTACCCAGGCTTCGCGCACTGGAGAGGACACTCCAACTTCGCCATACGGCGTCGGCACAACACGGGAAGCAGCAGTTTACCGGTTATAAGTCTTTGCTCGATTGGCGTAGAGCATGACGCCAGGGGCTGCTTCCGACGGTGGGAGAGATCATTGCATCTCATTGGGCAGCTACCGCCCGCCTTAAGCTGGGCAGTCCCCAGCCAGTAAGGTGTTGCCTCGCCACGGTCCGTTAACCTCATGGGGTGCGTGGGGTTTAGGGTGAAAACCGACAAGCGGATCGACAACTCTGCACCATGCAACAGAAAACAGAAAACTACTGCCCTAAAGCTGGGCACCTGGAACGTTAGGACAATGACACCTGGCTTCTCTGATGACCTGCAAGAAATAGACGACGCACGCAAAACAGCTGTCATCGACATGGAGCTGAGCAGACTGCAGATGGACATCGTCGCCCTTCAAGAGACTAGGCTGCCAGATTCCGGATCTGTCAAGGAGAGAAATTTCTCATTTTTCTGGCAGGGAAAACCACCAAACGAAACCAGGGAACATGGCGTTGGCTTTGCGGTCAGAAATACCCTGCTGAAATCCATCATCCCACCTACTGTGGGAAGTGAAAGAATTTTGTCCCTGCAGCTCCAGTCATCAGCAGGACCTGTCACTCTTATCAGTGCTTATGCACCGACTCTGTCTTCTCCAGCAGAAGCCAAAGACAAATTCTATGATGACCTGGCCACCACTGTCAAGAAAATCCCTGTAAAAGAGCCATTGTTCATCCTCGGCGATTTCAATGCTAGAGTTGGTGCTGATAACAGTTCATGGCCCACTTGCTTAGGTCAGTTTGGCACTGGGAGGATGAACGAAAATGGCCAACGCCTGCTAGAGTTTTGCTGTCATCACGGTCTCTGTGTCAGCAACACGTTCTTCAACACAAAGCCCCAACATAGAGTTTCTTGGAGACATCCAAGATCAAAGCACTGGCACCAGCTCGACCTGATCCTCACCAGACGCTCCAGCCTTCCCAGCATCAAGATCACACGCAGTTATCATGGTGCTGCCTGCGACACTGACCACTCCCTGGTGTGCAGCAGAGTGAAACTGCAAACAAAGCGACTGTATCACACGAAAAAGGAAGGAAGACCTCGCATTGATACCAGCAAGACCCGGGATCAGAGAAAAGTGGAGGAATTTGCACAAGCGCTTGAGGAATCTCTTCCAGGCCCGGCCGACACAAACGCATCCAACAGATGGGAACATTTCAAGAATACCGTTTACAACACCGCCTTGTCCATATTCGGCAAGAAGACCAACAAGACGGCAGACTGGTTTGAAGCTCACTCTGAGGAGTTGACACCAGTCATTGAGGAAAAGAGGAGAGCTCAAGCAGCATACAAGGCCTGTCCCAGTGAGCGCAACCTGCAGGTCCTCCGAACTGCTCGCAGCAAAGTCCAACAGACTGCCAGGAGATGTGCTAACGACTACTGGCTCCAGCTCTGTTCCAAGATACAGATAGCAGCTGACACGGGCAACATCAAGGGGATGTATGATGGTATCAAGCAGGCCCTAGGTTCAACACAGAGGAAAATTGCCCCTCTGAAGTCTGCCACAGGTGAGGTCATCCAGGATCAGGCGCAGCAGATGGAACGCTGGGTGCAGCACTACTCTGAGCTATATTCCAGAGAAAATGTAGTCACCGAAGAAGCACTGAACAACATTGAGTGCCTGCCTGTGCTGGAAGAGCTTGACAGTGAACCAACCCTAGAAGAACTTCACGTGGCCCTGGACTCCCTTGCCTTTGGCAAGGCACCTGGAAAAGACAGCATCCCTGCTGAAGTCCTAAAATGCTGCAAAGAGATCATCGTCACTGAGCTGCATGAAATCCTCTGTCTCTGCTGGAGAGAAGGTGGAGTACCTCAAGACATGAGGGATGCAAACATCATCACGCTGTACAAGAACAAAGGTGACAGGGGTGACTGCAACAACTACCGCGGCATCTCTCTCCTTAGCGTTGTAGGAAAGCTGTTTGCCCGAGTTGTACTAAAGAGGCTCCAGGTACTTGCAGAGAGCGTCTATCCAGAATCGCAGTGTGGATTCCGAGCCAACAGGTCCACCACTGATATGGTATTCTCCCTTAGACAACTACAGGAGAAATGCAGGGAACAACGACAGCCACTCTTTATAGCCTTCATAGATCTCACAAAGGCTTTCGACCTGGTCAGCAGAGACAGCCTCTTCAAGATTCTCCCCAAGATTGGATGTCCACCCAGGCTCCTCAGCATCATCAGATCTTTCCACAAGGACATGAAGGGCACTGTTGTCTTTGATGGCTCCACATCAGACCCCTTTCACATCCGAAGCGGCGTGAAGCAGGGCTGTGTTCTTGCACCAACCTTGTTTGGGATCTTCTTCGCTGTCCTGCTGAAGCAGGCCTTTGGAACTGCAACAGAAGGCATCTATCTCCAGACCAGATCAGACGGAAAGCTCTTCAACCTCTCCAGGTTGAGAGCAAAATCCAAAGTCCAGCTGAAATGTCTGCGTGACTTCCTCTTTGCTGACGATGCAGCTGTCACTACCCACTCTGCCAAAGATCTCCAGCAGCTCATGGATCGTTTTAGCAAAGCCTGCCAAGATTTTGGACTGACAATCAGCCTGAAGAAAACACAGGTCATGGTTCAGGATGTGGACTCACCTCCCTGCATTACAATCTCTGCGCATGAACTGGAGGTTGTCCATGACTTTGTGTACCTTGGCTCAACGATCTCCGACACTCTTTCTCTCGATACCGAGCTAAACAAGCGCATCGGTAAAGCAGCTACCACGTTTTCCAGACTCACAAAGAGAGTCTGGTCCAACAAGAAGCTGACGGAACATACCAAGATCCAGGTCTACAGAGCTTGCGTCTTGAGTACACTTCTGTACTGCAGCGAGTCATGGACTCTTCGCTCACAACAGGAGAGGAAACTGAGCGCTTTCCACATGCGCTGCCTCCGACGCATCCTCGGCATCACCTGGCAGGACAAAGTTCCAAACAACACAGTCCTGGAACGTGCTGGAATCCCTAGCATGTATTCACTGCTGAAACAGAGACGCCTGCGTTGGCTTGGTCATGTCGTGAGAATGGATGATAGCCGGATCCCAAAGGATCTCCTCTATGGAGAACTCGTGCAAGGAAAGCGCCCTACAGGTAGACCACAGCTGCGATACAAGGACATCTGCAAGAGGGATCTGAAGGCCTTAGGGATGGACCTCAACAAGTGGGAAACCCTGGCCTCTGAGCGGCCCGCTTGGAGGCAGGCTGTGCAGCATGGCCTTTCCCAGTTTGAAGAGACACTTTGCCAACAGTCTGAGGCAAAGAGGCAAAGAAGGAAGGCCCATAGCCAGGGAGACAGACCAGGGACAGACTGCACTTGCTCCCGGTGTGGAAGGGATTGTCACTCCCGGATTGGCCTTTTCAGCCACACTAGATGCTGTGTCAGAACCACCTTTCAGAGCGCGATACTATAGTCTTTCGAGACTGAAGGTTGCCAATACAATACAATACAAATTGAGTTAGTAAGCAGTATACTGAACATCATCTGTTGTGGACTTCATTAACCACTCCAAATTGCAATACGGTCAATGCCAAGATACCGGGGCAGGGAGATAGGTGTTTTGGTTTCAAATGACTTTAGAAAGCAACCCAGAGGTTCAACTGGTTATGTTGTACTACCTGTTCCACCTCAAATATTTACCCTCACATTTAAATCTCCTTCCCTGTGTAAAGCTAGCACTATCAAGGAGAAGACTAGACAAGAAGCCATATGGCATGCATAGAAAGATTCTACTATGACAGTAGCTCGACATACCCAATTCTCTCCATGCATTCAGAGTTAATACAATCCCATGAAAAATCTGTCTTTAATCCAGCCTGAAACACAGACATGCCTCCAAAGACCTACACATTTTCTGGCACAGAGATCCCATCTTTTTTGCTTCTGCAGAACTGAAACACAGGTTCAGTTGAATAAACTTCTCTCTTAGTAGAACAGACCTGGAATTCCAGGTCTCCTCTAGGCAGAAGAGGGTGTTTGGAGCCTGGATTTCATTTCACATTCCTGGAAACTATCCAACCACCTTGGCCTGCATATATTCTATTACTCTCTCACCAGAAGTACTATAATGGCTCCAGTGGTCAGTGTAGACCAAAGCAGTTTTTACTTTGCTTGCTCATTAGAAACATTAAACTTCAGACACAATATATAATGGAAACAGGCTCCTAAACACAGGTTTTTAGGGATGGCTTGGACAGAACAACCAAGCCACAGCGTGACAGTAGGCCTGAGTTTCCCCTCATGTGTTCCAGTTCCCTCACCAATTTCTGGCAAATCAGTTTGCTATCATTTGTTAAGACCAAGCCAGCAAAATTTGCACTTGCCTTCCAAATCACAACTGGAAGTCACCACTTTAAATGAGTTTGCAATTCTGTCTGATAGGCAAGCACAAGTTATAGTTTGCCCATTCAGACATAAAAAGACAATTTATGGTTTGCCCAAACCAGGAAGTCATGGAGAGAAATCAAAGAGAATGCAAGGAAGAGAAAGAGCACACAAGTCCAAAGACAGCCAAACCAAGTGAACCAGCCCAGACTATTCCGAGCTTAGGTCCATCGTGAGATTTTTACTTTAAACAAAACCTAAGTGATCCCATGAAAAGACAGCTATTGCGGACTGGATCCAAAAAACCTAAATCCTGAAAATAAGACCTGGCTAAATAGGTTATTTGTAAAAGGCAAAGTTCTTCCTAGCCAAAGCCCATTTTGAGGACTGATGGCAGGAAACCCAATGATACAAATATATGGTCTAATTACACCATAACTAGTTGTAGCATACTGAGCAGCTGACATGCAGCTTTCACAAAACCACATTTTATATTACTGCTCCTTCTCCTTCAAATTCCAGTTTCTGCAGAAAGCAAAGAAAAAACCATTTTGCCTATCAAAAAACATCTTTTGCATTCTCAGCAGGCTTTAAGCAACGTTTGAGAAAGGTTGGTTAATATTTGGGGAAGGGGAAGAAGTTATCCAATGATTTTTGCAGCAACCTTAAAGATTTTATTTGCTCAGACATACGCAAGCTGTTGCTCTCAACAGCAGAGTAAAGTGAGATGGGATCAACACAACAAAGTAAGCCATGAAGATCTGCAGCCTCTCTGTGATGAATGACAGCCCAGGCATATGGAGAAACAGTGCAGGGAAGATAAAAAGCCAGTGGATATCTTTAAGTCCACCAGCACAACAAACTTGACCTGGAATCACAGAGGCAAATAAGCAGAGACCTCAAAGTGGAAATTTACAAAGTTTAGTGCCACTATAAGCTGTCAAGAGAATCATTTTCCAAAGCCAAATACCCTGATATTCCATAAGCTGTGACTTGAAGAGCCATAGATAGTAAATATTTGCTTGTATGCAATTCACAAGTCATTCTCAAGAGCACTGGATATCATGGGCTCTAAGGCTGCAATCTTATCCAGTTACTTGGGAGTAACTGACTATAATGGGACTTACTTCTGAGTAGACATGCATCAGCTTGGGCAGAAAGAAACTCATTATTCAGGAAGAGGGACATTCATAAGAACAAGGCAGATGCCAAAACAATAATACCTGATCTGAAATCACAAAAGCTATGACTGTTCTAATGAATCACCTTGACCACTCTAGAATACCTAAAACTTCTGCAGTCCACATAATCACTCCCAAACCAATTATGTTTGGATACTTTTTCTTTAAAGAAAGGAAAATGATGTAAATATTTTAAAATAATAAAAATTCTCTAGCTATATGGTAATTAGGAAATACTTCCTTACACTGAGTCTAAATAGTCCCAGAGGCATGGTCTGAGGGCACATGATACACCCACTCTGCTAAAGCTAAGTCAGTGTAGGTCTGTTCAGTGCCTAGATGGGAGACCACTTGGGAACCCCATAAACACTGTCTTGAGTTCCACCAAAAAAACAAAAATCTGCTTTCCTGTACCCTATTGATTTTTTGTTCTCACTTTTGATAGGGGGACAACAACTGGTGCTCCTCTTCATTTCATAACCATTTTCTGAAGGTCGATTTACATTTTACCCTCCTAATGAGAGGCACACATTTACCTGTTACCCAAGGACATTTGTCTGAAGCAGGTTTCCTTTTGATAGGGTTCCACACACAGCCCTATTGGGGAGAGCATTTATTTTTATTTTGGCAAGATACTTTTCCAGAGTCTGAAGAATTGTCTCTCCTTGACCCTGAACAGACTCTGAAAAGGCTTGCAAAGCTGCAAGACCAAACTGCTTGTCTTGTGAGATTCAAGCACACAGCCAGGCAAAGTCTTCAACCTGGCCCAAGGTGTGTGTGGGGGGGGGGGGGGGTCTTGCTACTTTCTAAACCTCTCTCCAACAATCAAGCACACAAAGAAGCACACCAAGCTTTAGAGGAACTCTGAGTGTTCCCAAAGCTCAACACTATATAATCAAGGCCTCACCTTATCCCTTACAGGACAGGCAGAATTGATGAACCAAAAATGTGTGAGCCCCTAACCCAGTGGTTTTCAAACTGGGGCATCACAACACCCAGCCTGAAGGCCCCGGTCTCTGCCCCCTTAAGGGGCGGGGGCAGCGACGCATTCCAAGGATTGTGTCACTAACAGGGCTGCAGGGACTGGGATGCACTCACCAGTCCCTGCAGCAGCCATCCTGGGGTGCGGGGAGCCCTGCATGAGCATCTGTAGGATTCCCCAGCTCATCCGAAATGAAAACTGAGTTATCACGCTCCGCTTCCATTTTTGCAGAAGTGGACCGCGATCGCTCCACTTTCGCTTTCTGCAGGCTGGAGAGCCCTGCAGACACTCATGCAGGACTCCCAGCACCCCAGGACGGCTGCTGCAGGGACTGGTGAGCACATCACAGTCCCTGCAGCCCCGTTAGCGACACAATCCTGGGGGTCCTGTTGTAAGCCGCCTTGAGTCCCTTCGGGGAGAAAGGCAGGATAAAAATAACGTTATTTTTATTATTATTATTATCCTGTCACTACCTCCCCCTGCAAGAACTTACAGCGGTGCAAACTCTCCATGAGAGTTTGAAAACCACTGCCCGAACCAGTGACAAGCATTGGTTGGCCAGACACTACTTGCAACCCTTGCCTCCCCTGACCTGGTATGCCTAACAAGGAAGATTCCACTGCTGCTACTTTGCCCCCCTTCTCCCTTCTGCTCATGCAAGCACTGGTTCTATTCTCAGCCCACTCAGGGGCAGGCTCTCCACTTACCTAAAAAAAGGAAAGAGGAAACAAAAGATCACTGGGATGGTAAGGAGCAGATTCAGGTCATAACACAGACAACAAGGAGCTTCAGAGTTGACCAAGGAACCCAGGTTTTCACTTTTCACATTAGTGACCAACCCCTTGCATACCAGTCCTCCTCCTGCAACCAGCCTTTAGTTCAAAGGCAGGTCATGCTGTATAATCTCCAGGTGGTCAGAAGGCTCTCTTTGATCTTGGAAGTTGTATGGGAATGCAAAGTTCTCCCTCTGAACAGATTAGCCAATAAGAGTAACAAAAAGCCTGAAACTCCCCCTCATACCAAACCCCAAGAACATATGTAATGCCCTACCCAGCCCCAAAAAGGTTCCAATTCTGTCTGCTGCCAATCTCTGCCACAGCAACTTCTACAACTTCACTGTTTTGCTGAGCTCGTATTCAGGACAGGGAGTGCCCTGTTATGCAAGGGACCTCGTGCAAACAGAAACATGTCAACAGAACTGCTGCACACTGACTCTCTAATAAGAGAGAAAAAGAAACAGAGAGACAATAGCAATGGGTGCTGTCAGGAAATGCCTTTGAGGGTCCCATAACTGGGTGAGATTGTTCTGAGTTATTCGAAGACCAGGCAGTTTAGGTCAGCATAGTGTACCCAAGTCCTGCTACTACAAATACAAATTCTGCAGTTTCTCAAACTGAGTTAACATGGGCTGCAGGTGGCTTTGCGTTTGTGTTTAATGTGTTACAGCCACCCATGAAGGGTTAAGGACTGGCAATCTGCATGCCCATTATCCCAACACACTTTCATACACCATACCAGTAAAGAGGGTCAACACACTCTTGCCAAGATGCCTTGGATTACACACGTAAAACTACCAACAGTGAATAGGAACCAATATAGGAAGGTGGTTAAAATGCAGTTGCCACAGTTTAGGAATGTCCTCGGATACATTCAAGAGATCAGACAGATGAATGCTGTCCTAAGGATGCAGAGCTAATACAAGAGGCACCCGCTGTGTCCAATGCTCCTCCAAGCAAATAAGTAAACATAGGAGCAGTTCAAGCACCATGGACAGAACAAAGTCCAGTCTTCTTCACACCTCAGCACCTCCCCCTTTTGCCAGGCAAGCTCAGAAGTAAACCTGCTGCCACTGTTTAAGAAATGCCTCAATCACTGCACACTTTTGTGCAACAACATATTTCTTTATCTAAATTATTTACTCTATAACCTTCACTTCAGCGGCAGACTGTTAGCCAGCTCCAAGAAAATCAAGATAGCTACTTACGGTAAAACAAGAAGTGTGACTATTCTTTCATCTGAAAGGGTAGACCCAGAGGGCAGGGCTTCAAAAGAAAGCTCAAAGATTGCTGCAACACAGGTCATGAAATCACAAGCATTTTGCTCTGCACAGAAACTTCTTGGGCTTCTGTATTGATCCAGGCCAGTGTACTGAAATATTTCCTCAAAGAGCCCAACTCTCGACCAGAACTTAGCCTTCTCTGAGCCTCTCTCAGTGGCAATAAGCAGGCAGCCACACACCTTTAGATGAATAATGAATGCCAGTGGTAGGGGAAAAAAGCAAACCGCAACAGTAGTGTCATGTCTTACCTCCTGTAGCTTTAAAATGTTTAAGTTTCTATGCACTTGCAGAGCAAACTGTCAAAAACAAGGAGACGGCCCGATACTTGTCTTACACAGTAAGCAGAGGAACACTCACCATTGCGCTCTTCAGATCGAAGGCTCTTCTTTGCAACCTCTGCCAACGCTCCGATGCCAAGGCCAACAGCTAACCCTTTAAAAAGACAAAGAGGAGGGGGGGAAAGCAGAGATGTGAGGAGAAAATGCCATCTGTATGCAGTTACATCAATCTGTGCATTAATCAGCGGTTACAAAGTAGTTATTTGGTTTATGCTGTTTAAATTGACCTCATATGTCCACTGAGAAAGAGTCACTAGCAAAGCTTTGCCTGTTGTCAGCCGCATGCTGTGTCCACTTTTCTCCACTGTGGTGACCCTACTGTCCAACAAAATACTTCCTGCTTATAGAAAAAAGGCAACAGAAACCACAACAAGCACCAGCCAAAGGAGCAACACAGACCGCACATTGTTCACTCGTCTGTTGGGAGTATTTGACGCTTCCTCTGTAGTCTTCAGTATTAGCCACTGGGCCTTCTGTCCAATGCAGGTAGGACAGTTCTTCAAGTCAAGGTGACTAGCTTCTTACTTGGAGACTGCACAGATATTATAAAGTGTTCCATGGATGCCTCATTGCAACTGCCACCCTGTTCCTCCATTGGCTCCTTCACCCACCTTCACCCACCACCAAAATCACAGCCTAACTGGCCACATCATAGGACAAAGATAGGTGGGTACAGGAGCTTGTCTAGAACAGGTCAAGAAGCACATCAACTTCACCCTGTGTTGGTACCTTGACACATCTAATAGGGACACAACCCAGGAGAGGATTTGACAAGACTTTCTCTTTACAGCTTATAGTTGGCAACCTTCAGTCTCGAAAGACTATGGTATCGCGCTCTGAAAGGTGGTTCTGGAACAGCGTCTAGTGTGGCTGAAAAGGCCAATTCGGGAGTGACAATCCCTTCCACACTGGGAGCAAGTGCAGTCTGTCCCTGGCCTGTCTCCCTGGCTATGGGCCTTCCTTCTTTGCCTCTTAGCCTCAGACTGTTGGCCAAGTGTCTCTTCAAACTGGGAAAGGCCATGTTGCACAGCCTGCCTCCAAGCGGGCCGCTCCAAGCAGGCTGATTGTAATGCAGGGAGGTGAGTCCACATCCTGAACCATGACCTATGTTTTCTTCAGGCTGATCAGGCTGATCTTTACAGCTACTCAACAGCATAATCCAATGTAGAGTAGAACAACTACACTGTATTATAGAATGAAAACCCAGGAATAGAACAGATCTAGAATTTAGGGCACCCATTTGGGAGCGTAACTAGAGGAGGACTCAGCATTATGGACATTGGGGATCAACACAGTCAAACCATTGCAAAAAAGGAAACATTTATATAAGATTATGACAGAACCATACAACTAAGCTGTAATAAACTTGGTTCATTAGACATACAATCTCACTGACGCTTGCTTTGCAAGTCAGTTTTGCAAGTCTGAAATTCCTGTGCCTTTAAGGAGTAATTGTGGCTCCATTCCTACCCTGACTGGGAGGCATGTCAAAATTCCATTACAAGATATTTTCAGCAAATAAACATCTCTCTGCTAATGGATATTCAGCTGTAATTTCATGAGTGGTACTTCAAAGTGTTTTTTTTTATATTGTTAGCCGCCTTGGGCTGTAATTTAGAGGATGGGCAGGCTATAAAACCTCAACCGAATTATATTTCAGACAAACAAGCCTTCATCTTTTTACTAGCAGTTTACAGTGACAGACAGATACCCCAATGGGGATTCCTGTCTTTGTAAGAAGGCTGGGCGGCCTTCTCCCCATCTCTTCAAGTCTCAAGCAGAATACCCCAGTACTGATATGATAAAATTGAGACATGCAGCTTAAGGAGAGGGAAGGTAACACTGTGGTGGCAGTTCCAACAAGTCAGTAACTTCACAGGCTTTTTATCCTTTTCTACAACACCCTTTCTTCCCTGATAAGATTTGAGATGTGTACAACATGTACTCTCTCCCCTGCACACCACATCTCCACCTTAATAATCACAAAAACCAGCCTCTAGAACCCAAACAGCCAGTGTTGAGATAGGCACATGCTATAAACAACTTCCAACGGCAGCTTTTAAAGATTAACCAGCCAGGATTACTTTGCTACACCCCCTTCGAAACTGTTTTCATTGCCATGTATTGTGATAAGGCCACTTCCCTTGGGGAGCAACTTTTACCTTAGGAATTCTCATAGAGATTATATTGGGATGCATGTCAGGAGTACTGCTGCTTGCGTTCTGTGTGTATAGCCCAGTCAGCAAGGTTTTCTGCAGAGTCAATATGCACCCAAGCAGGGTCACAGTCCCCTCTAATTTTTATCTGCAGACCCCTATGATGGCTGTGTGGGGGCAGCTATGGAGCACTCTGCAATACTGCCATCATCGAGCTCCAGAGCACCAAGTGGGAAGCTGCAAAGGGATTTGATAACAGATGCATGGCTACACAGCTTACAGGGAAGACTTGTCACAGCTCAGACCACATGCTACAATGATAAAGGCACAGTTTATATTCTCCTTATGGTGTTTTTTTTAATTTAAATTTTGCTTTCCTTAGGCAGTATGAGGCTTTGCCATATTGGTCTGAATTCTTATATTGTTTCTTTTCCTGGCTGCTGCCCTATGCCACTCTACCATGATGGTGTATTTGAACTGATCAGAATGGACACGGAGCCCTACAAGCACACAAAATGAGCATTTATTAAAAACCTGAGCCAGTAATTCAGGGAAGAGGAAGCATGTTTTAAATATATTTGTAAGCTGCCTCAAGAGTCCATTTTTGCTCTATAAAAGCAGCATATACAGATTTTTAATAACAAAATGTACAAAAATTAATACCAAGACTATGTGGAGGGACAAGTGAAACACAACTGCTGGTTTGACCCCAATAAGGCTTGCATGAGAACCTATTAACTGTAGTAAATCAAACAATTACATAATGACCTTGCTGAACTCTATAGGCACTTCCACATCCCTGATACATGCAGGCGCAGAGTTTCCTTCCAAAACAACAACAAAATCCTTTCTTCTTCACAGATTTTTAACAGTTGAAGAGGAAATCCTCTAATCTCTCATGCTGCACAGCTTATTCTAGACAAGTTTCAATAAAATGGCTTTACATGCACTCACTTCAAAATGCATGCAAGTTCCATCCACCCCATATCCCACACTGTGCATCTGCAGTGCTAAGAGTAATAGTTCAGGTGGTACCTTCGTACTTGCGGGAGATCCATTACGGGACCACCCACAGATACCAAAAAACCATGGATAAAAATCCACCATTTGGCACCCTTTAAGACTTCCAAAGGTGACCAGAGTTATGCTGGCTCTGGGGGATCTTAGAAGGTCACTTCCGGTTTTGTGCGAAAAACCGGAAGTGATGTTTAAAGGTCATATAAGGCCTTTATAAGGTTGGGGAAGTCCTCCAGTTCAAATACACCATGGGTCTCAGAAGAGGCTCCGGTCGCCCATGGAGGTTTCAGGTTGTGCCTAAGCTGGCTCAATGAAGGTCCAGGGAACCCACGTTGAGCCAGATCTGCTGATAGCTAATCCATGAATACTGAGACCCCACCTGTAATTCTAATTCTGACACAAAAACTCTTGACTTCCAAAAGGCTGACTTTCCTCAAATGAGGAAGCTAGTTAGAGATAAGTTGAAAGGGAAGGTAAAGAGGGTTCAATCTCTCCAGAGTGCGTGGAAGTTGTTTAAAACAATGGTAATAGAGGCCCAGCGGAAGTGTATACCACAAAGGAGGAAGGGTTGGACTAAGTCTAGGAGGATGGCAGCATGACTAACGAGCCAAGTTAGAGAGGCTGTAAAGCACAAGGAAGCTTCCTTCCATAAATGGAAGTCTTGCCTGAATGAGGAGAATAAAAAGGAACAAACTGTGGCAAATGAAATGTAAGAGGGTGATAAGGGAGGCCAAGAAAGACTTTGAGGAACGCATGGCCAGCAATATTAAGGGGAATAATAAAAGCTTCTTCAAATATGATAGAAGCAGGAAACCTGCCAGAGAAGCAGTTGGCCCTCTGGATGGTGAGGGAGGGGAAAGGGGAGATAAAAGGCCACTTGGAGATGGCAAAGAAATTAAATTAGTTCTTTGCATCTGTCTTTATGGCAGAAGACCTCGGGCAGATACTGCTGCCCAAACAGCCCCTCTTGATTAAGGAAAAGTCAGACAGAGGTTAAAAAAAGAAGACCTTTAAGACCTAATTGACAAATCAAAAATCAGCAAGTCATCAGGCCCTGATGGAATCCACGCAAGAATTATTAGGGAACTGAAGAATGAAGAAGCTAATCTCTTGACTAAAATATGTTCCTTAAAACAGCAACAGTGCCAGAGGATAGGAAGATAGCAAATATCACACTGGTTATTAAAAAGGGAAGGAGAGGAACCAGGAAAGAATAGGCCAGTCAGCCTAATGTCTGTTCTGGGTAAGATGATGGAATGCCTCATCAAAGATAAAATCTTAAAACACATAGACGAACAAGCCTTGCTAAGGGAGAATCAGCATGGCTTCTGTAAGGGTAAGTTTTGCCTCACGAACCTTTTAGAATTCTTTGAAAAGGTCAACAGGCATTTGGATGCAGGACAACCTGTGGAAATTATATATCTGGACTTTCAGAAGGCTGAAAATATGATAAAGTCCTTCACCAAAGGCTGCTGAGGAAACTCCACAGTCAGAGAATTAAAGGGCAGGTCTTCTCATGGATTAGGAATTGGTTGAGAACCAGGAAGCAGAGAGTGGGTGTCAATAGGAAATTTTCACAACAGAGAGAGGTGAAAAGCAGTGTCCCCTAAGGATCTGCCCTGTGACCAGTGCTGTTCAACCTGTTTGTAAATGACTAGGAGACAGGGTTGAGCAGAGAGGTTGCTGATGACACAAAACTTTTCAGAGACCAGAAGAGATTGTGAAGAACTCCAGAAGGATCTCTCCAAACTAGGAGAATGGGCAGCAAAATGGCAGATGAGTTTCAATGTAAGTAAATGTAAAGTCACGCACATTGGGGCAAAGAATCAAAACTTTAGATATAGGCTAATGGGTTCTGATCCTGATGGATCAGGAGAGAAATTGGGCATACTGGTGGATACCTCGATGAAAGTGTCGACCCAATGTGTGGCGGTGGTAAAGAAGGCCAATTCTATGCTTGGGATCATTAGAAAAGGTACTGAAAACAAAACAGCTAATATTATGACAACGTACAAATCAAATGGTAAGGCCACACCTGGAGTATTGTGTCCAGTTCTGGTCGCCACATCTCAAAAAGGATATAATGGAAATGGAAAAAGTACAGAAGAGAGCAACTAAAATGATTACTGGGCTGGGGGCTCCTCCCTTACAAGGAAAGGTTACAGCATTTGGGGTTCTTCCATCTTGAAAAGAGGCACCTGAGGTGGGACATGGTTGAGACATACAAAATTATGCAGGGGATGGACAGAGTGGATAGAGAGATGCTCTTTACACTCTCACATAACACCAGAACCAGGGGACATCCACTCAAATTGAGTGTTGGGAGAGTTAGGAAAGACAAGAAAATATTTCTTTACCCAGTGTGTAATTAATACGTGGAAGTCCTTACCACAGGAAGTAGTGATGGTATTTTGCCTTTAAGAGGGGATGGGACAAATTTCTGGAGGAAAAGTCCATTATGGGTTACAAGTCATGATAGGTATGTGCAAGCTCCTGATTTTAGAAGCAGAACACCTTCTGCCAGATGCAGGAGAGGGCACCAGGTAGCAGGTTGCATCTTGCTGTCTTTTATGCTCCTTGAAGTATTTGGTGGGCCACTGTGAGATACAGGAAGCTGGACTAGATGTGCCTTTGGCCTGATCCAGCAGGGCTCTTCTTATGTTCTTATGCTCTCATGTTAATTACACCAAGGCAACCAAACTCTGCATTATGAATTGCTGGATTTTGTGATTCATATGCAAGAGCCAAAACATTCAAACTTAAAATGGGAGTTATAGCAGATGATGGCAGGAAGGAGCCAGAACAAAAACACATATGATTAAATTAGAAATAAAAGCCAATAATCTAAATTAATGGCAGGCAACATTCAGTCCAATGCAGATGTAACATATCCTAATTTCTTAAGAAACGAGATCAGTAATGCCCACAGGCTTCCTTCTGTCCATCCCTTTTAAGCATTAACCACAGTAAACTGTGACATCTGAAGCCAGGTTAAAGTTAACCATGGCTTGAAGTGTTCTGAAAATCCTGGTTAACATCCAACACTGCACCACTGTCAATGTTGAAAAAGGGACAGCACAAAGAACGTATGGTGCATACTTAAGAGAGAGAGAAACGTTATGTCTACACTAGGATGCATAGTTCACATTATATACACAAACAAGTAACAATGCAGAGCAGATTGTTTACTTATTTTATTTCAATCCTTTGCTATCCCATAGGCAACAATATCCCCAGCCCTACTTGGGAGATGGAGGGGACTGAAGCCAGGACCTTCTATATGCCATACAGGTGCTGTACAACTGAGCTATGGTTACACTTGTCCAAGGTTATAAAAGCTGGGAATACAAGTAGAGGCCCTGCAACAGGCGCCTTCATCTCAAAAATCAAATAGGAAGCAACTGCGGAATACCCTCTTCCAACTTACACCTGGCACCTTCATTACTCTTTTAAGTACCAAGTGAAGATTGTTTTATTCTCTTCTGTTTTAAGTGAAACTTGGTTTTATATTTACTTAGGTCTTTACTATTATACTGCCAACATCAGCCTATCAATAAGTTTTACTTTAAATTTTTTTATAACCCACCTTGTGCAAAAAGTCAGGTGCTCTTTTTTAAAAAAATACATGAGACTGTAGAAAAGCGACAATATGACGTGGGGAGTGAGAGAAAACTATTTTAAGAGAAGCCTGTTGCTGCTTCTGTGGAGAAAGAAAGCCTCAGCGAACAGCTGCTCAGAGTAAAAAGGGAAAATTGATCAGGACAAAACAAGCAAGTTTAAGCACTGAAACTGCCTGTATGCTTCCATGCCAAGCTTGAAAGGGATCATAGTGCCTCCCCCTCCTGAGCCAAACTCAGCCAGGACAGCACCGTTGAAGGCCATTCCTCAGCCTGACCTGTTCAGCATCACATCCTGGCCCTTGCACATTTTTGGCCCATTTCGGACCATGGCCCCAACTCACTCTCAAAATGTGCTGTTGCCTGCCCATAGAGAGAACACAACAGCAGCCTTCTTCAATTTAATGGTTAGACAGGAAGGATGTTCTGAAGGAAAAAGCTGAAACTCCAGAATCATGAAGACACTTTGGGATATAGTTTGAAACATGAACCCAGGAATTTACTTTGTTCTCCAAGTACAACTCGGAGTGAGAAGCATCTCAGATGCCTCAATCACTCAGGCACTGAACGCCAGACCAAGCCCTTAGCATTCCTTAACCTCAACATCTATTATATAATGATCAAACCCAACCCAAGGCTACAAAAATTTATTAAAATTCATGTTCTAGACTTATATATGAGCGATGCCAGATCAATTTCAAAAGCAGTAGCAGTTCCAAGTACATAAAGAAATGGTTTTTCATTTCAATTCATGCGGATCACCTTTATGGGAAGAGGAAGGCTATAAAAGGAGTAGAGGTCTCGTACCTAAACGAAATGGTTGCAATGGAGACAGGAAGGGAATGGGACTCCAGAAATGGAGAGTAATTTTTTGGATCATGTGCACTGGATTCTCTAATGCCTCTCTTTGCATCTGAATCTAAAAAAAATAATGCATTGTGACAAAATGGCCACAAATACTCCCACTTACCCCCATTACTCAGCTGTCAACTATTCTTTCAATGCCATCTCCTTTAGAGTTCAAAAAGGGAAGAGAGCAACAAAACACGTAATGGTCTTTGTCTTCACCAATTTAAGCCTTGGAGAATAGACCTTAGCACAAAGTTTTATATCCCGGAACCTCAAGCAGACCACGCTTAGCGCTGGGACCAGTATAAAGAACTCAAGAGTGTTCTTGAACAATTGCTTCCACACTTGACACATCACCTCTAGCTCGGAAAAAAAACTTATGCCACAATAGAGGTGCTCATTGTTAAGGTTTCACACGGCTCCCATTTCTTTTGGCCACAGGAACAATCTGTTTCCTCAACAAAACCTATATTTCCAATGTTTCACAGACATTAGTCTCATCTTTGTGGGGACTTTTGTTTCCATTGTCCTTGCATTGTTATTTTCATTACTCACCAATAAAGAGAAAGGAGGAAACAAATGTTTGTGTGGGATGTTGTGAATGTGCCTGTTATGGTGGCAGGACTCACCAGCATGTTGTCAAGGTCCCTCTCTCACATGATTTTAATCTGCACAGATTAACATCTTCACAGGCCTAATGACTTCAGCTCATGTGTTCAAGCAAGCATACAAAAAGTCCCAAGTAATAGAAGAAAGAGGGCTTATGTACACATACACAAGGCAAAATAAAAAGGCATATTTAGTTATTTTGCCCACTGACTCAGAAAATGTTTACTTTGGTTTTTAACTTTGCATCTACTTCCAGGGCTAATGTACACGATGCAGTCCAAGGATAACTGGCCTAGTGGGAGCCAAGTTCCTAACGACTTTGCTATACAAACAGAAATGTTCAAACATTATATAGAAGTATATCTCATCTTGAAGAAATGAATACGTAGGACAGGAGCCAACTCCAGCTATAAATAGGGAAGGTCACAAAACGGCAAAGGCTTCTCTTTTAACTATGCCACATGTTGCTCTCTGCACACCACCCACACCAGAAGACCAAAGGGAAGGTGGCATTTCTCTATCCTGCTGCAAGATCCAAAACACAAAAACATTTGAGGAAGGAGGCCCCAAAGAGGTGTACAGAGGGTTACTGGGTTTAGTTCCGAAGGGTGGAACTGTGCCTTGAAGAGCTGTGCAAAAAACAAAATGTCACCAGAATCACACTTCCTCTTCCTAGAGCCAAAATGATGGGGAACCACACCAGGTTGAATTTTCCCTCCTGTACAAATTTGCAGGTCTGGGGCCTGATAACATTTTTGAAAAACCAAGCATGCCACCTGCTGTGCAGCACTGAATGAGTTTAAAACAGAGGGGTATTACTAAAAATAAGCCTTTAAATGTCTTCTTTTCAGTTGATATGCACAGTTTAGCATCCTAAACTTAGGGTGAAAAAGAAGTTACTTCACAGAAAAGTGAGTGTTCTGCAGAGGCTGGTTTTCAGCTTCTTATGAGTATCTTTTTTAACCCCGCTACTTGGCTTCACAGTTCATTAAAAATACTCACCTCCAAAATTTGCAAGTCTCCCAATTCGAGTAACTGGTACTTTTCGCTCTCGAGCACGTTCACTGAGCTGCAGAAATTTAGGAGAAAACAAACCATTAACATGAATGACAATTCTGATAACACGTGCACTAAGATTACAGTCTTGTATACCTTTACCTGAAAGCAAGTCCCACTGACCTCAGATGGACTTACTTCTGAGTAGACACACACAGGATTGGTGCTGCAAGAATGCAACATTTGCAACCCAAGGAGATGGATTGAAACAGGTTAACCACAAATGCTGTGTTAGAAAAGTGATGAGCTTTCAAAATTAGTGTTTGAATGTGCAAACAGGAAAAAATACACATTAAACAACTCCACTGCTACTGCATCACTGCTACAGCATTAAGTGCTGAACTCAATCTGCCAGCCAATTTGGCAAACTCAACAGTGGCCTCAGGATTGGAAAAGATTAGTTTATGTTCCAATCCCAAAGACAGACAATGCCAAAGAAAGTTCAAACCACCGCGCAGTTGCGCTTATTTCATATGCTAGCAAGGTTATGCTCAAAATCCTACAAGCTAGGCTTCAAGCAGTATGTGGACTGAGAAATACCAGAAGTACAAGCTGGTTTTCGAAGAGGTAGAGGAACTAGAGATCAAATTGCCAAGATTTGCTAGATCAGGGGTGTTCAAACTTTTTGGCAGGAGGGCCACATCATCTCTCTGACACTGTGTTGGGGGCAAATTTGAATAAATAAATAAAATTTGAATAAATTTACATAAGTTTACATAACTAAATATATTAAAGATTAATTTACATGAATGAATGAAGGTCTTGCAACAGCTCAAGGCCTATAAAAGGCCTTGCACAAAGCAAGGTTGGCCTTTCCTTTGCTGCCGCTACTCCATCACAGACATGAAACAGCAAGTAGTGGAGGAAGCTCTCATCCCACAGCCTACGTGAGAGGTCAAACAGTTGCCCTCACGCTGAGAGCAGTTGTGTCGGGCCAGTGCGGGCTCCAACAAATCTCTGGAGGGCCAGAGGCTCATTGGAGACTGGGGGCTCCCTGAGGGCCACATTGAGAGGCCTCGAGGGCCACATGTGGTCCCAGGGACAGGGTTTGGGCACCCCTGCGCTAGATTACAGAGAAATCGAGTTCCAGAAAAAAATCTACTTCTGCTTCATTGACTATGCTAAAGGCTTTGACTGCATGGATCACAACAAATTGTGGCAAGTTCTTAAAGAGATGGGAGTACCAGATCACCTCATCTGTCTCCTGAGAAATCTGGCAATCTGTGGTTCACAAGAGCAGGACTAGAACCAGCGGATTGAAACCACCAAGGAAGCAGATTTAGACTAGACACAAGGAAGAATTTGCTAACTGTAAGAACTATCCAGGCTGCTTCATACAGTGAGCTCCCCTTCACTTTTTCAGAGGCTGAATGGCCATTTTGTCAGGGTTTCTGTAGACACCTGTGTTGTCATCTGTTCTGAGCACAGGATTAGACTAGATGACCTTCTCACATCCCAAAAACATGCTTTTGCTTTCTGGCTAATCATGGGAGGGTGTCTGAATTGCCCTCTCACATGTTATTCCAATACTACTTTAGCAGATACATCATGTGGTTCAGTTTAAGCTAGCACGTAGATTTCGTGGGGGGGCAGGTTTGTTGTCCCACATGATTAGCAAAAAGTTGTGCTTGAGGAAGGAATGCACACAATTCTACTCATCACACAAAGAGGGGCAAAGAAGGATAATTATTCATATCATTAATAAGTCTTGAGCATCCAAGTGTTCACATAAATGAGTATCTTGCTGCTTCTGATAGACGCCATTACAACACCCATTTTGCACACAGAAGGTCACTACAGGGCAACGTAGGAATTTTTGCACACACAAGCGCCAAGGCCCTTTAGTAGAACAGAACTGCATAAGCACTACATTTGTTAACCAGGGCAAAAAAATTAAGCAACCCTCAAACTTCAGGTTTAAATTTAAGGACTTCCCAGTTTCCTGGTTAGGAACATGAGCTTGACAGAAAGTAAGCAAGTCATCGAAACTGAGGAAGAAGAGGGATAAAGGGAGAGGATATGATTTCTGCACAGTTGCAGAAAGTATGCAAATATACAAACATTCCTTATTTGCATAATATATGCAGCCTCAATAATTCAACTTTTCTAGGTATTGCTGATCACTGAGTTTTTTTAAGACTGCAGAAAAACACACATCCTGAATCATTTCCTATGATGCTCTGGTTACTTAATTCTGTCTGGCTTCGATGGCTAGCAAGAGATCTTTTTTATGGTTGTTATATGCTGTTACTGGTTAGACGCCTGGGTGAGGATTCCATTTAGGCTCAGGCATAACTCCATTTATTTTTCTTTTACAAGTAGGCCTTTATGCCATACATCACAAATTCCTTTTGTACCATGTGGCACTCTATACACACAAGCCCAAAGCAAACGCATTGTGGAGAATCAGTTGCATGGTTCTTTGGATTCCAATTATAGAGAAGAAAATGAGAAAGGAAAATACATCTTGACATAAGACATTAAGGGGGTCTGAAGTCTAAATTTAACAGAGATACCTATTTAGTTATGCACCTTGCTTAGAAGACTAATTGTCTGATTTAGAGCCCTATCCTATGCACTCAGAATTAAGTACCATTATAGCCAACGGGGCTTACTCCCAGGTAAGCATGGATAAGATTGCAGCCTTAGGAGACTAGCATCACATAGTTCGCTCCAGTGTTTTGATTCTAAGCTACAATTTTCTGCTTTAAGAGATTACACAGCTCCTAGTAGATAAAAGTGCCCTCCATGGGAGTTAGGGGAAGATGATTGCTTGCTGAATCAAGCAAACCTGCAGATATCTGCACCTGTTCTGGATCTCAGCTTCAGAGACTCAAGGACAACAACAAGTATACCTTCTTAAGCATCTAAAGCATTTGCCAGTATATCAAATGACTAGCAAAGGGAAGGTGAACACCTGTTAAAAATTTAAAAGCATCCATCTATTTCTAGGGAAGCATTTTGACACAAACACACCCCTAAACAAATGGCCAACTGACCCCAACACAACAGCGATCAGTGGCAGTTAGGAAATGGCATAAAACACATTTTAAAAAAAAAACTGATAGCAATCACACTCTCAACATTATCTACACACCAACAAATTACAATCAGTTATGATCAATGATTGGAGTTAGATGGGGCACCTGGAAATAAAAACGGTGGCCCTCACAAAAGCAACCCTGATCCTTGAGGTTTCTTATAAACATTCTCCATACCATTTGCTTGTGTGGTTTGTGCTGCGGATCCGCTTTGGCTTGCCTGGCTTTGTCGATATCTTCAGCTGTTAGTCCACCAACAGAGGAATGATCTTGGTGAAAAGCCCGGCTTTGTCCAGAGCCAGCAGCAAAAGGGTTCCAAGGGTCCCTAAAGCCTCCAAAGAGCTTTGCATTCACTTTGGCAGAGATGGGGCTCTGCCTAGAACTGGAGTCTCCACTCTCACCACTATGTGGAAAAGGTCCGTCAGCAACATAAGAGTAGGATGGGCCCTCTGCACCACCAGGTTTGTGAGGTTGGTCTTGAGGAGGAGCAGAGAAGTCCTTCGCAGCACCACCAAACTCTGATTCTGAGAAATCTCTTCCAAAGTCCTTGCCAAGATCTTTCAAGTTCTCCTGCTGTTTGCCAAATTCCTAGAAATGAAACACTGAATGTTTTTCTCTCTCCAAAAACAAAACATGCAAGATCTAATGTTTCTCTCTGCTGCTCACAAAAACTTACCACCACAATACTGTAACCACAATTTTGGATTTTGTACAACTTAAACATATTTTGCCTATAATTGCAGTTGAAAAAGGTCAAAGATGGCAGGATGGGAACCATAATGCAGGGTGACAGTGAGTCCACTCTGTGATCACTGGAAACATTATCCAGTGTTTTCCAACTGTGTCAAAGGCTTGGGACAAACACAGGACAAAGATTCCAATGCAGGCTAGAAGGATTTGGGAGGGGAGGGGGTTGCAGTTATGAATAAGATCATCATGTTAAACCCAATATCTAGATTCTACACTGCAAATACTTTAAGAGTCACAATAGCAGATTTTTCCAGCATGCTAATTACTTATTCCATTTGGCAGAAGTAAATTTCGTTCTAGCCCTTCCTATTATGGAGGCAGGTACTTTTATAATTTTCTGTACAGAAAAAGAAAAACACACCTCCTAGCTGATTTTACCATGATGGTACACAATGGAAACTCTTGCTTCCAATGTTAATAAAAATTAGTTTGGGAAATGCTGCAAAGTTGGCAGGAGGAGTAAGGAACAAAGAGTCATTTACTGTAAAATGCTTCCCTCCCTTACCCCTAGTAGGAAACATACACTACAGTTTTTTAGGCAGCAAACGTGCAAGAAGACCTCACAAACCTCTAATATCTAGTATATAGCAATCCAATACAATGAATTTTAAGCCAAAAGGATTCCAATAACTGGCCAGAAAACCTTAAGGTTTTCTGCATAGAAATTAGTAATTAAAGGCAATTGGGGGCGGGGGGGACACAAAGAGGCTCTTCATCAGATTTTTCTAGAAGTGTTACAATCTCTCCCTGCCTTTTGAGGGCCCTTCTATAAATCGTTGTTGGACAGTTTTTTATATGCACCTCTCTTTAGAACACACCAACTCTCGAAGCAGCACCTCTTATGAGCTTCCGGAATGGAATGTTTTGGCCAATGGAGTGTTGCTAGAATGAAGTTAAGTAATCTACATTCATTGCAGTGTGACTTAAAAGTCTTCAGGTTGAGCATGTGGGATATAAACTAATGAAAAACAACATTTTAAAAAGAATCCAGATAGCAAGTACATGTTAGCTAATGTGTTCAAATAACATTCTGAACAGGGGGAGCTGAGAGGGACAAGATATAAAGATAAATAGTCAAGAACAACCAACAGAAAGCTTTCCTTCCTTTAAAATGGGTGGACAAACCCTGGACCGCAGGGCCCATCTGCAGCCCTCAGACCAGTTCAGCTCACAGGAAGCCCCCGGTCTCCAATGAGTCTCTGGACTGTCTGGCAAAAACACATCCATAATTGTCCCAAGTGTATCAATTCTCCATGTGTTTTCTGCTTTTCCCTGGGCATTATTTAAATCCCCAACCCCCGCCCAAACAACTTATGTCTCCATGTGTTTCTGACTAGGTTTGTATGTTTACACTGCGCAAGAGCTGTATGGTGAACAGTTCATAGTTCTCATGCAGTTCTACACGCCTGTATTATAGTTCTCATGTGCATTATAAATAAGCTCAGTAAAATCCATTCATCATATAAGTTTTGTCTCTAATGTATTAATGTACGTAAATTTAAATTTATTCAAATTTGAAATGTAAATTTTCTTCCTGGCCCCTACAGTGTCAGAGAGATGAAATGGCCTTCCTGCCAAAATGTTTGCCCCCTTCGCTCTAAAATGACACCATCCTCACCCAGCATCTTATGAAGATGGTCTGCAGATGTGCTGAACCCAATGGGTAGAAGCCAAACCCTTTAATTTGACTAGGTGTGATCATCATCTCCCCCATTTGTCCTACACATCTTTTGGGTACTTCATGCCTAGATGAAAACATTTGAAGCTGGGAATGTATAAATATTCTATTACACGTAAGGCAATAGAATAAATGTTGGAAGGCATCATGAAAGTTCTGCAGAAACTTCACTGCATTCTAAGAACATTATAAGAATGTAGTTAGGCAGGTGGAAAGGTAGACCTAAATGGGGTGACTCTCAGTGAGATAAGTGAGCCTCACCAAGAAGGCCCCAGGAATTACTAGAAAAGAGGCCACATCAATTTTCAGCAAGATGCTTAGATATGTGCCAGTGAAAAACTTTAAAACAGGTCTTTGCCCCACCTGATTCCAGGGTTTTGCTGGAAATGGCCTCTGGGATTGCTGAATAAGTGATGGAGAGCAGCATGTGTACCGGAAAAAAACAACCCATAACAATAAAGCAACCCAGATTCTGTATGGTTCAAGGCACAGGAGAATTTAACCTAAATGCTTTTCACTATCAAACAGCAAACACAGCACAGGCCTTTGTTTTATTATTCAGGAAAAGAAAGATTTCTCATTCCCCTATCAAAACAATGAGTCAGTTTGGAGGATACGTTTATTATCTGACCCGCCACACACATCTGAAGGCAAGTACACTTGTAGTGCACACCCTGGCCACCTATCCTCACTTCCCTGGTAAGTATCCCTAATCACATGGGGGACATAATTCACCTAAACTATTCTCCTACACACAGTGCTAAACCTACTTTTAGGAGAACACATGGGAAATAGTTTGGATGAACTCACACGCATAAACACACATACAATTAGGAAGATCTACTGGGAAGGAGGGGGTTATGCTATGCATCCATGACTTTTAACACATGGGGTACATTGGATGATTAAAGTATCATTCAAACTGGTCCAATATGAGTTACGGACAGTCCACTGCGCCCATAATACTTAGAAACCTTTCAATGGCCTACTACCTGAATTTCACATGACTTTGCCTACAAAAGTGGGGGAGGGGTATGTGTGTGCATATTTTCTTCAGCATCCTCAGGACAGGGGACACACACAAACACACACACACACACACAAGTTGATGGCTACCACATGATGCACTCGTAGTCTTAAATGCCTTTCATGTTCAAAAAACCAGGAATAATGCCAACAAGTACATGACTTGGGGTAACACAGCATTCCCCTTGCATGATCTTACCTGCATTTTTCCCATGGCAGCACTGAATTGTTCTTCAGCAGCAGTCTGAAAGCTTCGGGCAACTGTTACTGTATCACCACCTAGGAGTACCTGCCGGATCTGTCCTGCCTGTGTTTCTAGGACAGCCTTGCTGAGCTTTGCCAGCCCTCGCATCACCATGATGGCATCAGCTGCCATGGCTCCAGCGCTGAAACACAAAGTCAACAGTCACACAGTATAGCAGTATAGGCTATTTTCAGATACTTTTTGAGAGTTGACCCCACCCCAAATCCGGCTACCCACTTAAGTGCTTTGACCAACTTACTGAACAGACAGTTTCCTAAAGCTTTGAGTTGTATGCAGCAAAACTTGTTGAAAAGCAACCAGTTACTTTACCTTGCAAAAGCAGACAAACAAAGCATTCCAGGTACACAGGTTTGTCTTCCTATTTCCCTATCAAAGTCATACAAACAACTATCAAAGCCCAACTTTCAAGGCCTGAAATGCTGTTGTATGATTCTGCCAACTCGCCTGACAAAAGTACTGTACCTGCAATACTCTGTTCATTGCCACCAGAAAGCATGGGAGGGACCACAAAGTTTACATCCAGGCAATGTTTATCCATGATAAACAAGCCATGAATTCAAGAGTTATTAGCCAATCTGACACAGAAGAATATTTTCCTCTTAGCCTGAAGTACAGAAATCAAAAACTTAGGCAAATACCTAACTATCCCATAGTTCCTAGCTAAAAGAAGAAGAGAGAAACTGTGCTGAGCAAAATACTGTCCCCACACAATATGCTAGCCAGTGATTTGCAGGAATCTGCAGGAAGTTCCATGGGCTCAAGAGGGTTTTGGGCATCTTGGATGCCCTTCAGGAAGAAAGGCAGGATAAAAATGTAATAAATAAAATAAATAAATGCATCAAACAGCAGCTCCATGTGCTGCACACCACTTATGAAAATTAGGGGCATATCAGAATCCATCTTAGACAACACAAGAGTTTGCCGTGCAGCTAAAGGGCAGAAAGTGCAGTAGGACTCATCTATGCAGGTCTCTGGATCCCAGGTGAGCCACTTGAACACCTCAGAGGATTTCAGGTGGGTAAGGAGAGATACAGAAAAAAATCTCAGTAGCGCAAAACCTCTTCCTGACCACAACATTTTGAGAGAGACCAGGTTACATTTGATAAAGGATATCTTTTTTAAAAAACTTTAACTGATTTTATCTTGAAACCTATAACGTTGTTTTGCAAGCAAGATTAGCATTCAGAAGCCTTTTGATCCTTCATTAGAGGTTAATTAGCAATGCTGTGCACAATGAGAAGTGGCACCTCCGTCCAACCAGGACACACTGTGCTCAGCTATTTTCTACTGAAAAGAAACTTTTGTTCTCCTTCGTTGCTTGTTTGTCTGTTGCCGTTTTAAGTGACACAAGGGAACTGCTATGGACCCACACATAGGGAAGTGGGGAGGAACATTTTCCAGTGCCTCATTTTTCAGGGGTGGTGGAGAGGAAGAAAAGATTCCATTTCTAAGGATGCATTGTTTCATAAAACAATGAATGGATGCCACTGCCAATGCAGTATAAGACAATTTCAAAGTTGTAACTAATGTTCTCCTGTCAACCTTTTCTAAGAAGTGTACAAGAGTGTACATGTGTTTTGATTGTTAAGGAGGAAAAGGACAATATACATAATCCTAATCAAAAAATGAAGTTACAAGTTTGCCCCATAGATTTTGACAAGACCTGTACAGTCAAAGCTAAAATTGTTATTCCAATCTTCTACAGCAAGTGAAAGAAAATCAAAACTGTGAGTCATACTTGTTTCAGCAAATGCACAGAAAAGTCTCTCATTTCTAATCATGAACTAAGAATGTTGGAAGTGTATGCATAAGATCAGTTTTTTTCTGATTAGGTAATATTATGATCACTTCAAAGTAATCAAAAGCACTAAAAAATCTAATCTACTGTGGGGTACCATTATCATAAAGTCACAAAAGGAAAAAAATTTATGGATTGCAATAGCTTTGAATGAACACAAGATTTACATTTTTTCTTAATCAAATAGTTGAGTTCAGATACTAGTGGATCATAAAATTAACATGGAGCCCTTTTTCTAAACAAATTTTCTAAAATTTGTTTACTAAATACACAAACAAACATGCGTCATTTAGGGCATCAGGAAATTTTCTGGAAGTTTTCAATTCAAAATTTTCCAGATGACCCACATCACTACCCCTATAGTAGCACTCAGAAACCCATGCAGAGGCCTCACTACCATAGGCAGCTGACTGCTCTATGTATCAGTCCTAACAGACCACCAGCCCTGCGAACCAGAAGGCAAAACCGAATAGAATACATAAGTTTCCTGGTACAGTGGACAATTGGTCCATCTCTCTTAGGGGTTTCAGACTCATGGGTCGTTCGTTCTCTCCCTCTCCCTACCTGGGGCCCTTTGCATGCAACGAGGTACACTACTGAGCTATGGTTGTTCTCATGTCTTAATTATTGTTTTTGGTTGTTATTTATTTGTGTTTGTTTAATAGCCATGTTGATCCACTGGAGAAAAAGGAAGTCCAAGTGTTACAGTAGACTAACTATTAAAGTAGTTGGCAAGAATTCAATCTACAGCCTGAACCCTTTTGAAGTGAATTCACACTGCACCAGCCTTGTGGAAAGTCAATACTACATCACTGGAACATCAGCTACACCCTAATCTGGGAACAGCCAGAGTTTTGACAGTTCTCCAGGTAACCGAGCATGCAGTTTCATTTTTTGGTCTTCCACTATTGACACATACATACACTAAATAATTGTTCATGTTAATAGGTTGATTTGTTGTAATCTATTCCGCAGCCATACAAATAAACCAAAGCAACTTCATTCTGCCAAAATGGAAAAGGCTTTCTTGAAGAGAAAAGATTTAGCAACCATCTCAAGGCAGCCTAACACACACACAGCAGTCAAATGAAGCAGAATTCCTGCAAACAAGGGCAGTTCCCAATTTCTGCATCATTTGTTTTATAAAACAGACCTGTAAAGGTCCCGTGAGAATGTCGATGTTTCTCCTAGCTCAGGGGTGTCAAACTCGTTTTATACAGAGTGCCAAAATTAGCATTCAAGGCACCTGCTGAGGGCCGGAAGTGATGTCATTAGGCAGAAAGTGACATCAATAAGCAGCTGATGGCCAAAAATCAGCACTTTGTTCTCACAAAAAACTCATTAACTGCAAATGACAGAAGAGAAAATACCAAATGTTGATCATATTTCAAGATATGGGGGTGACCAATTTTCATGTAGGCTGCTTTTCAGAAGTAACACCTCAACACTACTCAGCAGCTGAGAGCCTGAGGGCCGGATAAAAAGCTTACAGGGGCCGCAACCAGACCCCGGGCCTTATGTTTGACACCTCTGTCCTAGCTGAAATAGTTTAGCAACAGTGGACAGCTGTTGAAATTGAAATTGTACCTGTGCTAGCAGACACCACAACTAATTAGCAAAGTCCTCATTAGGCCTATCCACTCATCCATATACAACTGGTGCCCCAGGGTAAGATAGTATCTTTTACCTAGGGAATGTTCAAATGACAAACAGCCCTGTAAAGGGAAAACTTCAAGGAATTAGCCTCTATTTCAAATCAAAGTGTCCTTCTAGAAATATATAAAAATCTGTGGAGAGCAAATCCTTTGTCAGAACAAAGGCCAACATCTTGTCAAGAGCTTCGGACACCACAAACACAAGAATCTTGTGTTTTAAAAGTGCCAACGTGTTTAATATCTCAGCACAAAATTAATTCAAGATGGTGGTACATATATTGCCAGGAAGGATTTTTAGAGCAGAAATATTTCAAACTATCCCTTGAGAAAATTGAAATCCTATATATAAAATACAATGTGCCAAGAAGTGTGAACCCAGTCTGATATTTCTATGGTTTATTTAGTACTATGTGCAAGCAACACCTGAGGAAATCTCCAGAGCCACAGACCAGCTCGACAGGATTTCCAGGTAAAAAGGGATAGTGTTTTAGTGCCCTGCATAACTTTTTGGGTTAATCAAATACATGCAGATGTGCATGCAAAGAACAGAATAGCAGATTTGGGCATGCAAACTCGCTAGCAGCAAACAGCTTTTCAAGAGCTCAAGCATGCAGTTTTGATTATGCATAGTTTCATGAGTTGTGAAAACTGAAGTGAAGACAAAAATGCACATATTTCATGATGACTGAGGGCCAAAGTATGCATTATGACAAAGGTGACATGTATCATGGGCAAGTCCTGCTCTTCAAGAGGGACAAACTCATAAGGGACTCTCCTGCTCTTCAAGAGGGACAAACTCATTACTGTCAAACTAAAATTTCTGTCATGTTCAGCTTCTTCAGTATGGATAACTTAAGAGCAGATATACATCCCACCTTTGCCAAGAAGGAACATGGCGAATGTCTATAGCGCAGCAGTTAAATACATGCCTGGTACCCAGAAAGTTCAGGATCAACCCCCTTACATCTTCAGGCTCTCAAACAGCAGGTGTGGGAACAGGGCAGAATGACCTGGAATGCTGCTTAATGTCCACCACCTCTTCGCTAAACAAAAAACCCAAAACCCAAAACTCTTACCATGCTCCTCGCATGCTACAGTGAAACCCTGAAGTCCCACACTTCTAAGTGTTATAGTAGTGCACAAGGAGCACAGCAAGGAGTGGAATGATTTACTTTTCACTCAAGCAAGCAAGCAGCAGGTCACAGCAGCTTGCATTAAGAGCAGATTGGAGGGAGGAGGTGGCAGAAGATTCAGGATGAAAGGCACCCCAAATCCACTGTCCCCTCAGACCACTCTTAATCTGCCACGGATGCAACTAGCATCAGGTGGCCCTGTATATGGACTAGCAGTGGGTAGGGAAGACTTCTCTCCCAGGGACTCTGGAGAGCAACTTCTGACAGTACTGAGTTAACCCTACTGGGCTAGACAGAGTAATAGCCTCTGTCAGCGGCAGGTAGCTTCATACAAGAGATTGTGCCAACCTCACTCTGCTCAGCATAACAAAATCAGGAAGCTAAGCACAAGAGAGAGGAGCCAAAGAGTTCTAGCTTTCGAAAAACAATTTTCCAAAATAAAAGTTAACGGATAAGCAAAAAAAGGAAATAAGTGGAAAACCTATTGCCCAACACACACTTTACTCTCTATGGCTCAATACAATTGATGAAGAAACAGGACCAGTTCCCTTTTGTTAAACTTCACTGCAAAGCAGATACTAGACTGGGCTCTTGCCTGGCAAACTTCCCATGAAGTCCCACTGGAAGAAACCATGGCCTATGACCACTTGTGGAAAAAGAATGAATGAAATAGTCAGAAAAACAAGACTGAACCTTCAAGCTCACCCAAGTTGTCAGTAATTCTGTGGCCCTGAAAAGTTATAGCGGAATACATAAAAAGAAGCCAGCTGCTAAAGGAGAAACACCAATAAGATTTATAAGGTACTACCAATTACAACCCTGGATTCAAGAAATGAAGAGTCAATGCACGCTCAGGGCCAAACTCCGATCCTGGCATGAGTCGTTACTCAAGTGTGCACATTGCCATGAGGGCTGGAGCTGGCTTTAAGTGAAAGCTGGGCTTCTCAAGAAACAGCATGCTAAGGGGATTGATTGTAAAGCAGTCAGCAGTACATGGCAGGACCATAATTATATGGATTCCTGGCTTTGCTTGGAAGAAGGACAGGACAACATGCAACATTTAGGGTTCTTTATTCCCTAAACCAATCCATGTAGACCCATGAAAAAATGCTTATCAGTTTCTTCCAGCATCTCTCGGACCCATGAAGAGTTTTTGGCAAGTCAGTCTCCATGTGGGCATGAGATGATTAGTTAATTCTCCACAGAGTGCTCTGATGACAAACCGGACCTGATTATAGCATCAGAAAGACTGCTGCCTCCTCCCACCCATCTGAGTTCACTGGCCAGTTTTGTTTGGGAGCACAGACTGCCCTTTTCCCCCCTCCCCTACATATTTGGGCTGTTTATCATCTTACATCTTAAAGCAATGCTGAAATGATTCCCTTGGCTCAACTTTTATCAAATGCAGATAACGGGACAGGATTAAAACAACAGGTCTTGGACCAATACCAGGCTTTCAACAAAAATTTTTATTTTTTTAAATCAAACACCATGGCAGCAGACAATCTCTCCTTCCTGCATTGCCTTGATTTTCAAACTCTACTGAAGCCCTGCAGGATAGGATCAAGAAATACAGCAGGGAAAGCTTTGATTCATACCAACCACCAAACTTGTGGTATACTGCACCCTACTAAGACTTCCATGCTTGAAAGCCAAGGAGATACAGAGAAGTGCATGATGTGCATGAGCATATAGGGGTAGGCAAGAAAAGGGGTGTGTGGGAAATACACTTTAAAGCAGCCATTTTCAACCACTGTGCCGTGGCACACTGGTGTGCTGCGAATGGTCCCCAGGTGTGCCACGGGAATTTGGGAGAGGGTCATTTATCAATAGGACCATTAGGGGATGTGAGCCCCCACTGACAGCACAGCATGCCTTGTCAATTGTCAAAAAGCTGATGGTGTGCCTTGACCATTTTAGTGCCTTGCCAGTGTACTGCGAGATGAAAAAGCTTGAAAATCACTGCTTTAAAGCAACAAACGTACTGAGGCTCCTCAGGCCTCAATAAACAGGGCTCACAAAAGCAGGAAGAGAGGGGTCAAGAAAATCAAGGCTGGAAGGTGGAAATATAGTAAGAAACTACTTTAGCTAAATAGAAGCAACAATGTAATGGGATCAAGACATGGCAAGGAAGCAAGCTGTGTAACTCCAAGGGGGGGGGGAAGCACAGACAAAAAACCAAGAGTTACCAAATTTAAAGGTAGAGAGTCTGGAGAACCAACAGAGAAACACAGGCTGATGTTCTTAAAATAAACACAAATCTGGACATTTAAGAACATATGAAGCTGCCATATGTCAGGCCATTGCTCCAACAATGACTGGCAGCTGTCAGTGAACACTGACAGTCAGGCAACACTGACTGACTGAAACTCCAAGGTTTCAGACAAATATTTCTCCGCTCTAACTGGGGCTGACCAAGATTGAGACTGGGATTTTCTCTATGCAAAGTATGTGCTCTATCACTTTGCTATAGACCATGCTCTTTTCCTAGTCTCTTATGCAATGTGTAAACAAAGAAGAGAACTGAATAATTCTACTTGACATATGACTTTTTATTTCAGAAAACACTCAACTATTTAATAGATCAGTACAGTTTTATTTGACATAATAAAAGTTCAACAAAGTTTGTTTACAGGACAGCTTAGCAATGCAGCTGACTTGACAATGTCATGGAACTAAAAGCACATGAGCAGCAGGCCCCACAGAAGCCATTACTGGGCTTACCAGACACCAAACTTCGTTAGGTTTCTAGTTAGAAAGAAGAATGTGGAGAAACACAAGCAAAAGGAACACTAAGAAGAGGAGACAAACAAAACAGCAAAAATTTCAGATGCATGACAGGCTTCCTTTATTTCTATATTTTAAAACTCACTTCTAAGCATTCATAGGAGTACAGAGTAAGAGCCTAATTAGCACAGCATGTTTGGTGCTCATGAAAAATGGCAGACAGATTGACAGAAATATATTAAATGTGACTGTACTGCTTAATTTAAGCACACTTCAGTTGCGTACTTTGACAGGTTGGGCTCATACTGTCAACAGTAGGCAGTTCCAACTTCTGGAAAGGGCCAAATTTCTAATTCTAACCACTTCCATTCTGTCCCAATTTAATTTAAAAAATAAGTGCTGGACACAAGTTAGAGGGAAAAACTAGCCAATTTTACAACAGAACAGAAACTTGTGTATCAATCGTTCTTACTGACAACTTCTGACTGAATATTCACTTCTGCCATATGTATTTCTCAGAAGCCTGGTTGTGCGGAACAGTATAGAACCATAACACAGAAAATTTTCAAACACTGACAGCCTGCTACATATATAGAGAATTTCAGAACTCCCTGTTTCACAACATGCAACCCACATCTCAAAAGAACACATAATAGATCAAGATTGTGCCCTTTGCTGGTCTTCCCATGGATTAACTCAAACATCCTGTTTTTCAAAAGTGAGCTCTTACTAGTTCCAACATCAGAGTATCTGCTTACCAATTACTCCAAGGCTGGTGAGTCGTAGGTACTCAAAAGGACGAGTCTTTGGTAAAGCAGCTACCACGTTTTCCAGACTCACAAAGAGAGTCTGGTCCAACAAGAAGCTGACGGAACATACCAAGATCCAGGTCTACAGAGCTTGCGTCCTCAGTACACTTCTGTACTGCAGCGAGTCATGGACTCTTCGCTCACAACAGGAGAGGAAACTGAGCGCTTTCCACATGCGCTGCCTCCGACGTATCCTCGGCATCACCTGGCAGGACAAAGTTCCAAACAACACAGTCCTGGAACGTGCTGGAATCCCTAGCATGTATTCACTGCTGAAACAGAGACGCCTGCGTTGGCTTGGTCATGTCGTGAGAATGGGTGATGGCCGGATCCCAAAGGATCTCCTCTATGGAAAACTCGTGCAAGGAAAGCGCCCTACAGGTAGACCACAGCTGCGATACAAGGACATCTGCAAGAGGGATCTGAAGGCCTTAGGGATGGACCTCAACAAGTGGGAAACCCTGGCCTCTGAGCGGCCCGCTTGGAGGCAGGCTGTGCAGCATGGCCTTTCCCAGTTTGAAGAGACACTTGGCCAACAGTCTGAGGCTAAGAGGCAAAGAAGGAAGGCCCATAGCCAGGGAGACACACCAGGGACACACTACACTTGCTCCCGGTGTGGAAGGGATTGTCACTCCCGGATTGGCCTTTTCAGCCACACTAGACGCTGTGCCAGAACCACCTTTCAGAGCGCGATACCATAGTCTTTCGAGACTGAAGGTTGCCAATACTACTAATACTACTGTACTGCTCAGTCAACTTTATAACAAAATTGCTATATATTGCTGCATAATACGTTTCTCCTGAGGATTCAATGAAGCAAGACTATTCCAGTAGATTTTTGGTGACTTAGCAAAGGGATGAAGAGAATGGTTTTAGGCTGAAATCTTATAGACACTTCCCTGGGAGTAAACCCAATTGAAAACAATGGGACTTTTGAGTAGACATACATAGGATTGCATAGTCACTGTAATGGTTCTTGACACTATCTCTTATTATTATGCTAATACCCACCTCAAACCCTCAGGACAGGATGGGCTCCAAATTCCACACACACACCTCTAGGCAAAATCCGGAGCCGGAGCCCCTGAGGCAGTTCATGGCTGAACACAGTCACGTTCTGGCAACTCCTGCGACTCCGCTGGAACCAACCATATTGGCTTCTGCCTTTCTGTTGGACCATTTCAGCGACGTGGAGAGGGGGGATTTGCTGCATGGGTAACAGTGTATCCTCCATATCTACTTTACCCAGGCTTCGCGCACTGCAGAAGGCACTGTTCCAGAACCACTATTCAGAGCGCAATACCATAGTCTTCCAAGACTGAAGGATGCCAACAACACACACACACACCCCATAAAGTCAATTCAAGTCCCATTCCATCCCTACCAACTTTATCTTCCAAAGTTGCTAAAGGACTCACCCCTGTTGTTGACAGATCATAGCCAATTAGGAAACCTTGTACAAACTGTTTTCTCCTTAAAAGGCTTGAGGCAACAGAGATTGGGAGAAAAGCTCAACCCTGGTGCAAGCTTGCCAGCTGCTTTATTTTAGGCACCGATAGCTCAGTAAGTATGAATGTTCTAGACTGACAACTCTATTTACATCATCCTGATTAGGACAGGCATTGTCTGGGGACATGCAAAATGGTAGTCATCAGCTGCATGCCTGGAATTAACGGAGCCTCTTTTATGCTGGTCATGGATCTAGAAATAATTCACTTATACCCAATTAGGTTCATCATTACAAAATTCCATGCTGCTCGTCATCAGCCACTCGCTCCAAGCAGGAGCCTACATGCTCCTGCTAGGATAAATGTTGGCAAGCCAATTACTGCTCAGTTACACTGAAGAAAGTACTGGCATAAATCCAGTGGCAAAAGCAGGCCAAAAAAGTATCTGGAGGTAAGCTGGGATGTGCAGCCATAGCTCAGACGAATGGTGTAGACAGTAAGTCCCAACACTGGCCCTTAACACTACATAACCTTCCACTCCCACTAAGTGCAGATACTTCCAATTAAAATAATATTTCATGTTTTTATACCACCCTTCCTCCAACGAGCTCAGGGTTGCACACATGGTTCCTTATCTCCTTTAATATTCACAACAACTCTGTGAGGTAGGTTAGGCTGAGAGACAGTGACTGGCCAAGGTCACCAAGGAAGCTTTGTGGCTGAACAGGGATTTGAACCAGATCTAAGTTCAACTCCCAAACCACTACACTATCCTGGCTCTCTATACCATGGCACTTCATACAGAGGAAAAAGCCAGGTTTGTGCATGAAGAGGTTTACAATCAGAGGCTGGTCCCAGGGAGACAAGAGAAGGGCAGGGGTATGCTCTTCCTCTTACACGTACTTACCGTAGCTACAATAGGGACATAGAAGCAGAGGTTTGACTTATGTTAGCTTCTGTTCCTTTCAAGTTAAGAATACTTATGTTTCAAGCACTCTTACTTGACTGTTCACTGTTAATGTTTTCTCCTTGGGAGGTTTTTGATCAGAATTATCTCACCTGACTTAAGAGTCCTAAATGTTTTCCTTCAAAATGCCTGACTGTTTTCCAGGGTAGCTCAAATGAGTAAGGTCTGGGGTTACAATTCCAAGGAAGCTACAGGAAACAAAAGAGCCCTCTCATAAAATCCAACTGCTCAACAGTTTTTATAGATTAATTCTGTCCTGCCACAAGCCTGCCAGTTATTGCATTAGTTTATCAAAATTTCAGTTCCCTGCCAGTAATAAACAAAGGTCAATTATCTGCCAAGCACTGGCACAGGCAGCATTCAGAATGGAAGAATTTCCCCATTCTGAGAGGGTAATGGAAGACTGCTTTCATATACAGACAGACAGACAGCACACAGTATCTTCTGTTTCATTATTGCTACGGGGCTCTGCACACTTCACAATTGTAGCCACTCCAGAAAGTGCAAGAGGAGTTTTAACTGCCAACTCCCCTGTACCTTAATACTCAGGATCATTTCTACATTTTCTGAACAAAAGAGTGTTGAGCCTCTCCCTCTTTCTCTCCTGTCACCACTGCCTCAGAACAATCTTCTCATCATCCACTGTACTTTGAATACAGTACAATACATTGAAGACATACTATTCTTAATAAACCAAAAAAATCTATGCTCTAGATGGTCATTTCCTAGGTCATGGTATAACACAGGGGTGCCCAAACTCCGGCCCTGGGGCCACATGCGGCTCTCAAGGTCTCTCAATGCAGCCCTCAGGGAGCCCCCAGTCTCCAATGAGCCTCTGGCCCTCCGGAGATTTGTTGGATCCCACACTGGCCCAACGCAACTGCTCTCAGCGTGAGGGTGACTGTTCAACCTCTTGCGTGAGCTGTGGGATGAGGGCTTCCTACACTGCTTGCTGTTTCACATCTGTGAAAGGAAAGGCCGTTCACGGCAGCAAAGGCCAGTCTTGCTTTGTGCAAGGCCTTTTATAGGCCTTGAGCTATTGGAAGACCTTCATTCACTCATATAAGTTCATCTTTAATATATTCATTTATGTAAATTTATTCAAATTTTAAATGTAAATTTATTCTTTTTTTCCCGGCCCCCGACACAGTGTCAGAAAGATGATGTGGCCCTCCTGCCAAAAAACTTTGGACACCCCTGGTATATTGTATTGGCAACCTTCAGTCTCGAAAGACTATGGTATCGCGCTCTGAAAGGTGGTTCTGGCACAGCGTCTAGTGTGGCTGAAAAGGCCAATCCGGGAGTGACAATCCCTTCCACACCGGGAGCAAGTGCAGTCTGTCCCTGGTCTGTCTCCCTGGCTATGGGCCTTCCTTCTGTCTCCCTGGCTATGGGCCTCCTTATACCCCTGGTATAACACAACAGCATTAATGACAATATTGAACTGCCCAATTTGATTAGTTAATAAATTGATATATTACCCATTTATTTTATGAAACAATGCTATCTTAAATATACTTAACCTTACAGCATACAGAGAACACTTTAAAAAGTGGCCAGCTATCCATGTGCATTCCCATAGCTATTTCATGGCAATCATTTTTCATCCAATCATGTTCATGCACCTACATGTGCAATGATACCAAACACACACACATTAAACAAATGTCAAATATATGAAGTTGCCTTCTACTGAAATCAGACCGCTGGTCCATCTGGGTTAACACTATCTGCACTGATTGGTAATAACTCTCCAGGATTTCATATAGGCATATTTTACTACCCTACATGGAGACATGAGCAACCAAAACAGGGGATTTCTACATGCAGCACTCATCTATGGCCCTCCCTACTGTTGACATGTCTGTCAACAAATGTCTGATAATGTGAAAAGTTAGTCATCTGAACTGTCAGCCTTCACTTGTGCTCATCTGAAAGCAGAAAAAAAAACTTACGCGCAGACAATCAAAGTGTCCATATGAATTGCTAGCAGTCACACATTCCTAGGGAACCAGTGGTCACCAGGAATAGCTGATGCACAAGTATAGTGACAACTTCAACTTGGCAGGTCAAGGGTTGAACTGACCCACCTGGAGTTTTTATCAATTTTATCTGCTTTGTGCCAATGCCACTCAATGATTACAGAAAAGCAAATAGTCCAAAATACATAGCCATATGACTACGTTCTGCCTCCTTCAGTCTTCCTTTCTGTCACTCCATGGGCTGATGCACTAGCAAGCATGCACATATGCACAATATGAACTCCCAGAAGCATCTCTTCTTGTTACAATGACTTGAGATGCAAATGAAATAGCTTGCTGCTTTCAAAACAAGTGATCTATCTACTAGGGGGTTTACTTGCCAACACAGAACACCAATAGCACAGTTGACAGTGCATAAGTGCAAAAGTTATTAAGTAAAAATAAGGGGTGGGAGATTGTATCTGCCTCTCTACAGAAGTCCACTGCACAGAGAAGTCTCCTTTTGTCTCACCACCTAATCCCACACAAAACACCTGACAGATCGTGGCCTAGAAAAGGCCTTCCACATGACAGCACTTAAAACAGCTGTGTTGTTCACCAAGACAGATAGTTCTTTGGTGGGAATAGTGATGCATACTGTGAATACTACAAAATACAGCCAGTCACAGTACTACCCAATTCCACACAAGCACATCTAATACCTAGAAACTGATCCACTTTTTAGCCACAAAATTCTGTGAAGGACACTAGCTTCTTGAATGTTATGACAAGACAAGTACACAGTACTGACACTGTCAAAGTGGCTTTGCAAAATGCCAGAAAATTTAAGGTGGGGGGAGAGAGAACAGATGTTGAAAAGGTGTAGAAGATTATTTTACATGTTTTATACAGGGCCAAACATGCTGAGCATGTTAAAGTCAACCCCATAACTTTTCATTTATTCTCAGAAAGCTCACTGACCTTAACATTTTGGACATCCTATTTGTCTCACAGAAGGCATTGCTCTTTCCAGTCTACACAAGTGTACCTGAACAGGAGGTCAGCAACCCCAGCTTCTCAATGCTCATCTGCTGGGCACGTGAGTCAAAGGCAGAATTCAAGCACATTTAACCTAAGTTTGGAGAGCAATGCTCAGTATACCTCCACCAGCCTTCTGATCACACAAAGACTAGCAAACAACTGAAGACAGTTGGTTACAAATTAGATTCATTCCAGTTCTTCCAGTACAGTAAACACATAACCAAGAGCCATTGTGCAAAGCTTTAAGTACTACCAGGCTATTTTCTACTTGCTTAGAGCAGGTCTTTGAACCAATATTGCACTGTCTTCTTCTAGCCTTCAGTTCTTTTAAGAACAGAGACCATAACTGCAGCTGCCACAGTGCTGCACTACATTTCTTTAACAAGGAAAATGCCTCAAGATATTTGCCATAGTGTTTTCATTAAATGCCAGGAGAGAAAAAGAGGACACTGGCAAGTCACACAAGATAGCATTGCATTTCCGTCAGCTATGCAAGCACAGCATTGTGGTAACTGTGCACCTTCTCAGGGCACATGCATTTCTGGCACTGACAGACGAAAGTATGGACTAATCCAGGGGTGTCCAAAGTTTGGCAGGAGGGCCACATCATCTCTCTGACACTGTGTTGGGGGCTGGGGGAAAAAAGAATCAATTTACATTTAAAATTTGAATAAATTTACATAAGCTTACATAAATGAATATATTAAAGATGAACTTATATGAATGAATGAAGGTCTTGCTATAGCTCAAGGCCTATAAAAGACCTGGCACAAAGCAAGGTCAGCCTTTCCTTCGCTGCCTCTGCTGCATCTCAGACATGAAACAGAGCAGTGGAGGAAGCCCTCATCCCACAGCTCCCGCGAGAGGTCAAACAGTCGCCCTCCTGCTGAAAGCAGTTGCATCGGGCCAGTGTGGGCTCCAACAAATCTCCAGAGGGCCAGAGGCTCATTGGAGACTGGGTGCTCCGAGGGCCACACTGGGAGTCCTTGAGGGCCACAAGTGACCCCAGGGCCGGAGTTTGGGCACCCCTGGACTAATCTATGATTAAATGGTGGTTTAATTACTGGATCGAGCCTGGACTCATGCACTTTCCCTCCCCTTTGTGCAAACTTTCCCTTCCACATTCACAGTTTCAAACAAAATTATGATTTGCTGTTGTAGCCAAAGCCAACAAAACCTGGTTTGTGACAATTACAGTTTACAAGCAAGTGGGGGTATTAAACCAAGATCCTGGATGGAAGTGGCAAGTTTACCTTTCTTGTGCACAAAGGAGGAGGGAAGGCATACAAACCTGAGGCTCGTATTGCTAGTTACACTGAACCATGTTTTAAAGGTTTACCTTTTCATCTTAAGTCCAAATAACCATGGTGGCAGCAGTGGCTGCAGGAGACTGTGAAGAGAAGAAGGTGCTATGTATACACCCTGCTTCCTGTTCTTAACTCATTGGCTCAAGTCCCTCCAATATTCACTGCAACAGCCTATCACATAACTAACTTTTTCTGTCACCTGACCCCACACCAGTTGTTGCCACTTCAAAGAGTCTTCGGGAATTGTTCAGAATAAAGCACTCTGAGCAACTTTCATACAAAATAATCAGATTTATAAATGTTATTTGCATAACACTTCCCTAGTGTATAATATGAATCTGTCCAGCACAAGTTACAAACATCTCTACAGACACCTCTATGACCTCAAAAGTCACTTCACCAGCAAAAAATATTTGTATACAGTACTACACTTAAACGTTTCCATCACCAACCCACTCCACCTTATCTGAGAAACTTTATGGGCTATGTCCAGTTCAATTAACATAGATCCGACCTCTACAACCACAGTTAGCAATGGCTACTAGTTACAGGAAATAACTAATAATTGCTGGAGGTAGTTATGCGCTACAGGATCAGGAGCACCATGCTTCTATCAGTTGTTAGAGAGCAGTAGTAGGAGAGAAGTATTCCTACCTCTCTGCTTATGGGCTTCCCAAAGCCAGCTGGTGGGCCACTGGGAGAAACAGGATGCCCCGCTAAATGGGCCTTCAGCCTAATCCAGAAGAATTTTTCTTACATTCTCAACCATAGTGAGCCTCACCACAAAATAAAAAGAGCACAGAGCACCCCATTGACCTTTAGGTGTAACCCAGAATGGTAGATCTACTAATTTAATTAGTAGATTTTGCATCATGTACAACACACACTTCAATATAACACACATCAATATGTATCCTATAAACCTATCAGCAGAAAAAGAAAACACCCAAAAGTAGTATTATAGCCTTTGACTTCTTGACCTGGTTTTGTTAACTCCTTTTAATGCAACTAATCCGACTTAAAATGCAACTGACGTACTGGCAGAAGGTGCTGAAGTTACGTGCTGTTTTGTCCAAGAGGTCAGAGCAGATGTGGACTCTTCATGTGTTTAAATTTAGGTCTTTGTGCACAGACTCACAGTGTTTGTTAGAACTACCCAATGGAAAATCCTGCTGTCATGTATTTTTGCCTCTGGAATTTAGCACTGGAATTATGTCCAGTGCTAGTACCCTGTACTAATTTCATCTTATGGCAGAACGCTTTCACTGCCACAGTAAACCCAAGGGTCTACAAATGTGCTCACCATGTTCATCACAGCCAGGATCACTTGCCCCTCTAACAAACATGACTTACCTCTTTCTCTGGTCCTACATACACAAGTACAGCTACTTCCTCCTCCTCCCCTTTCCCACGCCTAGCCATAAACGTTTCTGTCTCAACATGCAACCATCTTACTCCTCTCTGCAAAGCACCTTCAGAGATCTTGTACTGAAAAAGTGGTGTATAACTATTCTAAACAACAACATGTGCTGGGAGGTGTTAGGAAGGGAGAAGGATGCAGCTTGCACTGCTGGTATTAAGGTGGGAAGGAAATGGGTGCAGCAACAATGGCAACAGACAGAGCAAGGAGAAGGAAGTTGCAGCCGAGGCTCATCTTCAGCTCCACACTCAGAGGAGAACCAAGCCCTCCATGTGGTGCTGCATTTTTGAGACCAACTCCATGCAGGTACAACATAACCAGCTTCCACCTTTTAAGGGAGCTGGAAGTGCCATCACCAACTTTGCACTGTACTTCAAAACTTGCCCCTGAAGTTCAAAATCAAACAACTCCATCTAACTATCTCCCTTGATCCCATCCTTCTGGCTTCTATCCTTTCAATCAGGACAGGGGGACCAGTGCTAGGATGGGACACATCATCCACGCAAAGGTGAAGGTGTCTGCACATCAACATCACAAATCTACAGAGTGTGCCTAAAGGCGCAATTCTAACCAACTTTCCAGTACTGAGGTAATGGTAATGCAGCTCTGAGGTAAAGTGAACAAACATTACCTTACCTTGAGGAGGCCTCCATGACTGCCCCCCAACTGCAGGATGTAGCACATTCCCCATTGGCACAGCTGTGTCAGCATTAGAAAGTTAGTTAGGATTTGGGCTCAAGACTGCTTTAAAGCACTGAGCAGAGTTACCTTAAAGAGCTCACTGCAATAACACTTGAATATGTTGATGATCCAATTCTTCTCTCTATGAATTGGTTCTAGTGAAATAGAAACACAAGCATCTGCCCATTTTAGAACTGCCATTCAAATACTGCAGACAACTGCAAGGGATTTAGATAGCAATATAAACAGTGGATTAAATACGGCTAATTGGCAATGCAAAAAGAGAGCATTTATTCCAACATAAATCCAAAGAGAAGTGCAGCAACTCAATATTTTCTATAGTAAATCAAATGGAACACAGATTTCTACAGGAATATGCCTAGTAGTCAGCAAACTAGGAAAGGGAGGAGGGAAACTACTGGTTTGTTTTTTTTTAAACCAACCACAACAAAAATCAGTTCTCTATTTTCATCTTCATTCTCTGCAGACCATAACAAGAGCTTAAATAGTGAAGGGGGGAAAAAACAAGCTCCATGATCTGTCAAGCACAGTATGAAATAATATCCCAAAGCCACCTGCCTACAAGATGCCTTTGGGGGGGGGGGGGAAGAGCAGACCAAAAACATTCTTATTGCTGTAAAGATTCAAGAAGAGCTAAATTTACTCTTGTAAATACTGGAAAAAAGGCATTCCCCTGACATAGAACATGCAGGAGAGAAATGTCTGGTGTCTGCTTTATATACTATATATATTATCCATCTTGACACTAACAAAAAAATTAAGACTAAAATGGAAAAGTTAAAACGACCGTAATAAGAACTCTTAATTCTCAACTTTTTCCTTTTTTGCCCCTTATTTTAAAAAGGGGGAGGCGGGGTAACACACTAACCATTTCTATTTTAAGTAAGAGCCAAGGTCATCTTTTCTTACTCATGTATCTAAATAGCATAAAACATATTTGCAATCATTTATCTAGGCTTTCAAGGTCACGAGGATCACTATTCTCAACAGTGCCCAGTCAGAGAAAAATTTGTTTGGGCTGACTGTGCCTGTCAATAGTTCCTCTATCACAGCTGTGATTAAAAGGATCCTTTGCCTGATCTGTAAATGAACAGCAGCAGCCCTGGAGCATATTAGGCCAAGGACAAGAAGTAGCAGTTTGTACAGCACAGTGGCTAACAATCAAGACTTTGAATCTCACCTCTGCCATGAACTCACCAGATGCCCTTATGCAAAGTCACTCACTTTCACCCTCAGTCTTCCCCAGTTACAATATGGGGATAATCATTCTTATCTTACAGGGTTGTTAAGAATTACATCAAAATCATCCATGTGAAGCACTTTCTGAGTACATCCAACTACTAATGAGCCTCAATATTGTTCCCTCTCAAAGGAAAAAGAATTCTTTGCCCTCCCCCACAATATTTGTGGTCTCTTCACAAATTTCTTTCAGACAAGACTGCCTTGCCAGATCAAAACAAGAGGTACCTACTCCAGAATTCAGTCTCTAACAACAGCTGATCAAATGGCTCTTGCAATTCACAGGGTTTTGGGCTTCCCCAATTTGTTCCCTACATTTGGACTCAGAGGTACAGTATATAGTACAGGTCTGGGAAAGTACTTTTGCTGTTATGGCTAGTAAATGAATACAGGTACATGCAACTTCAAAAACAAATAAAGCAGACATTTACAGTGCCTGAACTCTATCACTTGGAAATACTTTCTATTCTTGACAGGATAGAAGACTAACCAGCCAAGAACTGGCTTCTCTCTATACTGAACACTGACTTCAAGTAGTTTTCCACAAAGATGATGCCACCAGGGAAGTACACCCTGGCAGGTCTCACAGAAACGTTGGACCACAAATGCTATCTACAAAACGTTATATCTTTGTTGCAATACATGAAAAGCTAATATAAATAGCAAAATAGGTCTTCCAACATACCAAACAACTACGGCGTTTGGGCCTCTTCAGCCTAGAAAAGAGATGCCTGAGGGGGGACATGATTGAGACATACAAAATTATGCAGGGGATGGACAGAGTGGATAAGGATATGCTCTTTATACTCTCACATAACATCAGAACCAGGGGACATCCACTCAAATTGAGTGTTGGGAGATTTAGGACAAACAAAAGAAAATATTTCTTTACTTAGCGTGTGGTTTGTCTGTAGAACTCCTTGCCACAGGATGTGGTGATGGCATCTAGCCTGGACACCTTTAAAAGGGGATTGGACAAGTTTCTGGACAAAAAATCCACTACGGGGTACAAGCCATGATGCGTATGCGCAACCTCCTGATTTTAGAAATGGGCTATGTCAGAAGGCCAGATGCAAGGGAGGGCACCAGAATGAGGTCTCTTGTTATCTGGTGTGCTCCCTGGGGCATTTGGTGGGCCGCTGTGAGATACAGGAAGCTGGACTAGATGGGCCTATGGCCTGATCCAGTGGGACTGTTCTTATGTTCTTAACAATGCCCAATGATCTCCTTTTTATCCAACTTATATCTTGCTGTTTGGAAGCACTTTCAGACACAAAGTTTACATCATGCATGTCTGGTAACAGATGAATGAATCAAGGCTTGGCCACGAGAAAGCTAGATGGAAACAGGCCAACTGAAGGGTTGTGGCTCACAGGTTCCAAATGAAGGGTTGTGGCTCACAGGCACAACACATACACATACATGCAGGAGATCCCTGGTTCAAGCCCTGGTATCTTCAGGTAGGTCTGGGAAAGACTGGAAATCTGCTGCCCATCTGGGGGAAGACTGACCTAGATGGCCCAATGGTCTGATTCAGGAGAATGTAGCTTCCTAGGATACCTTAAATTCAACAAAAATGCAACCAAGACTGAAGTGGTCATGATAAACCAAAAGCTCCCTCTTAAATGCACTATCAATGCAACAATTTCAGAAAAAGAGCACAGAGAAATGTATGCCTGAAGACTGCTTCCCAGTTCTAGTGCTCTCTTCCTACCAAAGCTTGAGCATCTTGCAGAGATAGAAGGAGATATTTTTGTTCAAGCAAGCTATTAATTACTGACACAGGAAGAAAATGTTAGCAGCATATTTGACACATTTTTCAACTTTAATTCCTTCTAAATTGTGAGCATATGTAAAAATATACACACCCTAAACTGTTATCCAACTCAAAAATATATTAATTCCTTAAAGATACATAATTACATGATGCTCATGTAACCACAGATAACTTATGGCATTCAAGTTCAGCTAGCTAGCAAGTTACAGGAGTGTTGTTCATTTTACTGCATTTCCATTAAATGTGGTTCCTCTTCCACTGCAGTTCAACCCATATGTACACGCACACACACATACTAGCTTTTCCAGGAACTTCCAGGAATTGGATTCCAGGAATCCAAGTAACTGGGCTGATTGTGAGCAACGGTACATGCCACTGAAATCAAATTAGTTTTTCAAAATATTCACAGGCTGTTTTTCAATCACAGTATGTTACAACACTAGACCAGAAGATAAAACACACATAAAAATAAAATTTGGTTACACCGTAAAATAGATACAAATTCAAGAAAACTGATGACAATGAAATCCACAGTCTTCTCTCCACCAGAACACCATTAAATGTCAAAGTCAGATTTGTAAATAGGCCTTCACTTGGTCCTCGGCAGTAATCAAGATTCACTTCCAGATGAACATGAAGCAAGTAAACATTTGTTAGTTGGAAGTGTTTTTCTTCCTCTTTAAACCACTGATCTGTCACAACAAACAGATTGAAGCATTGTGGGCAAGATGACCAACACTAAAGTCCAGGGGCGAGCATGTTCTGTGTGCTTATCTGCAAGCATGATGGAAGCGCAGTCCCATTCTTTCAACTACTGCACATATGAGTGAAAGTCACAATCCCACATCTTGGTGCTTGAGTTGCTCTCACCACACAGAATGCTTCAGTGACAAGTTTTATCATTTGCAGAAAGTATCTCACAAACCCAGCTTTAAGCCAACACACCAAAATCAAACCACAGCCTTTTGAGAAGCACATGAGCCCTAATCACCGGTAATCACCGATATGCACCGGAGACAAAACATGCACAGACACACTGTGGACATCCCGCAACAGGCAGCTGCTAGAATCCAAATTATGTGTGCGCTAAGCAAACACTGACATGGGCCATGAAGAGGGTTCAATGTCCAAGAGTCCTTACTTTTCTGAGTCCTTACTTTGCAGCTAGCAATACAGAAAAAAAACAAGGCCCTGTGAGGTTGCATCTCTCTACCTCTCCACAGGAAACCAGGGAACAAAGGAACCTGCCCTGTGACAAGCCAGGCCACTGGTCTACCTACTTAGGACAATCTACAGTGAATGGAAATTTCTCTCTCCTCTCCATCATTCTCAAAGTATAACTAAGAAGGTAATCTTGCAAGTATGATCCAGATCAGCAGGTTTTCTCTTTCATGACAACGTTTGCTCAGTTCTTTTCCAAAATGAAACGAAGGTACCAACCTTTAAAGCACAGAGAGAACAGAGCCACAGCAGCAGCTGCGCCCCAGATCAGCGGGCACTGCTTGCAGGCGACCACGCCTCCCCCTTCGAGCTCCAGCGCTCCCAAAAGGGGCTCAGGCGCAGTTGGGGCTCCTCAGCTGCGGGCCAACTAACCCGGGATAACAGCGCCGTCCCTGCTGCGGAGCTGCAACCGCTCAAGGGCAGACCCTCAGCTCCCTTCCAGTTACCAGCAAGCAACGAGCGGGGAGGCGCCCACCACCCACTGGGAACGTGGCAGTGAGCGTGGCTGGGAGGGACGTTAAGGGGCCACCAGCCTGAGGCGACTCGGGGCGACCTCCTCGCCCCCTCCCCAGGCTCGACGCCCTCTCGCTCCCACAAGCCGCAGGGCCAACTCACAGCAATGAGGCCTCCCCCTCCCCCTCCCCCTCCCCCTGCAGCAGGACAGGGCCGCAGTCCCCACAAAACCGAAGGCACCCCCGCCCGTCTGCTCAGAAGGAAGCCCCATGACAGGCAACGGGGCTTACTCGCAGGTAAGTGCAGCCAGGGTCGCAGCCTCTCAGCCGCTGCGCACTCAGAGCGGGAAGCTCCCGCTCCCTCCGCAGCAGCGCACCCCCCAAAGCCCCTGCAAGCTGCAGCGGGCGCCCAACGGCCCGTCAGAGCGGGCCCTGCAGCCCCGTCGCGAGCAGGCTCCACTCACCTCCGGCCCGCAGTGCTCACCCCGCGCCGCCACGCGGAGCGCGCTTGTTTACCCACTCGCCTGCGCCCGCTCCCGCTCCGCCCCGCCCGCTCCGACTGGCTGCCGCCAAGCCCCGCCCTCCCGGAGCAGAACGCGGCGGGCGTGCTCGGCCCGTGAGCTGCGCGCCCCGTCCAATGAGCGGGCGCGAAGGGGGGGCGCCTGCCAATGGGAGGCGGCTCGCCGCTCGCATCCATGTTGCGTTCTGGGCCTCTGTCGCATCCATGTTGCGGGCCTGGTGCGTGTGCGGCCGGGCACGTTCCGGCGGCCCCTCAAGCGTGACGGCATCGCGACGAGTCAGCGCGGTTGATGGGAGGCCTGGGAGCGGGCGCCTGAAAAGCCGCCTCCCCAGACGCCGCGGTGCAGACGTGCCTCTGTGCACGCGGAGATGCCCGGGGAAGGCGGGGCGCCCCGGAAGGGTCTGGGCGGCCTCCTCACTCCGGCTTTCCTCTGCCGCCCTCCTGCAATTAACTGAAAGGAAATGGTGTCGGACACGCAAGAGTCACCACAGTTCCCGAGGCTGTTTCTGCAGTAATATTTAGGTCTTCGTGTTTATTAAGGGCATGTCTACTCGGAAGTAAGTCCCCTTATAGCCAATGGTGCTTACTCCCAGGAAAGAGTGGATAGGATTGTGACCCAGGAGCCCAATCCCAGGCATGTCTACTCAGAAGTAAGTCCCATTGTAGTCAATGGGGTTTACTCCCAGGAAAGTGTAACTGGGCCTGCAGCCTTACAGCCCAATCCTGTGCTTGTCTACTCAGGAATAAGTGCCCTTATAGCCAATGGGGTTTACTCCCAGGAAAGAGTGGATACGTAGGATTGCGGCCTAAGTATTTAGGTTTCAGGTATTCTTTTCTGCACATTTGAAAATCCAAAAAGAAATTTTTTTTAACACATTATAACTAGTCACTGATTTACAGCCCCATCCTGTCCACACTTTCCTGGAAGTAAGCCCCATTGACTCTAATGGGACTTACTTCTGAGTAGACGCATAGGAGTGGGCTCTCAGGCTACAGTCCTATGCACGCTTTCCTGGGAGTATTTATTATTATTATTATTATTAGGAAACTCAAGGCGGCTTACAAAAAAGATGCTAAAAACATTGAAATTTGATAATATTGAGAAAAATCTCAGTGTATAAAATAAAACATTTAAAACAATGAAGCAGAATAAAACTTGGATCCCAGTTAAAATACATTCATAAAAAGTTCTTTCCCCCCTCCATGTCAGCATAAAATAGTTTCCCTGAATTAAAAGGCCTTAAGTAAGCCCCATTTACTTTAATGGGATTTACTTCTGAGTAGACATGGCTATGATTGGGCTGTTCGTGCCTGAGAGTATACAAAGTGACTTCCAGGGTGCAATCCTATTCAGCTTTCCAGCACTGATGCAGCCCTGAAGTAAGGGAACAAATCTCTCCTAACATTGAGAAGGCCTCCATGACTGTCTCCACACTACAGGTTGTAGTAGCTTATGTCCCATTGGCATGGCGGCTGCATCAGCTCTGGAAAGTTGGATAGGATTGGGCTCTCAATCCTTTCATTTTCACAGCCTTCTCCCTTTTGCTGATATGTTTGAATAAAAACTGTGCTGTAATGCATTCACCCAGAGTAAACCTACATTTCTCTGGGTGAGGTCCAACAGGCTAGCTGCAGATCACACTATCTCTCCTGGCTCATGCCCTTGACCTAAAATTCCCTGTTCTCTGACACTCTCTCCAATTATTTACCCATAGCAAAAGTATTGTCAATAAAAATTGGACTAGTCATTTAAAATGGGTACTCAAACTTTCTGCATATATGAAATCATGTTTAAAACAGAAACATTGTGAAGATTCATGTTGCAACATTCAAGCTGATAGTAGCTAGTGGTTTTTTTGTTTAAAGTTTGCTATATTTGTATCCCAACCTCTCCAAGGAGCAGGTTTTTAGTTTTGTTATTTTTCACAGCAGAGATCTCACAAGATAGAAATCCAAAACCCAAAGAGGATAATAACTTTATTTGTACCAACTATAATATCAACAAGTAATTAACAAGCTTCTAAGTTTTCTAGTACTGTTCTTGAAACTGAATGATAAACAACACAGAAGGAGGTGGGGCGACACAAATTTGGGCCTGAAAAAGAGTTTTGGAGAACATGAAGGTTGCTAACTACTTTTTGATATTTTAGTTGGCCCTACAGCCAATCCTACAACCCAGTCCGAAATCTAAAAAAAGATGCAAGAAAGACCTCAGCAACAGCCACTGGAAAAGACTGGGGCAAACAGGGATAGTTGCTCTTTCTGGCTGTTGTAAATGGCGATCCCGAAGCGTATGTAGCCTTGCACTTCTAGACCACCACCAGAGACAATGCGGAGGCCCCACATAGGTGGTAGGGCAGGGCAAAGAAGGCCTGCCTACAGAGGTGAGTTGTTGGGAAGGTAGAATGGGGGAGGGTGGGAGACAGGAGGGGGTAGCACCCAGTGCAGGCCCTCTGCATGTCAGAGGCAGGAGGGAATAGCAGGGGCAACTTGTGCTGAATTCTATCCCCTTCCTCACTTTCTAACGTGACCCTTTCTGTCCTTGGACTTTGCCAGTTAAACAGCTGGCATAGGTCTAAAGATACCTATTGGCTAATGGGAGGCTTATGGGGCAAAAAGGGAAAATATTTTTCCTTGCCTCTCTGAAGCCTCCCCATCCACACACTCACAGCTGCATGCTATGGCAGAGAAAACCACAGGATTGGGTTGTAAGTTTGACCATTTATTTTACTATATTAATGAGTCTGTGAACTACATTTTGTTGAAAAATTGTACTCTGTGTGTTTAAAATAATATTTATGCAATCCTTGCTGGAATAGTTGATCAAATTCATACACTCTGAATCCTGATACTTAAATTGTATAGAATAATTTCCATTGAACTGCTCTGTATGTTCAGATAATGAGAAGCTGTGCCGCTGAAACTGACATGTTGCGCTAATAATTTATCCTTCATGTGAGCATCACATGCCTCTAAAAACAGGATTTTTCTGATTGATAAACCTACTGATAAACTGCAATCCTAGACTTATCCTAGACTTACCTGGGAGTACATCCCATTTAACTCAGTGAGACTTACTTCAGAGTAGACATGCATAGAACTGTGCTGTAAATTAAAAGTATGTTTCCTATGACTGAGAGGTTGCATGGAATTAAAACCTTATCTTCGTAATGTTATCTTTGATATTTCAGTAGTGTAGTCTTCACAGATGGGAATACAACTGTTTCACAGCTGTATTTTCAAGATTTGAGAGGGTAGGTCTGCCAGTTTGATTCTAAAATGCAGCATACTCATTGTAGTGCTCTGACAATCTGCTTTATAAAATTATGGCTCTTTTTGTCAGTTCTCTCAATGGATATGACTTCCCTTAGAGCAGCATGACTCCAATTTGAAGTTAATCCCAATATTTTATGTAGCTAAAAGATTTTCTTTTCTCCCAGGTGGTATAAATATTATTCAGATGTCTTGCTGTAAGTGGATATTTTTCTTAACCTTCTGCTGTGTTGAATTTGGACTTCAGTCATATTGCCTTAGCTCAGAAGGTTGCTTAACCTGTTCAATGAATTCTAGTAGTGGAATCTTTAGGACCAATCTAGATGTTTGGGGCTTGTATGTTCATTAAGTACTTGCCTGTCTTGTTCACCGCCATATAGGTGAATGGGGCCAAATGCATGTTTAACATCTAGTTTGGCTCTTTATTCTTCCACTTTAGATTTTAAAAGTTTTCACTGAGAGTAATCCCACTTACCTTTTCACATTCCTCCATAATAAGTACCTCAAGGATTACAATCTTCCACATGTCAGAGAATATCCTCTCACTAAGTTGTTGGCAACCTTCAGTCTCGAAAGACTATGGTATCGCGCTCTGGATGGTGGTTCTGGAACAGCGTCTAGTGTGGCTGAAAAGGCCGATTCGGGAGTGACAATCCCTTCCACACTGGGAGCAAGTGCAGTCTGTCCCTGGTCTGTCTCCCTGGCTATGGGCCTTCCTTCTTTGCCTCAGACTGTTGGCTGTTGTCGATCCGCTTGTCGGTTTTCACTCTAAACCCCATGCACCCCATGAGGTTAACGGACCGTGGCGAGGCAACACCTTACTGGCTGGGGACTGCCCAGCCTAAGGCGTGCGGTAGCTGCCCAATCAGATGCAATGATCTCTCCCACCGTCGGAAGCAGCCCCTGGCGTCACGAAGACTTTGTTTTTGTGTGAAGTCATCTTTTGGGAACAAAGAAGCTTGGCTTGGGCTCTTTTTTAGAAAATAGATACTCCCAGCAGGTCCCAAGCAAATCAGGGAAAACAGGTACAGCTATAAGAGACTGAAGGCACTACACCAATATTGACAATTATTAAAAGAAATAAGTAAACCAAAACACTGAGTTAGAAAATGGTTATTTAAAAAACTCTTGACAAATACAGTTGTAAAGTGATTGTAAAAGTGTAAAGTGTCATAAAGGCTTATCATTTTCATACAAAATACAGGTTTTCCTGGTTATCTTTGTACGTGCTTGTGTGGAACAGGGTTTGAACAGAGCTGACATTATGAGTCGGAGTGAGAAATCAGTTACTTGAGGCCTGTCTCAACAGAGGCTGAGATGTCAGCATGTCCAGGTTGTGGGTTAAAGAGTGGAACTTTACTCAAGTTTTACAGCTACAGATGATGTCATCTAGCCCCATATCCATGATGGAGAAAACTGTTTTTGGTAATGATGTCTGTCCCTGAGTTATGCCACATGAATTTTGACCCTGTGAGCTCCATGGGAATCTTGGACAGGATAACAAAGCTAAATAATATCTTAGCAAATAGCCTAGAGGTGTAATCCAAAACACATGAAAGAATAAAGTTCCATTGAACTCAGTCAGATTTGTTTCTGAGTAAACAAGTAGGAATGTTTTCTCCTCGTTGTTTTTCCTTTGATGTAAAATGCAGACAGTATGTCCATATCTGTAAGAAATATTTGGTAGCATATGAAACTATCATTAAAATCATTTAACATACCAATTGCTATTACAGGCTGTAAGATTTACGAGTTTGCATTTGCAGGTAGCCGATTTCTGCATCAGAGAATTCAGGTTGGGCAAGGTTTCAACTTTAAAAAAATCATTAAAGGTTTATCAGGTTCAGCACCTAATGGAAATGCTGTGAGGATTGTATGGGAAGGGATGGCACTACGTGACCTATCGGTTCTATGATTCACTCATTGCTGCCACCCTATCTGAATGCAATATACTGTAGAAACCAGTTGTGTACATGAATGTTGCACTCTGTGGAGCTCCAGTGGCTTGACTGACAAAGACTGGAGAGTAAACAACTTATATACAATGTATGTAACTGTGGTTTTACTGTAAATATGTGAACTCCAAGCTTTCGAACACCACAGGAATTAACAATCTAATCCTGAGCTATCTGGAACAAGGGGCTGATGCAGCACCAAAAATGGCTGCCATGGCATCCTGAGTGCAACTATGCAACCGCCAGCAGCTCCTCAGAGGAAGGGAACATTTGTCCCCTTCCCCTGGGTAAGGAAAGTAGCTCTGCAATGGGGCTACTCAATTCTGCGGCAGCTCTATGGTGTGTGCTCTGAAGCTGCCGCAGAATTAAAGAGTACAATTTCAGGCTACATGGCCAGACACAGAGCTCAGGATCCAGTGAAGCTGAGCTCCATTGATCATGGCCCACTTCCTCCCCGGCACGGCACGCCTCCTCCCCGCCCTCTCCCTGCCCTTCCACCACTTCCCCCACCCCAGAATGACTCCTCCCCATCTCCCCCCCCCATCCCCACCTACCTCTTCAGTTCGGGTGACCGCCAGATGGCAGAGCACCAGCTTTCCACCAGCGCTAGCCCAGTGTGAACTCAGGCTGAGCTAACTCCGGCACTGGGCCAGCACAAAGCCCCACACAAGCTGGCATTAAGTGCAAGCCCAGTGCAAGCTGGCATTAAGCCGGCACACAGAGCTCAGGATTGGGCTCTCAGGCTGCAATCCTAAAACAATTGCTAGAGAAAGTAAGGGTGTAATCCTATACACGCTTTCCTGGGAGTAAATTTCATTTGACATTTTTCTCTTTCTTTTATAATGCCTTTAGCAAAAGAAAATGTTTTAATATGAGTCTTTTAACTACAGTAAGGGAATGGGCAGCCCAATCCTATCCAGTTCTGGTGCAGTGAGCCCACCAGGCCCACACTGTATCTAGCATTGAATCTGAGCAGGCAGGAGGTGTCCAGGTAGACCCCCCCCATATGGTGCCCCAGCCTGCTCAGTTGGGCTACTTGAATAGAACTGAGAAGCGCCGGCAGGGCTTTCAGGCCCTGGATGAGGTTTAGGATGAGGTGGAGGCTTGGTCCACATCCCTAGATCTGAATCACAAAGTAACAGACACAGATTTGTGGGGCCCGGGGCTTCCCCCAAGATGACCTCTGGCAGCCTGGATGCAGCAGTAGTCATTTTGGTGCTACTACACTTGGCAGAGCCTCTGAGGATAGGATTGGGCAGTTAGGCCAATTACAGCACAGTCCTACCTGCACCATTACAGCCAGGCCGCAATGAAGGTCACCTAGGGATGAGATATTTGTCCCCTTATTCCATGTAACATCCCTGCCTGCCCTATAGGGCTACTTGAATCTGAAGTAAATCAGCCCCTGTGGGGCTCCGAGACTCAGGAGCAGGAGTTAGGATATGGTGTGTGCTGCTGCTGCTGATCCCTCCCACTTCCCAAGCCCAATCTCCTGTTCTGCCCTTCCCACCCAGAAGCACCCCCTCCCCACCCTAGAACACCCTCCCGCCACCTCTCCCACTCCCTGTGCCAACCAGCACAATCCTACCTGTGTCGGCCAGCACAGCAGTGAGATTGGCAGACCAGCACATAACCTTGTGCTGGCGCTGCTGGCTCTCAAGTCAGTGCTGTAATGGCCAAGGCCAGCACCTCCCCTCCACGGTGAGAACTTGGGCACAATCCAAGTTACAAAGGCTAGGCCGATCTTCTGCCATCCCAATTATGTTCTCTCTGTAGTGAGAAGGTATCTCTCTCCGAAGCTGATTATTGCCAGCTGTGAACTTCGGCAACAGCCTGAGAGTGCACCTCCATTGGCCGATGACTGACAGCCCAATCCTATCCACACTTTCCTGAAGTAAGCCCCATTGACTTTAATGGGACTTACTTCTGCGTAAACATGCATAGGATTGGGCTGTGACACATCTTGGCCAATTAGCACCGTGCACCCCCAATATAACCTCCCTTCTCTAACTCCACATTCGCTCACCCTTTGACCTTCTCCACACCCCTCACCAATCCACAAAATTCGTAAGTTTCATTTTACTCTGTCTTTTTTATTTGTGCATTTTATGCCTGTGCATTGAGAATATAAATGATCCTTGCACTTGACTTGAACTTGGTGTACTGCTTTCCCCCAATCTTTAAAAGAACCGCACAAGCTGTGGGCTAGCCCTAGGCAAGTGCTGACATGCCTTATGGCGCAATTGTGACTCTCAAGAACCGGCATGGGGGGGTCTGCATTGGTGCAAGTCAACGTTAAGATTGGGTTGCCCAACAAATACGTGGATAAATCTCCAAATTTCACTGAACTTAATGGGACTTACTTCTGTGGAGACATGCATAGGATTGTTCACTAAGCCTCTTTGTACACAGTGGAATTTATTTCTGAATAAACATGCATAAGATTGTGCTGCATGTGTGTTAGAGCTTGATAAAAAGCCTTAACATAGTATCTGCCCAACGGTACAGAGTTGCTGTTATAATGAAGTAAATAATTTATCGTATTTACTTTACATTTCTTATTTCCGCTCTCTTCATCCCAACATTCTTGCCAGGTTAGTTAGGCTGAAGAGGGGTTATAGAATAGTATTAATCTAATCATTATTAGGTTATAATCATTATAGATTATAATTATAGATATGCACAGTGTGCATTCAGGAATACAAGAACCCAGTTTCAATCCCCTTATTTCCAATAAAAGAATCTTGGAAATATCTCTGTCTCTGAGCCTTCAAGCAATTTCCAGAGTAGATGATACTGGGCCAATGGTCTGACTCAGTATGACAGCTCATAACATCCTACTCACTCAGCATTTGTCAAGTCTGATGGGGGTAGGGTCTTCTTTTGAGATCTTTCCCTACCCTCAATCTTCTAATTATTTTCTGTCTCTTTACATTCTCCTATCATCAGGCCAAGCAAGAGGTCAAGACCAGGCCTACTTTTTCAAGCCCAGCTCTGTCCTGTTCCTCCAAAGTGAACTGAACTGAACAGAAACTCTGGGCCCTTAGAAAGAGGGAAGAAGCTTTCTCCTCAGCCCAGAGCCTATGTTTGGTTTGAATGGGTGAGTAAAGATGCAGTGCTCTGCAGTGCCTACTCCCAAACCCAGTTCCTGATTTGAGCAAGGAAATCCCAAAGCTGACTTTTTGTGAGGGGAGAGAAAGATATTCTCCTCATGTGGTCCTTATTGATGGTGGACAGTTTTCACTGATGTTGTTCCTCACTGTAATACATTATTTAAACCCTCGGGAATGAATAGCAGCCATTCACCGATGTGGGTGAAAATGAAAGGGTGCACTTGGAAACATCAGTGGGAGGGAGAGACTCTTCCCTATCCAAATTTTCCAGTGCCAGTGCAGCTATGCCAACAGGGCAGTGTTTCTCAAACTGTGGGTCGGGACCCACCAGGTGGGTCATGAGTCCATTTCTGGTGGGTCCCCATTCATTTCAATATTTTATTTTTAAAATAAACCTGCTCTGGGCCAGGTTATCTTAGAGATCGCCTACTCCCATACAATCCGGCTCGTCCTCTCAGGTCATCAGAGAAGGCCTTTTTACAAGTGCCGCCACCTAAGGAGGTACGTGGGGCGGCGGCAAGAAATAGGGCCTTCTCAGTAGTGGCACCAACGTTGTGGAACTCCCTTCCCCTTGACTTGAGAATGGCTCCCTCTCTTGAGTCCTTTCGGCGAGGCCTGAAGACCTTGTTGTTTAACCAAGCCTTCTGACGTTCTGGCCTTTTTAACATCTTTTATATATCTTTTAGTTGCTTTTTTACAGGCCCGATTCCTCTAAGAACTGCTGTTTTATGCTCTTTTATTCTGACTCTTCTGACTACTGTTTTTATGGGTTCTGCTAATGTGTTTTTTAATATGTTTTTATCTGTGAAATTATGTTTTAATTTGTTTTATATGTTGTTAGCCGCCCTGGGTCCCTTTTTGGGAGAAGGGCGGGATAAAAATAAAGTTTTATTATTATTATTATTATTTTATATTAAACTTGATGCTACCATGACATGTGGCTTCATTTGGGGAAATGTTACAGACCTGTACTTTTAACAAGCTACAGGTACTGTGTATATTCTTTTAACAATGATAGTAAATGGGACTTACTCCTGGGTAAGTGTGGGTAGGATTGCAGCCTAGGATTGTAAAACATTTTCCTGCTTGATGACGTCACTTCCAGTCATGACATCACTTCCACTGGGTCCTGACAGATTCTCATTCTAAAAAGTGAGTCCCAGTGCTAAATGGTGTGAGAACCACTGCAATAGGGCACACTGTATCCTGTGGTGGAGAAGCGGACACAAAGGCCTCCTCAAGGTATGGGAACATTTGTTCCCTTACCTCAGGGCTGCATTGTGGCTGCACCAGTGCTGGAAAGTGGGATAGGATTGGGCCATAGTCTTAGTGGAAGACTATTCTTATGATCAGACAGGAAAAAAAATGTATATTCAATACATTTGTCTCCATACTTTAGTTGTACTCTTTGACCTTTGCTAAAAAAAAAAAAAAGCCTTGCCCAGCTCTGAGCTTTAACTAGGCACTCCTGTTCTTTTCTATCAAAATGACAACAGCCTATTGTTACCTACTGATATTTATTTAAAACAAAGGTGTGAGGTTGCCATTCTGGACAAACATGTTTGCCTTCTGCTTTCACATAATATGCAATATAGCAATAGGCTCTGGAAAGCGCAATAGGCTCTGGAAAGTGCAGTGTTTGTTTTCTGTTAAGGGCTGATTCAAACTTGACACAAAAAAGTATGTTTGCACTGGAAAAACCACATGGAGATAACCTTGCATGATTCTTACACATGCTTTTGTTTCATTTATAGATAGACATGCAGCAAAAATTTTTTTTAAAAAAACCTCTTGTGTAGTCATGACACACAGGTTGACACACAATCCAAGGTCAGACAAAGCTTTATTTAGGACCAACGAAAAGTAACAGAGTTTTAAACAACACTCATCATTGAACAGAATGTTTTGTCAGGCAGATAGTAAGCAAAAGGAAAGGGAGGAAAAATGTGGGCATAATAATGGAACCCCAACAGTCTGTTGTCTGCCAAGCAGCTTTGATGAAAGAAGAAAAAAAAAATGACTGAACTCCCAGGATGATGTATTTCCCCCAAAAGGCAATTTTCTGCATTTCTAGAGTTGGTACATTCAGGTTTGTAGAAATCATCAATGCTTTTTGATGTAGTTAAAACACTAATCTGATCAAAGGTAGTCTAAAAAATCTATGAAATGGAGAAATGCCTTCAAAAGCAGGTGCTTTTCCCATATACTCATTGTTGCTTTGCAGACTGTAGCCCGTGTTCTTGTTGTCACTCTGTTCTGAGGACAAGTGCTTGTTGGGGTGGGGGGGAGAAAGAGAGCACATGGGTCAGCAGCACCAGTGCCTGCAAATTGTAGAGCATGTTATGTGCTGGATGCATGTGCATCCCCCACCGATAAACACCAACAGGATATGCTCTTATCATCATGTTTTTCAATGTTCACAAGAACATGTGTTTTCTGCCAAGGCAGTAAAAAGCTAAGTGAGCAAAAAAGAGATAATGAAGATAATAAACCACAACAAATTGATAGCAGAACTATAACTACTGCTGACAAGACCTTGCAAGTCAAATGAGCGGAATGCAACATCCACAGCATTGCACCACTGTTTTTGGTGACGTGTCCCATCAATATTCATTGCCCCATAATGTTGTGCTAATAGTTGAAGGCTGAGGGTTCAAGATATGAGAACCTAGGATATTTCAAGGGCTAGGGCAGTTGGAACTGGATGTTTTGCAGACAGTGAGGGAACTTGGGGTGAAAGAAAGGCAGAGACAATAATTGGAAGCTAAACTGGGTATGGAAGGAAGGAAGAGTTGTCAGCAGACAATTGATGATTGGGATATCAATATCAGTTGCTATTGGCTTGTTGCAAAGGAAAATGGACTGAAGGGAGAGCCATGCAGCCACCTGTCGAGATCCTCAGCTGCTGCCACAGTTCAGCTTCATCTCATCCATCACTGCTAGAAGGGAATAGGAACGCATAATATTGGGCTGCCAGAATTGGTGGTGAACCATGTGAAACTGCCTGACAACCACATTTTTTCTTCTTTTACTTTTTTGCACAGATATATTGGCTGGACCAGAACTGGAGACTTGGGCTGTTGCAGATGTATTGATTAAGCAGCTGTTGGCTGTGGTGGTAGTGGCTATACAAGAAGTAGGGACAGGCCCAGGCACCTCCATTTTGTTATGAAAAGAACTGTATTTAATTCTGCATTACAGTCACAATTAATTATTAAGTCAGGGGAGAAAAAGAAGATTTACCTATCTGGCAGGGGTTCCCAGACTGTGAGCCGTGGCTCCCTGGAAACTAGCTGGGGAACAGACTCTTCATGAAAAACACACCCTACACAATGTATAGGATTGTACCGCTAATGGGGAACCATGGCCAATGGCCCTGTAAGTCAGGGGAGCTGCCAATTGAAAAGCTTGGGACCACTGCCAAGTGGAATTATAGAACCCAGCATACCACCCTCCACAATATACCCTCCAACCATACCCTCAAGAGTAGTGCTCTGTTGTGCACATGAAAAAGCACTAGTATTTTATAGAGAGAAAGTAAAAGGAGCTATACTCAGAGGTGCAGGGGTAGGTGTGTGCTCCTTTTCAGTTAAACGGAAACACCAGTTGACAAAGTATGAGGCTTTTTCCATCTATTAAAAGAAATTCTTCCTTTATGTCAAAAGTAAGCATGCTGTTTACCCAAAGTGCTACTGAGGTGGATAAACAGGACTTTCAGTGTTGTGCATGGAGGTTTCTCAGGCTTCAGTGTTCCATCACTTGAGTCTTACTGATTGAAAAGCAAGGGATTGGTTATAAATATTAATTGACACTGTGATTCAAATGATATCTCTGATTAACTGGGAAGCAGATTTTTAGAAACTATTCATTAGAGGCTTTCTTTCTTGTGAGTGAAAAAAGAGGAAATGATATTTAAAATGAAGGACGATGTATTTTTATACAAATGTCTTATGACCTTTGATAGCAGCTAGGATGAAAGTATTTGCTTATTGGAAGAGGTAGCAGCTACTTTTACTAATGGTACTAGCAACTATGAAACTTAGTACTCAGTTTTTGTATTGTTGGTGGTTTGAAAAAAACATTATGAAAAGTTATTAATAAAAACGTAGAAAAGGGGAAATGGCTCTTCTAAGCTGAGGCATGTTGCAACATCTCACATATCATTGAAAACAACTGCTTTTTCATTAGAGTTATTCGCCACTTTCTTATATGCACATCTATGCAGATTTACAGCCCAATTCTAAGCTTCCCTAGTGCCCAGGGATGCAGTGACACAGAAATGACTTATGCTCCCTTACCCCATGTAGTGGCCAGGTGGTGCTAATGGGTCTCCTCAGATCTGCGCCCACTATTGAGCGGGTGCAGAATCAAGGAGACCCATGTTGGGTTTCCTGACCTGGGAGGGGAGACAGGATATGGTGGCAGAGACTGCTGCCATCTCTACCCCTCTCCCGGGCTCACTCCTCCCCTCTCACTGTCCAATTCTGCCCCCTCCCTACCCTCCTCCCCAACCCAGAACACCCTGCTGCCAGTTGGCAGTAAAAATTAGGTACTGTGGTCCCACACCACTGCCACAGGGCCCAGTGCCGAGGATGCGCCTGTACGCCCTGCACGAAAGTGCCTTATGGTACTTTTTGCAACAATCAGGCCAGTGGTGCCAGTGGCAGCAACCCTATACATGCTTCCCCAGGAGCAAACCCTATTTGAACTCAGTAGGACCTACTGTAGATACTCGCGTATAGTAGGTGAAATTTTTGCCAGGTAATCAAGCTCCAATTCTCACTTTGCCTGATCTCTGGGTCAATCAGAGGGCAGAGCCTTTCAACTCTGAACAGTTTCGTTTCTCAAGCTGCAGGCAGGCAGGTGCCAAGTTTCTCAAGCAGGAGGCAGGCACCAGGCAGGCAGGGCGGGCAGAGATCATTTCTACAGCAACTGGGAAATTCCAGCCAAAGTTAACCTTTTAATCTCCTTCCTTCTGCCAAGCCTGGTTCTGCTTGGCAAATGCTTGCAAAGCAGGTCTGTTTTTGGAAACACCAGGATGGGACCCTCCTTCCCAGGCTACAATTCAGTGCACCATTACTTAAGAATAACACCTGTGGAAAGCAGTGGGTCTACTTCTGAGTAAAAAGGACTGCAAATATATGCAACTGCATCTCTCTGTTGTGAATTGAATTGCACACTCCCAGGCATGTGTTATATGCTGTAGGTAGAGCTTCTGGCTTAACACACCAGACACCTTAAAGGTGGATTTGATTCATGGTTCAACCTTTTTCACTGCCATATCCCTTGGCAGCCCATTTCCTTAAATTGTACCCTTCATATTAGCAAAATGTTTGTAATTAGTAAGACAAGCCCTCATCTCCTCTCTGTGAAAACGCAGACTTCATTTATTCATCACATACTTTCTCTTTTTATCTGTTTGAAGAACAGAAGACTCTGCCTTTGCACTGTTTTGCACCAGAAGTGTGCTGAGAAATTCTGGGTGATTGATCACTTTCCATATTATGTTTCAGCTTTTTTACTGTGCTGGTTTTCAATCACTGGTTCATACATGAATTGATGACCAAAAACTAGCTATTGGTGGGGCTTTCACAGCCAAATAGCTACGTCCCTTCCAGGCCGTGCATTCTGGAGCATGGCTTGCTTTTTTCTGCCATTATTCCATTCTTTTTCAAGTACCCCTAAAGGTCCTGTTGAGTGTCCCTGGGAGTACATGAATGCCAGGTTGGGAACCACTGGTATGTTGTTTACAGTGCACTTACTCTGATAGTGTTTACAAAAAGGTGGTGAAGACCAGAATTTAAAAAAGAATAAAAATGTATCTTATGATCTTTTACTGTGTTTTTAATAAATTAGAGACTACAGTTCTTAGGTAACAATTAGTGGTAGGTTATTTTTCAGGATCTGGCCTTGGGTAAAATCAGACAAAACTATAGTCAGACACTCCCCTAAGTTTAATCCCCGACTTATCCAGGGTCATAGAAAATTCCATAATTGTTGGCTCAAAACTTAACTTTGACTTATCTGTGGGGTCAACTTATAGGCGAGTGTCTGCCGTACTTTTGAGTGTGCATGCATAGGATTGCATTGTAGAACTCATACAGTTAATCAGCTAATGTTTCTGTAGCTGAGCATCAACTTTAGAAACACCACATAGGATCAGTCAAAGATTCTAGAGAATAAAGAATTACAATAAATCTTTCAAAGAAAGACAAAATTCAAGGGACAAAGTTGTCTGAAGGCTCCAACCATGTCCTCCTATAGTCCTGCTTCTGTCTTGGCTGCTGACCTTTTTGATATGCAGTACATTGGCCACTAAAAAAGAGTCAAGAAGGTACTACAGTAGTCGTATATATGAAGTAGACCTTCACTAGGCGCAGTCTGACTTCCTGTCAAAACAAAAGTGGGGAACAAAAAGAGGAAAGGGGAAGAAAGGTAGAGAGAGACTTCTGGTATCTTTGTCATAATAGATTTATTTACAAATGTGCAAGTCTGTACACTGCTCATCAGAGAGGCTCTGAGTTCACTTGGTGATCCTTATGTCCTCTTCCTAACCTCTGCCAAGTACTGTTGGTTGCTTCCTGTGTACTTCTCAAGACTACAGTTAAGAGATGGTTAAGAAGATTCCCTGCTGGATCAGACCAAACATCCATCAGGTCTCCTAGAGTGGCCAACGAGATACCTCTGAGAGTCTGATGCAAAGTATTATTATTATTAATAACAGTATTTATATACCACTTTTCAACAAAAAGTTCACAAAGTGATTTACAGAGAAAATCAAATATCTAATGGCTCCCTGTCCCAAAAGGGCTCACAATCTAAAAAGATACAAAAGAACACCATCAGACAGCCACTAGAAAAGACACTGCCGGGGTGAGGAGAGCCAGTTACTCTCCCCTTGCTAAATAAAAAAGGAGCACCCACTTGAAAAAGTGCCTCTTACCCAGTTAGCAGGGGTATGGACCATGAAAGCTAGAATAATCACATCTTGCACTTAGAGTTGAGCTATTCTTTACCTTTCCTGAAGAGCTGGAGTACATAGATTCACAGAGCCTCTGACAAAAAGGGTAGGGAAGGAAGAAATACAAAGGAGGGAAGAGGAACCATAATGTTCTTATGCCTGTAGAGAAGTAATAATGCTTAAGATATATCCAGACTCAGTCCTTACGTTTTCCTGGGATGGATGCTAATATTGTGCTGTCAGTCTTGGGGATGACCAGTATCTTTGCTCAGCTATGGAGCATCGACTATGCACAGATCACATAGCTGAAGACTTGTCTTATGGCAACCAAACAGATTGCTACTTTGGCCTCCTTATCAGTAGGAATTAGATTGTGTAAATCAACCCCTGTGGCTGTAGGACAAGCTGCTGCAGCATTTATGCTTCACAAAGGCATCCAATTAAGAAAGTCTGCAAGGTGTTCTGATAAGGTGGCCACAAAGGGATTAGAGTGAGGTCACAGGTTCTTACTGGTAAATGTGTTTGCACAACCATTGTGCATGGCACATTGGTATGCCACAAATAGTCTGCAGGTGTGCCGTGGGAGTTTGGGGGAGAGTCATATATTAGTAGGGCCATTGGGGGAATGTGAGTCCCTGGCCAGCTTATCAATGGTCAAAAACTGATGGTGTGCCTTGACAATTTTAAACTGCAATCTTGCACAGTACACACTTTCCTGGGAATGAACTCACTGAACACAATGACATTTACTTCTGAGTAGACAAGCATTGGATTGTGCTGTTATTGTGCCTTCTCAGTGTGCTGTTAGATGAAAAAGGTTGAAAGTCACAGTGTTAGCTGAACGACGAAAAGAGGAAACTTTAATTACTGGCTTGGAATTGGGAATTGGGAATTAAGGGCTGGACAATGTTTGAACAAGAGAGGTAATTATGTTTATCAGATAATCAGAAACTTTTAACAGTTATAATATTAAGCAGCTAATAAATTAAGAGCAGCAACTTCCAAACAGTGTATTGTGGGAAACTTGAAGTTTGGTTTCTTAGTAATGGTATACATTTATGATAATATTTTTGTAGGGTGGTTCTCCCTGGGCATGAGCTAGCGCAGTCTGATACACCCTTAGCTTTTCCAATGACCTGAACTAAGGAGCCAATCTTAACCAACTTTCTAATACCATTGGAACTACAATGCAGCTTCTTGATAAGGGAACAAGTGTTGTGTTGTAGTGTTTTGAGAAAGATTTCTGGGTGTTGATACCCCACTGTGCTTGTGCCTATAATGACAGTGTAACTTATTAATTTAATTATATGCCTCACTTCTCAGCCCAGATCAGCTTTACAATTAAAATCCACACTCAAAATATGTTAGGAACATGTGAACTTGTTTATAGCAGTCTCTATTGGTTCATAGGATTTTATGTCGTAATCCAGAGACCAGATTCTTCCCTCTATGCACAAAACAGAAGTGGCCTTGGAGCCTGGCTTTGAATGCCACCTGCTCACAGTGAAACCACAGGAATCAGTAAACTGGAGCCAAGGTAATACACAGCAAGATCCTGAGATGAATAGTTAGCAGATGAATCGCCATCAGTAGTAGATCCTCAGCAGATGTATAGCATCCTTGCTGTTGAAGAGCTGCCTGAGGTGGTAGGGTGATCCACGGTGAAATGGGTCCGTCATTTTTGCTGTTAATCTTGTAGGCTAAATAGGGAAAGAGTGATATAAGGAGGTTTCTCAGGTCCTTTCTTGCCCAATACTGTAGTATGATTTTGTTTTGTGGTGGACTGCAAATCCTTGGCATTTTATGAGTTATGGGAAATTGTGTAGTTAGTTAACATTCTACACTTTAGTTGCTACTGCCATTTCTCACTTAGTTTTTGTTTAAAGGTATGTAATGAACTCTCCAGTGAGTAAAACATTCAGTAATTTGAAATGACATCTCAAGACAAGAGAAGGCAAAATACATTGTCATTTGATTCAAGCCAATCCCACGGACATTTAGAAAGGAGAACTGAAAATGTCAGATATCGTAGGCATACCCTAATTTTGCACCTTCAATTTTATTGTCTCCTTCTGTGTAGCTGCACATTGGTCTTCCTGAAAAAGAAGACATAAAGCAGCAGCTTGTGCTCCAGGGATGAGCTTTGCAAATCCAATCAAAGTCCTAAGTCTTGTGTGGTTTGTTTTTCTCCTTCCCCTGAAGGAATCAAAAGTCTATCAGAGTTCACAGTTCTAATCTTCTGTCCAACCGCAGCATTTCTGCTCCCTGCATCAACCTGTTCTCTTCAGACTAAAGCCAGTTTGGCTTGGCTTACAGCATGTGAAGTTCTCCCAGCTTTGCCTCCCATGTTTGCCTCTCATGGCATTCATTGAGTTCCACTGTAGTGGGTTGTGTTTTATGCATCCATAGACTGGCTCTTTCAATATTCCTATCATTTCTTAGAATTGGATATGATCATGATAAATGAATCTGTTTTGTTTTTTTTAAGGTTTACTCGGTGGTATCATCTTTGAACAACATATTTAGAACAAATACAAGGAAAAAATGAGTGGGAATCTATTATCTGCAATAGATCTGCAAGGATTTCTGACTTCCCATTGTTTAGCAAGTGTCAAACTTATTTCATAAAATGGGCCAAATAGCATTCATGGTGCCTGCTGAGGGCCAGAAGTGACATCATTAAGCAGGAAGCTGCATCATTAAGCAAATGATGGCCAGAAATAAGCACTTTGTTCTCATGTAGGAACTCATCAGCTACAAAAGGCAGAAGAGAAAATAAGCAAATCTTGATAATATTTTCAAGATATGAAAGAGCCCACTTTCCAAGTTGAGAACAGCCTGTGAGATAATTGGGCTCTCACAGCACCTCTGCAGATTCTCCATCTCTCACCCCTTTTGGTCTGCCCATTCCTCCATAGCATTTCTTGCCTTCTGGGGTCTCCTTCTGTCCCTCCCTCCCAGAGCCTTGGCAGAAGCAGCACTGCTGAAAGGGCAGTGCTGGGTAGCCCAATTATCAAGTGGGCCAGATAAAAAGCTTCTGCAAGCCATATCCAGCCCATGGGCCTTATGTTTGACACCTCTGGTTTACCAAGACCACAACTAAAAGGCTGCCCCCCTGCCCAAATTAAGCTGCTGCAACAGAAATGCATTCTGAACCAGAGTAAGTGTGCGAGAAAGCCAGGAGTGGATTTTTGTGCCTGAAAGGATGGTGAGCTCTGTTCTGGTACTAAAAAGAAATTCTGGGATTGAGCATGTGCACAGAGGCATTTCTCAGATTCCTAAAATACTGTAACTGGGTTTCAACCTCAGAGTATCATAAATAAAGGTCTTTTGAAAACCTCAGTGAAATCAGTTATTGCAGCAGGTGCAATGCTGGAAAGTAGGTACAATGCCACCTGCAGGACACTAAGGGCGAAGTTCTAACCCCTTATGTCAGTGTTTTCCAGCACTGGCATAGCGGTGCCAATGGGACATGTGCTGCATCTTGCAGTTGGGTGTCACTCATGGAGGCCTCCTCAAAGTAAGGGAATGTTTGTTCCCTTATCTCAGAGCTACGTTGCCCTTATGTCAGTGGTGACATAAGGGGTTAGGATTGCGCCCTAAGCAGCTGTTTATTGCCCAGGAGGCAAATGACTGAGGGCCCGATCCTATCCAATTTTCCAGTGCTGGTGCTGCTGTGCAAAAGGGGTATGCGCTGCTTCCTGTGTTGGGGGTGCAGTCACAGAGGCCTCCTCAAGGTATGGGAACATTTGTTCCCTTACCTCAGGGCTGCATTGCAGCTGCACCGGTGCTGGAAAATTGGATAGGATTGGGCCCTCGGGCTACAATCCTATCTACACTTTCCTGAGAGTAAACCCCATTGACTATAATGGGACTTACTTTTGAGTAGACATGCATAGGATCGGGCTCTCAGATAGAGCCTTCCTTTCTCAGACCTTTACTCTTGTTGTATTTGATTTGTGGAGGGGTGTCCCTACCTAGCTTCCTTCCTCCCCCTCTTCCTCTCCTCCTGATCTTTCAACATGCAAGACCTCTCTCCATGTGCTCTGACCAATCTCACATACCCATGCAAAAGAAAGAGCTCTAGGATTCCCTGCTCCTAATCTAGGACTCATACAGCTAACAGAGGCGTACATGCTTGTGAACTGTAAATCTTTTTCATTGGAACTTTTTTACTGCATCTGTTCCTGTTATATTGTTAGCAGCAAATTAGAGGGGGTTGGTAGGGAGCAGTAAGAAAAAGGTTCTTCTGCTATATGACCCTAATTGATTTAGATCCCTTTTTGCAATACAAGAGTTTAATTCACCATTTAAAGCTGGGGGGTGTATCTCCCAATCAGCTTCTCACAGACTGAATGTTGCTCTTTGCCTACTGTTAACAATAAGGACAGATTTGACCCTTTTTTGGATCAGTTGCCCCACCTCCCTGCTTTTCATCTCCCGATTGTTGTTTGAATTGTGCCTGATTCGTTTTTTATCCCCATTGCTTTTTCTCATCCATTGATATGTTTCTCCAACCCCTTTAAATAGTTTTTTATTGATTACCTGTAGGGAGGGGAATACTGATTTTTGTGCCTTGCTCTTTAGATCTTGCTGCTATTTTTGTGTCTTAGGTAGCCATTCCTTTCAGACAAGTTCAGCACCTATGCTGTGACCTGTCCCTGCCTTCAGGAACAGGCAGCCTCAGCAAAGGTTCGGGCTTTGGGAAAGAGGCCTGCATGTAAGATGGGAACTAGCAGGAAAACCTATCTATTTATGCTTTGTTTTCCATTGATAAATACAACTCTGTTCTTGCAGCGATCTCCTTGTTGCAGGTTCCCGTTTGCCTCTGAGCTGACCTGTCCTTAGACTGGGATGTCCTTGTCTGTTGGAGCGTCATCCAAGATGCTTTTTGCCCTGGAAGCTGCCAACGTCTGGGGAAAGTTCCAGCACAGTTGTCCAACAGTTTACCTGTCTCGGGCTTAAATATAAACCCCTCCAGCTGCCAACACTTCAGCGTTCCTGTTTATTTATATCTCTTTTACTATCATGCCATAAATAGTGCTGAGCACTGACACCTTCAGTTAGGCAGGCACACTGTGCTCACATTTTGAAGATGTCCGAATTGTTATCTGCAGTGCTGAGCATGCCGTGGAAGATAAATAACCCACTGACACAGGCAGACATTGATAACGCCTCTCGGGCCTCATCTTCCTTTTTCACTGAGAGCATACAGACATAGACGAGAATGACCTTTGAGGGCTATAGAAGCTGAAGTGGGAGGAAAGAAATTTCGTGTAATGCCAGAGGAGTCCAACCAGTGAGCCAAAGCAAATGGAGGTGCACCACAAAGCAAACACTGTAGTGGAAAGACTAGGGAGAGAAGACACACACACGCATAGATGCCAAGTATCTCAGTGATTACTTCCAGCATGGGTCTTCTTAGCCTCACCATGGGAAACCCTTTCCCCTTCCATTCCTGATTGTGGTGGCTGCCACAGCAGGGCCTTTTCAGTAGCTGCCCCAGGACGGGGAATGTCTCTGTGCTCACCCCTCAAGGGGGATGCATTTGGCCTCATTGTTTCTTTGACGGTTTCATTGTAGCTCCATCAGTGCTGGGAAGTTGGTTAGAACTGGGCTGCAAGTTAGAGTAGTACAGAAACTAGAGGGTAGAAAGAAAGGCTTCGCTGAAAAGATGGATTTTGAGGATAACCGTGACTTGCTTTGTAGGGTTTTTGTATAAGGATGACCGGAATGATATAGGTCAGTGGTCTTCAACTGTTTTTGTGCCAAGACCGCAGTAAATGAATAAAATATGTGACTTGGGTCCTCCCCCCCAACAATTCCGCCCCGCTCCTGAGACTTGATCTGCCCTCCCCCTGTTGTCACCTACCCCCTGCACCACCCACCCTGTTTCCCCCACCTCTTGTGTCTTCACAGCAACCTTGTGAGTTAGCAACCTGAGCAGGGCCCACCTTAGGAGCTGTGGGGAGAAGAGGCAGTGCAGGATTATATCAAGAACTCAGTTTTAATAAGGCAGTATCATTACTGAATTGGACCCAAGCCCTCTCTTGAGCAGGCTTTGAAAGTTTGCCGCACTCACCCTGTCACCTGTGCCCGGCTCAGGTGGCCAGGAGTTCCCTGGACACAGGGGTCTCCTTGGGAGTCAAGGCCTACTTGGGAGTAAGCCCCGAGTGTCAGCAGGACTGGAGGCCCGTGCAGGACACCTACACAGAAGTAGGGACAGGGAACAGCTGGGAGCAGGAAGACACATGGGCCAGAAGGGTGGGGTTAGGCAGACCTGAGGTAAGCCTCATGAGGGAGCTGGAGAGGGAGGAGAGAGGTCGCTCCTCTCCAGAGGCGTGGAAGGCCAGAGGGAAGCTGGTGGGAGAAGGTGACCTAGGCCAAAAGGAAAGGAGAGAGGCCTCCATAGGGAGGGGGCTGAGGTCAACTCTAGAGGGAGGAGGCTGGGACAGAGACCTCCCTGACCCAGGGCCTGCCCAGACCCAGAGGGCGTACCCTGGAGAGCCTTGGTGGTCAAGACAGGCGCTCGATGCCAACTACAGCTCAGGAGAACCAACAGAGAAGGGAGCCAACACCAAGGTATCGTGGGCCCTCCCAAGGCCAACCAGCCTGACCCCAGCCAGCCGGGGCAGGGTCTTCCAGCACACAGGCACAGGGCTGAAGGACCCGGGCAGGGAGGCCTGGACTACAAGCTCCAATGAACCCGAAGGACCGGGGCCTGAGCTGCTCCGACGGCCACGACACCAGTCAGTCTAGACGGAAGGGGGTCGTGAAGTTACGAGCCCCCATGAATGTAAAGAGGTTGACTCAAATAAACCGTCTATGTAAATCTGCCATACCTGCTTCCCGCTCGTTTGTTCACTGCAGGCCACCATGCCTAGACCGGGTAAGCCCCTTGCACTCGGAATCGAACCCAGGGCAGGGGCCTCCTCCCGCCATGGATGTCACCCCCCCCCCAAAAAAATGATGCTTTATGATCCCTTTGGGATCGTGACCCACAGGTTGAAAACACTGAATAGGTGAAATGCTTCAAACTCTTTGAAATAATAATGCTTAAAGATGTATTTTCTTTATTATTGCACAAAGCTTAAGAGAAACACAACCTGGTCCCTTTACGACACCACCACAGCATAGAAGATAATTATTGCTACACTGCCCCCTAGTAGCTTTCAAGGGATCTCTTATTTTACTACTCCTTGGAAGAGCAGGAATCAGAGCAGAAATCCTCCAACACTCAGTAAACAAGTACAAAGGCAAGGAAAACAGATTGCTAGGAATCCAGACTGTTGAGATGGTAGCACAAGATATCAGGAACACTAAATACAATGTTCCAAAATATAGGTGTGTCTTCAAAGGCAGCTTCTGCTCACACCCATTTTGCTGGAGATGCCCTTTATTTGTATAATCTAGGAATATTCAGTGCTAGGAAAGGATTGCCTCTTTCATATCAAAAGGGAATGTTCTACAGTATTCCTTGCTAGTTGGAGTCAGACCTGTCCATCTTGGCCACTTATCGAGTTGCTATTCTGCTTAGTGAGTGTACGCAGGGGCGGGGAAGGCAACATCACAGTGCAATTCTATTCATGTTGCTCAGAAAGTCTCCCTCCATTCATTCAAATCAAGCTCCTTTGGAGCAGGAGGCTTGGGGTGCTTGGTAGGAATGGCCAGGCCAATGAGGCATGCTCAACCTACTTGGGAGGGTGGGAGTGGGGATTTTATTGCCTCACTGAGATGGTGAGGTGGAGTTCTTGCCCATCCCCACCCTTCTGATTGTCAGTGCGCTCAGAGGAAATCTTTGGCATGGGTCCAGTCCATCATCATCAACCTCTGCCCCATTCTGTCCCTCCACTCTCCTTGCCTTAGTTTCTTCTTCTCTCCACTCTGATCCCTTCCCCAGAACTCATTCGTTTTACCCTCACTGCCTTCAAACCCTCCTCTCTCCTTTTTGCCCATGCATTCTTTCCCCCCTCAGCAGATCTCTATTTCTTGTCTCTCCTCCTGGTCTTGCCACTTGTCTGCTGTGCTTTTGCCCTTCCATCTGTGCCTGCCTGTTCCTTCCCCACTTCCTATGTCATCACCTTCCCCAGTCCCGTTTTCCAGAATTTTGAAACTATCTGCTCATCCTGGCCCTGCCCCCATCAGCAGCTGGCCAACCTACCCATCTCCAGCCCCCATATATTCCAACATGTCCAGCAATGATGTCATCATGTAAGGTAGTGTAGGAGATGTGCAGTCCACAGCAAGGCACTACAACCCCCCCCACCCCAAAACATCTTTACTGACAATGGATAAACCTATCCAAAGTAGCCTTGCTTGCTTGCCAATCACCTACTGACCTCCATCCTTCATGTCCTCCTTTGGCCTGCCCTCAGACCTACCCAAGGCAATCCCTAGGACACCATCACAAGTTACATTTTCAGAAAGACAAAATACACAGACACTTTAATAAAAATAATGCAGCTCAGTAGTTTCGCAATCAGCGCTGCTTTTTAATTATACACATTACATTTGCAGCAAATACACAGGGGTTGTTTTCACAGAAACATTACCTAGACAAATGCCATATATCCCATCCAACATACATACTCATCATAAAAGCATACCCGTTAGAATGATTTCCTGTGACTTGGCTGTTCCCCATAAATGCCCATTTATGGAAACTACATGAATTAAATTTATAAGGAAACCATTGATCACACAGTCCCCATTCATTTTAGTGACAATGCCTAGAACCCCAGGCAAGCCCCATTAAAGTCAATGGAGACTGTATGGCAGCATCTGTTCTGATGGATTTCGGTCCTATATTACTTCACTGAACCCTATCAAGTTCTAAATAATGGTGTTCCAATCTCCATGTGTACTTCTGGTTGAGCCTTCACTTCCCTGTAAAACATTTGCCACCTGGTTAGAGCCACCAGATTCATCACTGAGTATTTCTAAAAATTTAAAAATATACAGGTGCCACTTAACAACAGATCGCACATATGGTCAAATCCCATATCGCATATCCCATGATGGTCAAAGCACAACAAAGGGTCTCTTAATGAGGCAGTCAAGTCTCCCGTAACCTGCAGGAGATTGTTTGTTGACACAACAAAGAGGCTCTTAATGCAAAGAAGAGGCAATCTATCTCCAGTAGCCTGTGCAGCCAGCTAGTGTCTGGCAGGGAGCATCTGTTTATACAAAGGCACTGGATTGGGCTGAATGTTCACTTTACAACTTAATCGCATAATGGGATCAGAGAACGTATCCCTGTTGTTAAATGACGCATACCTGTATTGGGCACCAACAGTAGGCTTACAGTCTTCAAAAATAAGAAAGAAAAACAAGGTTTAGACTGTGAAGGGTACCTGTACTTTAAGGGTTGACTAGAAGGAAAAATTCTTCCAGCTATGGCTTCTTCTGCACCATGTGCAATACAATCCTATCTTGCACTGGAACAGGCAGACCAGGAGGCCTGTGCTGTATCCAGCACAAGATAGGGGCCCAAAGTGGCTCAGCCGGTGGTAAGGGGAAACTCTTCCCCTTACCCCTGGGTAAGCCACTGCAGCCCCAATGGGTCTCCTCGGACTTGCGCCACCTCCAGAGGTGGCATAAGTCCATGGAGAGCGAAGAGGTTTGTAGCTGCTCCGCAACGGCTCAGGGAACAGGATTGGGATTCGGCATAAAATGAACGAGAGCTGCATTTCAATGAGACTTGTATAAGAGAATGTGCCAATGAATTCTGTATCAAGAGATCACACAGGTTCTCTTTTGGCCTATTTTGCTTTATATGTAGACTTGGACCATTTTTTTTCCTTCAGTCTAACAGTTCAATCACACAAGAAGCAGATTACCTTTCAAAAAAGGCACACAGATGATTGATAGTCGCTAGGAGGAAGTCCAAATTAGAAATGAAGTACAAGTTGGCAAGAGGAACCACAGCATTTTTGAGGTCACTCTAGCTTTGAAATATTTTGAGTATCAATTATTCTTTGTTTAGACCAAATGGAAACACTGAGATTCATTTCGGAATCCCAATATTTCTTTGATACAAGCTATATTTCCAAAATAGTTCACTCTCATATTAAATATTTACAATAGAATTCTAAGTTCGTTGTTTAAAGAAAAGAAAGGAGAAAAAGCAAGCCTTGAAGAGTATGTGGGGGAAACAAAAAGGAAAATCAAAACTACACATCTCTGGCTGATAAATGCAATTTTTTTTCTTTACAAGTCAAAAAGAACGAAATCCAAGGTATTAAGTGGTTTTCTTTTTTCAGATTCTTGAGATTTGTTAAGAACTGAATAGTCAATCACACAGATCTTTCCCTTCCCCCCTCACAAAAAAAAATTAAAACCAGAAGTTGCTACATCTCTTGGAGAAAGGAACCTAGACTGTTTGGGTTACAGTCTCCTCACTAGTCCCAGTGTCATACTATGTCTAAACAACAGGCTCAGTGATTACATTTTGAAAAGTTATATCAGCTACACATAATGCATGATCCAATAGTCTGCTACAGCAAGTTCTCAATGTTTTCTATTCACAGATCAGAAATCTGTTTGAGCAAAAGGTTCACTTAAATGTGTTGACCCGATTGTCTCATTTGTCAATGGAATCAGAAGGAAGTTGCACCCTCATTTTAAAATCAGGAAATAAAGGTAACGGCCATCTTATAAGATCAGGCCAAAGATCTAGTCCAGCACTCTTATGCCTTCAGACAAGGACCAGCCGAGTGTTCTTTCCATTTCATAGGTGAGTCGTTAAGGGAGTCTCCCTGGCCTCAACTGATCAACTCTTTCCCACGCAGTATAATAGAAGGATGCAAGTGCCAACTTTTCCTCCTATAGCAAGATCTATCACCTCCCATTAAAAAGGACCTAGAAATATTCTGTTGATTTATCTAGATCCATTTCTCCATTTTCTTTGGATTATCCATACAGCAGGGCAAGAGCCACTTTTTCAAGTGGTGTTCCTCTTATATTTAGTAGGGGAACAGTAACTGTACCTCTTCAGTACAGGGTCTTTTCTAGTGGCCATTTGCTGGTGTTTCTTCTGCATCTTTTTAGACTGTCAGTCCTTCTGGAACAGGGAGCCTTTTAATTATTTGATTTTGTTCACAACTGCTTTGTGAACTTTTTTTTGTTGAAAAGCAGTACATAAATGTTGTTAATAATAATAATATGAGCAATGCCAGCAAACAAACAATCTTAGAAGGGGATTAGACAAATTCATGGAGGACAAGTTCATCAATGGCTGCTTCTCAGGTTGGCTGTGTGCTACCTCCAGGTTCAGAGGCAGTACGCCTTTGAATACCAGTTGCAGAGAAGTACTGGCAGGAGAGAGATATACTCTCTACATCTACATCTGGGCTTTCTCAGAGTCATTTGGTTGGTCACTGTGAGAAATAGGATGCTGGACTAGATGGGTCTTGGGTCTGATCCAGCAGGACTCTTATAATGTTTTTACAGAATGACTGTGCATGGAGAGCAGAATCGTGGGGAGACAACATGCTCTGATGTATTGATTCTGGAAAGCAACCCAACTAGACAAAGTACCAATTCTCCAGTCAAAAATAGATATGTCAAACAATCTTGTGTGTGTTTTCTATTTACTTCTTGTACTTCAGGATTGTGCCTTAAAATGGCATCCCAAGAACATGAGGGGTTCCCATGCATAAATGTTATTTGCTAAGATGCCAACTGATTTTGATTTCCAACTGATTTCCTTTCCTTTGGGTAGCTTCTGAAGAATTCCTGGGCAACCTTCACAATTCCTCTGTACTCGTGTTAAATTCAAGGAGCAAATTTCCTAGCTATTTTTTGTTTAAGGTGCACTGTTTTCCTGCCATTACATGCCTATTCGTCCTTATGATCCAGAGCCACAACTGGAAACTTAATAGTCAACCACATCCTAACAGAGGATCTTTCTTTTGGCTAATATCACCCATCTATTTTCAGTACTCTACAATAATGTGCTGATCAAGACCTTTTCCCATTCTATTTAGAGGCCAGGTATCTCAAAGTAATCAGGGCTACAATCCTATGTACGCTTATTTGGGAACAAATGACTCTGAACGCAAGGGACTTGATTTTGGGTAAACATGGATAGGCTCATATTACACATGCATTGCTCCCAGCTGAGTGTATATATAGAACTCAGTTTTAAGTTAGCTGAGTTTAAATAGCATCAGTATTTGAAAGATCCAGCTGCTAGGTCTCAGGAAGGTTTATATATTTGCTTTACATTATTTCCTGAAAAATATATGGCACTAAATGTAAAAACCACAGAACTTGATCCATTTAAAAATTGTCCTGTTGAAAGATCCTTTCAGCAATTCTTCTCCACATTTAAATATATAGCTGATGAGCTGCAAGTGTGTCCATGAAAGGTCGCACAAGGTTATCTGTTGAGAAGTAGAAGATCAAGCCAAAGGTGATGGAGATAGGAAGGGCAGGTAATGCTTTCTTGAATACTGCCAGCAATAAAAGAGTTAAACACAGGCCCTGCAAGGAAGGGGAGAAGAATTACTTAGTAGATCAGGAAGTTCTCTTAGAGATTAAAAAACTGCTCATATTTGATGCAAAATTCCGGCTTGTACAGTTCTATGATCCTAGTTTCAATCTGTTTGTTCAGTTTATTATGGTCACCGACCAGCATAAAAACAACAATACATTCATAGTATACAACTGAACATATATACGACCCATCACAGCATCCTAACATAGGCACTTGACAACATAAAATACTAACAATTAATAGATTTAAGTCTAGATAAGACTAAGTTTGGTCTAGTTATTGTGGATTGAACAGAGTACAATAACTGAGGAAGGTACTTCTGAAAGTCTTCTAGTCCATATTGAATTAAAAACTTAAGAATATAAATACTCCTGTATGAGCAACCCGGAAGGCCACAATCCACTCTCTTCCTCCTGATAACTGCAGTGGCTAAAAATTTAGCCACCCTCCGCATTACCTCTGGATTTGCATCTGATAGAAGAGAATGACTATAATCTTGACCTGGGCATTTGGTGAGCTCTTCTAACAGTAGGGAGATAAGGGATACCATATATCCTTATAAAAAACCCAATCCAGCAAAACATGACTGGTGGTTTCTGGTTGGTTTGCCCCACAAGGACACAGTCGCTCCAAAAATGGGACCTTCCAAAAGCATCCTTCCACTGCAGCTGAGGGCAAACTATCACACCGGCCCAATGTAAACGCCCTTCTGTGGCTTGGGATTTCTAACTGAAAAAGGTAGGGAGCTGGGGCAGCTATATATCTGAGTTCCTCCTTGATACAAAACTTTCTGACATTATTAATATTAAGGTCTTCCTGGCGCTCTATGTCAAAGATCTGCTGCTTAATCCTAACTCCCGCCTGAGCCAGTCCCATGTCAAACTAAAATGGCATGGAAAATCCCAGAGAGGACAGTTTTCGTTCCAGCCCTTTAATCCACCTGGATTTATACTCATCTTGGAAGATTAGGGGAGCAATCCCTAATGGGTATAGGTGCAGTCTTAACCAGTAAGAGCAAATGGCTATCCAGACACGGGCCTCTATCCTAATCAGGCCTGATTCCAGACGTTAAAAAAGTGTTCAAGACAGTACTGGATACACTAAAAGTGGCCCTAATAAACTTAGACTGGACACGCTCCATTATCGTAATGTTGGCAAAAGGTCCCAACTGCGCTCCATACAATAATTGGGCCATCACCTTTGCCTCAAACAATTTAAGGGCTGCTGGCAGATACTGGGCTCCTTTACTTCGCATAAATTGGAGAATAGCAGAAGAGGTTTGCTGACCGCTTAACGCTACATATTCTCCATGTGCTTTCCTAGAACCATTTGTATGGGATACCACACCCAAATATTTAAAGTAGGACACCTGCTCTATTTTATGGCCATCGATCTTCCAGCACCGAATTTTGGGTTTCCTGTAGAAGGCCAAGATCTTAGTTTTACTATAATTTATCACCAGTTCATTTTCCTTGCAATACACATTAAGAGAGTTCAGAGCTCTTTTAAGGCCAATAAGTGTTCCTGAAAGAATAACTGCATCGTCTGTATAAAGTAAGATGGCAATAGGCCTCCGAGCTAAATTAGGGGGCTGGAAGTTGGGATTTTTTGGATGGTCAACCATTGAATTGATATAGAAATTAAAAAGAAGCGGGGCCAGAATACAGCCCTGCTTCACCCCCTTTTGAGTTGGTACCACTTTAGTGAGGTGATCTTGCAGACTGCATTTCACTTTTAGTGCAGTATCTCTATGCAAGGACTGTATAAGAAAAAGCAGGTGCCCATCAATGTTAGTAGCCTTCAACTTCTCCATAGTTTAGCTCTTGAGATGGAGTCAAAAGTAGCCTTTAAATATATAAAGGCCGCACAGAGGGAGATCATTCTAGAGGACATATATTTCTCTACTAAATGTTGAAGTACCATGCACTGGTCGATTGTGGAACGACCCTCCCTGAAACCTGCCTGCTCCTCTGCTATTATGTTCTCTTGATTTAACCAATCCTTGAACTTCTGCAAATGCTTCGCATACAATTTGCTGATAATATTGAGTAAACTTACAGGCCTAAAATTGGAGGGGTAATTTTTCTTCCCCTTTTTGAAAATAGGGACAATAATTGCCATCCCCCAGTCTGTTGGTATGTGACTGGTTTTATCAATATAAGAAAATAGCGAAGCCAGTACTGGTGCCCACCAATCTAGATTGTTTTTAATTAACTCCGGGGGAATAAGGTCTTCTCCAGGAGCCTTTCCATCCTTCAACTGAGCGAACAAACTATGTATCTCAGATACGGCGACTGGAGGCCAAGGAGCAGTCTCCTCCAGATCACTTAGAGTCTCACTAGGGACAAAGTCTGGGTCATTACATAATTCATGGAAGTGCTTCTCCCAGATACCTGTATATAGCAGGTATATAGCAATCGGATAAAGTTGGCTCATAATTGGGTGCGTTCTTTATCAATCTCCAAAACCGACCTGAATCCTTGGCCCTGGCGGCCTGTATCAATCCTGCCCACTCATTTCTCACAGCCACTTTCTTTTTGTAGGTCACCAGCCTTTTATATTGCTTTTTAAGCCACAGAAGCTTCTGAGCAGCACCCAATCCCCCTCAGATTTGAGGGGGGTTGGTTTGGTACGCGTTGTGTAACGCCTTTTTGGAAGTTATACATTCCTTATCAAACCACTGTTTAGAGAGGGGACGGTAACTCTGATAGCAATGAGGCAGGTCAGATGTTCTACCAGAGAGCACCTGCTTCAAGTTATGCACTAGTTCATGATACATGTCCACAACCTTAGTAGTGCAATCACAATTACATAACACCACCTAGATGTGTTTCAGGGGCTCAGAAGCTTCAAGCCGCTCCGCTCTCCTCAGACTTGTGCCACCTCCAGAGGTGGCACAGGTCCGAGGAGACTCATTGGGGTGAGCAGCCCTTACCCAGGGGTAAGGGGAAGAGCTTCCCCTTGCCCCTGGCTGAGCCGCTGCAGCCAACGAACCTGCGTTGGATGCAGCGCAAGCCTCCTGGCTTGCCTGCTCCAGCGCAGGTTTGGTTTGCGCCCTAAGTCTCCTTCATTGTGCTCCAGGTATCTCTACTTGTCAGCATGCTTCTTTCTTCTCTGTCCCCTGCTTCCCACCCAGTTTGCAAACTGTCCATATGATTGCTTTCTATTGTCTCTGCTCCTTGTTTTAGGCCCCTATGGGCTGACTTTCTGGTTCAGAACCTGGCTGCAGATAGAGTCTGTTTCTGCACAGCCCTGTTTATGGATCTGCCCCAGTACTCCATTTAGGTCTGGCCCTCACTGGGCCAAGAGTCACAGGGCCCAATCCTATCCAACTTTCCAGCCCTGATGCAGCCGCAATGCAGCCCCAAGGTAAGGGAACAAATGTTCCCATAACTTAAGGAGGCCTCTGAGGCTGCTTTCCCACCACAGGATTCAGTGCATACCCCATTGGCACAGTTGCACTGGCACTGGAAAATTGGATAGGATTGGCTAGTTGAGTGCTTGGCTGCTTACAGCTCAAAGCTGGCAGCTCTCCTACTGCCCTGATTTCAGGAAGTCAGAAAGCACAAACCCCATACCTAAGTTTTATCCCATATCCTTGCCCCGTATCTGTAATAAATAAATAAAAATTTATTTAAAAAAAAAAGCACAAACGTTGCACAATCAAATGTGCAACAAGTAGATTTTACAATTTCACTTACTATCAAGATGGCGACGAAGCAAGCCAGAGTTGTATTCCAGTCACCACTTGCGGTAGCAGCTGATTTGCCCACAAGCACACTGTAGAATATGAAGTCTCCAAGTCCTAATTTGACACCTCCTGTTGAAAGAAAGAAAATTCAATCAACATACAAAGAAGCTGCTTTGTACTAAGTCTCATCTATACCAGGTCTCATTGAGACTCAAACTCATTTCACATACTGGGCCAAATGGCATTCATGGTGCCTGGTGAGAACCAGAAGTGACATCATCAAGCAGGAAGTTCTGTCATTAAGCAGATGATGGCCAGAAATAAGCACTTCGTTCTCACACAGGAAGTCATAAGCTGCAAGTGACCGAGGAGAAAGTGTGCAAATCTTTATCATATTTGCAAGATATCGGAGAGCCCAATATCATTCTGGGAGAGCCCATTTATCATGCAGGTTACCCTTTCAGCAGTGCTGCTTCTGCCACAGCATCATTTTGCAGCTCAGTAGCTGAGAGGTGGTCTGTGAAGTGATGCCTCGGCAAAAGTAGCACTGCTCAAAGTGCGGCCTGTGTGATAAATGGGCTCTCCCAGTGTGATAGTTGGGCTTTCCCAGAACCTTGGCAGTTTCTCCCTCTCATCCCTCTTGGTTTTCAACTTCTCCCTATTATGAATCAATTTTAAGAGCTTGACTTACTTTCTTCTTCCTCCATTTCTTCTGCAGAAGAATTGATTGGACGGCTCATTGTCTCATTTCTCATCTCAGGAACTTCAGGCTCTGTGTATGAAGAACTGTCATGATTCTCCGTCACATCAGCTGATTTCCCCACACAAATACAGCATGTGGTATTGGGACATAGTAGGGAGAGGAAAAAGCACAAAGACATCAGTCATTTATTGCTAAATATAGAGACCTGGAGCCCTCTGCACAGTCTCCTGAGTAAGTCCGAAGGAGGACAAAGGAATTTATTCTTGAGCAAGTGTGACAAGCATTGCTTTCAGTGGAAGGGCAGGATAAAAATATTTTAAAATGCATTACTAAAAACCTCAGAGCAGGCATGATCTGCAGATCCCAATGCTCAAGGGATGAAATATAAGTCATTGCCAAAACCAGAGCTGGGTCTCGACAGAATCTTTGGGATTTTTCCTCTGGCTCCAGGACTTAAAAATACACAAGTCAATAAAAACTCTTACTCTTAATTAGTAGTAAATTTCAGTGAGTCTTGGATTGTCTTCTGCAACTCCCATACATTTCAATGGAAGTTTCTCTCAGCAACCTATATCCACCTATTATCACTTAGCAAGAGAATCATTTGTGGAATGAACTACATTTTAGAACACTCTCATCTGCTATTTAAGAAAAGACGACAACATTTAAATACCGGAATCCCATGTTTGCTGAGCAGACCCTCTGCGTGTCATATCTGGTTTTGCCATTCCGACAGTCCACATCATGGCAGCTGTAAGGAACAGAATACTCCAGTAAATGACTTAGAAAACTAGGCTGTTGGGACTGTTCAAAAACAGAGAGCAGAATCTTACGTTTTTCAGGAGGTGTTACGTATATGATATGCAGAAAAATCTACCCATCAGTTAGTTATTAAAACTTTTCTTGAATGGGGAAAAAAAAAAATCACAGTGCTGTTCTTACAATGACACTTGAGAATTGTACTGTGACACAAAGTGGAAGGAAGCATATTTCCAATTTGTCAAATCACAAATAATTTAGGGGACTTTCTCTCACTCACCCCCTCTAGCCCACCCTGCACGCAACCAACCATCTAATGCAAAGAAGTTCCCAGTTGTCTCCAGACACCTTTGTGGTAGTGGGACTCAAGCAAAACAAGACATGAATCCAACCATTCCTATCCAGGCCAAACACTGATAGCTTGGGAACATCATGTACCGACTACCCAGAAACTAAATGTTTTATATTCATACATATCCATTTTAAAATGTCCATTTATGAATGATACTAGCCAATGATACTTGTAATACAGGTAGCTTGAATTCAACTGTGAACAGAATTAGAATTTCAGGGTGAGGGAGCTCAACTCATAATGCGACCGATGTTGTAACCTGGAATATGTTTCATTTCAAGCCAATTTTCAAACTTCAAATTTCTGGTTTTGATGCACGTATCTGATTTATAATGGATTGACTTTTACTACACTGGGGGGGTCTCACACACCGAGACTCTATTTACTCACAGGAATAAATTAGTGCAGGAAATATCGGCTCATTTCTTTCTTGTGCCGTTTCCACCAACATCCGGAGTGGTCCCTTTGGGCACAGAACAGCCATCAAGTCTGTGGAGAGAAAGTATCAGTCTGAACCCAAATCACTTCATAAGTATTTATGTTCTTCTGACATTTTCTAACAATATATCTACAGGTACCACATTTTGCAGAGTCACTGCTATGCAAGGGATTTCTTGCTAACTTGAGTAATGAATGTAATGCATCCCTTCCCATCAAACACAGGGCAGCTAGGCAAACAGTTCAGGGCCAAGTCCCTCAGGGAGCAGTTTTGGGACACCAGAAAAGAAACAGCTGGTTTCTGATTATTGCATTTTTGCTGAGGTCACATTCAGCTCAATTCTACTATATCCTGCCCTTTCCAGCTCTGGCATTCGGAACTGCCAGAGAGCAGGGCTTGAAAAAGCCACAACTTAAGATCTGTGTCAACTTCACAAAAAACTTTTTACAAAATTACTGAATTTTACTGAAAGAAACCAGAAAGTGAAGCAGGAGTGACACTGAGGGATATGGATACATTTTAGAACACCAACTATGTCTTTGTTTAATTGGAGGTATTGAGAAGTAACCACAACAGAAGTTTTGCCTTTACGTTTTGTGTTACTGTTTTTTATTTAGATAGTTATGCAAGTTCCTTATTTCTCTGAAATTAGTGGAGAAAGTTCCATTTCTAATGCAATTAAACTTGATGTTTAACATAAAAGATACCTTCTATCCTCAATACTGCTGTCACTCTGTTCAGTACCTATGCAGGTGCTAGGTGAAAATATTGTCGCCCTTATGCAAAAGACAAAAAATTGTGCAAAACTGATGTTTTGAGAAAACAATATTTAAAGTTCCAATTTTCAATGACTTTCAATAGGAAAAAATTAAGTTTAGATCAGAATGTAAGCTATTTAGAACTCAAAAAATAATTCATGCTTTTTGCTATACGATAAATTATTTACTACTTGAAAAATAGTTAAATAAAAACAGCCAAAAGGCACATACATGCCTTTGGCATAAGGGCGATGATAATGCTCCATGATGAATTTCTCTCCTGAAAAGTGCTCTGTGACTCAAAAGGTTTGATAACTGCTGCCTTAAAGTAATGCAATGCAGAGAGAGAAAAAAGTCACGACCACCCCAAAAATCATTCTGCTGTAGACACACCGTAGACAGATATGGCTCCTAGAATGACCCAGGCTGACCACTCAGGGAGGTATTTAATGAAGACTAAAGCCATCAAGGCGCTGATCATGATGAGATAGGCTTGCTGGAGCTGCAAGGGCCCCTTCCAGTGGATACATATCATGCCAACTGCTCCAAAATTCCAAATAACAAAAAACAAGGTGGGGTAATCCATGGCCACATTGTAGGTCTTTAGCACCTCCCTGCAGACAAAAGAGATCAGTGAAAGACGTATATGAAGGAATAAGCGGCTGGCAAGACAAAAGAAAAGGCTTGAACAGTTATGAGCCTCAGTTCACAAGTTTGCGAGCTTCCTGAATGCAAGGGGATTCCAAGGTAAGCCACAGTTTGAACAACGGCTCTCACGTATACTTACCCAAGATAGATGTAAGTGAAGAGGAAGAGCAGCATCAGAGAAGAGAGGATCAGCCACCCGTGAATGAACTGTTCAAACAGAAGAACATACACTTTGTTAGGTAGCTACTTGGGAAACACACACACACACACAAAATGTGTGTCAGGTCTTACAGTGCAATCCTATGCATGTGTACTCTGAAGTAACTTCCACCGAGTTCAGTGGGACTTACTCCCAGTTAAGTGTGCATAGGATTGCAGCCTTCATCTCCATTAGACCTCTTTTCAACTAGCCTCTTTAGAAAAAGGCAGAGTATCAACACCGACCTCTAACCAGTCAAATTCCTACTCTGCTTTAGGCTTCATGAGCATATGACCTAGATCAGGGGTGCTCAATAGGTGGATCGCGATCTACTGGTAGATCGCGAGGCAAAATGAGTAGATCGCGGAGTGCCGACCCCCCCCTTCAGGTGCCTCTGGGAAGAAACGCCGGGAGTAAGGCCCATTGTACTCAATGGGGCTTACTCCCAGGTAAGTGTGGCTAGGATTGCAGCCTCACAGCCCAATCCTAGGCATGTCTACTCAGGAGTAAGTCCTGCTATACTCAGTGGGGCTCAAGGTACACCAACATACACTGTACACATAAATGTTATATGTTATGATGGCGCAAACATTGTAAAAAAAACTCTGGTAGATCTCCGGGCCTTGCTGTGTTTCAAAGTAGCTCTCGAGCCAAAAAAGTGTGAGCACCCCTGACCTAGATGCTTTTCTTCCTTCCCAATACCACATGACTTCTTTGCCATCAGGCTTCACCACACTGCCAGGGCCAGTAGCCAGTAATTAACTACCTGCCAACCAACCATCAAGCTTCGAAAGCTTTTTTACTATATGGAAAATCCATGCTGGGGGTTGGGGGTCTGGGGGATTATAGCACCTTTAGGACTCAAACTTGCTATCAGAAAAACTGAAGAGAACATATTTTATGTTAATTTCTTGCCCATCTTTTTGCCCTAAAGTGCTCAAAGTGACTTCCAACTAATCCATATAACAGTATGAAATAATCTTGCATAATAACATAAGCAGTAAGAACAATAGATGCATCAGAGAGCTGCAAGGAAGAGTAACTATTTTCCAGTGGTTTTATCTCTCCAGCACTCCCGTTGCACTTGATTGACGATATTTGGTATTTTTGTTCAAGGAATATGGAACATCTTGCATAAACCCTGCAACAGTCGCACTCTCTCAACTGAAATCACCCGACCACTTTCCTTTTGATATTCGTATTTTCATATTAAGAAACTCCTCCGGAGCAGCCCAAGGTCTCTGTGAGCCTGAGGCAAGGTGCCAAATATGCATACTAGTAGCAGCTGCCCACTTTTGTTGCTATTGCAGTGGCCATTTCCTCCACTGCCTTCCTTCCAGAGGTGAAAGTGGAGGACAAGGGTGGGAAGATACTCTAGCCCACCATTCTCCTTTTCTCCATCTTCCAGGAGTGTGGTAATAAGGAGAGCGAAGGGCAGCAACTATGTGGAGTGCATCCTGACAGAGAGAGGCGGGAGGCACACAGGTGCCCATAATGGAGAGGAAAAGTTTTCTGCCTGCCCCTTGAAGCAATCTGCTCACTTTGCCTCATTCTTTTTTTTTTTTTTTTTTATTTACTTACTTTAAGACAAGGGTACAGGAAAAATCACAAACATATATGTACAGGGTAATACACAAGGGAAAAAAACACCAGGAAATTGCAGAACTGTAGCCGATACTCTTATGTTTCCCTACCTATCATCCTTGAATAACTTATTGTTTATCTAACCACTCATACAATGGTTTCCACAATTTCTGTATTCTCTCTATTTCGCCATCTCCCAATCTTTCCGTCAACACATCTATTTCAACCATCTCATATAATTTCTCAATCCACATCTCTACAGTGGGAGTATCAGGGTTCTTCCACAATCTAGCATACACCAATCTCGCTGCAGTAATTGCATACAACAAAATATGTTTAAGATCATTGTTATAACTTTCAGGAAAAATACTCAAGAGAAACAGTTCTGGTTGGAAATGTATTTCACAATTAAAAATAATTTGAATAGTTCTATATATTTTTTGCCAAAAATTTTTGGCCTTAGGGCAAAGCCACCACATATGATAAAAAAAACCTTTCACCTCTTTGCATTTCCAACACTTATCGCATGTGCCGGGATACATTTTTGCTAATCTATCTGGAGACAGGTACCATCTATAAAACATTTTGTATATGTTTTCTTTCATTGTTACTGCCTTAATTATCTTCATATTTCTCTTCCAAAGCTGGTCCCAATTATTCATTGTTATATTATGTCCAATATTTTTTGCCCATATAATCATTACCTCTTTTACCGATTCGTCTACCATTTCCATACTCAACAAATATTGATACATCCTTCTGATATAATTTTGTTCATTTGATAAAAATATTTTATCAAATTCCGTCTCCTCTGGGTAGATTCCTTCTTTTTTATCTTTCAACCATCTTGTTTTAATCTGTAACTCCGTCAACCAATCCAGTTCAATCCCTTTCTCCCACAATACCTCTTTTGAGTACAGAACTGCTTTCTCATCTAATAATTCATCATATCTCCTATTCTGTGAACCTCGCAACCACATTGGCCTAGTATCAATTTCTAACGGTTTCACCCATCTTGGAATCTTCTCGTAAACTTTATATCTGATTTGTTCCCAGACAAACAACAATGCTCTTCTTATCAGATGTTGTTTAAAGTAACTATGATATTTGGCTTTATCATAAATCAAAAAGGCATGTGGACCAACCTGCAAATCGTGTAGTTCTAATTTTAACTCTCTAGATTTTTCGGCTTCTGCCCAATCCTTTATCCAATTTAATGCCGCTGCATAGTAATAAATTTCCCAATTTGGCATTCCGAAACCAGCTCATTCTTTCACATCTTGTAATAATTTCATCTTTATTCTAGCTTTTTTCCCTTGCCAAATGAAATTAGCCATCATTTTATTCAAATCTTGAAAGAACACCTTTTTAAATAAAATTGGGATTGTCTGAAATAAGAATAATATTCTTGGCAGCACATTTGACTTAACTGTTGCTATTCTACCCAACAATGATAAATTTAATCCATTCCATCTTTTTATGTCTTTCTTAATCTCCATCATTAACTTTAGATAATTATTTTCCATCAACTCACTACATTTATCTGATACAGTAATTCCCAAATATTTAACTTTCTTTGTGATATTAATACCAAATTCCTGTAGTTGCTGTTTCTCTTGTTTTCTCATATTTTTCACTAATATTTTCGTTTTATCATAATTTATCCTCAATCCTGCCATTTTACCGTATTCTGTCAGATTCTCTATCAAATATTTTAAAGACTGGGTTGGATTCTCCAAGATAAAAGTGAGATCGTCTGCATAAGCTTGAATTTTAAATTCTTCATTTTGGACCTTCACTCCCACAATTCTTTCATCTCTTCTTACTATATTGTTTAATATTTCCAGAGTTATAATAAACAGTAATGGAGATAGAGGGCATCCTTGTCTTGTTCCCTGCTGGATTTCTATCATTCTTGTTATGTCACCATTTATCTTTATTCTTGCCGTTTGTTTGGTATATATCTTCTCTATAACCCTTATAAACTTTGGCCCAAAGTTCATCTGGTACATTTGTTGAATCATAAAGTTCCAATTTACTCTATCAAATGCTTTATGCGCATCTACGAAAATTAATCCTAATTTTTTCTCTGAGTGTGCCTCAAAATATTCTATTATATTAATAATAACTCTCACATTATCTTTTAAGTGTCGTTTTGGCAAGAAGCCCGTTTGATCTTGGTGTATTATTTGCAGCAGAACTCTCTTTAATCTTCCAGCCAATATTGATGCAAAAACCTTGTAGTCTGTATTCAAAAGAGAAATTGGCCTATAATTTCTAATTTCTTTCTTTTCTGTTCCTTGTTTATGTATTAACGTAATTAAAGCTTCTGTCCATGAATCTGGAATATTTCCTGTTTCCCATATATCATTAACCAGATTCTTAAATGGTAATTGTATCGTCTCTTCAAATAATTTATAATATTCTGCTGGAATGGCATCTGGTCCGGGAGATTTCTGATTTTTCTGTCTTTTGATTGCTTCTGATAGTTCTTGCATGGAAATTTTTTGATCTAAAATTAGTTTCTGTTCTGATGTCAATTTTAGCATATTGTTTTTTAATAAATAATCCATTTGCAGGTCCGGATCTACATTATATTTCTTGTATAATTGTTGAAAAAAATTTTCAATAATAAGTTTAACTTCTGAGGATTTGTATTTCTCAATTCCATTTTCATCTATCAAACTATTTATAAAGTTCCTCTGTCGTTCTTTTTTCAGTCTGTGTGCCAGCCATCTTCCAGGTTTATTAGCGTTTTCAAAATAATTCTGTTTAATTAATCTTAATTTTCTCTCCATTTCTTCCGTTTGTATGATTCTGATCTCATGTTGAAGTTTCTGTATATTCGCAACTAATTCCTCTCTAGATGGATTTTCTTGGAACTCCCGCTCTTTCTTCTTTAATTTTAAGGTTAGTTCTTTGATAAGTTGGATTTCCTTCCTTTTTTTCCTTACTGAAAATTTCATCATAATTCCTCTAAAGTACGCTTTACTTGTATCCCAAATAATTTGTGGTTTCATTTCTGGATGATTATTTATTTTAAAGAACCAGCTCATTTCTTCTTTAGCTAAGTTCACAAAATCTTTATCTTTCATATCAATAACATTCAATCTCCAGAGCCCTTTCCTCCGAGATCTATTAAATTTTAAACTAATTGGATTATGATCCGCGAAGGTATTTGGTAATATTTCTGCTTCAAATGCTTCTGTTGTTGCTGTAATCCAACACATATCTATTCTTGACCATACTTTATGTCGTGTCGAAAAATAAGTATATTGCCTTTTCTCTGGATTTTGGACTCTCCATGCATCAATCAAATTAAATTCTTCTGCCATTTGTAAGAAAGATTTGGGTAGATTACCTCCTTTTTTTTTCCTTTTAACTGATCTGTCTAGGTTTATGTCAAACGTAAAGACTAATCCTTCTGGGAGTAACCATCTATATCTAACATTCTCTCTTCTCAAAAATGATGTAAGAGTCCTATATTGTAATCTCTTTTGTCTTATGCTCCATGGTATTTCCCTTAAAATTCTCACAGGATTTCCTCCAACCATTAATGTTTTCTCCATCAGTGCTTGTTGAACCATATCTCTCACCCTTTTCTGTGTAAACTTCAACATTATTTCTCTTGGTAGATTGTGAGCTTTTGCATATACAGATCTAAGTCTATACACTGCATGTAATCCACCTTCTAAAAGTTCTGTTTCAAACTCCGTTTGTTCTCCCAACCAATGAATCATTGTTGCTCTGATATCTTCTTGTTTTTCTTCTGGATAATTCTAAACGCGGAGCATGTAGCCTGCCTGTTGAAGCTCCAGTAACATAATGCTTCTTTCCAGGACTAAATTGCGCTGATCAGCAACCTCCATGCATTGAGTGAGCTGTTCAATCTTTACCTGGTCTTTTTTTGCTTGTTCTTTCATCTTATTGATCTCTATCTGGTTTCTATTGACCTTTTTACGTGTTTCCTTCGCCATCTCATCCATCTCCTTCAGTTTAAATGATAACTGGTCTAGTTTCTCAGTCAAATTTTTATCTAGATTAGAGATCTGTGTTTTCATCTGTCTGGACTCTTCGCGGATCTCTCTGAGAACATCCATAATTCCTGCTTGGTCCTCTTTCTTTCTTTCTGTACTCTTCTCAAGGGTTAACATTGTCTGAATGGAAGTACTGGTATTTGGTGAGGCTTTCTGAGCTTTTAAAGACTTTCCTAGAATATTCCATTGTACATTGAGATAAATAAAAAATAGACAGGGCATCCAAAATAATATATCCCTACAAAATAATTTCAATTGCTCTTATACCAATAACTACCATGTCAATTCCATAAATCAAAATCTCATTAAAGCTTACAATATTGATTTCTCAGCATTAACACTCATTAATCTCCAACACAGACAGTCTTTTTAGCATTCCTTCATCCAGAGTCTTCTTAAAGGAGACACACATACACACACACACAAAAAAAATCAGTTATATTTTTTTCCACTAGATGTCTCTCTACTTCATGGTATCCTTATCCAGTGTTTGAAATGTCCCTTACAGTCTGTAGATTATTTTTCCTTACTTATTGATTGCAGCTTAAAAAGGCAGCAATGCCATCTCAGCAGGTCGCTCTGAATTTCCCAAAGTTGTTGTTTCCTTAATTAGTCTTATCTTTAGTCTTTCAAATTGTAAATCACAGCGTCTTTGATGCGGGTTTCTGAGGGAACGCCATCTCTTCAGCTCCTCCTCTCTCCACCAAGGACAAATTCCCTCAGTCTATTAAGCAACTGTATCTTCTAAATAACCCGGTCTTCAAAGACATCAAACTGGGAGATTACTCACTCCTTGACTGAAGAGTTGAGAAACGGCCCCAAACGTTTTTTCTCTTCCTTCGGAGCTGCAGTCCCAGCGATAGGGGGAAAAAGAGGGGAGAAACCAGGCTGCCTCTGCCAGAAATGGCTGACAGAGTTCCTTCGATTTGTTGCTATGAAGACAGGCTTTGCCCCGCTCCTAGGGTTGCTTTCCCCAAGAGTTAGCTGGCCTCCAGTCTCAAGCACTTTCCTGGCCTCTCCTAGCCAGAAAAAGCCCCCCCCAAATCCTTGTAGGAGTTTACAAATCAGAAGGACCGACGGAGCTCTAAAAGCTGTGTCTTGTTGCCTGGGCTGTAGCTCCTCCCCCCCCCCACTTTGCCTCATTCAAAGGAGACTTTTTTCTTCTTTCCATATGGTCTGACCATGTGTCACCAATAGCCTGGTGGCATTTCTAGATGTTCTTTCCAGGACACCCATTTCTCCCAGTAGACTCACTTGCTCAGAATATCAGAAGCTTGTTTGGTTAGCAGCCTTCTACTAAACAGCCAATTAGTCTACTAATCTATCCCTATTATACAAATTCACTGTATAGCAAGAAGCCAATAATGGGCTACAATAATACCATTAAACCATAACTTGGCGAGGGACGCATTTGTAATATATTGTCATCAAGCACTTCTTTCAACATCTTGGTTAAAACCTTAAGGCATCTGATTTCTTTTCCACTATTAAGTTCCTTGGCAAAGTTCCCTGGCAGGTCATGCCATGGAGTAAATAACTATCTATTACAGTCCTGAACTCTCCTTTTTAAAAAAAAGGCAGTTTAGTGTGGAAGGTCAGCCCAAGACCCACTATTTTCCAACCAATCCAATATTCTTTGAAAATGACTGGGTATTGACAAGAATATCCTGTGGTCACTTAAGAACAGGTCTGCCCAACTTGTGATCTCTCCAGCTGGACACAGCCCATCAGCCAGGATCTCCCACATTCTGTTCATGCAGACCCAGGCAGGCAATAATACATCCTTATCAAGCCTCTGGTGGGGTACCATATATGGCTGGTGGCTGCATTTAACTTGAAGGGTTACAAGTCGTGTGGGCACGTTGACAGATACCAATTTCATGCATTAATACGTTTTTGGCCCATTTTGGAATGAAGTGATCTCTGCAAGCACTCTTGCATTTATTTAATTAATGTATATCTGAGTGAGGATCTACTCTTACAAAGTTTCACCTGAATCTAAATCTAATCGAAATGTTATTTAACACACTGTTGGCAACCACAAAAATGGACATAGAAGATGACACTGTATTCTGCAACCACCCTAAATATTTGACTTCTATCTACAAAAAAAGCACACTTACTGGATTGCCACTGCATTCCATGTGAAGTAAACTTAAGGGTTACTTTCCTTTGCCTCCATCTTGTCACCAGGTTACCTACTGAATGCCAATTCTTTAATTGTCACATTGGAGAATAAGAAAAAAAAAAAAAACATTCCCAAATTTTGAAACAAGAATCTGAGGGCTACGTGGCTGTCATTGCACTTCACATGGTAAGAGGTCTATCAACACAATCCAAGTGTCGGCGAGCCAGAGCCAAAACGGAAACAACAAGAAATGGAACAGTGGAATTTTGAGTCATAAGAGAATATGTGCAGAAGAAACACAGCTCAGGAAAAAGCTCAGCAGACTCACAACAACATTTTTAAGAAGCACAAAGAAATCTTAAGGGACAACAGATAAAGCACTTTCAGAATAGCAAGAGGTATCTCACTGTATTCCTTACAAACATACCTTTTGGCCCTATTAGCCCTATCCAGGCATTTATCTCCCAATGGATTAGGGCAGGGGTGCCCAAACCCCGGCCCGGGGGCCACTTGCAGCCCTCAGGGACTCCCAATCTGGCCCGTGCGGAGCCCCCAGTCTCCAATGAGCCTCTGGCCCTCTGGAGACTTGCTGGAGCCTATGCTGGCCCGACACAACTGCTCTCAGCGTGAGGGCAACTGTTTGACATCTTGCATGAGCTGTGGGATGAGGGCTCCCTCCACTGCTTCCTGTTTTACATCTGTGATGCAGCAGTGGCAGTGAAGGAAAGGCCAGCCTTGCTTTGTGCAAGGTCTTTTATAGGCCTTAAGCTATTGCAAGACCTTCATTCATTCACAGAAGTTCCATCTCAAATGTATTCATTTATTTAAATTTGAAATGCAAATTACTGCAGGCACGCACCCATAAGCCGATCTCACAGGTAAGCCGGCGGCAGGTTTTGACCCCAAAATCATGGAATTTTCTATGACCCTTGGATAAGTCGGGGGTTAAACTTGGGGGGGGGCGGTCTGACTATAATTTTGTCTGATTTTACCCGAGGCCAGTTCCTGAAAAATAATCTTCCAGTAATTGTTACCTAAAAACTGAACAGTTTCTAATTTATTAAAAATACAATAAAAGATCATAAGATGCATTTTTGTTCATTAACTTTTAAAATTCTGGTCTTCACAACATTTGTGTAAACAGTGTCAGAGTAAGTGTTGTACCTGTACACAACATACCAGTAGAACCATCAGTCAAATCCTTCTTTAAGGTGCCTGGTGTGTGAAGCCAGAGGCTCTACATATGATATGCAACATAAAACATGCAATTGGGAGTGTGCAGTTCAGTTCACAGCAGAGAGACAAGCAACAAGGACTGAGCTGCGCACAGTTGCAACCCTACTGAGTCAGAAGCAGACCCACTGCTTTCCATGGATGTTGTTCTTCAGCAACGGTGCATTGCAGCCTGGGACCTTGTTTCAGAGGGAAATGAGGATAACATCCTGGGGTCTTAAAAACCAGACCCCTAAACTGGGGGGGGGGGGGAATTCTTTGCAAATGACTTGCCAGGAATGTTCTGAGCAGCAGCAAAAGAAGGAGGCATTTCCCTTCTTCTCCAAACTGGCTTCTGGGAATTGTGGGGAGGCTTTGTGGGAGCATGTGCTGCATTCCATAGCAGCAGCCCATACAGACTACAATCCCCAGAAGCGCCTTCACTTCTCTTCCTGTCTGGAAAAGAGGCTGAAATGGCTGCCTCTGAATACCGTAATTACTGGTAAAAATTCTCCTTTTTCTCCACCTGCTTCCTGCTTCTCAGCCCATTTGCAGGCCCCCCCCCCAACTTCACCAGATAGCTGCTGAGCTTCCATAAGCTTCCCAGAAGCTCCCAGAGGACCCAGCCTCATTCACTGCATTGACCTGGGTATAAGTCGACCCAGGATCTCAGGCTCCATTTTTTAGGCATAACTTTTTGACCTATAGGCGAGTATATGCAGTGGTTCTCCCCCCCCAGCCCCCAACACAGTATCAGAGACATGATATGGCAATCCTCCCAAAAAGTTTGGACACCCCTGGGTTAGGGGAACAGGAAGAGCACCAGTAAGCTCGGCCACCCAACACCAATGCACTTCTGAAGTCATGACCCTGCATGAAGAGCTTTTTCCTGCACAGACAAACACTGTAATTGTGGATTCTCTCCATGATTGCTTGAGTGACATATAATGCTAGAGTGTGTTGGCATGGGGGTGGGGCTTGTGTTCTTCCCACACCTTCCACAAATCACATGGAGACAAATGTCCAAACAAGGTTAGGAAAGTCACTGAGAAACATAATCAGATGTTCTGCAAGTTTTCAGCATAATTCAGAGCAAATTTAGAACATGCCAACTGCAGGGAGCATCTACATAATGTGGTGGTGGCCACTAGCTTAGATGGCTTCAAAAGAGGATTAGATCCACTGATGGGTGACAAATCTACTAGTCATGATGAGTCTATGGTACATGGGATGGTGGATGCCATCAGTTTTACACCAGTTGCTGGGATGGCAAGTTAACAGGCAAATTACTTGCTGCCTTCATGCCTGGCCAGGGACTTGCAGTGTGGGTATGGCAGAACCACTCCATCGTAGTCCATGGAAAAGCACTTCAGCTCTCTGCCTGTTTACATGCAAGGAGGCTCTCCTTATACCTCAGAAAGCCGAGAGCCTCCTTGGGTGTAAGCAGGCAGGGCAGCTGTGGTGCTTTTCCATGGACTGCGATGGGTTGGTTCTGCCTCACCTGCCACACCCACACCGCACATCCCTGGGCCTGGCTTATGAGCTTCCCATCTGGTTAGCTGCTGTGGAAAACAGAACACTGGACTAGATGAACCTTTGGTCTGATCCAGCAGGGCATTTCTTATGCCGTTATGGTGGTTGATCTAAGCATTCAACTTGCTGCTATGTATGTGTAGGTCAGGTAAGTTGCAAGAATCTGCTACAACAGCTATTTAAAAAAAAATTCTGTCTGTCTTGACCGCTTAAAGCAGGGGTGCTCACACTTTTTTGTTTCGAGAGCTACTTTGAAACCCAGCAAGGCCCGGAGATCTACCAGAGTTTTTTTTTACAATGTTCGCGCCATCATAACATATAACATTTATGTGTACAATGTATGTTGGTGTACCTTGAGCCCCACTGAGTATAACAGGACTTACTCCTGAGTAGACATGCCTAGGATTAGGCTGTGAGGCTGCAATCCTAGCCACACTTACCTGGGAGTAAGCCCCATTCAGTACAATGGGCCTTACTCCCGGCGTTTCCTCCCAGAGGCACCTGAAGGGGGGGGTCGGCACTCCGCGATCTACTCATTTTGCCTCGTGATCTACCGGTAGATCGCGATCCACCTATTGAGCACCCCTGGCTTAAAGAGTTCCAGGACTCCACAGAGTGAAGGCACAGATATGCAAGCTTAATTAGTGAAGACCAAGGCCAATCAACCAAGGGTCATTTGCTGCCTTGGCTTTTATTCTCTTAAGATAAGGTGGGATATAACTTTTTAAATAAAACAATCAATTTGAGAGTTCTAGTCCATCTATTCATCAACCTTACCTTGTAGCAATGGTATTTATATAACAAAACCAAGAAGATTGTCATTACTACTATGACACTGATCATGACAATGGTGTTCAACACCGAGTTCAAGAGACGCTGACCCACAGAGGACGTGTCTTCAGTAAACGGGGTATAGATCCTGCAAGAAAACCACAACATCTCAATAAAAAATGAGCTGCACCAGCACGCTTGGCATCAGGTCAAACTGGACCATCCAAGTTACATAGCAGAGCAAAGATATCAGGCATGATATACATCCCCAGCCCAAACAAAAAGTTTGGGCATAACTAATTGGCACAGTCAATCCCAGAGTGGACCATACCATTAGAAAGGACAAGGTGATCTGCCTCAAGTGACATTGCTTTTGGGCGCAATCATAACCCACTTACCAGCACTAAGGGCAATGCAGCTCCAAGGGAAGAGAACAAATATTCCCTTACTTTGAGGATGTGAGTGCCACCCAACTGCAGGATGCAGCACATGTCCCATTGGCACAGCTATGGGTGTTGGAAAGTTGGTTAGGATTTGGGCCTTTGTTGCCCTTACTGGTTTCCTCACATTAACCTCATTTTTAAAAAATGGGCCAGTTCCCCTTGCACTTGGTTTGGACAGAAGTCTTATGCAGTGCCTTCTCTTAAATACCAGCTTCCCTGCTCAGCTTATGATGCCATTGCACTCATGCACCCATTCACGCAGGCCTCACCTACACAAGGAGCAGAATGAAAGATGAGTGGAACAAGGGGGCAGAATTCCCTGCACCATCCTTGCAAGAGTGAGAGCCAAATTAAACATTTTTTTTTAATTCCATAAGAAAAACTCCCTCCAATAAATGAAATGAAAAAACAGGAATATCAGGAAGAACAGTTTGGCGCAGCTCACAGTGTCTATCCTGTGCTTGCAGAGAGGGTTTATTTGTTTTTCTTCCAAAACAAAAAGAAAACAGAGAACATTTAAAATGGGAACCCTCCCACCTGCAAACTGAAGTGGTGCAATACTTTCTAACACCTTCCATTTCATTCCATTGAAAGTGAATAATTAGAGCAGAGAAACGTGTGGATACTAGCTGAGCACTCTTTTGATCTCACCCACTCCTTGGAAACCCTGTTCTTTTGTGAAATGAGTGCTAAGCAATTTAGTAAGGAAATTCAAGTGGGTGATGTATACTGAAGAAATCCAACAACAACAGAGAGGTTGATGCAGCACAGAGCCACACTCATAGGGGAGGAGAAGCTGTGCTATTGTAGCAAAATTACCCACTTCTTGTACGCTACGCTGCTCCAGGGATGATGAGTGGGAACACAACAGGAAGCAATACTGGCAAGTTAGTTCAGCAACCCTGATTCATCAAGGCAATGGTAGAGAATGGTTTGCAAGGGGTAGCATGGCAGAAAGGTAACATTTCATTGATGCTATGCCAGAGAAAAACTTTGCAAGCGGTGCAATTTTAAAGGATGCTGTTGTGGCAGCCAAACCTTGTCCCCCCATTGTGTTGCATAGGGAAACACACTGTGTAATGATTGTCTAGTTCCTTTAGATCACATTGTATGAGCATGCAAACTGTGTGGCACTTTTCCACTTTCCATGGGATGAATACTGGGCTGGGGCACCTTCCTTATGAGGAAAGGCTACAGCGTTTGGACCTCTTCAGTCTACAAAAGAGACGCCTGATGGGGGACATGATTGAGACGTACAAAATTATGCATGGGAAGGATAAAGTGGATAGAGTGATGCTCTTTACACTCTCACATAACACCAGAACCAGAGAACATCCACTAAAATTGAGTGTTGGGAAGGTTAGGACAGACAAAAGAAAATATTTCTTTACTCAGCGTGTGGTTGGTCTGTGGAACTCCTTGCCACAACATGTGGTGACAGCATCTGGCCTGGATGCCTTTAAAAGGGGATTGGACAAGTTTCTGGAGGAAAAATCCATTACGGGTTACAAGCCATGATGTGTATGTGCAACCTCCTGATTTTAGAAATGGGCTATGTCAGATGCAAGGGAGGGCACCAGGATGAGGTCTCTTGTTTTCTTGTGTGCTCCCTGGGGCATTTGGTGGGCCGCTGTCAGATACAGGAACCTGGACTAGATGGGCCTATGGCCTGATCCAGTGGGGCTGTTCTTATGTTCTTATGCACACACCAGGTGTTAAAAACATTGTCAGCATGCTAATTTATGTTTTTTTTTTCCTTAGTAAAAAAGCTACATCAAATTTCTTTGAGATCCCATCTCAAGGTCTCCACCATTCTCCCCACTGCATCAGATTTGTGACAGACCTGGGACAGCAAGGAACAACAGTGGAATGAAATGGATAAAAAGCCTGCATGCTTTTTGTGCCAGTCTGGATGTAGCCTTAAAATAGATAATCACATGTCCAGTTTAGCGCTTTAATACGAGTAAAATTTACTTACAACTGACCATTCTTCTCAGTATAGAAACGGACCGACTTTATGGTTGCAACCACCACAATCATGCACAGCGTGACGGGCACAAACAGCATGATCACGTGTTTGGCTCCATACTTTAAGGTCAGCTCTTCTTCCTCATTATCCAGGGCAACGTGTCCCACAGTAGCTCGTTCCGAGTCAGACATGTTTCCATCTGCGGTTTTGTTAGAGCTACTGCCACTTCCAGTACGCCTTTTCTACAATAAGAACATACAGCAGGGTTTAGCAGCTGGGCAGCACCTGCGTCCTGGGGCAAATCTGCTCCCTCAAGGGCTGCTGCCTGGCTTGCTCGTTGCTAACCCAAGTGCTCTCCCTACACCTCTGTGCTGAAGTCAGGTGTATTAGACAGCCAAGATTGAAAAACAGATATAGGACACAAAAAGATGGAAGAAGCAACCATGTGACATCTGCAACAAGGAAGTCACAGGGCCAGGGCTTGTTTCTGACTCTTTTTCAGAAGTGGTTGGGATCATCTACCCAGTACTACTTCCCCTCTTAGTTGTTCTAACTGTTGATCAAAGATGTACAGCAAATATATGGGTTCAGTGATTGCTTCCTTTTCTACACTACTTCTTCATAGGCAGATATTAAAATTACAAGAGAGGACCTCACAGTTACACCAATGCTTCAATTCAGCAGTCTCCAAACTGGAAACCACCACACTCTAAAAAAGCTCTCCCTGTCCCAACAAGCGCTTAACGTTTGGCCGTGTGGCCACTTCTTTCTTCACCCAATCTGAGCACAGGAACGCTCTGGGCAGGTGCGTCCATTGCCCAATGTCCCAGCAGGCTCTGCAGCAGGATGTCAGGGCAGAGGTGACTGTCCCTGTACCCAGATGGGGTGAAGAAAGAAGCGGCAGTGTGGTAGAACTGTAAGCACTGCTCACGGGGGGGGGGGGGGGTCTCTCATCAAATACCGGATATAGCCCGTAGGCCATAGTTTGGCGAGAGCTGCTCTAATTCAAGTCATGAAACTTGTACTGTGAAACATACAGGTACATTCTAGGGAGTTGCAACCTGGAAACTCTTGCGATAGGGAATGTATGATACACACACTCATATACTGCATAGACAAATGCACCTGCCCCATCAAAGCCTTTACCCAGTCTGCACATTCCTGCCACGCAACACATAGCCATGAAGTGATCGCTCTAGGGCAGTGGTTCCCAAAATCTCATGGACAGTTTGGGAACTGGTAAGTATTTGCAGGGGAGGGCAGCAACGTGATTGGGATGATCGTGCTGCTTCTGGGGACGGGAGAGTTTTTTATACTTACCTGGGTACTACAGCTCTCTGGATGGTCCAGGGAACCTCTGCAGCTCTTCTGGCAGCCAATCATCCTGATCCTGTTGCTGCCATTGCTGTTGCCCCTTAAGAGGATAACGCTAGAGCTTCCCTAGCTAGGGCACTGCTACACCCCAGTTTGGGAATCTTTGCTCTAGGGGAAAGTCCCGGTGCACCTGTTCATAAACAGTTCTGAGCCCATGCCCAACTATAGGTCCAAAGTTAACTGTAGCCATCAACTCTAATACAGGAGAGATGCCCCAGAGGAGCAACTCAGGACTGCATATGCTGGAAGAGGCCATGCAATGAACTGAACATGCAGGATATCTACCGTCTCTACTTTCCAGAGCAGGTGAACTTACTCTGTGTGTATGAGTTTCTGCCGTTTCAGCGGCTTGTACACCTTCATGGTAAGAATTCAGGAGGGGGCTCTCGGCTGACATCAAGGACGTTCTCTCATTGCAAGTCTCCTCCTCGCTGTCGGAGTTGTTCATGAAGGTGATCATGTTCCTTCCCTCACAGACAGTCTTGGGATCTTACATTAAAGATCTCCAGATACCTTCAGAATCAGTAAGGGGAAGAAAAGCAAGAACCAGTTCAAGAAAAAAAATATTTCATAATATTAAATTAGATTTTTAGTTATTCTATAAAGGTGTGTCAGAGACCTCACAAGAAATAATATCCAGATCTTCTGAATTTTGAATTAAACAAATCCATATTCTAGAATAGACTTCTTTAACCATACTGACTTATATAGACCAAAATTTGCACTTTAACCAAATACAGCAGTATGAGCTAGTTCAGGGGTCTCCAAACCCCGGCCCAAGGGCCAAATCCAGCCCACTGGGGGATATGATCAGGCCTGTGGCCTGTGGTGGGGAAGCTTGGCCATTCAGCCCACAGTAACTTGCTGACTGGCCATATATGGAGAGCCTTGTGCAGTGAGATGCTTCCACTAAAGAGGTTTCCCTGAAGATTGCCCCAGAAGGCTCTTCCCCCTTTGGAAACCTGAAAGATTTCCAGATACATTCTGAATCAGACTGCTGGCCAATCAGTCCCATCTCTACATACTGAAAGCATGTTTTCTCTTTACAAATTAATGTCCCACAATTTCTTTCAACTTTACTTACTCAATTGTTCCTGAACTCTTTATCCCTCCAACATATTAATTCTCTCTCCAATCCCTCCAAATCATTTCCCCTTCAAAAAAATGTTTTTCCGAAAATACTGATAGACATTTTCCATCACATGCCTCCTTTCAAAAATTCACCCAAAATTAATTTTTCCTTTTCAAAATCTATTCCCCTCTCTTCCTGTGCAAATTACTTTTGCCCTTTGATCCCCCCAATCCTTTTTACAAAGTCCTTTCCCCACCTCCCATCTCTAAGGTATTTATTTCTTTATTTTCTGACCCTTGACACCGTGTCAGATATACGATGCTGCCCTTGTGCTGAAAAGTTTGGAGACCTCTGAGCTGGTGGGAACTTCATCTGCTATTGTACATACTTGAGCTGCAGCACCATAAAGATGGGTATGAAGCATTTTGCCCCAGGTCCCTAGTCTTTTTCTGCCTGACCTTGCAGCTGCAACATCTGAATGTCCTGAACATTGAAAAACCCTTGACAGATCAGATTTCCTGAATTGTGTTTAAACCTTCTGGGCATCCTAGCCTCTCAGCTGATCATATGGGGCAAAACCACTTTCACCTACTGGCTTCGAGGCCCAAGTGAAGCCCAGCCAGGATAGAGAGGATATGTCATCATAGATACCGATCAGAAAGGAAGTATACTTGCGCCCTCAGACTCTAGTGAACACAGGGGTCCACAACGAGAGGCAATCATCTCACTCCTGCTCCATCTTGTTTCTCTTGAAGCCATCTTTTACTGCCTCACTGCTTCCCATCTCTTTTTCCTCTGTCAACCCCCACTTTTGCCTCCATGGCTGCATTGACAGTCCATCATCACCACATTTGATAAGCCATCCACTAGATTTTATTTTTCCAGATATTTATTCAAGGAAGTCAGGGTGGTGTACATAGGTCCTCCCCTCCTTTTGTCCTCACAAAAACCCTTGTGAGCTAGGCGAGGCTGAAAGATAGTCAAGTTCACCAAGGAAGCTTCATGGTTGAGCCAGGATTTGAACCTGGATTCCAGGTGCAAGTCCAACACCAGAACCACTACACTATGCTGGCTCTGATGTGCTGCTACTGGAAAGGAACATAGGACTGTGATCAGACAGGAAAATACCCCACACATTTTATGATACTATGTGTCAAACCCAAGTGTCAGGAAAAAAAGTATCACATCAGTAGGCTGGGCAGCTTGTACTGGTGACCACCTTCATGGAAAAATTGCCTGTGTTTGTGCAAGAAGCAGGCATAGGGTGGGAGACAGAGAAATGAACTAAAATGTGCCTCTTGGCTCATATCTATGTAAACATGTCATATAATGATGAAGAAAAAAACAGTTCCTTCTACCAAGTCAATTACATTTTTCCATGTTTGCCAGCATTTATCCGTTATGTAGGGACAGTACAATTTTCCAACACCAAGACTAGCAGCCAGCATGACATTAGAGCAGTGTTTCTCAACCAGTGGTACAGGTACCACCAGTGGAACTTGAGTTGGTGACTGGTGGTATTTGCAGGATCCCCAGACAGCCACTGCTCGGCAATGACACCAGCAATGTAATGCAACAAACAGTGGTAGAAGGTTCAGCTCAGCAGGCAGAGTTTCAGTCCTTGCTTTCTGCATACTCAGAAAATCCCTCCTATCTACCCTGAGCCTTTTACTGGTGCCTGTAGTGTCACCTCTCACATCCCAACCAGGAAATCTGGTGATGAGTCATCACCAATTACTTTTGATAGGTGGACCATGTGAAGTGGTAAGGTGGGAAACAAATATTGAGAAATGCTGCATTAGCGGAATGGAAAGCAAGGGGCAGGAAGAACCAGGCTTGGGACAAACATAGTCCACTTATGGCTTTCATAGAAGGAGGCATTTTAAGAACACCAAACATAATACCGGCCACCCCATCCTCTCTTGTTCATTCAAACAGGGCTCAAGGGAAACAATTTGTTAAGTAGAATGAAAAACAACAACAACAAAAGAGACATACTAGTCAAAGCTGTGGAGGTTCACATTTTATTCCAAGGAGAACACAAGAAGATTCCCTTGCAACAGAGCAGGAAGCAGAAAAACAGTGCACAGATAGCCTATAAGAGCCCAATCCTATGCATGTCTACTCAGAAATGCCCTATTATAGTCAATGGAGCTTACTCCCTGGTAAGTGTGGATAGGATTGCAGCCTAAAGCTTCTTTCAGACATATACAAGCTTCATGGGGATATGTGAGGTGTATAAAATCATGAGTTTTCAGCATGTTGAATTATACACATGCAAGTTTCTTGAATGCAAATTCATATACAAAGTGCTTTCTGCACACCGACATAGTCGTCATTTTGTTCAGGTTTGTTATTAAACAACTAGCATGTATCCTACCACAGTCACGTCATCATCAGGATATATAGCAACCAAACTTGAAATAAGTAAGACTAGAGAAAGAAGGTTGTCTGTTCAGATGGTTAAAGGGGACACAAAAGAGGCACCATGAACCACAGTGTGTAATGTCACTATCTTTGGTCAAACAGTTTCACAGGTCAAAATAAACTTACAGATTACTTTTGACCAGAAGCCACAGGAGGACAAAAGAGACAAGGGTACACCATGGGAACAATGTCTCTGTTATTCCCTGTAAAAAACCAATTCCAGCACTACTGTCTGTCTGCAGCCAATGTGGAATCTGGAATATCAGTCACTGATGTCTGCCACTAGCTGCAGACATAGTGCCAACTGATGGACACTATTGACAGGAACCACAGTGACTGTAACAGGAACACAGTAGGCCTCCACAGAGCACAGTAGGCCCTGCCATAACTGCTTTTTTGCCAAGCTGGTTACACTTCTCTCAAGGAAGTAGAAGGAGGCAGAGAAGGCATCACATGGAGATAACTGCCGGGCAACTACCTCACCCTCACTCCTGCTGCTTCCTTGATCTGGAACTTCTAAAGCTTCTGAATTATAGAAGCAGTGGTTGCTAAGCATCTCCCTGCAACCAATACTTCCTCATTTGGTTTCCTGAAACAAGTGGGATGCTGAGCTTAAACATTCAGTTCCAGTTCCCTGCATGAAGGCTGTAAGTGCAAGGCGGGGGGTGCAGAGGGAGAGAGTGAACAAGCACCACCACCAACCCAGCTACAAAAATCTTGCCACCATGTCTAATTTCCCGAATTGATCTGCAAACACATCTATGTTACAGCCTTTCAGAAACATCTGTGGATATACTTTGACATACTGTATAACAAATGATCACACAGACAGAAGGAAAATCGCAGATCCAGGAACTGGCTCTGAATCTATGACACTATTCATTCTTTGCCACCAGTTTTGTTTTAGCCCAATCTGAGCAAGGCTTCCCAGGTTAAAACCTACTTGGAGTCTGGAAACCTGGATTCTATTCTAAGCTCCATTCGTTATATTATTATAGTCAAGACCAGGCAGGTTGAAATATTAAATTGTGCTTTCCATGATCTGATAAACCCCATTCATATTCTTCCTCCTCTGCAACCAGTACAGAGACAGTATTCTGGAGACAGAATACCAATGAAATATAGGCTTGACAAGAATACAGTATAGCTATACTCTCGTGCACAAAGGAAGTCCACTACAGGACAGCGAAGAGGTATTTCAAATAAACAGAGCAGCAGCACTGAGCTCAGCTAGAAAAGAGCTGCAATTGTAAGGATTAACTCTGCATCTTTCTCAGCAGAGATCTGGTGCTTTTATTGGGTTTGGTGTTTAACCCCAATATCCAGGTGTGCCTTTCTAACCCACAAACAATTTCCAAGTTTGAGGTATGAAAAGGGGGGGGGAGCCAAGAAAGCAAAACTAACAAGTACAACAGTTGCGAACTTGACATTTAATTCACAGGAGGCATCAAAATGGAAAGACAGACCCTGAGACAAACTAGACATGATACTGATCATGTCAGTTTCTCTGTGTTTTCCATTTTTCCTGTGTTGAACAGCAGCTGTGGGTGCTCCCAGATCAGGATGAGAGCAGGGGTAAGGAGGGCTTGAATCCTCCCTCCTAAGGTCCTGATACCCTCAACAGCTGCTTCTCACCCTAGGAGAGAATCTGCCTTCTGCACCACACTAAGTTTAGATGGACTGGAGAGAGATTAATCTAATGCAGTTAGAAGAGGCTTGAGGTTTGCTTCCCAGGAAGTCCATTCCATTGTCCCACAATCCCTTCCAAAACAGACTGAGGATTTTTGAAACAAATACAAAAACCTACAATGCCTATTTGCCAGAGGCAAACAGATCACATCTCATGAGTGAATACACCTCGTGTACCAATCTCTTTAATATGACCTTCAGCTCTCTGAAGAACTACCACCACTCTATCTTAAACTTTGGGGCCACAAACTATACATGACATTAAGCCCATTTACATATGTGTGCACACTCTTCCTCCCCCTTTTCTCCTTCTCCTCTCTTCTCTGTCCCTGGATAAAAGGAGTGAAGAGCCCCCAGGTGGATTGGGACCACTGCACATGGAAGATTAACACTTCTTCCCCCCCCCCCTGTTTTCTCATCAGAAATCCACCCTGAAGTTACTGCTTGCAACAAAGAGTGACTCTGGGGGAAATTTGGAAGGAAAAGTCACATAAGGAGAGAATGTTGACATCCCCCATGGCCCCAGTACACAACCCCCTTTAATTGCTTTTTTATTTCTTTAAAGAGACACTTCTGGTTTTAATTTCTTAATGACAGGCTACAGGTAATGAGTAATTTACCACTCAAAAATGAGGGGAAATTCTCTCTTTTTGACACGTCAACAAGTCAGCAGAAGGCATGTTGATCAGAGCACAGGTGTGTTTGTTTGCTACAGTTGCTGATGATACTCGTCTGTTTGGCCTAGCAGCACTCTGCCAGGGGATTAGCGCAGTCCCATGTGATTGGAAGCTATCAGGCAGATTGAATCAATCCACCCCTCCTGCCTCCGAACAGGTCTTAAGATTTCCCACACTTGTGGGTATGTGCTTCAGCTCTACAGTATGATCAGGGCATGTCCACCCAGTGCTTATCTTGAAATTGGATGCAATTGATCCGCTTACAAATTGCACACAGACCTTGAAGTTCTCAGGCACTGGGGATTTTAGCCTGCACTAGCACCCTCCCATCACGTGGCTCAGATTAACTGTGAGAGGTTAGCATGGAATAAAGAATCAGGCATAACACCTTCCCAGCTTCTATGCAGAGTTATCACAGCAGCAGTATGTTGGTTTTGTAATTCCCCCCTCCCTGCCCCTTTAGAACCTTTCATTTTGGGGCATTTCTCTTTTCTAAAAGAAACAGAAAAGTACCTCTGCACATGCACAGAATGCTCATCCCTCCTCACTAAGCTATGCAGCCCATCTCTACAAATGTAGATTTAAGGAGTGAGGCTCCCTCTAGGATAGGCAATAAGGATTCTATCTAAACAGTGGTACCTCTCTTTTAAAAAGCTCTGTTTTCATCTCCCTTAACAGCAGTCTGGGAGTAACTTGCACCACCAGTGCATGCATTACTCAGAAGTTCTTACTGTGTTTGAGGGGGAGGCAGACTCCCAGGAAAGTGTGTACAGAATTTCAGCCTTAATGCTTGTACAGCTACTGGTACACCCCTATATCACTGCTTCTTGCTATGCACCCAACTGGAATTGCTTTGACCTCACAATGCAGTCCAACACCACTTGGCAAATCACCACAAAGCAAGCAAGACAACATATAGTTTTGTTGCCTGGGGAAAAGTGGCATAGAAATAAATATACAAGGTAAGGAGCACTAGCAAAACGTTTGTATGAGGGGCTTCTAAACACACTTATATGTTTTGCCAAAATTTGTAGGGTTTACATTCAAGTAAATATTTCTAAACAAACGTGCTGAACTCAATGCTATTTCATTCATTTAGAGACCCAAGAACCTTAAACATGCTTAGTTCCAATTCACTGACAAATATATACTGAAACTGAAATTTTATTTATTGAATTTTTATCCTGCTTTTCTCTACACAAGGGGACCCAAAGCGGCTTACAGAAAGTCATCAAATATAGAAGATAATTAAAAATCACATTTTTTTTTTGCATGTGTATATGATTTTCAAGCATGCACTACACTTCACATGTATTATCTGGATCAGTGTTTCTCAAACTGTGGGTCTGGACCCACTAGGTGAGTTGCGAGTCAATTTCAGGTGGGTCTCCATTCATTTCAATATCTTATTTTTAATATATTAGACTTGATGCTACCATAGTATGTGACTGCATTTGGGGAAATGTTACAGACCTGCACTTTCAACAGGCTACTATGTATATTCTTTTAACAATGATAGTAAATGGGACTTACTCCTGAGCAAGTGTGGGTAGGATTATAGCCTAGGATTGTTAAAAATTTTCCTGTTTGATGATGTCACTTCCGGGTATGACATCACCTCTGGTGGGCACAGACAGATTCTCATTTTAAAAAGTGGGTCCAAGTGCTAAATGAGTGAGAACTACTGATCTGGATGAAATTCTTACAAGAGCCCTGTAAGGTAATCGTCAGGGCCATACTAAACTTGTACCCAAATGTGCACAGAGATTCAGGTTTTTTGGGAAGGGGGTGTGAGTAAAGGTGAGTAAACACCTTTAATTAATAGGTGCTGAGGAGTTATGAAACCTAACAAACCAGAGCAGGAGGGTGTAAGAATTAAAGCCCTGTGCTAAAGAATCTTTAATACTGTATTAAAGCTTAGCAGTATTAAACTAAGGTATTACTTCACCCCCATCTTAGTTTGGATCCTAATCATGGTGGGAGGGGGAGGGTCCCCTGCATGCTATTTTTTTAACCTTCAACTGAAAGAAGGTTATTTTTTATTTAAAGGTTATTGCTTTTATTTAAATGCAGTGCATGGGGGGGGAGGCACAAACAGGATAACAACCAGAGCACTGAAGCCCTTTGCCTCTCAGAATAGCTTTGTGTCTCTTCCCATATGCTATCAATCATTTAAATGTTTGACAATCCCATCAGACCTTATTGTGCATTTCTGGGCACATATCTGGTTTTGGTCCTAATAATCACCTTATTGTATCCAAGGCTAAAAGGGAGCAGAGTGCCCAAGGCCACCTAGTAAGTTCACCACAGGGGTAAGATTCAGACCAGGGAAGTCCTGACTTGCAGCTCAGCCTCTTACTGCTACATTACACCATACCAAATCAACTAACATTATTCATGATGTTTAAGAATGCTATAATCCTGTTTATTTTTCAGTTTAAATCAATAAAGCCAAAATGCTCAGAAGTTCCAATCTGAATGGGAAAAAAGAAACAATACCCAAAGTGAAAAATCAACACATTCTTGAACTTTTCTCATACTTTACAGCAGTGGTTCTCTCACATTTAGCACCGGGACCCACTTTTTAGAATCAGAATCTGTCAGATCCCACCAGAAGTGGTGTCATGGCCCAAAGTGACATCATCAAGCAGGAAAATTTTTAACAATCCTAGGCTGCAATCCTACCCACACTTACCCAGGAGTAAGTCCCATTGACTATCATTGTTAAAAGAATATATATAGTAGCCTGTTGAAAGTACAGGTCTGTAACATTTCCCCAAATGCAGTCACATACCATGGTAGCATCAAGTCTAAAATATTAAAAATAAAATATTGAAAAGAATAGAGACCTCCCTGAAATTGGCTCATGACCCACCTAGTGGGTCCCAACCCACAGTTTGAGAAATATTGCCTTACAGCAAGACTGTGGAGTTGGTACCAACTCTGCCTCCTAAATTGCTTCTGACTCCACAATTCTGACTCCTGTTAAAGAATTAGTTATAGAAGATTACATTCCAATTGTACACATGTACATAATCAGCATATTAATTCCTTCACAGAAATGCCATCCTTATAGGTAGGAACTTTGTGTTGTATGAAACATGTGTCAATATGCAATAATCATGGAAATAGGTTTGTATGGTATGAAAGTACAAGACTTTACTTATTCATCCGCAATCTCATAGCATGTTTTATTGCCATGAGATACAGTACAGCAATTGTACTGTAATTGTACAATGACAATCAGAGGGGGGAGTAAGAAATGGGAGGAGTCCTGGCATCATTTTGCATTACAACTCAAGTAATGAATGATTACAAAATAGCTTATCCTTTCAATGATCCTTGACACCACTGGACATCCTAGACCAGTTTCTACAGCTGCGCTATGTGCAGTCTTAATTTGCCCAGAGCAAATCAGTCTTTAGAAACCAGCAGCTCAAGACACAATTTCTGCTTCCTCCAATTTTTGGGATGCCAAGAAAACAGTTGAAAAGCTTGCATTTTAAAAGGATCCTTCCAGAGACAAATGTTCTGGTTGGACATCCTTTGCAAGCTATACCAGAAGGAGAGGAAAAAGGGGGGGGGGGCTATTATGCTAACTCAACAACTGAAAGCCCCACTTCTATTTTATTCAAGAGCAAGAAAAATAGAAGACTTTGCTTCTGGAGATAACTGCCCCCACAAGAAAGGCCCACAGAAGGATCCACTCTCAGTTAGGGCCCTGAGATCCCCCCCACATCCCTTTTCAAAGTAACACTTTTTCATGAAGCACATCACAGTTACTTGCCTATAGCCGCTGCACTGATCTAATCAAAAGTGTGGAACACAAAGTCTCTTAAACCCAGAAAGATTCCAGAAAGGTGGGGGAGGGGGTGGAAGGGAGAGCCTTCTCCCTGCGGACCACACAGAAAACTGCAGGAAAGCCTTACCTGGCTCCTTCTCGACACCCCCTTCTGATTGATTCGAAAGCCTCCTTCCCGATTTGCAAGCACGAGTTTCAGCTCTTGTTTACTTAACCCCCCTAGTTAAAACCCCGACCGCTCTCTGGTCCTCATTGGCTCCGACGCGTTCTCTTTTAGAACGTTGAGTTCTCATCAGGGCACCTTCAGATTGACCCAGCCGCCTGCCACTCACAGAATGTATCCTTTTCCACTCTGTCGTCCAATGAGGAAGAGAGGCGGGACGACGATCTACCAATGAGGAGCCAGCGCTGTCAGAATTTCCTCTCTTAATCCGGGCGGCAGGAGGGAGTGGACTGGAAACCGGTCCGAAAAGCAGGCTGGGTAGATGTGTGACTCCGGGGCACAGTTTCTTGCTCCCAAGAGATGCGACTCGTGCCGTTCTCCAAGATTCTGATCTAGGACGCAGCATATAAATGTGCGTGTCGTGTGAAATCAGTGTATTGTATTCGCTCTGCACACGAAAGACATTGACAGCCCAATCCTATCCACTCTTTCCTGGGAGTAAGCCCCATTGATACTAATGGAACTTACCTCTGAGAAGGCGTGCATAGGATTGGGCTGTCACACAACAGTGCCGAGAAAGCTTGGTCGCTGAGATAGGGATGTCAGGCTGCAGTCCTATAAACACTGTCCTTGGAGTAAGCCCCATTGAATACAATGGATGCTACTTCTGAGTAGACACACATAGGATTGGGCTGTTAGAGCGGTAGGTTGATACCTACCACTGGCCAGTCCCAAGCATTTTTTTAAATTAGAAATAGGTAGTAAGACTTGCTTTGGAGTAACTTTGATAAAAGCAGTTGAATTCCGCTTGGATTGGAAGCATTGAAGCCCAAGCACAGCTCCTGAACTGCTAGACTGGCTGTTCTCAAACTTTTTAGCATCAGGATCCACTAGAAAGTGATGTCTTTAATCTAGAAGTGATGTCATGGATGGAATTGACTTAGGGCCCAATCCTATCCAATTATCCCAGCACCAGTGCAGCTGTGCCAATGAGGTGTGCACTGCATCTTGTTGTGGGGAAGCAGTCACAGAGGCTTCCTCGAGTTTGTTCCCTTGCCTCAGGGCTGCATTCTGTTTGCACTGATGCTGAAGAGTTGGATAGGATTGGGCACTTACCCAGGAGTAAGCTCCATTGACCATCATTGTTAAAAGCATATACACAGTAGCCTGTTAAAAGTACAGATCTGTAAAGTTTCCCCAAATGCAGTCACATACCATGGTAGCATCAAGCCTAATATATTAAAAATAAAATATTGAAAATGAATGGGGACCCGTCTGAAATGGGCTTGTGACCTACCTAGTGGGTCCCGACCCACAGTTTGAGAAACACTGAACTAGACAAATGGTTTACAGCCCAATTCACAGTTTCCCAACCTTTCCTGGGAGTAAGCCCCATTGACTCTAATGGGACTTACTTCTGAGTAGACATGCATAGGTTTGGGCTGATATTCTTCAGATGAACAGCTTGATCCGAAACACATATTTAAATATAAATTCAACTCCCCTCAACTAACTACTAAATTTGCCGGGAATTTCCGGGCAAAAGTTTCCAAGCCTCCTATACGTGGCATGAATACAGGCACAGTGCCTGTTGTCTTGAGATAGGTTCTCTTTGAGGTATCAAAAGACATATTTGTCAAAAATAAATCCACTATGTTTCAGCTTATGGTACAGGCTGTAAATATGCCAGAACTAGGTAGCATACTCATATATCATGGCCAGCTGAGATAAAAATTACAAGGAAAGAAAAAAAATATATTGATGATCCTTCTATTCATCTGTTGTTTAAGACAAAATATTGGTATATTACGTTTGAAAAATTAATTGCTTCAAATGCTGCCTGCTGCATTTTCTGCAACACAAATTATTCCAGTTGTGATGACACACATGTTAAGCTTGATTAATTTTGGTCCACATCATTAGTCCTTTTCAAATAATTAGTCTTAAAAAAATACTTTAAAGATTTGCAAATGTGGAGATCAGAACAGATCATGCAAATTAATCAGATGGTGTTATTTTTGGTGCTTTGCCAAATGCAGAATGCAGAATTTGACTTTCTTTGCCCAGTTCTTGGGTTGTTTTGGTACAATGTTAGCAATCCATCACTAGCTGTTGGACTTAGACTATCTCTTCTTAAGCTCTACTCTTTATCTTCCAGGGACAGAAATGTCACCAACGAATAAAGGAATTATGGTGAAACACACCTAACCATTGGCCCATCTGCTTGCTTTTCATGAAGGCTTTATGTGCCTGCTTATACTTTGATAATTAATATCTTCTTTTTGCCAGCCTTTCCCTAGCAAGAGCTGTTAAGAAGGCTGCAGGCTTAGAGTTCCTTCACCTACTGCTCTTTTTACTGTATCACATGCCAAGCATCTGACCTAGAGGAAACTTAATGGTTGTTTATTGTGGTTCCTTGATCCACTTTGCTGTTCTCTCTGGGAAAATCCACTTCAAAGGCTGAGAATGAAATTCTGTTCCATTGTTGATTCCTAGGGCCAGAAGTAAGAAGAAAGTCACTGAATTCAAGGCTCATGATGGCCTTTGAACCCACAGGCTCATCCCAAGGGGTCAGGGGCACATTGTAGGGGTTTGGTGAGATGTTAGAGGAGGCCACAGCAGCCCAGAAAATATGACAGTGAACAACCCAATGGATGCTGTTGAAACTTGTTCCATTGGTGCTTTGTGCCACCAAGTGATGAGTCCTCTGCCCATGGCGATGGCTGGACTCAACTGTCAGGGATGCTCCATAGGCCTTAATGCTGTCAGACTGACCCTTGTTGGAACTCATGGGTAAGCTAGGAGGCAACAGAGTGCCACTCGGACAGGGTTGCCTGAAGTGATTCAGAGCCCAAATCTATGCATGTCTGCTTAGAAGTAAGTCTCATTAGAGGCAGTGGGGCTTAGTCCCAGGAGTGGATAGGACTGGGCTGTCACATTGCACTGGCCTAGATGGCCAGATGGCCTGCTACCGCCAGGATGCCCCCTGATCATGGGAATGAGACTGGGCCCAATGTCCCTCTTCTTGCCTCTTGTCTTGCCTCTTCTCTTGCCACCTTCTCTTTGATCTCTCATCTTGCTCCTTTCTCCTGCCCCTTTCCCCACTCTCATTCCTTCTACCGCTTCACTTTGTTTCCCCTTTCTCTTCTCCCTTCTGTCTCCTCTCTGCTCTTCCTTCCTTCTTTCATCTACCGATGTCATTCTTGCCTCTTTCCTTGACTCCACTCTTTTTTCTTGTCTGCTCTCTCATTCATTTGTCTCTCCTCTTTGCTCCCCACCACATTCTGTTCTGCTCCTGCTTTAAATTCTCCTGCCATGCTGCCACCTCTCTATCTTCTGGATTGCTGCCAGATGCACTGTGGCCAGTGCAAGTTCTGGCACTGAGAAATGTTGTTAACAGCCTTGTGATGCTCCTTCCAGGGTTGTTCAAAGGCACAGGTAGGAAAGCAGACACCACAAGGCTTTCCATTCCAAACCGTGTGATCCTGTGCATCTGTATCTGGGACAATAAATTTTGAATGGGCAGTTCAATGTCAACAAGTGTCAAGTTGGCAAAAAAAGAAACAAGATAAGTTTCACTGATGGGGTGAGTTGTTAGTGATGAACTAGAAAAGGAATATTAGGCCCAAATTCTAACCAATATTCCAGCACTGGCATGACTGTGCCAATGGGACATGTGCTTCATCTTGCAGTTGGGTGGCACTCATGGAGGTCTCCTCAAGGTAAGGGAATGTTTGCTGCCTTACCTTGGAGCTGCATTGCCCTTATGTCAGTGCTGGAAAGTGGGTTAGGATTGTGCCCTTAGAGTCATGATGGATAGCTCAATGAAAACATTGACCCAGGGTACAACAGCTATAAAGAAGGCAAATTCCATGTTAGGGGTCATTAGAAAGAAATTGTAAAGAAAATTGCTAATATTATAATCCTCTTGTACAAATCTGTGGTGTGGACGCATCTGGTCAGCACATCTCGAAAAGGATATTGTAGAGCTGGAAAAGGCACAGAAAAGAGTCACTAAGAGTGCAATCCTAACCCTTATGTCAGTGCTTTCCAGCACTGACATAAGGGCAATGCAGCTCCGAGGTAAGGGAACAAACATTCCCTTACTTTGAGGAGGTCTCCATGAGTGACACCCAACTGCAGGATGCAGCACATGTCCCATTGGCACTGCTATGCCAGTGCTGGAAAGCACTGACATAAGGGGTTAGGATTGCACCCTAAAATGATCAAGGGACAGCAGCACCTTCCTTATGAAGAAAGGCTATGGTGTTTAGAAGTGGTGTACAAATGGGGGGCCAGGGGGCTGTGAGCCCCGGGTGCCAAGCTGCAGGGGGAAGGCAGAGGCCACCTCCCAATTTTTAAAATCTTGGTATTTTTGAATAAAATCATCATGTTATATAACATTTGATGCATATTTTCATACAGAATGCAATGAAACAAACTGCACTGAAGTATCTCTATTTTATCAAAAGTTATAACCACAAAACCCGAAAAGGAAAACACAACTGCCTTATGTAACAAAAAGTGAATTATGCTGGGAATCCTGTAACAAAAGAGGTACACAGTAACAAAAAGCAGATTACACTGGGATTACCACTGGGAATAAATAGCTTGTTGCAAGCATTTCAGAAAACCAAATGTATTCTTCATAAATGTGCTTATGTATTGCCTTCTATAGTACAACAAAACCACTTTTGTATGTATGATAGACCACAGGCCCACTGCATATTATCCTGATAGTTTGTTTTGGGTTATGATCTCTAATGTTCAGTACAGATGTGAAACCTCGTATTATATATAAGTTCAATAAAAGAAAATGTTCACTGTCTGTACTTCTTCTCTGGACATTATTATTATTCATTTCATATCTTTACTATTACTGAAAATAATTTTTTCATGGGGATGGTGCCAAAAATTTATGGGCCCCGGGTGCCAAATGACCGTCATATGCCTCTGACATTTAGGGCTATTTGGCAGCCAGGGAGACCCAGAATTTAGGCTTATAAAATTATGCATCGTATGAAGTGAAAGTGAGAGAAGTTCTTTCTCTCTTAAAACTCTAAAGCCAGAGGTGACAGGAGATTTTTGAATGGACTAAGGTAGTCCTTTGTCATGCAGCACATACTTAAATGATGGAATTTACTCCTACAAGATATGGTGATGGCCATTAACTCTGATGACTTTAAAAGAAGATTGGACAGAGTTATGGAAGACAAGCCTATCACTGGCTCCTAATCATGATGACTACTGCATGTTCTCTCTGCAGGAGCAGTGGCAGGCTGCCCCTGAATGCCAGTAGTGGGGGAGTAAGAATGGTTATGCTTTAACCCTTGAGGGTTAGGAGGTTCTAATTACTAGAATGAATTAACAGCAAGTCCCTTTCCCTCATGTATTTCTCATCCTCTGTATCCTCCCACAGTCTTGACAACACACACTAGGGGGCATGATAGGTCTTTCATACATTGGTTTTTGATGTGCTTTGGGGCACAACTTCAAATTGTGCAACTGAAATTTGATAAAACTATAAAGTTAAACATATATGGAAAGTTGCTGCCTCTCTGTACAATTCTGAGTTGTTCACTTTCTGTTGGGAATCTCATCTGGTTTGATACATTGTTCAGCAAAGAAAGTTGCTAGGAGCAAAGAATACATTCAAATAGGTCCTATTAAAGGTTGGTTGCTATATTTTTAAAATGGTGCTTTCTTTACTGCTGTGGATTTGCTTCCTTGAGTGCTTCCTGTTTGTGGTGCTGTTTGGATTCTCCCATGTGAACTTATTTGCAGTGGCATCGCTAGGAGAGTGCAGGGGGTGTGGGCCACACCAGGTGACGCGCATAGGGGGGTGACACCACTACTGGCCAAAAATTTTTAAGGGCGCAATCCTAATTTGCACTGGAAAAGGCAAACCAGGAGGCTTGCGCTGTATCCAGCACAGGATTGTGGCCAGCAGCAACTTAGCCAGAGACAAGGAGAAATGTGTTTAGCTTGAACACCACTGATGATTAACAGAAACAAAAGACAAGATCCTGTCCTGATAACCTGACCGTCTAAATTTAGAGTGAGGCGTAACAGAAGATGCAAGAAGGAAGGAAAGCAAGGGGGAGAATGGATAAATAGTTGATGGAATAGTTCACCACAGTTTGAAATAAGCTAATCTTATTTTTCCAGAAATAAAAGTTAGTGAACAAATTGTGGTTTAACCACAATTTAACCACAAATTGTGTGTATACAAGGGCAGGAGGTCTGGCCTAGAGGGTAGAGCCTCCGTTATCCCAAAGATAACATCGAAATGTCGCCAGTTTGAGGCCACTGACAGCTCCCTGAACGGCAAGACCTTGAAGCAGCTGACAAACCAAGTTGAGTTATTCCACCTGCTCTTTGCTGTGAGCGAAGAAGCATCTTGGCTGCCCTCCATGTGAGAGATGAAGGAGCTACTTGTCAGCCTGCATGGGAGGCAACTGGAGGCCAGAAGTGAGATCAGACCAGGAAGATTCATCTGAAGTGTTGTTGGTTCTTGAAAGAGAGAACCGTCTATGATTGTAAAAATCCCCTTGAGGGATTTAGAAGCGCCTGCCTATGTAAACTGCCTTGAATAAAGTCAGAGGAGTGATCAGATGACCAGAAAGGTGGTATACAAATACCTTGTTGTTGTTGTTGTTGTTGTTATACAAGTTGCCCAATTCTATACCCCACCAGCCCTTAGCATGCAGCCCTGTTGATGGAGCATGTGATGCATGCTGTTGGGGGGGATAGTCAAGGAGACCCATTGGCCATGGAGACCCAAGTCATACTGTTCACCTGTTTGCCATTGGGTCTCCTTAGGCATATGGTATAAGTCCTAGGAGCCTTAAGGGGTGTATTGGGCTGGGAAAAGGGGAATGGGCTTCTTGCTGTGCACCTCTGTTGCTGAGATCCTCCCCTTCATGCCCCTGAACCATCCCCAGTTCAGACCAGTCCCCATCCTGATCCTCTCCTCAACTACCCATGCCACCACCTTACCTACTCTGGTGAGGTGTCCAAGTTGTTGGTCCATGTGTGGAACCTATGGCCATTTGCACTGGCAGATCCAAGTGCATGGAGGTTGCACAGCTTTTTGTGGCACCTGAATGGTGCTTCACCACAGGTTGTGAAATCTGCTGTCAAAGGCCCCCAATAGTATTGAGTGGTTAATCAGGTTTAAAATGCATGCTATTAACCCCAGGCAAGTTTTCCTTTGAAACCCAGTAAAATACACATATGGAAGACTGAGCAGAACTGGATAGGAGTAGAAGTACCCAGATATTGCCAGGAGACTAGAGCACAGCTCAGGAAGAGTGGTCCTGGCCCAAGCACAATACAGAATGCATGAAAACCCCACATGCAGACCAATGCTAGGATCCTTCCCAATATTTGAGGAGGATTTATTATAAAGCAGTTATGTGAAAATAAAATAATGTTAATTATATGTCAAAGAAATTCCCTTGTTTCTTGTGTATTTACCTTTTTCTTGAATGAGTGATGTGTGATTTCAATAATGAGTTAATAATTTAAGTGCCTCTTGTGTGTGTGTGTGTGTGTGTGTGTGTGTGTGTGTGTGTGTGTGTGTGTGTGTGTGTTTTGGCAGCTGAGTAACCCAATCCTGAGTAGGATAAATTACTTAGCAAGTGAGAAACCTCTTCGGCATTCCTGGTATGAAAAGCCATGCTGCCTGCTGGTTGTCTACTGTATCACGGTACATTCGAATTAGGACCATCATGAGATGTTGTCAGGTTGTAGTTTTGCTTCGGAGTATAGGTGAATATTGACGATTATTTATTGGTGATGACGTATGAAAATGACCTTGTGATGTATTGCCCTGTCAAGTGCTAGAGAGTCTTATCGCTCTTCTGCATGCATTCAGCTAGAAATTGAGAGCATCAGTAGTGATTGGATTTGTCTCATCACTTGGCAGGACAATAGAGATCACCCATACAGATAACACCACTTCCCAATAACAAAAATGCTGACATTGACTGCAGGGAAATTCTGTTATTCACACAGTAATAAAAATAGTTCTTCATGGGAAGATCTCTGAATCCTGTGACACAAATGTGCAACAACTGCATAACAATTGTCTATTACCTAGGAAGCAGGGCTGACTGAAGCCTCAGGCAGCTAATTGGAAGTTCCTGCTTCTGTCTCCTCCCACTTGCTTCCACTGGTAGGAGCAGAGGCTGGCACATCACCTGGTAAGGGCAAGCGCAGCACTTGGCACATTGCCTCAGACGCCAGGAGGTTTCAGGTCAACATTACTAGGAAGGTCTGGAAACTAATAAAATACAGTCTTGTAGAAATCCACAGAGCAATAAAAATGATAATGAGACTTTGAGTGTTCCCTCCATTCCAATTGTGTAATTAATCAGCTGGTGGATTTTGAAGGATTACTTCCATATTAGCCACCTTGGCTACCCTTTGTGGAGGGGAGAGGATAAGACGAGATATAAATTCAATAAATAAAATAAATATTAAGAATCAACACAAATACACTTAGGGTGCAATCCTAACCAACTTTCCAGCACTGACATAGCTGTGCCAATGTGGCATGCATTTCATCCTGCAGTGAGGAGGCAAGTCAAGGGGGCCTCCTCAAGATAAGGGCATGTTGGTTACCTTACCTTGGGGCTGCATTACAACTAAGTCAGTGCTGGAAAGTTGGTTAGGATTGTGCCCTTAAATATTTTTCTGCAGCAAAGCTGGAGTGTTTTCCAGTATGCCAGGGTCATACTTAATATTATTTATAAAAGTCACAAATATCTTTGTTAACTGGATTGTAAACTAGTCAACAAGACAAAAAAAAAAAAAAAAAACTGTGTCCATCTCCTGTGTCCATCTGCCTTATTTTACTGTATTTTGTTTAATATTCAACTATAAGAAGAGTTTTAGAGAACCTGAAAGTTTTCTGAGTACTTTGGGATATCAGACAACCCAATCCTAAAGCTGGCGGCTCTGCTGAGTGCAGCAGTGCCAAAACAGTTATCACTGTGTCCAGCAGCACCACCAAGGCTGCCAGAGGTCTCCTCGGGAGAAGTCCCAAGGCCCACAATGAGGCTTTCAAGTCTGTGCCAGCTATTTTGCCAGCGCAGATTTGAGAGACTCTGTGTTGGGCCTTGGGACCTGACACAGAGTTCAGGATCCCACCTTTTCCCACATTGGTTCCTTCCCCCGACCAAACCCGCCCCCTGACCCCTAGGCCTTCACCACCGCCCAGAGCTCTTACCTAACTCCAGGTGGCCTCTGGCCAAAACTGCGCTTGGTGCTGACAGGCACTGGGCCAGCGTTGGTGCTGATTCCTCGCAGGGTGTCTCAGATGTTTGCAACACACAGTGCCTGCACTGGAGCTCAGCACCAGCGCTGGCCCTGCTTAGGATGGGCAGTCCAATCCTGAACTGCCCACAGCACCCAGGCTCAGTGGCTCCGAGGAGGGTTACTGCTGAATCCTGCGCCTCCCAAGCTACCGCGGGAGACTCCTCGGGAGAAGGGGATGTTCATCCCGTTCCCCCGAGTAAGGTAAGCAGTCCCACAATGGGGCTACTCTCTTTAGAACCGACCAAAGGTCGGTGCTAAAGTAAAGGCACTCATGTAGGGCAAGCAGCCCTGCGGAGTTCAGCTCTGCAGATTCGCCTCTCTCCCTACCTCTGACACGCCTCCCTCCTGTCCCCTGGCCTCCTGTCCCCTGGCCCCCTGCCGCCCGCCCCCGCTGGCTTCCCCCCTCCCCAGATGCCTCCTCCACACCCCCATTCATGCCCCCACCTCCCGTTCCACAGCCCAGCGGTCCAGGTGACTGCCGAGCCGCGAAACCTGGGCCGCCGCCCGGCGCTAACCAGCACCAGCTGGCGCTGGGCTAGCACTGGTGGGAGCCTGATGGTGAGCCCCACAAATGTACCTTACGGCACATTTGTGACTGTGGTCTGCGGCATGGAGCCGTGCCGCAGACCACAGGATTGGGCTCTGAGTCCTTAATTGCTCCAGATAAAGGTATTACCATACTTTGGCTTTTGGCTTTTAGTTTAAGAGACCTACAAGGTGAACTTTTGATTTTTATATATTATTTCTGTGAGCATGTTTTGTACCATGACGTTGATTCCTATAGAATCCATGTGCTTCTTTACTGGTTTTCTTGTTGACAGTCAAGGAACCATGCAAAAATAATAATTTATTAATGGCGGCTCTGCATGCTCCATACCTAAAAATAACTATGTGTCTGTACCAAGAAGAAGCAAATCCAGCATTCAAAGTAAATTATGCAAATTGCAATTTTGTATACATTGTCTTTGTTTGTATAGTGTCTAATGAGTGCCATATTTGTCTTTTTCTAGAATTTGGAGAATGAATTTTAGTGATGCTGAAGTGCTGAAAAGCAAGAGATGAAGGGAATCCTGGGCAGAGGAGGGCAGTGAAAGCAGAGGAACAGGCTCCTGCAGGCCTGCGGAGGGCATACAAGACCACTGAGGCCCTGCTCAGAAAGGGCCCCTTTATTTTCTCAACAGTTTCGAACTGTTTTTGCATACTTCATGCTGGCAACATTTGAAAATCCAAATGAGGTTGTCCAATACAGGATGCTTCTGTATGGGAGTCCCTTGCGGGTCTATTTTTGGTTTGAGTGCTGGAGTTTTCCCTACAGAAGCAGGAAATATGCGGCAGGGCAGGATTCCACTTTGTATGTGTGAGCTCCCATCAAAAGCCCCAACATTTCCTTAACTCAAACTAAAAGCCAAACTGATCAGGTTACAGCAGACATTTGGATGCAGTCAGCAGTCCATATTGAGAGTGATTAGATTGTTTTTCTAAAGTATACAACGTGCCATCATATTTGCCATGCCCTATTCGGAGATAGCAACACAGTCATTTTGCTTCATCATTATAATAGGTTTGCAAAAGATTTCCTTAGATTAAGGTCTGCTTTACAGAAGATGGTGGGCAGGCAACAAGGTGCCTTGTGCAACATTGCATGCACCCAGTTTCTCATTGACACTGGGCCTTCAGTGCCTCTGCCTGCAATACAGTAGTAAGATGCCAGCACAGTGCCCGCATGGGCTACAGACACCACGCATACACGATGCAGTTGGGCAGACCACACAATCCACACAAATAAGCTGTTCTTGCTCATCCAGTCTTAGATTCAAACCAGAACTAAGAAGTAGCCAGTGTTGCTTTCTCCTCTTCCTTCTCTTTCCCCCAGCAAGAAAAAGAAAAAAAAGAAAGAGGAAAAAAAAAAAAAAAAAGATGATGCCCATTAAATAGCTGGAGCAAGAAGATTCTCCAAATTAGGTATGCCTGTTGGTAATACTATGTACAGTGTGTGCAGGGGCAGGAAGGGTGGCATGCAACTTGTGATAACCACGAGAAGCCCCTCCGCAAGGTTCCTCACCACTGAAGCTGAGGCCGTGGTAACGCTTTGATAGCACCTTCTTTATAGCAGCACCTGGCTCTGGAATGTCTCTCGTAGCATCTACTATCCTTTCAATACCAGTTGGAGACTAGGGTTAAAACCCCTGCTAACTGGTTAAGAGGCACTTTTTCAAGTGGGTGCTCCTCTTTTATTTAGCAGGGGGAGAGTAACTGGCCCACCTCACCCCAGCAGTGTCTTTTCTAGTGGCTATCTGCTGGTGTTGCATCTTTTTAGATTGTGAGCCCTTTTGGGACAGGGAGCCATTAGCTATTTGATTTTCTCTGTAAACCGCTTTGTGAACTTTTTGTTGAAAAGCGGTATATAAATACTGTTGTTGTTGTTGTAGGGTGCAATCCTAACCTGTGCCGGTACAACCAGGCTGCAGTGGCCTGCACTGTATCCTACTCAGGTTTTCCCCCTTACCCCCAGTAATACCCAGCCACCCTTATGGGGCTACTCGAATCTGCAGCAGCCAGGCCCTCTAGTAGAGGGTTAGGATACATTATGTGGTTGCCACGAATCCCACCCCCTCCCGGGCCCAATCCTCCCCCTATTCTGCACCAGCTCAAGTTGCTGTTTGGATTGGGCTGTTATTTTATTCACTCAGGCTTTTTAATGGATTTTATCTGCAGTAGCTATTCTCTGCTGCTGCGTACTGTTGGCTTATTGTTCACTGTTTGATCATTGATATGAATAGTTTAGTGCAATACCCAAAAGTACAATAGAAGTGCTTCATGACTGTATGGAAAGAAAAAGATGTTTAGATCGACTTTGGTCTGGCTGATAAAATTGATAACAAAATGCGATTTCCCAATAGACTCAGTAGTGATACTTCTTGGGAAACGGAATACTTCTTGGGAAACTGGATGTTAGTTTAAGGAAAGGAGAATGATAAATAATATGCTTGCACTTGTGTCAGTATTGGTAGGAAGGAACTGGAAATAAGGTAAAAAAAAAGATACACTGTAAAGCAAAACTTGTTGGCTTGTTGGAGACCTTTTATGGAATATTGGAATGAACAAAACCCATATGAAAATGTGCATTTCTGATTCTGTCTTATTGTTTATTATGATCTGGGTTCTAATAGATAAACTGGATTTTTTAAAAATAAAAATTGTGAATAGTAAAAAACATATATTGTACTGTATTTTAATAACTGATAACAAAACACCAAAGTATTTTTTTAAACCAGCAATCTATCTATGTCAATGTAAAAAAAAATACTTATTTCAAATGCGCAAAAATGTATTAAATGTTTCCTTATATCAAGGGTGGCCAACCTTTCAACTGAAGAATTGTTCTACACATTTGTTAACGGTCCAGGAACCCTAAACTTGAAAGGTTGGCCACCGCGCCTTATATAGTCGCAAAAAACTTAAAATCTATTTAAAATATTTCACTGGGTGTGAACTGAGTTTTCATAAATAAGATAACATGATACCTTTCAATGTTAAAATGGAATACTAAAATTACTATTTCTCAGATATGTTTTTTGACCAATCTGTGCTCCACCAAGTTGAAAACCACCCACCAATCACAGATGGCAATCTGTGGACTGCAAAAAAAATAATCTCTTGGACTGCAAAAACAAGGGCTTTCAAGCACCTGGCAGCATTAACAGAATCATAGCTTCCAAGGCACAGGAAGTAATAGTTCCACTTAATTCTTGTTTAGGCTTCATCTGGAGTACTACATTGAGTTCTGGGCACCACATTTGAAGAAGGATATAGACAGATTCATGGGAGGGCAATGAAGATCATCGTGTCTGGATAACAAGTTCTATGAGAAAAGGTTGAAGGAACCTGCAGCTTAATCTTATACTTACCTTCAAATCCTACCTTGTAATGGTACTGACTGCCTTTAAGGAGCCAGAGGCTGTTGCAAAATACGCTCTGTTGCAGGGATGTGCTAATCCACCATGGCGAGACTCGAGTCCGGCCATGCCTCACACCCCCTTTGACTCAACTCATGCTTGAGTCTTAATGGGTGGCTGTGGAGACTTGTCCAGAGCATTTTTGGAACTCCAAAAACTCAAATCAGACTCTTTTTGGCAAATGAGTCACATGTGGCTGCAAGGCAAAAACTGAGCTGCTGGCAGGGTGTGTGTGTGTGTGTGTGTGTGTGTGTGTGTCGGAGTTCTCGTTAACATTCCTCTGATGTCCCCATGCCATCTGTAAACAAAAGTGGTGCTGTTCTTTGAGTGAGTGCAGCAATGCAGAAAGTGCTGATTGCTTCCCTGCAAACCCCAGCTACAAACCCGTGTTCACACCGTGACTCCCAATTCCACCCTCAGAAGGAGCACCGAGCACAGACGGACCTACAGGGGAGAGGAGAGCTCAGCAAGCTGGGAGGGGACTGGCAGTGCCAGTGCAAGCAAGAGTACAGAAGCAGTGGGCTGGCTGGCTCTGAAAACAAAAGGAATAGGTCTTGGAGACTAATGCTGTAAAACTGAATTTCCAGCACTGGACAGAGGTTGCAGCGCTGAGTACTTGACTCTGATGACTCAGGCTCGAGTTGCAAAAATGTGTGTTTTTGGGTCTGCCTGTGTCTGGATGTGCTTGCTTACTGTTTTTGCAGCATGAAAAACCTTGTGAGTCTATCATTTAGACTGGGCAAGCAGCAGGGAAGTTCTAGCTGGGAGGCAGGGAAGGGTTAATGTTTTGCATTTTGCATGGAGCAGGGGGGGGAGAGCAGGAGTGAGCTCTTCCTCCCCCCCCCCATCCCTGATAGGAAGGAAGGAACTGATAATGGAAGGAGGAAGGATGGGAGGTTGAGAGAGGGCAGAAGAGGGAGCCCAAGGGGGTGCTTGCCTTACGATTGGTTGGAGAAGCCCAGCGAGGGCAAGGAGGCAGGGAAGGGGGGGAGGCAGTTCATAGCAATCACACTTTCCATTGCATGACATGGCTCCATTGTTACTTGGGGGAGGAACCCTCATTGAAGGATCCGCTGCAATGGGACTACTTCTGAGTAGAGCTGCCAAGGATCAGGTCGTCCTGGTAAGCCTCGCAGCTGTTGCGCGTGACCCTCCTCCCTCTTGCCACTTTTGTCCTGCTCTCTTGTAGTCTCTCCCACCCCCTCCTGTCCTTTTGCAGATGGGACGGGGCATCAGGGAAGTATTAAAGGAGAACTCCAACACACACACACCCCGGGCAGCAGTCCCGTTTTTTCCATGACTGGGTTTTCAAAGGGGGTGACGAGTCCTTTAGAGTTGCGAAAGGGTGACTCAGCGACTCACTCAGTGCCCCCGTTATGACTCATTTTCAAATTGCAGGGGGTTGGTGACTCTAGACTCGACTTGAGTCAAGCAGCACTGGAGTCTCCCATCCCTAAGGGGTTGACTAGATGGTCTACATGACTCCCTCCACAATTCTACAATTCTCTATTCCCTTTTCAAGTGACTTATGTTTCCTCCTATAAAATTGAGTAAGCCTCATCCTCTATGGCAGGGGTCTCCAAACCTTGGCCAGGGGGCCAGATGCGGCCCACAGCAAGCGTCTATCCAGCCCATGGCTAGCCTCTTGTCCCCTGAAAGCCTCTGACCCATACAACCAAACATGACCGGAGCTGTGCTCTGGTTGTGACTGCAGGGTGTTCTGAGGGCTGGAGAGGTTGAATAAATGAGCCCATTCATTCTTTATTCACTCATCCAAGTTCCATCTCAAATTTATTTATTTAAATTTTATATTTAAATGTTTTTTTCCATCCCTCAACACCATGCCAGATATTTGATGTGGCCCTGTGGCCAAAAAGTTTGGAGACTCTTGCTCTATGGAGTGGAGGAATGATAAAATTTCCTGTTGAATACAGGGACATCCTTTTCCTGTGATAACTACTACTACTATTAACCGGACATGGCCATTGTGGTGCTAAGGGTTTCCCCAAGCAATGTGTAATGAGGACAGAATTCCCAGACACTCAGCATTCAAAAATTGTTTCTTTGAGGGCAATTATAATAGCCCAACGTTAGTCAGACTGTACCTTCTAAGTATTATCAATCTACAGCTAATATCTTACATGTGCCACATTCCTTTTAAAGGACAAGTGTCCGTTCTGGAAGTTGATATAAAACTTCAGAAAGGAAAAAAAAATGGCTAACCAATGGAAACTAATTTGAATTAGGGCAAGATATTTACTAGTGCTTATGTAAATCTTCATTCTTGCTTTTTCAACAGCATAGTTAAAACAGAGCAAGTGTCAGGAGGAAGTGTTTACAGCACTGGTGATTCGCAGGCTGTTTTTGAAGTAGTTTGGAATGTAGTCTCCAACTAACACAAATGCAACTTGTCACATCTTGTAAAATGCAAGTTGTAAAAATGCAATGAAACCACATGCAGACCCCCCTCATATAAGCTGCTCTAAGGCCCATTTTATACATTGCACATCATCAAAAGGAGGGTTACTACAGAGTGTACATTCACTAGGGAGTGAATGATTATTGTTTCCATACACAATCATTTAGTTATAGAAATATTTTTTTTTCTGTTCTTTTTTCCAACAGCCCAACATGTCCTCTTGGACCTATCAGTTTTACACCAGCAGAATCGCTGGCATAGATCGGTCTAGGCCCATTGAGGTCAGGAAGTGGTGGAAAAGGTTAGTAAAAAATTTCTTTACCTACTTCTCTGCTGCTGCCCAAGCCCCAGCCAGCCCAGGAGATGCAGCAGAGGCTGTGTTGGCACTGCTGAACCCCACAGTCCAGCCAAGGAGAGGATTGGGCCAGTAATGTGTTAGGGCTATGGAGAGTGTAAAATCCTGGGCTGCTGCAACCACTGGATTTCTGGTGCACTGTGGAGTAGGTGAGAAGGAGAGAAAAATCCCTCCTTGCCACCTCTGCTGCTGCTCCCATTTGTTGACAGGTGAGTAAAATCTAGGGAGAGTCCAAGGCTGTTTGTGACAAATGAAATTGGCACCTAGTAGACACAAAGACACCCCAGGCATTAGAACTCCAACTCACTGAGGAGCAGAAACAAAGCAGAGCTGAGTGTTGCAGAGAGGCTTCATAAGACACTCACTACTGGAATTTCCGCAGCGGAGGTGGTACTGGTGGCTTTGCACCCCCTGTGCCTTCTCCTTAGTAGGCTCCCCATGAAGGAAACCCTCCACAGGATAAATGATGTGGCCAGGAATAGCTGCAGCAAGCACCCCTTCTCCAGGGAGGACCCAGAAGTGACTGTCTTGCAATGTGTGCTATGCAAGGTATTCACTTCTGGGTTCACCAGGTAGGAGAAGATGCTGGTGGCTTTGCACCCCCTTGAAGGGGAGCCTCCACAGGAGAAGGAACTGGGGGCACAAAGCCTCCACCCTGAGCACCCACTCCTTAGGGGAGAACCCAGAAGTGATGTCACATGACACAGTTTCAAGTGACATCATAATGTCACTGCTCTGATCTCCAGGGCAGTGCATTACGCTCTGCAGGAGACTTAGGGCTCAATCCTATGGGCCGTGGTGCCAGTGCTCTGTCGGTGTTGCTGGCCTGGGCTGTTGCAAAAAGTGCCACAAGAACTGATGTGTCAGTGGAACTGACATGCCACTGGTGCACTCACCAGTCAGTGCTGAGTCTCAGCATCTGAAGATCACTGCTGAGAGCTCCTGGTGGTAGGAATGGCCACCGGCCAGCAGCAGGGCTCTTTGGGGAAGGATGAGGGCAGGGGCAGAACTGGGCAGGGGGAGGATGGGGGGAGGGGAGGAGCAGACCCAGGAGAGGGGGTGGAGACCTCTTCTGCCATATCCTAACCTCCCCTCCTGGGCTGCCTTGATTCTGCACCAGCTCAATAGCAGGCGCAGATCCAAGGAGACCCATTGGGGCCACCTTGGTCCTACATGGTAAGGGAACATTTGTTCCCTTACCCTGAGGAGACGTGGTGCTGCTTCTCTGCCCCATAGGATACAGCAGTCACCATTCTGGTGCCTCTTTAGCCCCGGGTGCTAGGAAAGCTTAGGACTGGGCTGTAACTCAATGTTAACAGGAAGCACTGCCTGTTAATGTTAAGTTAGGCTCCATCTAGCGTGCATGCTGGTTCAGTCGCTCTTCATTTCAGCAACAATTTTGCTATATTTAAGATAGAAACACTAGCGCTTCCAGCACTATTACACAAAAACTAAGGTAATGGAATTGGCATGAGGGAGTGCAGGACCCCCCAGATTTACAGATAACTGAATTCATAGATACCTGATCTGCAGATACAGTGGCCCGCCTGGATGGTTTGTGTGTGTGTTTTATCCATTCAGTCTTGTCCAACTCTTGGCAACTTTGTAGGCAAGACCTCTCCATGCTACCCTGTCAAGCACAGCTTCATTCAATTGTTGGACGTTCATCTTTGTATCTGTTTTGATAGTATCAAGCCAGCAGATTCTTTGCTTTCCCCTTCTTCTTGTTCCCCTAACAATTCCTAACATCACAGACTTCTCTGGTGAATTCACATGCATGACATGTTTTATGTATGTTGTGGTTCTGTTGTTAAAAATTAAAAAAATTACTATTTTTATTGCAGTTGCATTTTTTACATGGGTTAAAAAACTAACCTGTATAAAACTGTGCCCCTCAAACGTCAGTACTGTGCCCCCTGAGGTCTGTACCCTAGGCAGCTGCCTAGTTCTCCTAATGATAGCACTGACCCTGCTCACAGCTGTGAACATCTTTCTTGGCTGTGGCAGGTACAGCACATTTTCAGCTAGGGAGCCCCTGACAAGGGGCAAGAATGCAAATAAGAAGAACTCCCTGGGCCTGGGCATAAATTACCACTTTACCACCCTCTCATGGGCCCTGGTTATGAGGGGATTCCCAATAGAAAAAATTGAACACAGAAGTAGCAGCATTTAATGGATGACAATCTACATTCAGGGAAACAATGGAAGTTGATGGATGTGGTGCCCCCTCCCCCAATGCAGAGCAGCATTCAGAAATGGACAATGTTTGCAATTCTGAGAGAAAACACTGTGAAACCTTTTTTTAAAAGTCTTTTTTTGAATTAACATCATGAGATTAATATTGTGAGAGTATAGTACAATTTAGGCAACAATTGTTATTACAACTTTATTACAATTTGAATATTTATAGAGTTGAGTTAAGGATATCCATGTAGGGAACACTGGTTACAGGTTTGATGTATTTACGATTTATGGTGGTTGATGATTTATGATATGTTTGCTTTAGGATGGTGTAGCTATGAATTGTAAGCACTGCACACATTTTTAAATAATGTAGAGAGATAACACAGGCCAACACACATTTTGCTTCCTTAAATGTTACACCAATTCCTGGGTATATTTGGGGTACTGATTCCAAAAATGGCATCCATTTTGCCCTATCATGTCTAGTTTAGGAGACATGGCATAGCCTCTTTAGTGAATGGTTCAAGCAGCTTCCTCATGAGGAAGCTGCTTGAACAATTCACTAATGAGGCTATAGTATATCTCCAAAACTAGACGTGATAGGGCAAAACGGATGCCATTTTTTGAATCGGCACCCCAAATTCATATCAAACCACCATAAAGTTTGGGAAAAAACTTTTCTGACCCTCAATTTTGTAGGCCTGTGTAATCAGACATGGCAATCTGGATCATTTCAGTTACAAAGCGAGGAACCTATCCTAACCAACTTCCCCATGACAATGAAGCCGCAATGCAGCCCCAGGAGAAGGGAACAAACATTCCCTTACCTTGAGGAGATCTCCATGCCAGGTCCCCCACTGTAGAATGTAGCACACACCTCATTAACACAGCTGCATCAGTACTGGAAAGTTGGATAGGACTGAGCCCTAGGCCAGGATACAGCATGTTTCACCTGAAAATATCAAATATTTCTTTTGATGAAAAAAATGTTTGCAGTTCTGAAAGATCTAACTCCCCAATCCCCACTTGCAGCTTTTATATATTTAGATTTCTGCCAGTTCCATGACTGCAAATCCTCCTGCCAGCTCTTGCATCAGTACTCACTGGTTAGCTCCCTGACCAGCCTTGTACTCCCATCTTCTATAATGGCAAAACCAAAAGAAGTGAAAAGTCACGGCTACACTCAACATTTCTTGTTGAAGCTTAATAATAAACTGCTGGAATCTTCTGCACTGAAGTCATGTGTTACATATATTGCAATGTGGGATTTCTTACTCATTTCTTGGGTAAAAGTACCCCAAATATATTAACTGCTGTGTACATAAAAGGAAAACTGAATAATGGTACCTCATTCATTCAAACTTTGTTTAGAAATCTTGTTTATACATCTATGCCTACGGTCCGCTGTAATAGGAGGAGCTGTTGCTTATGACAGAGGTCATGCTTTGCATGAAGAAGGTCGCTGGTTTTGTTACTACTGGTGCTCAAATAATTCACAAAATAAATTATTTGAGCACCAGTAGTAACAAAAACAGGGACCTTCTGCATAAAAAGTACCACGCCTGTCATTAAAGAGCATGGGATCGACTTCAAGAGGACTGGGGTAGCCAAGTCCTCTCCAGCCTTTACCTTTCTTGAAAGAGCAGCTTACCTGGTCTGGCAAGTGGCCAGCATGGTGACAATGCAGTTAGGAAGGCTCTGGCCTATCCACTGGTGCTCTGGCAGTGCACTGAAAGGTGAAGATTACTTACAAACAAGTGTTTATATAATGACCAATAGAATGCAGCTGTGACTGCAAAAGGTACAAGTATGAACAGGATGCTTCAGTTGCAGAAAGACTTCATTTAAAGGGGACAATACAAATGGAAAAATGCAAATACAGACAGGAGAGCCACTGAAAGGTGATGGAAGCAAGAGGCAGCCTGATGAGGTTATCTTCTCTTCCCAGGGTATGCTGCATAAACAGGCAAACAGAGTTCTTGGACTTGAGCTCACTGTCAAGAAAAGCAGTGTCCAGAAATTGAAGGAGGAGGAGCCAACAGTGAATGAACAGACATGTCTCCAGGGGCTCCTGAGAGACAGTCTGTTTTCCTCCAAAAAACTGCAGGTCTGAAGAGGATCTGATGATCTTTATCAGGAGAGATAAGATCTTTCCATGGTGCAGGTACAGTACTGGGGGAGGTGTTTGCAATCAAGCTGCTGGCTCCATGCTAAGATACCATATGGAAGAAAAAGCATGAAGCATAAAGTTTAAGTTGGAAATTTAAGATAAGTATTTGTTGTTAATATTGTCTCTGGCTTTGATTGACTGATTTGGCTAAAAGCCCTGGATACACTGAAGGTGTTAATGAGAAACTTTTTAAGGATGTTGAAAATGCCCTTTATCTTTGTAGTGGAATAAATTGGTCGTGGATTATAACTATAAATATAATTTGGTGTGTGGACTAAAATCCAGAGTTGCTTGTGGACATAATTTTCATTAGACTTGGAAGAGTTTTGTCTTCTTGAGACTGATTCTTTTGTTTTGTTTTTCTCCATTAACCACACTGTTATCTGTAAGAAAAATTCAAAGAATGCCTGACTGAAAAAACATGTGGTGGAAGTAAGGAGAATAATACACTGTGGGCATCTTGTGGATTAGAGAGAAATTGCAAGATGGAGCCTGTTCCAGATATTTGGACTCAAATTATCCTTTAAAAATTTGGAAAAATTGCTCACAATGAGAAGACAGCAGTTGAGTTGGTCCTTGCAGATTCAGGCCAGTTTGAAGACTCTCTCTCAACAGATAGATGTGATGATGATGGTGGTGAGGGATGAAATCATCATCAGAAGAGTGGATACAGAAATTAGAAGAGTGGAAAATCAACAGGATCTAGAGGGCATCCTGATGGAGATTGAAATAGAAAAGACAGACAGAGTAACATGGGTGCACAAAATACAAAATTTGTTGGAACAAGAAGAAGAAAACATATCCCAGTTAACTGGAAGAACAAACATACCTTATATAAGAAAGTGTGGGCTTATTGGATTCTGTTATGGAGATAAATTATTAAAGATATTACAGGAAAAAAAATGGAAAGAAAGAAAAAGAAACCTGAGGGTTAAAGAAAATTGGAGGATTTAATTTAGTTAATAACTGGTTTAAATTTACTTAAAAAATACATACAAAATTGATATATATGAATTAGAATGAATTAGAGAAAATAGCTGGAAATGTTAGCATGTAGATGAATTGTTTTATAGGTGGTTATTATGTTAAATGATAAAAAGTGAATATTTAGAAAATATATTATAGGGAATTAGGAAAAATCTATTATATTTGATATAAGAAATATATAAATGAGTAGAAGAGTTATAAGTAGATGGAAGAATTGTTTTATATGTTATATTTTGGTAATTAGACTATTTTGTTTTAATATTAATGAGTAATTGAAGTAAGTTTATGTTTGATAAAAAGTGAAAATTTAGAAAATATAGTACAGGGCATTAGGGAAAATTTAGTATATATTATATAAATAAATGGATAAACTAATAAGAGGCAGAAGTAGATGAGTAGCAGATTAGGAGATATAGTATGATTAATGAGTAATGGTATATGGTATTTAGCACTCCTAAATGTATGTTATATGTTTGTATGTTTGTGTGTGTTAATTAAAAATAAAAAAAAATTAAATAAAAAGAAAAGAAAAGCGGTGTCCAGTGTTCACATTGTCCACTTTGGGGTATAGGGGTATACGATAACATAACAGCCCATAGTGGCAACTATTTGGTAAGGGCAGGCAGGTTTGGCTGGAGTGGTGCTGCCCAGTATCAAGGCATATGCTATCCATGGTTGCACATGCTGGCATAGTACCAATAAAAGAAAATAATTTGGGAAAATTGCCACAGATAACAGTTCAGTTCCCAGTATCTTCTGATAGGGCTGGGAAAGACCCCCCATTGATAGAGGCCTTGGGGCAAAGCCCTGGCATGCCAGGCCAATGGTCTGATGCCGTATGGCTACCCCCATTTGTTCATGCATATGATTTCAATTCTGCAGAATGCCAGCATAGTCAGAGCTATCCCAATTCACATTGTTTATAGTCAACTCAATGCATTTCTATGACCATGTAGGGAAAAAAACTATGGCTGTCAGTCACTCCAAGTTCATGGGATACCGCGGGATAAGAACCCTGCTCTGTAATAAATGATAATAAATAACTCACTGTTGGCTGCACAAGTTGGTTGGCTCCCAGTGAGAGAGCAGCCTGTTCAGTTGCAGTCTGTCTGAACAGGAGGAATAGCATCTGCCTTTTGCTTCCCTCTTCAGCTTAGACAAGCAATGGGTGAGTGGGTGGGTGAAGTGGGGTGTTCCTTGCCGGTTGGATAATCGCTGTGCCCAGTAGAGTGGTAACCAAAGCAACCGCATCTAGTACTAGGCAACAATCCCATTTTTATCAGTATATCTGCCTCTTGACAGGATATTAAACATTCTTTCAATGTAACAAGATATCTCATTTCTGGGTTGTTTTTTTTTCTCTATTTCTCCCATTATAAAAAGAGCAACATGAGAAGGCCAAGAAACAGCACTGGTTTCATCTTTTTTGTGGAATTAATGGAAGTATTGTATACACGCCTATTAAGCCGAACTAAAGCAGGGAGTGTATGGAATGGGTGCATTTAATCATGGTTAAAGGGGAACCAATGGGCTGCAAGCTCTTTACCATGAGGAAAACATTGAGGCTAAACTGTAGATCCTGCTTTGGGTCATTTGCGTAAATACATTTCCATATTTCTATGTGCAGTGTACAGATTTGGGAAGGTTGGGTGAGATTTGATGAAGCTTCTCCAAAGCAATGTTAGAGAAAGAAAAAGCTCAGACAAGGAAATTGAAGCCTTCTAGTTTCAGAAACAGAAGCTGTATATGTCACTCACATGCTCTTTCTTTACTGCTGGCATTTCCTGTTCAGAGGCAGGTGAAGCGAACAGAATGCAGCAGCTAATGACTGGCAGCAGGAGAGAGGGACAAGTACCATAATAACCAGGGACTCTGAGATCCTACAGTGGGAGCCAGTGCTGCTGATCAGTTGTGTTGCCAGCATGGACACCGCCCAGGGTAGGTACTCACCCAGAGCAACATGCAGCACCCAGAAGTGGTGCAGTGGTGATATGATGAAGTCATTGCGCATACTGCCAAATTGCTTCTGGGCCAGCCATTTCTGGGTGTTTGGAGCCTGGGGAGAGGGAGGGCCCATCTGCTACAAAATGCAGCCTGGGGTTCATGTTGCACGTCCATATACCCCCCAAGCATGTCAGCTGGGGCAGACTTCCTCCACCTCTCTGCTTGATACTCTACTGCTGCTGATAGGAATTATGGACATAAGTAAATGAGTTAGGTCTCTAGATTCTAGAGGGCATAGAGAAGTGCCAATAGATCTCAGGGACAGGAAACAGAGACTAAAATACTTTAGTGACTTGCTTATATTTAACACACATACAAGCCACACTCCTGTATCTGACTTGTAATACAAGTCAGGGTAGCCAGAAAGGTGAGGATCTTAAATAAAGGAAACTAAAAAAGCTAAAGGACTCTAATCAATCCTTCAAAACAGACAAGGGCTCCTGGTAGGTGAAGGAGAGACAAGTTTCTGGAGAAAGCATGCTTGTGCAGTGACATTCGTCAATGTCATGGAAGTGGAGAACTAACAATGAAAGGAGATGATGTGACATTTAATTCCTGAGTCCAGTGTACTTTTGGGACCATCATCTCCCTGATGACTTACAATACAGAAAAGATGATCGATGGGTGGGATTCTGCTTCAGGTCCCGTTCACCCATTTTAATTGCCATTTGATATACCTCTGAGTTTAGCAAAATATATTTGAGATGGACAACCAAAACAGTACACAATTTTCTAAATGTGAGCATGCCATAGACTTTTATAATGGTCATGTGATATTTTCCTAATTATGCCTAACATTGAATTTACCACTTTTATGGCCACAGCACTCTCAGCTGATAGTTCTGGTGATTCTCAAATTCAGTTAACTGAAATATATTTCACATTACATTTCATGCCACACTTAAGCTACAGTCCTATCCTATACACACTTACTTGGGAGTATGTCCCATTGAAATAAATGGACTGTTGAGTTGATATGCATAGAATTGTGCTGTTCCATTTGCAATTTGTAGCAAATGTATCAGCTGTATTATGAATTGTTTTATTATCAAAGTTAATTGTCCTATCTGGAAATGTTGTATTTAAAAGAATTCAGATAGGAAGAAATATAACACAGCAATACGTTGCCCTTTCGTCTGATTGGAGACCAGAGTATGGATGAAAGACAAAAATGGATGAATGTCAAAGCATAGCCTTATTTAGCTTGCAAATTTATTTTGTCTGGTGAAATATGTAAATAAGTAACATATAATACCTGCAAATACGTATGAAACCTAAATAACAGAAAAAAGAAAAACAAACATAAGATGAGCATTATGGAAGGTTGGATGAAATCAGACAAAAGAGGAAAAGCATAAGGAAGAAATTTGAAATGTGGTTATAATGGAAAACGGCTGAAACAGCAAAGCAATGAAACTCATGTGGATGAAAGTCAAGGTACTGACTTACCTTTCTGATGTGAAAACTCTTGTAATTCTGTGAAGATTTTGTGAAGATTTTGTGAAGAAGAGAATGTGAAGATTCTCCTCTTAGGAAAATAATTCTATGAGGGAGAAAACAAAGAGACCACTAGAGGGAGCTAAACAAAAGAAGGTCCTGATAACTGGCAAGTAGATACAATGCCACCTGTAGGACTCTAAGGGGCATTGTATTGTCCAGGAGGCAGTTGACTCAGTCAGAGGCTATCTGTCTCAGACCTTTATTCTTGTCGTCTTTTATGTGTGGTGGTTTGTCCCTACCTGGTTACCTTCCTCTTTTTTTCCTCTCTGCCTGATCATTCAACACACTAGACCTCTCTTGATGAGCTCTGACAGGCTGCACCATGCAATGAGGTCTCACGCACCTGTACCACAAAGAGAATAGCTCTAGGATTCTCTGTTACCAATTCTAGGACCTGTATACCTTACAGAGATGTACATACCTTAAAACTGCAAGTAAAGTTATTTTTCTTGAAACTTATCTATTGCCTTGACTCCTGTTTTATTTGTTAGACACATACTAGTAGTGGGGGTTGGTGAGGAGGGATCGGAAAAAGAATCTTCCAATATACAGCCCTGCTTGATTCAGACCACTCTTTCCAACACTCATCCTGTCTCAGAATGAATGGAGGCTTGTCGCTGTCTTCATTTAATACATGACCAAAACCCACGTTTGGAAAAAACTGGAAAAGGAGACTGGAAAAGGTATACTCATTTTACATCAGTGTATAGAGAAGCAACCCAGTGTAGTAACTAAAACCTTTTTTAAAAGGGGTGGGTGGGAGAATGCATGGGTGTGGTGACCCTATTTACAGCTTGAGCCTATCAACCCCAACCCCCTCACTGATGCAACTGCACAACTTGAATGCATGCTGCATCCTGAAGGGGGCAGTCTCAGAGGTCTACTCCAGATAAGATGTTTGTTCCTTGTGGAAGTAAGCCTCCACAGCCTGAATTGGTGTACTCAGACCTGCATCAGCATTTTAGCTGGCACAAGCCTGTGTGGACCCTGGAAGGGGGAACAAGGCTGGGAAGGGGTATATGAACAGCCCTGCTGCCTCCAATACTTCCCCTTCCTGGTGTTGATCTGCCCTCCTCCCTGCCCCATTCTTCCACTTCCTGCTCCATGACACCCACCCCTCACCTCATTCCCGCCCCCTGCACTGACTTACAGGCACCAGAGCTCTTCTCCAGGTCACTGGTATATGGCCATGGCTGCTTGCTGCTTACTGCTTACAGTGGTGGCTGGGCTGCACTGAATGGTGTGTTGAGTTTTGTGACAGTAGTTGAGGAACTTGTGCTGCCAGAACACTATTCCAGCAGCACAAGGCCCTAATAGGATTGGGCTGTGTGTTTTGCCTCACTACACATTATCATTGTCTGAATATATTTCAAGTAAATAGAGCCAATGACAATATCTTATTTTTTTCTTACATATTTTTTTCCCCAAAGCATTTTGCAACAATTCTTTGCTGACCATTAAGCAAATGTTCATGGAATAAATTTTGTCCATTGCCATAAGTTTGTTCATCACAACTGTAATAAGGAATTAGAAGTGGGCAAAAGTGCTCTCCCCTAATTGCAAATGGATCTTTGAATGAAGGGTATATTCAGGGCTTATTAATACAACTTTTTGAACACCATGTTTTTTGGGCAGCCTATTTATCTATGAATCATGGGCTCATGGGAAGGAAGGGCAGTGTCAAACCTGGGCATCCAACATCCAGTCTCTGCCACCTTACTTCTTATCAGTCTTACGCCACCAGCAGTCTGGTTCCTCAGTACATTCAGCAGACTAGGGAACCCTCTGGGTCTGACTAGCGTAGCACTGAATCCCGATCTGCTTTGGTCATGGCCTTGCCATTGTGACTATGCCCCAACCAAGTGCAGACTCCTGTCACGGGCTCCAAGATCATGTGAAATGTCAGCAGCTTCTGCCAGGCATGCACTGAATTCAGCCTAGATCAGCTATTCGCACTTGGATTGTGGCATTTTAGACTTTGTGAACCAATTAAGGCAGCATTTGAGTGTTTTGGGGAAATGTCAAATGCACCAAACAGAAGGAAGCAAACTTTATTTACATGTTACTCCTAGGGTTTTATCGTTCCAGCCATGGGCTGAAAAAATGAAGTTGCATTTTTTCAGGGATAGCCCTATATTCTTAAGGAGTGGCTGTTTTGCTTCTTGTTTTTTAAAACTGTGGATTTTGGACATTCAGTGCTTCTCCTTACTTTCTGTGATATCTCTGTGGCACCTTGCATGAGTAGGTACCTGCTGACTGGGCAGGTCTGGGACATCCAAAGATGGCGTTACTTCTGGGCATCTTGAGTTGGCCATAGTCAAGAGCAGCAGGTCAAGGAGGTGGATTGAGAGGGGGTGGAGCGAGGAGAGGGTGAGAATATTAAAGGTGACAGGAGAGCAGGGAAAAGAGAGGGCAGAGTCAGGAAAGGAGGCCTGGAACAAAAGAGGGGAAAGATGAGTGGCAGGAGAGAAGTGGCAAGAAGGCATAAGGGAGAAGCCAGAAGGTTGGAGAGAGGTACCCGGAAGGTCAGAGGAAACAGGAAAAGGGAAGAAGGAGAGCCATAGAGGCAGTGGGGAGAGATAGAGCAGGACAAGCAGGAAAGAAGAAGTAGGCAGCTGGGGCATGCAAAAAGGGGGAAACCCAGACAGAAGGGGCAGAAAAGGAGTGGGAAGAGTTCCCCATAAATTCTGGACATGAGACACTCCGGGTCAGAAAAGAGCAGGGCTGTTAAACCCCCCACCACCCCAGCAAGCCTCTCACCTCTACCCTGTGAGGAATTCCACAGTGGGCATGTCTGTTTTCAGTAATCCAAAACCCCTGACAAGCAGAAGCTCAGTGTGAGGGCAGCACCAGCAGCCGTTTTCTGTGTACAGTTCCCTTTGCTTGCTCTTGATCAGCAGATTTAGCTCAGCTTTGGATCCTACTAGTTGTGGAAGTATTTTGTTCTTAAATGAAAAGGGGAGAATGTCACACAATTGGCAGGACCCATACATTTCCCCCCCACTAAAACTCCATAGAGTTAAACTCTCTCCAGCTCTCCTCCTCTAAAATTTCAAAATCAGATTAGTGGAATTAAATATTCCCCATTAACCAGTTTTCCACCTCTCCTTCAAGTGCTTAGCATCATTTTTTAGGGTTTTTTGTTTTGTTTTGAAGAAGCTCTTCAGGCTCTCGTGTGACATTTTTTTTTCCTTTAATGGATGACGTTCTAGCTGGAAAGAAAATGTGTGTGTAGTTACAGAGTTCGTCATTGTGTCAGTGGAGCATCCTCAAAACCAAAACCTGAATCCCTCACAGGAAATGAGAACTATTTCTATACTGATGTATCTGTACATACAGTACATATTTATATACAAACCAACAGCCCAATCCTAACCTGCCCTGGAGCAAGGTTGGAGGGGCCAAAAGCGGCTCAGCCTGGGGCAAGGGGAGTCATTTCCCCTGATACCAGTAAAGCCATAGCAGCCCCAATGGGGCTACTTGGATCTGCATCACCTAAAGAGGTAGCCTGGAGCTGGCCTAGAGCTACCCTGCATAAGCACCAGATCCTGCCCCCCCCACCAGCCGCCCACCCGTGGGCCTGTAAGCCTCCTGATATTTAAGTCCAGGTAGACAGCCCACCGTTTCTAGACCATATGGCTGGAGAATTTAATATCCATCCCTATCTCTGCCTATGGTTTGTTATGTTTTCAAAAAAACATACAGTATTTTTACCAGATGCACTGTATACGATCCATGTATTCCTGGTAGGATGGCAGATGTTTGGGCAGTCAGGTGGGTACTTGTATGCACTGAATTCTGTATCAATTGTTTCAAGCATTACAGTTATTGTTATCTTGACACTAATATAAGCTTGCACCCTGTGCCTGGTTTATGCAATGCCGGTTCAATGCTGGGGTGAAGAGATGAGTCTTCCCCTGCTCAATATAAGAGGACACCACTATCAAAGGTGCCTCTTTGCCCAGTTGGCATATTTAGAATACAAATGGTGTGGTGAAGGATAAAAGCGAAGCTGCGTAATGTGAAAAATGAGTCCATTGTATAATATTGGATGACTTATGTGGCCATCACAATGATGTAAGATTGTAATGACTGATATATTTCTGTTTGTGAAGAAATCCTAACTGTAATTGTGCAAATTAATTGAGCCAAATAACAGCCCTTTTTTTTGAACTTTGCTTTATTCAGACAGTAACAGTCCCTGAAAAATGTGGATTCAAATAAATTACCATCTTTGCTTTTGCATGGGTTATCATGGTGGTGGTGGTGGGGAACCAGGAGAGGCTGTTGTCAAATATAAGACAGTTTTTTAGAGCAGACAATCATCTTCAACTTATTTTGTTGCAACCAACTGTTCCTGTCAGGGTGCAACTAGATAAGAAATCCATACCTAGATCTTGCAAGGATTTTTTTTCAAAGTAAAAAGCAGTTCTTGGGGGAAGGATTTCAATTCAGATCAGGACCATGGTGCTGGGGGGAAAGGCATTAACCCTTTATGTCTGTGTTGTTTTCCCTATGGAAATCATTTCCTGAAGTTGCTGTTTGTATGTTTAGCAAGTGAGATGACAGTGTCGATCAGGAAAACGATGCAGAAAGAAAAGGCTAAACTTCCCCCTCCAGCACCACAGTCCTGATCTGAACTACATCCAACCACCCCAGTGGCTTTTAGCACTGAAAAAATGCAGGAAAATTCAATCACAGACCTCCTATAATTTGGCCCTTAGACTTCCAATCTTTTGTAGGAAACTGAAGTGAGATATCCTGTTTACTTGACATCAGCATATTAATTGAGATTTAGCTCCTAAGGAAAGTGATTCATTACCCATCTGAATGGAAATTAGGTTAGTTTTGGCTCAGGAAACCACATAGTTTATGAGGTCACCTATTCCTCTTCACATATCTGAATTTCAATACAGCCACCAGACAGACTGGTTAGAGGCTTTTTATTTGAGGTTTGGGTTCTCTCTTGTATTAACAAGATTTTGATGGCAGGTCTACCCAAGTTTAAAGGGTATGAAAAGCACACTTAATAATTTTGAAACTTTGTTGGTAAAACTCGTCACAGATGCCAAGTCTGAAGGGAGAACTGAGAGCCCAGAATCTGGAACTTTCTGATACTTCTTTGGTTCTTCCAAAGATCTTGTAGATTTACATTGTTAACTCTACACACATAACTATGAACACTTCAGTCTATATACCACTTGACTAATTCCTTAACCTTTTATAGCTGTGACTCCCAATGGATTGTATATTTATTCAACCTACCTATTTCTCATTCTTGTTGGCATCCTTCAGTCTTGGAAGACTATGGTATCGCACTCTGAATAGTGTTCTGGAACAGAGTGTCCTCTCCAGTGCGCGAAGCCTGGGTAAAGTAGATATGGAGGATAGACTGTTACCCATGCAGCAAATCCCCCCTCTCCACGTCGCTGAAATGGTCCAATGAAAAGGCAGAAGCCAATACGGTTGGTTCCAGCGGCGTCGCAGGAGTTGCCAGAATGTGACTGTGTTCAGCCATGAACAGCCTCAGGGACTCCGGCTCCGGATTTTGCCTCGAGGTTGACTCCTGAAGCCTTTTCCATAACTGGATGTAGCCACAAGGCAGCGGAGGTTTGGGATCAGAGTTTTCCTTCTCTTAGATGAGCTGCATTCCCAGGCTAATGAGTCCCATCTACTCGGTGGCTGTTCAGTTTCTCATTCAGAACTAGAAGAAAACCCATTCAGCTGCAATGGCTCTGCCATAAGGGTTTTAGCATTATGATTAGCTTATCTTGTGCTGTTGTGAAGTCATGAATTCTACCCCAACAAGCGATGATGCTACAACTTCCCCAAGTCCCTTTTAAACAGTGTTATCACACAAGGATGATTTTGGACCATAGTGGTAGACAGAGTCAGCCCCTGATGTACCAGCACCAGAGGAGACATGCCAAATGCTCCCCCTCCTTACCTGGTGAAGTGTCAGTCTTTGTTTTTTCTACTCCCTCATTGGAAAAGGAAGACAGGGCAGAGCAGAAGAGGAAGTCTGGAGAAGTAGACTGGTGGGCTAAAGTGTATCTCTCTGATTAGACCACCATGTCTCCACATTTCTTTTTCTGTTCCATCTCCTCTTCCTTTTTCAATTCAGGGAGTAGGAGGAAGAGTAATGGGTGATGGAGTCAAGTGGGTGGACAGAGGTGAACACCCCCTGCCCACCTGTCATCTGAGGCAATCATCTCAATTGATTTGATGGATAGGCTGTCCTGCTGGAAGGTATGGAAAAACATAAAGGTTCCCTTGCACCTTCTTGAATAGTATTCTATGGGTTTGGTTTTTTTCCAGCACATGAGAGCCCAGCAAGTCATTTCAAAACTATAGCACCCATAACAAAGTAGGGGAGGAGTTGCAATATGGAAAATCATGGGTGGATACCTACTTACATAGTTCTAGTTCAGGCTGGTAACATACTACTAAGGGTATGCGTACATGTGCTCAGTAACAGGAGTCTATATATTCTGTGGGTGACGATCTTGGGCACTTTGCTTCAGGTTTATGTATATTCCTGTTTGGGTTCTCAAATGCTTTATTTAAAATGTGATCTCTCACATCTCCCTCTTCTCCTTTTGTTTCTAAAATTACAAAGCAGTTCCTCCCAAGGCCCACAATACCTCCCTATTTTCCTAAAGCACAGGCCATTCAGCACCGAGTGGAAACTTTTGCAGCATTTCCTGTGACTTCCTGCTCATCTCATCCCTAAAAAGGTGCTGTGAATTATCTCAACAATGTCACAAAAACATCTATTATAGGTTACCAAAGCAGAGGGAGAAAGAAACAGTGCCAAGAATAAGGGGAGAGAAAGAAAATGACCTTCTATGACATATTGCAGACAGAAAAAAAAAATAGATCCATTTTCCTGCCACAAAAAAAAGAGTTAAAACAACTGCATGGCTGTCCAATTATGGCTATGTAATCAGAGTCCAGTGGAATAAGTATGTTCGGAGCCCAGAGGAAACCTTTCCAGTCACTCTTAAGTGTTGTTGAACAGTTGTTGCTTTTCTACACACATTGGAATCATTCTCATTTTTATTTGATTTAGGGTCCCTTTGGATGCTACATCATAACACTAATAATCTGGAAGTATGTAATGATTTCAAAGCATTCTTCTCGCATGATGAATTGCAGGTCTTATTTTTACAATCTTTCTTTGTTGTTCTTTTTATGTCAGTTTGATGTGTTGTTTCATATTTGATCATGCTCTTTGTTTCTATAGGCTTATTACTACTTTTACTTCTACTATTACGACTTTACTACTAGTAAATGTAATGCCGAACGTCCACCCTTTCCACCTCTTAGTTTAGCCCTGCCCAATGCCTGAGTCCCTTTGCCTTATTAGCCCCAGCATGGTTCTTGCATCTGTGCCAAACTTTAAAATACAGCAGGTCAACTTTGGGTGCAATCCTTTCCAGCACTAGCATAGCTGTGCCAGTGGGGCATGTGCTGCATCCTGCAGTTGGGGTGCAGTCACGGAGGCCTTCTCAAGTAAGGGAATGTTTGTTCCCTTACCTCGGAGCTGCATTGTCCTTATGTAAGTGCTTGAAAGTTGGTTAGGATTGCGGCCTTTCTTTGTTAGCTCCCTCTCTGGGCGTGGATTACTGTGTGGACTGATATCTTCCTCACTGTCCTCAGGCCAGGGTAGCTGAGTTATTTGGTCAGGGTTCTGGGCCTTGAATGGCTATCAAAAATTGCAGGCAGCCTTACTGGCTATTTAAAGGCTGTTCAAATTCCCCTCCATAAAGAGTAGTGTACTAATGTATTTTGTTAGGGTTAACCAAAAATGGCAAAGGATTGAGCTACAGTCTCATTATTCCTTTTAAAGAAAAGTCATGATTTTTGTCATTTTGCTCAGATTTTTTCATCTTGATCAAGATATGTGTCAGGTCTTGCTTTGTTTTGTTTTTATGTTTCATTGTTTAAAATTAAAATTAACGTTTTGGAAGTTTTTATTGCTTTGTCTGATTTTTTCTTCTTATGACACTTTGTACTTTATTATGGAACTTTGTAAGCCGCCTTGGGCATTTGCATTTGCTTTGGCATGGGAAAGGTGGGATATAAATTTCTCAAATAAAATAAAATAAAATAAAATAAATACTTGCTGTATTTTTTGTTAGTTACATTTTTTCCTCAATAAAGTATATGCGAAAAGGAAAAAAAATACAGATATAATGGCAATGCAGTAAAGTTAGATATCACCTGGAGCAAGGGAAGAGATCTGGGTGGCAGTAAGGACTTTTGGGGAGGGGGGAGAGGTGTTCCAGAGCGGGTGGGAGGGGAGGGTGGAGGGAGGAATGAGGACGAAGAGGGGTGGGACTGGTGCAGCCCTGCTCCACTGTATCATATCCTCTGTGTTGGGCTGAAAAGCCAGACACAGAGGTTTTCAAATCTGCGCTGGCAAAATAACTGGTGCAGATTTTAGAAGCCCCATTGCAGGGCTTGGGGTTTTTCCTCTGGGGAAGGGGTCAACTCAAAAGTCTCCTTCCCCTGGGGAAATCTCCAGCAGCCCTGTTGGTGCTGCTAGATATGGTGGTAGCCATTTTGGCACCATTGCACTGGCAGCGCTGTCGAGTATAGGATTGGACTGCAGGGGCCCAGTCCTATCCAACTTTCCAGCACTGATGCCTTGAGGAAGCCTCCACTGATGCTGGAACCTTGAGGAGGCCTCTGTGAATGCCCTCCACTGCAGGGTACAGCACACACCCTGTTAGCATGGCTGTATCAGTGCTGGAAAGTTGGATAAGATTGGGCCCTGAGTCCATCAGACTGAGCCTACTTCCTCTTTGCCACTGCCACAATTGAGGGGGAGCACAGCCAGGAGCTGGACACTTGTCTGGGTTTGTTTCACATCACTGACAGCACCTGTTACCCAAAGACAGAACACTTAAAAACAGTGAAGCCTCATTGTTCTGTTGCCTTAGGAATTCTTCCAGACAAACAGGATCAGGACTTGCCCAAGACTTACCAGCACCTGAAGTGGCACACCAAATGCAACTCTCCCTTAACTGCCCACACTACCAGCAGCTGCCTCCACCACTCTTCCTCCAGCTACTTCTCCAAAAGAAGGAGGAAGAAGTGTGGAGGAAAGGAAAGCAGTGGGCTAGAGCAAGGGTGCTCAATAGGTAGATCGCGATCTACCGGTAGATCGCGAGGCAAAATGAGTAGATCGCGGAGTGCTGACCCTCCCCTTCAGGTGCCTCTGGGAGGAAACGCCGGGAGTAAGGCCCATTGTACTCAATGGGCCTTACTCCCAGGTAAGTGTGGCTAGGATTGCAGCCTCACAGCCTAATCCTAGGCATGTCTACTCAGGAGTAAGTCCTGTTATACTCAGTGGGGCTCAAGGTACACCAACATACATTGTACACATAAATGTTATATGTTATGATGGCGCGAACATTGTAAAAAAAACTCTTGGTAGATCTCCGGGCCTTGCTGGGTTTCAAAGTAGCTCTCGAGCCAAAAAAGTGTGAGCACCCTTGAGCTAGAGTGTCTCTTCCTCTTGCATTCTGCTCCTCTCTTCCTTTTCAAAGAGGAGTGGGAGGAGAAAGAGTGCCAGAGGAGGTGCACCCTGTGATTCCACTGCCTGAGGTGACTGACTCAGGGCCCAATCCTATCCAACTTTCCTGCACAGATGCAGCCGTGCCAATGGGAGCAATTGTTTCCTTACTTCAGGGTTGCATTGTAGCCACATTGGTGCTGGAAAGTTGGTTAGAATTGGGCCTTCAGTCTCATGGATGGACAAGCCCTGAACAAGATAGCAATATCCAGAATATCTTCTCTAAGGACTGGTTACACCTGGCAGGATCTACCATTGTGTCTTCCTATAAATTGGATTTGTTGTGAAATAGTTGAGAAGCAATTATTATGGTTGAAAAATAATGCTTGAAAAATAATGCTTTCTGCTTAAAAAAGCAGAAAAGATGCATTTGAGGGTGCAATCCTAACCCCTTATGTCAGTGCTTTCAAGCACTGACATAAGGGCAATGCAGCTCTGAGGTAAGGGAACAAACATTCCCTTACTTTGAGGAGGCCTCCGTGAGTGACACCCAGCTGCAGGATGCAGCACATGTCCCTTTGGCACCGCTATGCCAATGCTGGAAAGTACTAAGGGGTTAGGATTGTGCCCTTAAGCAGCATATTAGCTGCTGTACAGTTTACTTTCTAGAGACTGTTTTTGGTTATTAATCTACTGTTGCTTATGTACACTTCATGTGTACAGTTCAAGCAGGTAACAAAAAAGGGACGGATAGCTCAAAACCTCAGAGACAATCTGTTCAGCAGCTTCCTGTGTGTCTGATTGGTGGCTTTGACACACAGCTAGTTGTATATACTTCAGAATTCAGCTAAGAATCTAAGCCAGGGGTGTCAAACTCATTTCATACAAAGGGCCGAAAGTGATGTCATACATCATACATAGCATTCATGATGCCTACTGCATTCATACATAGCATTCATGATGCCTGCTGAGGGCCGAAAGTGATGTCAATAGGCAAGAAGTGATGTCATTAAACAGGTCATAACCAAAAATAAGCACTTTTTTCCTTACTTAGGAACTCCTTAGCAGCAAATGACAAAAGAGAAAATTCTCAAACTTTGACATATTTCAAGATATGGAAGAGCCCAATTTTCATGTGGGCTACTCTTTCAGCAGTAACATCTCAGCACTGCTCAGTACCTGAGGGCCGGACAAAAAGCTTGCACACGCCACATCCGGCCTCTGGGCCTTATGTTTGACACCCCTGATCTAAGCAATGTTGGCTTTTTGCAGCCATGTCCATGGAAAAGCCATGGCCAAAGGTATGAACCCACAGCATGTGTGCAAGGCAGAGGTAAAATATGCTACATGAAAGCATCAGGTCCCTCAAATAAGTGCTGTGCTGGCATTTAAGTAAATTAAGTAAGCATTGATTTACACAAGCTTCAGTCTCCAATACACATACTTACTGAGGCCTCAGAGTAGGCAATGCCACTTCAGCAGCAGTGCAGGAGCCATAAAAAGATTCAGTGCTTTATACTTAACCTCAGCGTTAAATGCGAGCTCAGACAAGAAGCTCCCACAGCATTTCTGCAAATGTTCAGGTTTCAACTTTGACAAGCAAGTTCCATGGGTGTGGGGCAGCCGCTGAGGCTTTGGATGTTACAAATAAGCAGTGACAGAGCAAGTGCGAGTGATTTGCACTTCCTGTTTTCATGTTTCCAGTATAATGTGCAGACTTGAGGTGATGTAGGACCTGTACAGACGAAAGGGGACAAAACTATGAACTATGTATGACAAAACTATGTGTAGTGGAAGCTGCCTCCGGAGTCAGACCGTTTGCCTGTATCAAGGTTAGCATATACTGGCTGGAAGCATCACCCCAGGGTTTGAGATAAGGGTCTTTTTCAGTCTTATCTGGAGATGCTGGGAGCTGAACCTGGAGCCTTTTTCCCTGTTTGGAGGAGGGGCCATGTGGTAGAGTAGTAGAGCATATGCAGAAGGCCCCAGGTTCAATCCCTGGCACTTCCAAGCAGGTCAGGAAAAGATCTCTGTCTGAAACCCCAGAGAGCTGCCACCAGTGTAGACAACACTGAGCTAGATACAGACGGTTCCAGGGGATGTTAGAGGTTGAGATCAGGCATTGACTGAGAGCCATTCAGTTGGGCCACACCTCCCAGTACTGGTTAGCACTTATGACAAGTTTGTATGAACGCAAAACCTGTACTCTACCACTAACATGCAGCCTCTCGCCAAACGTCATGTACCTCCCCTGCACCCCAGTCTCTCCCATGAATGGCACGGAGACACACCCATCATACTAAGAAGGTGGCAAGAAAACAAGAACAAAGGGGCAAAATATAATCACACACAACATGCGTGAGGAAACTCATTGGCTCTTTTACCTTTGGCGCTTCTTTGTTTTCACTCTGCTTTCCACTCCTCTTAGAAAGCCTTCACTGGTCTTTCTGCAATCCAGACAGACGCAAAGAGGACCATTTCCCCTTTTAAGTGAGCAACGTCAGGACCGTGCCACTACCCTGCGCAAACCGAGAATCAGACTGAAAAGGGATCCCAGGTATTTGAAATGGCCATCCTGGCTGAAGGAACATCTGCCTCCCCCCCCCAGTGAGCCTGGCACCCAGGGGCATTTATCCCCCCATAGGTATGCCACTGCCCCCCACGCTCTGTGTGTTGCCTCATCAGGGGTTGAGGATGGAGGAGGCACACACCAAGGACGGTGACTGCGAAGCAGAAGACCCAGGTTGGGAGGACCTTGTGGTTCTGTGCAGAAAAAGAGAGCTGGTGTGTGTCTCAAGAAGGTTTTTAAATAGCTGCAGTAAAAATAAAAAAGGCTATAGATAGCAAGAGGGGTGGAAAAATGGATGGTGTATCTTGAACCCACAAAGGCTGGAGCAGATTTTGTTCTGAGCTGGTTAACAATGGAAACTTTTTTTTCAGTGCTTCCCTCCAGCCGCCCTGCCAAGCACTAGAACACACACATACACACACACAAAGAAAAGAAACTTGTTCCGCTGAGTTCAACCCCAGACAGGCTCACAACTTCCTTCCTGCTTTCCGACCCCCTCCCCTCCCGAGTCTCTCGCTCTCTCTTGGTCCTGTGCGCTCAGCAAGCACTGGAGGAGCGGCCAGGCGGGCGGCCCGAGGAGGGGCAGGAGGAGGGTGGTCTTGGGCGAGGCGAGCCCGGCGCCCGCCCTCGGAAGCCACCCGCTGCCTGCAAGCCGGACTCCTGAGAGCAGGACGGGCGGGGGGAAGCCCGCCGGCGTTGGAGGGGATGGAGCGACAGCCTCTGCCTGCCCCCTTCCCCGAGGAAATGTGACCTGGGCACGCGCAGCCCCTTCTGCCGCCACAGGTAAGGCTTCTGTGCGCTGCCTGCCTGCCTGCCTGTGCGCGCGCTCCCTGTCGCCCACTCCCTCCGCCGTTCGCTGGGGCTCCGCGGCGGGAAGCGGCGGCGGGGCACGTTGTTGCACAATCGCCCCATTGCTCAAGCTTCTGCACAGCTCCGCTCTGTTGCACGGGCAGCCCTGGGCTTCCCCGGCTTCTGGGCGCAACCGTGTGGCAGGAGGCCCTGGAAACGAGAAGAGAACCCCAAGTGCATGCTTTGGAAATGTGGCTGCGGGGGGGGGGGGTGTCGCATGCGCATTTCCAGGGAAGCAACAAGATCATCAAGGCAGGTCAGCCAGGGCAGTTCCAGCCCAAGCCAAGCATGTCTACTCAGAAGTCCCACTGAATTCAGTGGGGCTGACTCCCAGGAAAGCATGCATAGGATTGCAACTTCACACCTCTCCAGGAGGGGGGATGCTCAGTTGTGCCAGCAGCATCTCACCTTTGGCAAGAAAGAGGTCATCACCTGCATGCGTGCCCTGTATCCTAAGGGAAAGATCTCCATCCAGGAGCCTGGATTGTACATGGCCACATCCAGCATGCTTATGAAATATCTAATGCGCACCAGGTCACGCTTTCCACAAATGGACACCAGTGACCTTTCCAAAAAGGGAACTGTAATTCTAGTTCAGCATCGCTGAGGCAGCTAGCTAGGACACAATGCTCCAACCTGTGATTCTTGTACAAAAGAAAAGCATGCGTGGAACATATTGGGTTTGTGAGCACTGCAACCCTATACACATGAACTTAGCAATCAGCTCCACTGAACTCAATGGCACATCCAAGAAAACATACACAGCATAGGGTTGCCGAACTATTTATGTGCACTGTTGTGTATACAAAAGTATGTGCTGGAATTCTGAAACAGAGGTTTGGCAAGTAAAAACACAGGTGCTCTAGTGCGTTCTAGTACACAAAGATAGATCCACAGCATTCTACTGTATTTATGGCATTTGGAGATGGAACCTGGGGAAAAACACAAACATAAAAATCTGTCTGAGAAATGATAGAGAACAGAAACATACTTTTGATTCAGGTGTCTTCACAATCCTTTGCAAACTTACTTAAATATGCATGACCGCACAAATATTACACAGCAGGTGTAATAAAGCAACACAACACACAGTGTGACAGCCAGTGGCTCAAGAGTGCTTCATTTTTGGAATCCACTCCCAGCTTGGTAATGGACTCATAGGGTGGCTTTGGTCAAATCAAGTTATCCTTAAAAATCTTGAAATAACAACATAGACCCTTGGAGTTCCCAGAGGGGAAGCACAGTGTTAAGTTTTGTAGGCATCTCAATGCACCTTGTGAGCTGCCCTACTCCCTTGCGTAGGAGCCATTCTGGTGTTGAGAGCAACACTGCCTGGAATGGCTTTGATGGTGAGGGGGAGGAGCATGGCGCATTGAGGCAAAACTGCAAAACTGAGCACTGTACCCCCCTCAGGGAACACCACTGATATAGACTTTGCCTGCCTTGCTAGGATGGGGTTAAAACTGTGGGAAAATGCCATTATAGAGTATTTTAAACATTACAATGCAAATATAATAGAAATATAGTATTGCTGCAAATTCCAGAGGAATAGACATGTTAACATGTTGTAGCAAAACCAGTGAAGAGTCTTGTTACGATTTAATGACAAACATTTCTTTCAGCATAAGCTTTTGTGGAAATGAGTTGGCAATCATAGGGCCAAAGAAGATCTGTGAATAGGATCTCTCTCAGTTTTTAAAATATTAATAGCAGCTGTGGGGGGGGGGGGGAATTTTGAATGAAACTGGCCTCTGTGTGTGTGTTTTAACCATTTAATATTTTCCTGATTTAAAAAGCTGTGTCCCAGCTGCTATTGCCCTGAGAGGCAAAACATTCCAGGTGCCATATGATATCTGTATGTTTTGCCCAGTGGGACAAATATCAGCTAGTGGGAGATTTTATTTGAGGAAAATGATGACTGGGGGGGGGAAGGGTCAACCCATATTCTTCTGACACTGTAGTCTCAACCTGAACCAGTCCCCCCACCCACCCACCCACCCATGATTGCTATTAGCAGTTGACAGAGCATGGGAATACTCCTTGGGACCAAATCTTGCACCTGGATGGCCAGATGGCAGCTGTGGCCATCCTGCTTTTGCGCTGCTTCAGAAAGTACACCAGCAGTGCCCCTCCTTGTAGAAGGCAGATCTGACTACAGTCACACATGCCTTGGTCACATCCTGGTGAAATTACTGTAACCCACTTTATGTGGCGATGTCTTTGCCAAGTATTTAGAGACTGCAGCTGGTGCAGAATCATGCATCCAGAGTGCTGATGAAGGCCCTTTTTTCAGAGCATGTTACTCTGTTAATACTATTATACCATTCTGTGGCTGCTGGTTTGTTCCTGAGCCTGATTCAAAGTGCTGGTTATCTTATTTTGGTTTACATAAGAATTTATATCCCCCTTTCAGCCTCCAAAAGGTAATGCACAATAAAGCACGAAATAATTACCATACCAATTTATAAAAGCAAAGTACACTATTATCAGCAATTGACATAAAATAACAGTAAATTATAACATAGAGCAACGGGAAAAATAAAATGACTTTGCTGCTGGGTTGTGGGGAGGGGAAAAATAATAAATACAACTTAAATGCCTGATGAAACATAATTTTTAAAAGTCATGACCTTTAGAATCATAAAGAGTTGGGGACCAAGATATTTAAAGGACTGCCTGCTAACTCATAATCCTGCCCACCCATTGAGGTCTTCAAGATGGGCCATGCTCTGCCTGCTCTTGCCATCAGAAGTGCGCTGGTGGGAACGTGTGATAGGCCCTTCTTGGTTACAGCACTCAGTTTGTGGAACTGAGTAGGCTTGTCTGACCCCCTTCCTTGTTGACTTTTTGGATATTTAGTGAAACCTGTCTTTTATCATATTTCATCTGGTCTTCAATATTGATTAGTGGTCCCCATGACTGGTGAATTTGTGGAGGTTGCTTTTGCTCTTGTTTGTTCTGTTGTACGGATTTGGATGGTATTGGCTGATCTGTTTGTCTATTTTGTTGATTTTTTAAATTTTTGTATCCCACTTTTCTTCTGTTGCTTTTCTGTATCCCACTTTTGCTATTTTGAAGACTCTTTGAGATGGGCACATCTTCTAAATTTTTATGTAAAGAGATAAAGTATCTTGCATTATATGTAATTTGATTCTTAGGGGTAGGTGCACACACATGCACATACCACTGTCTACTGAGACTGCCACTTTCTTACATCTCAGTGGACTCTGATCCACAAAAGCCTATGCCACAATAAACCCATGAGTCTTTAAAGTACCCCAAAAGATAAGCTGATTTTCCACAGATAGGGCTATATATAGGCCAGTATTTGTTTTGAGAATAGACAATTCATGTGAGACCAGAGACGTATAATGTAACACCACATATATCACATATTCTTTCTACTAGATAACCACCCTTTTTTATGATCACCAGAATGTATTAGAATCTCCACTCTGTAGGTGTGTACCAAAAGATGGGGAAAATCCCATCCTTATTTAACCACACTGAATTTGTCCAAAACAAAGTGATTTATGACTTAACTTTCCATATTGGGTGTTGAACGGCAAAAGTAGGTGCATGTTTTCAGCAACATTGCCCTGAATCTTCATTGTATGTGCATGTTTACTATACATATAAATAAGTATAATATTCACCGCACTAAGTACAAGTTAGGTTCCAGGAGTCTGTTCTTAAGTTGAAATGTACTTAAGTTGAAACATCAGATTGTTGTCGGGCTAGTGCTCTTACGTCTGCACGAAAGCACTACTGAAGGACATACTACACCTGTATGAAAGCTCCAGTGCAGCTGTCTGTAACTCAGGGAGCCAGTGTACAATAATATTCTTTTTATGTTGGGCAAGAGCTATTTGGCCAAGGGGACAGTGTGTAGGAAGAGCTAACATCATGTAGTTATGTCAGTGCTTAAATCAGACATCAGTGCTACTAATTCATTAGTACTTTCTTTCTTACCATGAAGGAGTGTCCATAAGCCTGTAGATAGATGTCTGTATATGAAGTAGCTGCATGTAGCTTTCAGTCAACTGTTCAGCTGCTTTCAAAAGCATCAAAATGCAAGTAGATAGGCAAACCTATATGGCAACTAAAAATGTGCACAGGTACTATGTAATTGCTCATCTGATGCCCATTAAGACGGGCACCCAGAGATTACCAGATAATATATAAACAGGACTAGTGATAGGGTAAATAATATTAGATGCACCTGATGAAGGTCCCTTAGCACACAACCTAGCACAAAAAAGAAGGAACATCATTTAATTTGGAGTACTGCCCACAACGCAGATGCGCATCAGATATAAAGGCTGCAAGATTTCCATAATCATACCAAGAAGCCCCCTCTCCTGTAGTACTGATGGTTTGGTGATGGATTCTGTCCTATCTAGTCTCTACCCAGGGCCCATGAGAGGGGAGTAAAGGGGGTAATTTGTACCCCAGCTCAGAGTAAATTTCCTGGGATCTTACATTTTCTTATCTCATCTGGACTCACTGCCCACGCAGGATGCTAGGGATGCTACCGTGGGTGTATGGCAGCAACTGAAGCAAGCGATACGAATGCATACATGACACTCATTAACACAGTATTAAATCTGAGACAAAACTGGCCTGCTACAGTAGCTCTTTGGCTGGTGGATCCACTTATCACAAAAGAGTGTATAGTAGCTCAGAAACACAACTGCAGTAGACCTGGGGTCCAAAGACTATTACAGCTGTTGAGACCCTCCCCCACTGTTTTGCCCCCTTCTCCTGTGAGAAGGGGAACAAAAGAAACTTTGTACCCCCTGATAACATTCCTCTCAGAGTTCCTGCCCTGCCCTGCCCTGCAAGCCCTTGCCAACTATTCCGGGAGGGGGGGGGAATAGGGGCTGATAGTGGTTTCTGAAAGAAATTCTGCACATGTTCAGAGATGCTCTTCTCATTGCTCCATCTTTTCCAGGAGAAAGCCAAAAGTGTAGTGGTTATGCTTCAGTCCCCAAAACTTTATACTTCCACAGTCTGCACTGTACAAGTCAAGCCTCCATCCTCACAACCTATTTCCTCTTAAATATGCTTTTATTTCATTTCTCCCAAGGGAGCCCAAGGAGGCGCCAGGGTCCAAGCCTGTTTAGCAGTCACAAGCTCTCAATCTGAATCTGCCAGTAACTGCTTACTTCAGAACAGGTCACCCTAGCACATCCCTAGTTATGCTATTTTCTTTATTATTCCTATATCCCAGAGTTGAGCCCTGGCATTAAAACAGGATTAGAGGCTATAAAATAGATTGAAGTGAGGACTGTCATAATGACTTAGGTTGGTCTAATTTTCCCTAGAATAGTTTAAATGAGTGGGGAGGCACTGCCTCACCTGCGTGTGGGTTGTGGGTTGTGCACTCTGCGCATGGGTTGTGGGTGCTTGGGTGCCTCACATGGTGGTGGTGCTTTTCGAAGGACTCAGGTGGAGAGGCTCTGCCTCACCTGCCTCCTCAACCACCTTGATGGCCACAGTTTTCTTATATGACATTAACCCATTCCTGCTCAGCCCACAGATGTACACATTTGATCTTTGTTGCGCATATTGTTGTTGAGTCCCTTTGGGGAGAAAGGCGGGATAAATATAAAATTATTATTATTATATGCAACGTTGGGGCAGAAATGGCTTAAATACTGTATTCTGGCAAAGTGGTGTGCTCTTGATGGTTCTTGTTCAGATAGATTAGATAAGATTAATTATAATTCGGCAGTCTGAGGGATAAAGTGCAAGTTTTGCGCTCTGTGAGGGGATTTAAACCACTTCTGGACTGCTGGAGGAGGGCTCCAGTGTGGTGATGGTTGGGGGTTAAGCCTCTCGCGTCCCTCACAGCCCTCAGCCCGGCCCTTCAGGGGAGCTGCGTCGCCATTGGCCGGGCGGTGGCGGCTCCCACCAATGAGCGCGGCCGGCTCGAGCGGTCTCGGTTTTTCCCGCGCTGACTGTCCTCTCTTGTTTCTCTCCCACAGTTGTTTATGGAGCTGCGGGCCCGGGCCGGCTCGTCTCCCCTGCGCGCCCGCTGCTGTTCCCCGGGCGATGGTGCCGCTGCTGGCGCTGAGAGGACGAGGGCTGCTCGGCAGGCGCTGACCGAGGAGGAGGAGGAGGAGGGGGAAGCGGCGGCGGAGCCAGTCCCCCGGCGGCTGGACCCAGGACTATGGCCGTGTCCTGCTATGCGCTGAACAGCTTAGTGATCATGAAGAGCGGCGAGGACGCGGAGGAGAAGAGCGGCGGCGGCGGCAGGAGCAAGACCCCGCCGGTGACGCGCAGGCAGGTGCTGGTGCGGGGCAGCGAGAGGCACAGCAGCTACTGCCCGCTGCCCGGGCGCAGCGTCTGCTCCAGCAGCGGGAGCAGCGGCGGCTGCAGCAGCAGCAGCGGCGGCGGCAGCGTGGCCTCGGCTTTCCTCTTTCCCTCGGTGGAGCCGCCGCAGACAGCCAAGGAGGGGAGCCCCCGCGGGACCCCTCGACGGCTCAGCAGCCCCAGCTGGCGCTGGGGGGAAGGGCTGCAGCAGGCGAGCCCGCCCGCCCGGCCCCTCTCGCCGAGCTCGGCGCGGCTCCTCCAGCGGGAGATGCAGAACGTGCAGGTGACCCAGAAAGTGGGACTCTTCGAGGCGCACATCCAGGCGCAGAGCCCGGGCGCCGCCGCCCCCTTCCTCCTCAGGAGCCCCCGGCCGGGCAGGAGGAGGTCGCCTTCGCCCGGCCCTTCGAGAGACCCCACGGAGAAGGGGCCGGGGACGCTGCAGCAAGCAGAGACCCCGGGAAGGACGTCGGAGCGGGAGGCGGAGAAGGCGCCCGCCGCCAGAGAGACTGGGACGGGCGGCGGCGCTCCTGTTGCGCAGGGCTCGCTGGAGGTGGAGAACGGGCTCGGCGGGGCGCAGCTCCCGGGGCGGACGGGGACGGGCGAAGGGGCGTCCCGAGCGCAGGACTCGCCTGAGGCGGGCAAGGGCGGCAGAGCGCCTCGGCTGCAGCACGGCTCCGGCGGGAGGGAGGAAGGGGGCGCCTGGCCAGAGGCGCACCGCTTGGACGAGCTGGAGAGGGCGAACGGGGTCCCCAGGGCGCGGGGGCCGGGGGATGCGGAGCCGAGGCCGGCGTCGAGTGGGAGGCAGGGCTCGGAGAAGAGAAGCGGCGGGTCGGGCTCCAGAGAGCTGGAGAGGCGGCGGGAGTGCCGGGCGCCTCGGGCACTTGGGGAGACGGGCGGCGGGGGGCAAGCAGGTGAGGGAGATGCGCGGCACTCCGCGGGCAGGGGCGGAGGGGCCCCCGAGGACCGAGGCTTCTTGGAAGGCGTGCAGGGGAGGAGCGGCTCGCACAGAGGGCAGGGCTCAGGCACCGTGCAGAAGCCCCTTGGAGAGCAGCTCCCGGCGGGAGACCCGCCTTGCCTTGCGAGCACTGACGGCGAGGAGCGCGGCAGTGGGAGCGGAGCGGCTGGGACGGCAGGCACCGAGGAGCAGCAGCTGTCAGCAGCAGCAGCACCTGTGCTCATGGCTAAAGCCAACGAAGCTGGGCTGCAGGAACAGCATCCCGCACAGCAGCCGTGGCCAGGACCCTCTGGGGCTGAAGAAGGACAGCCGGAGAAGCCCCTGGAGGAAGGGGACTGCTGCTGTGGTGGAGGAAGCAGCGGGATCCCCGCTGTCATTGTGACTGATGTGGGGGAGGAAGAGGAGGAAGAGGCAGGAGGGAGTTCCCGAAAGAACATGCCCATCAGGAAGCTGTCCTCCTCCTCCGCTTCTTCCACTGGCTTCTCCTCATCTTGGGAAGAGTCTGAGGAGGACATCTCCAGTGATCCTGAGCGGGCCTTGGACCAGAGTCCAGCGTCTCTGCAGACCCTGGATAAACCGAGAGTGGTAAGTTCTGAGCAAAGCCATCACACTCATTGTCTAGCCAGAGGTTGGTGCCAGAAGGTTTCTCAATGCCAAGTCAGACCTTCTGCAAGCAGTTGGCATCCTGCTCCTCTCTGCAGTTTGGGGATGGGATGGAAATCCTCTTAATGGGAAAGATGTGTCAAATGTTGGGCCACTTTTCTTTTTGCGCTCCTTTTGTGGCACTGTTTAGTACCTAACCTTTCGCTCCTCCTGTCTCTTGAGTGTCTTATGCCTAATTTCATATCACACAATGTCCATTGCCAGTTTCTGTGATCCTGCTGTGGTGAAGATTCACATGGAGCCGGATAGTGGGAAGGACTGAAAACGTACAGTGTTGGGATTGGGGAGTGGTTTATCAATGGCGACAAAAGCCTTAGGTACCTGATTTTATCAGTGAATTTGGAGGTAGTGATGTGTTGAACTTCGTGGCCAGCATACCTTCCCATCACACTGTGGCTTTCGTTCAGAAACAGCAACCTTTGACACCACTGCACATTCATTGAATTGACTGAAATAAGGATTTAAATAGTTGATTTATAGTGCAAAGCTATAAATGTTACAGATATTTATCATGATGCTAATTTGAATAAGGTTATTCATTTGTGGGCTTTTTTTAACGGTTCTCCTAGTTCGTGGAAGAAAGAAACCCTCACTATAAGTATAAATGACTTGTTGTGCCATTTATAGCACTTAATCTCAGAAATAATGGCTCTTGTTTTACATGGAAAAATAGCCATTAACAAGATATGTTGGATATATGGTCATGGGTCTTTTTTTTTTTTTTAAATTACCATTGTGGTTTTTGTATTAAACACAGGTTTCAAGCTAAATGAGATTATTTTTAATGACACAACTATAGTTAGTTGAAATAAACATGTTAAAAATTAAACAGTTTATTTTAACTTTAAAAAAATAACCAGATTAAATGTGAATATGATCAGTTTGAATAAGCCAGCTCCATTTGGATCCCACCATACAATGACTGTCAGTTGATTGCAAATGTAGATATCAACCAGAAAGAATTAAGGGGAAGGTCTTGTTTGTATCCATACTGAGGGTTCCCACATTCTTGTAGGCTTGTGATTCCAACAGTTGTTCAATTGCCCATAATTCAGTTTTGCATGGAGTTCCACCATTTGATGATGATGGAGTTTCACCTCACAGAGTGAGAAATATTTCCGTGAATCCCTGGGCTCTAGTTTGCTGGGATGGTTTCAGCTGTTACAACTGTCCCACATAACTGGGAAAAATAATTCTTATTTGCCATCTACTTGCTAACCACCATTCTATTTCATTGCTAAGACCCCTTCAGCTGTTATTAATCAGGAATGCTTTATGCTTTTGTTCTCAAATGAAGGCCAAAGCTAGTGCCAGGCACTCTCTGTCTGACTTAGCTGTTTGCACAGTCAAGTTGTTCATCACCTGAAAATCATGTGATTTTAGCAAAGTTTCATACAGACTTTCAAAGAAGCATCAGAAAGGGAGAAATAGTGTTTTTGACACATTTACCTAATGAGAATGAAAGTCTTTATCATGAAATGTATTGGCTCATCAAGGTCAACGTTCACATGTTTAGCTATTTACATGGGACAACGTTCACATGGTCAGTCTGTTGATTATGGCATTTTAGTTAACATGTCCTTTAAACACTAAAGCGCACCTTTGACCTTTTTGTAGATGTGCATCAAATTAGAAGGTTGTGTTCTTAGTCTCATAGTAAAGTTGTAAGATGTGTATTGAAATTTTTCTGTAGCTAGGATGTTAATTTCTTTTATAAATTGTATTAAGTTTTTGTAACATAGTTGTGGATCAATGCCTGATTCTCTGGCTGTGGGCACAGGTTTTATGCTTAAGCACATTTAGATGTGTGGAAGATGTGAGCCATACCCTTTGGTTCCTGTTTTCAGAATTTAGCTCAGATTGATGTGGTCCCTGAGATCTGTTGCTGAACTCCTAATTTGAGCTTTGCTGCCAAGGAAGTTCACATTTGTCCTGGTCTCACAACTCTTTCTTAAATAACTCTTATGTGCATTAGATTTATGGGGTTGTAACAATATGCCGAGACAGAATGTTTTGCAGGTGACTGAATGCTAACATTGTGCTTTGCATAATGTGAAACTGATTTTTCTAATGTCTGCAGTTGCTTTAAAAACAACAACAGTAATATGAAAACCGGGACATTTGATCACCAATCCAATCCTGGCCTTCAGGCAGATCTTTTTCAGCCCTGCTACTTGAGATGTCAGGAATTGAACCTGGGACTGCTGTCTGAAAACATGCTCTCTGCCATTGAGAATAGGGCCTAACCAGCATATCACCAGTGCTCCTGCCCCACTGCCAGTGGTGGGTGTTTTGAAAGTTTCTTGAAAGTGCTGTAAGGCACTTTTCTGCCAGCAGGAGTCACTTGGTGTTGGACCTCAGCACTGGAAGGGAACATCAGTGGAGCACTGGGCAGTGACTATCTCCACCTGGCAACAGGAAGGCTTTTTGGGATGGGGAGGTACAAAACTGGGTAGGAGGGAGGGCAGGCCTATGGATGGATCAGACCTGGGAGGGGGGAAGGGATGGCGGCAGAGGCTGTCACTGGATCTGATCCCCTCTCCGGGGCAGCAGAGCCTAACATGGGTCTTCTCAGTTCTGTGCCAGATCAAGGGCTGACACAGATCCAGATATACCCATCAGGGCCAGCCACACTTAACATGGGGTAAGGGAATCAATGTTCCCTTGCCCCAAGGAGATCTCTGGCAGCTTCTCTGGCCCCACAGGGTACAGTGGTGGTCATTTCAGCACTGCTGGGCACCAGGGAAAGATAAGATTGGGCTGCCCAACTCAATGCTGGATAGATATGAGTGATTTGTATTGAGGGAGAAGCTGTTAATGTTAGTCTAATCCAGGGGTGCCCAAACCCCGGCCCTGAGGCCACTTGCAGCCCTCGAGTCCTCTCAGTCTGACTGTCACTTTGGACACCCCTGGTCTAATCTAATGCATCACAGGAGTAAATGACAGCTATTGGTTTAAGTTGCTTATCTCCTAGATCAGTGGTTGTCAAACTGGTAGGTTTCGAGGAGAGACAGTGAAGTGATCCCCAGGATTAAGTCATAAGAACATAAGAACAGCCCCACTGGATCAGGCCATAGGCCCATCTAGTCCAGCTTCCTGTATCTCACAGTGGCCCACCAAATGCCCCAGGGAGCACACCAGATAACAAGAGAACTCATCCTGGTGCCCTCCCTTGCATCTGGCATTCTGACATAACCCATTTCTAAAATCAGGAGGTTGCGCATACACATCATGGCTTGTACCCCGTAATGGATTTTTCCTCCAGAAACTTGTCCAATCCCCTTTTAAAGTCCCTGGGGGGGGGGGTGCTTTCACTTACTTGTAGTCAGTAAAGGTTGCTAGAGGCTTCAGGAAGTGCAGGGAGCCCAAAGCAGCCCTCCATAGGGTTCCCTGAGGCTTGGAATTTTGAAACTAAGCAATCGCTTAGTTTCATTATTCAGAAACATTTTATTTATTTGTTTTTGAGTGTGCAGTCCTATACACACTTTCCTAGTAGTAAACTCAATTGAACACAGTGGAACTTACTTCTGAGTAGATATGCATAGGATTGTGCTGGGGGTGTCGGAGAGCACTGTGTTTTTGTATGATAGCCTAATTGCTTGAGAAATCATTTTGTGTAATCCCTGTTTAACTTGCTTATCTCCCATTGTCATCCTTAATGTAACATGCTGACAAAAAATAGGTATTTCATAACTTCAGATTCTGATTGATGACTGCAGTATACCTGTATATGTTGATGCACTCTATGTGAGCTCTCTCCAAATTGAATATAGGCGGGAGATCACGTCTAATTTGGTCAAGTGTTGGAATAATTCCAGACATGGTAGCATAACAATTTTTGAGTGTCCAAATTTGGGGTTGTATAGTGTCATTATGGGCTTCGTGTCTCCAACTTGCAGATGTAAATCAGTGTCTCAACCAGATTGCACCCAAATGGCTGTTTGTCTAATCGTACTTTCTTCTGATTAACAACAGGGATTGACTGTGGAGCTGAACAGTATATTTCATTATTTGTCATAACAGCAAGATGGGAAAAAACTTCACAGAGGGGTAGCCATGTACAGGCCCAATCCTATTCAATTTTTCAAGTGCTGGTGCAGCTGTGCAAATGGGGTGTATACTGCATCCTGTGGTTGGGAGGCAGTCACAGAGGCTTCCTCAGGGTAAATAAATAGTTGTTCCCTTACTTTAGGGCCACATTGAGGCTGCACCAGTGCTGGAAAGTTGGATAGGATTGGGCCCTCAGTCTGTTGCAGGAAAACCATCAAAAAATTTTGTGTCATCTTATTTATTTCAGCATGTGTTTGTGTGGGTTACAGTTCACTTCATCAGAAGGATGAGGTGTTATTCTCCTCTTAGTCTAACATGTGTGCATGCATGGGTATTGACTACTTAAGTAAGTATGTATAAACCTGTAGAGAAAAACGTTGTGAACAATGGTATCAGATAGTCAGGAAATGCAAGAAGCCTAGTCTGTGACAATTCTGTAAAGCTTAAATGTATATAAGATAAGCACTGTGGCAATTCATAGTAGCAGCAATTGATGATAACAAAATCCATCTAGCTTTAAGTTAATTAACTCTGTAACGTGACAGGAAAACCTGATCTCGATTCAAATCTGAATGAATAGCATACAGCCTCTTGATAAATTCTAATACAGCAGTTTTTAGCAGTTTGTTATATTGACACAATGCAGGATGAATAGGAACAGCTGCTTCACCCCTGCTACATATCATAAGAGCACCATCTTAAAAGACACCTCTTTGCCCAAAAGTGGGTTCATTTGGAGATTAGAGTTATCTAACTTACCTCTTCTTTTCTCTGCTCAGTCAGAAGAGCAGAAAAGATCCCCATGGATGAGCCTGACTTTACTATTGCCTCCATCTGTGGGAACAAATGCATAAGGAGCTGAAACGACACTGGTATGGGTTCACATGTGTATATATGTGTAAGAAAACATTTTGGCCTCACAGTGCATCATAGCCAGTATGCACAAGTATTACATATGCATGCACTTCCTTAATATTCATTTTTTTGGCAACAAATTTAATAAGAGCGAACATTCAATTGTAAACCAAACTTCCATATGAAAAATTAAGCTTGAACTTATGCCCCAGCCACCCCTGCCCATTAGTCATTAAGGTGTTGGAAAGCAGCCCTGGTACCCAAATCTAGTTTACAGGCCATCATCTATCCCTGCCACATGGCATTACACAGCTGACCTAAACTGCACAAAATAAGTGCCCCAAATCCATCTGGGTTCTGTGAGAGTCTTCTCTTCCTCTGTCAGACCATTCCAGAGATCTTTGCTGACCAGTTGTGGTCCCACTCTTCAGGGATGTTCTGAGAGCTGTAAATGGGGTGGGTGGGGAGGTTGTATTATTTTGATACATAGAAGAGTGACTAAGCTCTGTGGGTAATAAAGAACAAGCAGAGACCAACTTGGGAAAGAAAAAATATGCAGCAAACATTTTTGCTTTCCTTCGCTCCCAGGGTCTGTGAGGCTCAAATGATACTGACATTACAAATATAACACTCCTTGGTGCTGTTTCCAAACATTACTTGTACAGTATATTTTTCATTTAGTATTCTGCCCCTGGAAAACCTTTATGTAATTCACAACCTCACCAGCCTGGTTTTTGTACTGCAATCTAATAATCTGCTTCAATTAACTTCATGCATCTTGAACCTAAAGTTTGCTGCTTGAAAGTCTGCTGGCGTAACAGTGATAATAGGAGCAAAGCAGAACCTTTTTGTTCTTTATTTCCAACCTGTGAAAAATCCCTCTCTAAAGTCTGCTGCCTTTACACTCCTTGTCCAATATGCCCCTTGAATCAGTTTCTTCAATGAGACCAGCATGTCTCCTAAGATTTCAGAAAGAACAATCTTCTTACCCAGCAGATGGATACATCTCTAGCAGTTTTACACCACTGAGTGCAATCTGCTGCATATGATGGACTAGTGGTAAGAACCAATAGGAAAAATCCCTTTCTGAGGTATAAAGGGTTCAGTCAAAAGCAGGCACACTTCCAGGGCTGGCTCATCTATGAGGCTGACTGAAGCAATAGATTGGCAAGGACATTTCCTCTGTCTCTCCTTGGAAAGGAAGAGGGGAATGGAGCAGAGGAGAGAAGAGTGGTGGACTAGAGTGTCTGATGCTGTAGTACAGGGGTGCTCAAAGTTTTTGGCAGGAGGGCCACAACATCTCTCTGACACTGTGTTGGGGGCCGGAAAAAAAAGAATTAATTTACATTTCAAATTTAAATAAATTTACATAAATTAATATATTAGAGACCGAAAGTTAATGAATGAATTCCATCCAGTTTATGATCCCATCCACCCTAGTTAAGGGGGGGGGGTCTTCATGCCAGCTTATGATCCCATCCACCCCAGTAAGGGGGCGGGATCTTCATGCCAGTTTATGATCCCATTCACACACACACACACACACACACACATAGAGGGGGGAACTTCCACACTTTCACATACCCGCCTGCTCACCTGCCCCCTCGCCCTCCCCTCCTTCGTTTGCCTGGGCTGCCTACCTGCCTGCCCATGTGCTGCTGCTGCCTGCCTGCCTGCCTGCCTGCCTGGCTGGCTGGCTGGCTGGCCAGCCAACCAACCCTCCCTTGCTCGCTCCAGAGGGAGATGTGCTGTGAGCTGGGCTGGGTTCCCCTCCCTTGTGATCTCTCTCTCTCTCTCTCTCTCTTCCCTGGCTCAGGTTGCAGGAGGGGAGGAGAGGAGAGGGGAGGGGAGCTGAGCCAAATGGAGCAGAGCCCAGCCTAGCCCCTGGGCAAGAAAGGAGACTAGCACGCAAGCACACAGGGTCTTTTATAGTGGGAAGTAATGCGAGACCTGCAAGTCTCACGTTACCTTCCCACTATAAAAGGCCCTGCAAGCCGGCTGGGCTCGTCTTTCCTTCGCTGCCACTGAGCTCAGCGGCAGCGAGGGAAAGCAAGGTGCGGAGCTCGCGCAGCGGGCCAGTGCAGGCTGGGGTGAAGGCCGAGTGCCCATTGGAGGTGGAGGGACCCCCTGGGGGCTGGATGGGGACCTGCAGCGGGCTGCAAGTGGCCCGTGGGCCGGGGTTTGGGCACCTCTGCTCTAGTATACCAGGCTTTCTTTTAACACTTTCTCTTGCACTCTGTTCCCCGCTTCCTAGAAGAAGGAATGGCAAAGGCCACTGCTGGAATGCTGCTAACAAAGGAGGGCGATATTTGGTGTGTCATCTCAGGCATCAGGAGATTTTGGGTTTTGTCCAAACTAACTTCTGAACTTCTTTCCCCAAGATCGTGGGCTGTGTGGTTAGGAGCCTTTGAGGAACATCCAGTTGTCCTTTCTGAGTGCCCAATCCTATCCAACTTTCCAGCACTGGTGCCTCCACAGTGCAGCCCGAGGTAAGGGAACAAATATTCCGACACCTTGAGGCAGCCTCTATGACTGCCTTTCCAACACAGGAAAGCAGTGCAATCCCCATTGGCACAGCAGCACTGGCACTGGAAAATTGGGCAGGATGGGGCCCTAAGTCCTCTGCATGTTCTTGGCAGAGAAGTTTCTTAACTGCTGTTTCAACATGGTACCACCTGAAGGTATTTTTCAATCCATGGTAGCAAGTGCTTTGGTTAGTGCCATATCAGATCAAAGGTGCTGTGAAGTTGATGTTTTTCCCCTTAGGTTGAAAACACAAATCCTGAAGAAGGTGGAGTTTTGCTTCTGCACTGTAAGAGATAAAAATGCACTAAATTCAGGCTAAGATTTTGTAATGAACTTTAAAACCTGCACTTAGGCAAGCATATTTGTATACAAAGTGCTTAACAGTCCTTGCCTTATAATCTATACAACACTCTTGCAAGGTAGGGTGTAGTTATGGTATTTTTATTTTGTATCCGTGGATTTTGGAGTTACCTTCCACTTGGCGTGCATTATCAGGAGAGTCAATGTGATGTTGTGAAGCGGAACAATTTGTCGGGTCTCCTGTTAATGGTCCCTAAAAATTTGTTGGGCTTAGGCTAGCAAGATGTGGGTGACCATTGCCAGTCACCATCTTGCAGTTTAACCTATCTCATAGGGTTGTTGTAAGGATAAAATGGGAAAGGAACACCTTGTATGCCAACTTGATCTCCTTAGTGGAAGAGTGGAATAAATATTAGTGGCTGAACGAAGGAGTACTCAAATAGAGAAGCAGTCTAGCGGTATAATAAATTAATGTGTGTGAAAAGAATAAACCCCAGTATCCAGGGCATTTATAATAATCCAACTATGGGACTTTGGAAAGTCACTGTGGAAATTGAAATGTGCTGTAGTAGGCACATTTTAGTAGGCTGTAGTAGTGCAGCCTATGAAGAGTGCGTGCAGTGGTCATTCTAATCTAAAGAAAGACTGGAATTGTGGTCAACAGAGTCACAACATGTCTGATAGCCTAGATGGGGCTATTTGCTGCTACATTCTGGCCAGCCAAACCTGGCTGTACTAGCTGTTTGTTTGAAGTTAGGGAGAGCTAGATTTAGTTCTGGGCTTGGGATGTAGAAAGGGAAAATCTTAAATGAAAGGTGTTGGTAGGATTGCTTGACTGAAGCCTGAAGAAGCTTGGTTGAACACCCTGAAGCTTGGTTTAATAATGTGAAGGACCTCCTGGACTGACTATGGATTGTGTGAGTCATCTCACTGCATAGTATGATTTCTATATTGTACAAACTCTGTATTGCTGATAGAAGATATTCCTTTTGTTTGTTTCACTTGCATTTTGCAGTGCATGTGATACATTATTATTGCTGTTGCAGTCATATTACTGTATTTATCGTTGCAACATATTATATATCTTTAACAAAGAGGTTAAACCGTGAGGTATGGTGAGTTTCATGTCTGGCCAGAGATTTGAACTGCATCAGATACACCAAAATCCCTTCAAACTGCCCATTGTGTCACACTGGCTCTCAACACTGTTGATTAATTCTCACTAGATGGTACTTTCTGAAGTATGTTTCATACTTTCTATATGGATAGCACAAAACTCCAGAATTCCCTTTTGTGGTGCTGATTGTTATAGGAGAGCTCCCTTTTTTTGTAGCATAATTGTACCCGTTTTGCTCAAATAACTATCTCTTGAGGCTTTTATGTTCTCACTGCCTTTTGCTTGTTATGTCACTGAAGACAGTTTGTATTCATTTGCTAATTACATGCTTTATGTCATGGTTGGCAAATTCTAGGCACGGACACTGCAAGTATTGTAGCAGTGTCGATTCATAGTGATGAAAATAATAGGTATTGCAACAACACCAGTAGTATTTTCACCTTCCTTGTGCACTGGAACTTAAGGTTCACCTTATGAAGCTGATTGGCAATATATTCAGGACAGATAAAAGGAAGGACCTTTTCACACAATACATGAATTATGAAATTCACTTTTGGAAAATGTGGTAGTGGCCAGTAGATTAGATGATTTTAGTCAAATGCACAGAGAATAGACCTATCAGTGGATCAAGAATGGCTGCAAATGGAATCACTACTGAGGCAGAACATCTCTAAATACTTGATGCCTCAGACAAATGGAGATAGCTCTCACCTGTATGCCCTGCTGGTGAGTTTCCTGAGGCATTTTGTTATACTATGCTGGAGATAGAATACTAGATTCTGGGTCTGACTCCACCAGACAATTCTTCTGTTCTTATTCTGCTCAGTGTGGAATTTACCAATTGTAGTGCCCTTCTGAGAATTGCAGTGTTCATTTCTTTTAAACACAGTGCATACTATGTTCACATGTTCTGGAGCATTTGATATGGACATTGTCTACTGAAGGCTAATAGTGCATCTGCTGTGTAGCACATGGAAAACTTGTAATCATTGCAACACTGTTTCTCAAACTGGTCAGGACCCACTAGGTGGGTCACGAGCCAATTTCAGGTGGGTCCCCATTCATTTCAATATTTTATTTTTCATATACTAGACTTGATGTACCATACTATGTGACTGCGTTTGGGGAAATGTTACAGACCTGTTCTTTTAACAAGCTACTATATATATTCTTTTAACAATGATAGTGAATGGGACTTACTCCTGGGTAAGTGTGGGTAGGATTGGAGCCTAGGATTGTAAAAAAACTTTTCCTGCTTGATGATGTCACTTCCGGTCATAACAACACTTCTGGTGGGGCCTGACAGGTTCTCATTCTAAAAAGTGGGTCTAATTGTGTGAGAACCACTGCAGTGCAGCATTGGTTATTCTAAACTGCTGTACAAGAGTCCACAGTAGCTCTCAACAGGGGTACAGTTTTGTTTTCTGTGTATCTGTCTTCCTCTCACCCCATACTTACCTGTTGACGTAGAGCCCAGTCCTGGGCTCAGTGCGCTGGCTTACTTAACGCTGGGTGAGCAACCGTGCTGGGCTAGCACCAGGCAGGTGCCTGGCCTCTGCCGCTCGGCAGTTGCACTGACTGCCAAGCTGCGGAGAGGAAAGTGGGGGTGGGGAGTAGGCATGATGGGGAGGCAGGGAGAGGGCGGGCAGGACTGGTGCAGCTCTGCTCCATCGGATCCTGCGCATTCGTGTGGGGCTCAGCACCCGACACAAACGTTCTTACTTCATTGTCAGTCTTTTGTTTGGTGGTGAATTGAGTAGCCCCATTGCAGGGCTACTTCCCTTACCCAGGAGAAAGAAACAAAAGTCCCCTTCTCCCAAGGTGCCACCTGTGGCTGCTGTTGGTGCACAGGATACGGCGATAGCCATTTTCGATGCCACTGCAGCTGCGCGCCACAGGAGCTCAGGATTGGGTTGCCCAACAGGTTTTATAGATAGAATTGGTTTGGATTTGTTTATTAGCACAAATGTGCCCGTTAAAAATGGATTTGCTGCATGGGTAACAGCCTATCCTCCATACCTACTTTACCCAGGCTTCGTGCACTGGAGAGGACACTCTGTTCCAGAACCACCATTCAGAGCATGACACCATGGTCTTCCGAGTCTGAAGGATGCCAACAAGAGGTTCTTGCTTTTGCCTGTCCAGCTGCAATTCTCCACTTTCTTTGCCTTCTACCACCTACATCTAAAAGTAAAACTTCCAGCACAATTAATTTATTCAGTGTTGTGCAGCAAATTTCTGTATCTGAATGCAGAATTTGGATTATTTGATGATGAGTGTGCCTGCTCCAATTTAATTTTTTTTCAAAGGCAAAAATTTAGGGTGAAGTTTCAGGATGGGAGCCAACTTGGAAGAAAGCTTTTTTAAAGGTGTAGAGTGTCATGAGGTCAGCCAGGTACAGGGGCCATTTGGCTGCTCTACTCTGTGTGCTCTTTTTCATGTAAAGAGTACTGCAGATCCTAACCTCCACTTGATATCTGGATAGCTGCCCTGCCATGTCTAGTTTGGTCCTCTGCCTCTGTCCATGCTGAATTCCATTGTGGGAGGGGAGTAATATAGGATCCTGTAGTGAATGCAGGTTGTTCAGGTGCGGTTGTGATGTTGGCACAGGCTTGTTTTGCACCATAACATTTCTGGTCCCAGAGAAGCGGCTTTTCATGTTGCAGTGTCAAGCCTACACCCAAGCATTCAGGCAAGATGATTCTCTGCAAATGTACCGTAAGGTTATTTGTCCGATTGTGTTTCAAACAGGTATAACTCTTGCAGCCAGTGGCATTCCTGGGGGTCCCCACACCCAGGGCAACCCCCAGGATTCCGCCCCCCATTTCGCCCTCTTCTCCGCCCCCCCCCCCGCACACCTGACCTGGAGGTATTTGCAGTGACGTCACCATCACCACAGTTACTTCTGTGCAGCTGCCTCCTCTGTTCCCCCTTTGAAAAAAAGGGGAATGGAGGAGGCAGCAGAGGCCCCCACGGAGCCTTCAGTGCTGCGGGGGTCTCCATGGTAGTGGCTCCGTGGGGGCTGAGATCCGTGCGCGTCTCCTCCAACCTCAGAGGGGGTGTGCACCGCTTCTGCTCTGCCTCTGAGGGATACCCTCAGAGAACCAAGGAGAGTGAGGGAGGGAGAGTGAGGAAGAGGGAGATGGAGGGTCAGCACTCCGAGATGCCCCTGGCGGGTCGGGCATTTGCCCCGTCTGCCCCCCCCAGTACGCCAGTGCTTGTAGCCCAGAAGGAATGCCTGTACTGTACTTACAAAAATAGCAACAGATACAGGGTACAGGTTGTATCCTAAGCCTAGTGAGAACTTGAGAACTTCCCTGCCCCTTCCTCCTCATTGCAGTTTTTCATCGCACCTAGAAATCCACTCCTGAGTGTTTGGGGGAGGCTCTGAAGCAATGTGGAATGCAGAGCCAGGGAGCGGGGGCTGCCGGAGGAGGGATCAGTCAGCAAAAATTCCTCCTACCCTTTCCTGGACAGGCAAGAGTGGCTTCCATTTGTGCAAATTTGGTTAGGATACAGCCCCATTGTATTTTCAGGAAAGGTTTTCTTTGCATATGGGGAATAATCTTGTTCATTGTTGATATGAAATTACTGTGGAAGTTATCTGAAGTAGGCCTTGGAGTGAAGATCTACAATCCACTATTGATTATAGATTACTTTTCAAGTTGTCATGTGAGAATGATAATGTAGATTTCCCTCTGACTTTGCTTTGCTTACTATGCATAAGGCACTTGGAGAGCATAATACCACAGGTCTTTGTTCATATTTGATTGTATAGGCTTGCTCTTCTCCAGCCACAGAATCTGTGCAATGCCACCAACATTGGCTGCTGTCCAAAAATTACTCCTATCTAAACTGACCTTTGCTGAAGTTGAGTAATTCTCTGCTATGAACCAACATGTAAAATAACTGCTGCAACATGTAGGTGTTCCATGTCCCCTACTGCTAGCAGGCAGCTGCTATAAAAGCTATGAAAAAGCTACCTCAAATTTTATTTGACATTTGGGCTTGGTATCAGTGGCCCGAGTTTTATAACAGCTGGGGAATTGTAAGGCTGTTGGTCAGGCATTCAGAACAGTTAATGAAAGTTAAGGATCTGGTGCCGTAAAATCATCGCATGGAGTGCAAGGTGCCATTAAGCTTTACCGTTTCCATTTTTCCTGTGTTAAGCACAGTCGTTGAAAGGCTCTGGTGATTGAAGTGCAGTATTTTGTATGCTCCAGCATTTCCACCTCCCTCTATAAGCAAAGGGCAAGGCGTCCTAAGATCACTGTCTGCTTTGATTACAAGCGTCCATTAACCTCAGCAAAACAGCATGAGTGTTTGGGAAGTGCCTGCGTATTCACTGTTGAAAGGGAAAGTGTATTCATTTCTTTGGCTGGCAGTGACTGTGAAATAACTCTGAAGTGAGCATTGTTTATAAATGACACGTAGTAGCCAAGCGTCAGTCAGACCCTTTGCTTCTGTTTCTGCTGGGGCATTCCAAAACTTCGTATGAAACAAACACTTCTCATTAATTTTCCACATATAAAGGTCCTTGTGAAGACACAGTCATTCTTTCTTTAGGTGTAATACTATTTTGGGAGTGAGGAAAAGAGAGAAATGCACTTCTTTGTGAAACTCATATGCAAAACTGTTATGTGAGTGCGACTGAATCATTGATTGGGTCTAGTTCAGCATGTGCTGACAGGATCAAGAAACAGGGTTATGGATAATGACACAGTCTGGTGAGTGGGTTCACCTTATCTCATATTGCATTCTCTTTTACCTGCTTAACACTTCTGGCACAAAGCAGAACAAAATCTGTTAGCTAAGAGTCAAAGAAAAACCATGAGCCAAGTTAGAGAGGCTGTGAAGGGCAAGGAAGCTTCCTTCCGTAAATGGAAGTCTTGCCCTAATGAAGAGAATAAAAAGGAACATAAACTGTGGCAAAAGAAATGTAAGAAGGTGATAGGGGAGGCCAAGCGAGACTATGAGGAACGCATGGCCAGCAACATTAAGGGGAATAATAAAAGCTTCTTCAAATATGTTAGAAGCAGGAAACCCGCCAGAGAAGCAGTTGGCCCTCTGGATGGTGAGGGAGGGAAAGGGGAGATAAAAGGAGACTTAGAGATGGCAGAGAAATTAAATGAGTTCTTTGCATCTGTCTTCACGGCAGAAGACCTCGGGCAGATACCGCTGCCCGAACGGCCCCTCCTAACCGAGGAGTTAAGTCAGATAGAGGTTAAAAGAGAAGATGTTTCAGACCTCATTGATAAATTAAAGATCAATAAGTCACCGGGCCCTGATGGCATACACCCAAGGGTTATTAAGGAATTGAAGAATGAAGTTGCAGATCTCTTGACTAAGGTATGCAACTTGTCCCTCAAAACGGCCACGGTACCAGAAGATTGGAGGATAGCAAATGTCACGCCTATTTTTAAAAAGGGAAAGAGGGGGGACCCGGGAAACTATAGGCCGGTCAGCCTAACATCCATACCGGGTAAGATGGTGGAATGCCTCATCAAAGATAGGATCTCAAAACACATAGACGAACAGGCCTTGCTGAGGGAGAGTCAGCATGGCTTCTGTAAGGGTAAGTCTTGCCTCACAAACCTTATAGAATTCTTTGAAAAGGTCAACAGGCATGTGGATGCGGGAGAACCCGTGGACATTATATATCTGGTCTTTCAGAAGGCGTTTGACACGGTCCCTCACCAAAGGCTACTGAAAAAACTCCACAGTCAGGGAATTAGAGGACAGGTCCTCTCGTGGATTGAGAACTGGTTGGAGGCCAGGAAGCAGAGAGTGGGTGTCAATGGGCAATTTTCACAATGGAGAGAGGTGAAAAGCGGTGTGCCCCAAGGATCTGTCCTGGGACCGGTGCTTTTCAACCTCTTCATAAATGACCTGGAGACAGGGTTGAGCAGTGAAGTGGCTAAGTTTGCAGACGACACCAAACTTTTCCGAGTGGTAAAGACCAGAAGTGATTGTGAGGAGCTCCAAAAGGATCTCTCCAGACTGGCAGAATGGGCAGCAAAATGGCAGATGCGCTTCAATGTCAGTAAGTGTAAAGTCATGCACATTGGGGCAAAAAATCAAAACTTCACATATAGGCTGATGGGTTCTGAGCTGTCTGTGACAGATCAGGAGAGAGATCTTGGGGTGGTGGTGGACAGGTCGATGAAAGTGTTGACCCAATGTGCGGTGGCAGTGAAGAAGGCCAATTCTATGCTTGGGATCATTAGGAAAGGTATTGAGAACAAAACGGTTAGTATTATAATGCCGTTGTACAAATCTATGGTAAGGCCACACCTGGAGTATTGTGTCCAGTTCTGGTCGCCACATCTCAAAAAAGACATAGTGGAAATGGAAAAGGTGCAAAAGAGAGCGACTAAGATGATTACGGGGCTGGGGCACCTTCCTTATGAGGAAAGGCTACGGCGTTTGGGCCTCTTCAGCCTAGAAAAGAGACGCTTGAGGGGGGACATGATTGAGACATACAAAATTATGCAGGGGATGGACAGAGTGGATAGGGAGATGCTCTTTACATTCTCACATAATACCAGAACCAAGGGACATCCACTAAAATTGAGTGTTGGGCGGGTTAGGACAGACAAAAGAAAATATTTCTTTACTCAGCGCGTGGTCGGTCTGTGGAACTCCTTGCCACAGGATGTGGTGCTGGCGTCTAGCCTAGACGCCTTTAAAAGGGGATTGGACGAGTTTCTGGAGGAAAAATCCATTATGGGGTACAAGCCATGATGTGTATGCGCAACCTCCTGATTTTAGGAATGGGTTAAGTCAGAATGCCAGATGTAGGGGAGAGCACCAGGATGAGGTCTCTTGTTATCTGGTGTGCTCCCTGGGGCATTTGGTGGGCCGCTGTGAGATACAGGAAGCTGGACTAGATGGGCCTATGGCCTGATCCAGTGGGGCTGTTCTTATGTTCTTATGTTCATGAGGAAAAGCTGCACTGTACGCTGCTGTTGAATTTCAACAGTCAGTCAACAGGTTGATCTTCCTTGGTGTTCTCAGTTCTGAGCTCAGACTGTTTGTTGCTTTGTCTTAACTCAGATGCTGCAGATCCCTTTTAGCTGTTCAGATCCCTTATAACCATGGCCATCTGATTTGACGGTATTCTTTAAAATTCAAACATTATTATATTTTGTATACCTATTTTCAACATAAGCAATTACACGAAGTGGGTTACTTTGCAAGAGAAACTTTAAAATGTCCCCAAAGGGCTCACAATCTCAAAAGGCACACAAAAAGTACCAAGAAATGGCCACTGGAAAAGATGCTATGCTGCAGTGAATCGAAACATGAAGGTCTTAGGATCAAACAAGATGTACAGAGACAATTTCAACTGTTTAAATGTTAGATTTACTTATTCACATAGGACGGGGGGACCTCATTTTAAAAGCTAAAAAAAGAGCAGGTGGGTAAGGTAAGCTATGCCCTTTCCCCTTCATAAAGCTTATCTTCCTGCATCTTTCCTCTTTGAGCTTTTGGCTGAACCTTATGGGCCTTTTACAACAGTGAGTCTAGGGCAAGTAGGCTGGTATGGGGGGGGAGTAACTGGCCAGGGAGGGGGTGTTGAAGGCAGGAGGGGGTGGATCCAGCAGCAGTTACTTGTGTTTGATCCTATCTCCCATGTACCCTGGCTCTCCTTGGACCTGTGTCAGCAAAATGGCTGGTGCAGATCGATCCAAGCAGATGGATAGACAATCAATCAGACAACATATTTTACTTACCTCCTGGAGGCTGTCTGATCACTGCCACCCCCGCCCCCCCCACATCGTGTGCTCCATTGGTTCAGCTGCATGCTATAACATGGTGTGGGATAGGATTGGGCTGTTTCTGTAAGTCTGGTTATTTTTGGTATTGGAGCAGAGCCCTGATTGGGAGGAAAGTGTCTGAGAGATGGATTGTAATGAGGTAAGCCTTCTTTGGTGAGGGGGTTCTGGACTCACTGGTTTGGCTCATTTTCTGTTAGAACTAGAACCCCACCCCTCTTTTTGATTGGGATAGTTCCATATTTAAATACACTGCTTCCAACAGGCCTAGTTGATAGCTCAATTTTAAGCTCCAGAAGTCTAATGAAAAGGGGCAGATGGTGATACATCCAGTTCTGAACATCCAGCTGATCAAGTAGGCTTTCATTTTGGCTGCCACTTGCTTCTGCCTCTTTACTCGCCTGTGACTCAAAATCCTTCCAACTAAAAATGATGTTTTAAAAATAAGACTGCAGATCCAGGAAGGGTCCAGTCTAGCCCAGGCCCCAGAACTGAAATCACCAACAGTGGCTTGGGCCTTGGTCTGATTTAGCATGTATTTTATCAAAATTCAGAGCCCCGATACTATGAGTTGGATACTTTAGAACTTTGAAAGACTCTTGATATTATCTAAATCTTTCCTCACCCTTTAACAAAAAAGCATTTAATGGCCTAATTTTATTGCCTTCCAGTGCTGGTGGAACGTGTGTTCTACCTGTGCACACTGTCGCAAAAATGCTGTAAAGCGTTTTGCAACAGCACTTTAGTTGGTGTGCTGGTAGGAAAACCATAGCCTTCTCACATGCCGACCCTTGCAGGGATGCCCTCTGGACTAGGTAAGTCTGGCATAGGGTTGGGGAGGGGATGAATCAGGGCAGGAGGAGGGCAGCAAAGGTAGCAGGAGTGGGCAAATTGTGCCTGGGGGGGTGGGATTGGCACTGGATCCGTGTTAGTGTGCACCATATCCTACCCTCCCTTCCTGGGCCCGATCTACCTTTATGGATCAGCTTGGACTTGCTTTAGCAATATCACTGATGCAGGTCCAAGTTGTTCCATTGCAGCTGCTGGAGCTTACTCTAGGGCAAGAGGACAAATGTCTCCTTAACCCAAAGACACCTTCAGCAGCAGAAATTCCCCTTTGGAATCGGCAGTGGAGCCCATGTTGGTGTTGCTGCACTGCTGCACAAATGTAGTTTGGTTTGGGCTGTAACAGTCATGAGCATTAATATCATGTTTTCTATGCCATTTGCAGTCTTGTTTTAGAACAGGTTTATGTTTAGTGAAAACATTAGCTCAGTACTATCGTTTAGTCATTGTGTGGCAGTGAAGTTACATTTTTGTTTATGTTGGCACCTGTAATGGTATAAAATGCCACAGTGGCTAAATGGAGTCTTACGTAATTTTAAAAGTTCATGTTTATGTTTCGCTGGCTGAATAAGCACAGTTCTGACTAGTTTTAGATGGATAGAGCCCAAATACATGTTAGAATTCAGCAAACTCTGCGGGGAAAAAAATTAATTTATTTCTGAAAATTAATGTAAGAGTTTGCCTTTCTGCAGAACAGCTACTGTAGTGCCTCCCATCTAAGATACTATAAGGAAGACCAAGAATTTCAAGGATATTAGATCAAACATTGATATGTGCTTTCTGCAAAAAAAATACTACTTCTAAAAATATGATTGAACATATGTGACTGCATTAGGCTGAGTATTGACTCAACACTGGGTCTCAGTATTGTGTACATTGAGTGGCATCAACTCCCCAGGATTTTGGACAAGGGTCTTTGTTAGTCCTACATTGAGATGCTAGGGATTAAAAACTGGGACATTCTACAAACTCTGCTATAAAGCAGAGCCACTTAGCTTGTACCTATTGTGTTGCAGCAAAGAATTCAGGGGTCTGGCGGCAGCTGTGAATGGAGCATAGAACCATACCCACAACTGATGTGTGATTCAGGCTGAATACAACAAGAGATTTGTCAGAGAGCTGAGGCATTTCTGCAGAGCTATCATTACCCATTGTCCACGCATTTATTAATTTCCCTGCTTTTACAGTTTCTGCAGCACTTCAAGCAGTATGTCAAAAATGCTGGAACTATTTCAGACAGATACTTTAGAGATACTTGTCATGAGCATTATCCAATAGTAATGTATACCTCCTCCTCCATGAGAAGTTTTGGAATTGGTTTTCTTTCTTTCTTTCTTTCTTTCTTTCTTTCTTTCTTTCTTTCTTTCTTTCTTTCTTTCTTTCTTTCTTTCTTTCTTTCTTTCTTTCTTTCTTTCTTTCTTTCTTTCTTTCTTTCTTTCTTTCACAAATGTTCAGGTCTGTGAAAGGATGATGGTGTGTTCAGTGTGCTGATGGCACATACAGACCTCAGAAAAGCAAAGCCGAGTTGTACAGTGTAGCCTCTTCTCCTCAATAGTGTTTTTCCAATGCACTGAAGATCTTTCATCTAGACTGCAATAGACTAGTCCAGAAACTGCATACTATCTCTTTCCCTCTTACTCTTTTTTTTAAGTTCCTTGAACTGCTTGCGCTCACTCTTCCAGTGAGGCTTCATATAACTCTCTGGATTTTTTTTTTTAAAACAATAAATACAGTGTGGCTACCCCTGTAAAAAGGCAATGCCCCTATGCAATGCGCAGCACTACAGTTCTAGGGATCTCTAGATTGGGGTTAGAAAGGAAAATTAAATGTTAAAATTAATTCCACTTGATGGTTTGGAAAGACCCTTTAGTTATGTATAACTAAAAATAGTATAATCTGAGTAAGATTCATAGAATGAAAACTAAAAGATCAGTCAGGTTGTGGTATTTATCTAAGGAACAGAGTACAGGTCCAGCCTATTTATACATGGATTTTTTATACACAGATTTGACTCAACACAAATGGCCCATGCAAATGAGAAGGAATGTGCTGATCCCTGGAGAAGGGGAAAAATGCATCCCTTTAAAATCAGTTAAACAAACTGAACAGTCCTTTAACAATAGCCTCCTTAATGAGAGAGAGAGAGAGGGCAGCTGGCTGACAATCCATCAGTCCTTCTCTCTCCAGGCGACCCCTCCCTTCCCCCTGAGCACGTGAAAGAAAGGTGATCACTTTGCACTGGTGAAGGGAGTGAAGTGCCTTTGTAAGAGCTTTGAGGAGGACAGATTAATGAATTGTCTTCTTAATGACTCTTATCTTACATCACAAAGGTCAGCAAGGCTGTTTTGAAATCAGTGGAGCAAAGAAACTTTGTTTTTAAAATGGATTTGCTATAGTGTGTTTTTGCCATCCAGTGAGTGCTTGGAACAGAACCCACATGAATAATGAGGCTCAACCTGTAGTATTTTCCCATTTTTAAAAAATAGAACAAGTGCACTGTGTTTAGGGTTGAATGATCACATTGTAAATAGTTGCCAACACAAATAGGTTAAGAACATAAGAACAGCCCCACTGGATCAGGCCATAGGCCCATCTAGTCCAGCTTCCTGTATCTCACAGCGGCCCACCAAATGCCCCAGGGAGCACACCAGATAACAAGAGACCTCATTCTGGTGCCCTCCCTTGCATCTGGCATTCTGACATAGCCCATTTCTAAAATCAGGAGGTTGCACATACACCTCCTGATTGGTTGGTAGCAGTGGCAACTTGTTCCTTTAAAAAAAATGTAGTGGGGCAAGGAAGCCCTGTCCTCAGCATTTCCTTTTCTTGCACACACACATTAGAACTTGTGTTCACAAACAACTGCATGTATATGCACACAAAGTTCACTACATCCTCCTACAAAATCATCCACAGCCACCCCACAATTCTGCAATGCCATGATTGCCAGCACGATCTTGAAATTGGAGTTGGCATTCCTTCAACAGCACTTCTCAAATTCAACCAGTGTGGTGAAATGTCACAGGGCTTTTCAACTTTTTGGTGCTGTTGCAAGTATCACGTTTCCAATTACAACCTCTTGTAGATGCCATTGCGACTTCCAGAAACAGCAGCTGTGTATGGGAGTGGGCAGGTTACTTCGTTGTTGGAACTTGGTTCTGCACCCTTCTTCTCAAAACTGCCTTTTCTGAGGGGCCAAGCCACTGCACAGCTGGTTCTTACCCACTGGTGCACCACCACCCTACTGGTTTGAGCCATGTGGTTACCCTACCAATGGAACCAAGTACTACCTACCATACTGAAGTTCAACTAGTGGTTTTAGTACCACTAGCTGAGAAAGCACTGGCTTGTTGTCAAAACACACTTCTGACAACAGCATATTACTCAGCTGTGCTGTGTTCTTCAATCATTTTGTATCCAAATATCAGTATTTGGGAGCTTGGGAAGAAGTACTCTGTGTTATCTTTCATTTCTGCTTCCTTTCTTGCAAACCTCTCATGCTGATATTCAATTTTAAAAAAGGTGGGGTGTCCAGGGCAATCTCCTATTCTGTCAGATGCTGCTCCCACCATAGACCTATACTGGTATGGCCTTTCCCACATTTAAAAAAAAGGTTTTTGACTTAGGTGTCTGTTTACTAGAAATGAAAACACATTTGAAATACTGCAACAGCTAATTTTACAGTATGTCTTTGAAGTTATTATGGACTCTCTCAGTAAACATGACTTGTTACAAATCAGCTGAAATCCGTAATCTGTCACTAAGATTAAACACATACAAGTGCACGCACACCCTTCTTCCGTATGTAAATGTATGGCTACCATTTTATGAACTTTTTTGCATTTGCTCATTAATAATAGTACTAGCTGGAAAAGTTTCACTTGTATGTTTTAGTAGTTCATCATTCCTAGAAGCTTTTTGTAAGCAATGAAGAAACTTATTATGTATTCTCTTCCTTTATGAAGAGAGGAAGAGATTCTTCCTCTTGATTCTTCCTACTTGATTCTTCTTGATGCATAAATGCTTGAGTCTGCAAAGTTGGGGAGGCAAGTTTCAGGAAAGGAAAAAAAAGTAGGGGAGGTTTTGCTTTCTTAGAGATCAGGCAGCTAAAAAGTGAAGATACCAATGTTTTTGGTATGCTTTGTTCTGCTTGATTCTTCTAAAGTTACAGTACAGTGTTGGTGTACCCTTAGGCTTCTTCCATTAAATGTTTTTCCAATTTTAGCAACATTCTTTCCAGGCTCAACGACATTTGTTTTTATCTTCTCTATGGCAATCGATGACCTCAGTCTGAAAATGCATAATTCTGAAGGATTTCTTGTTATGTATTTCTTCCACAGTTGGAGCCGAAACAAGACTTCTAATCCAATGACATGTTATAACATTTAATGCTTCTTCTTTTTTTTTAAACCAAACTCAAAGAGTCTGCAGCATTTACATTTTGCAAGCAATAATTTTAAGCAGACTTAATGGTAATAAAGAGGGACCTTGAATAATGATTCTCCTTTCCATCCCATCATCAGAGTGTACCAGTAGGAAGCCTAACAGGACAGATAAACGGTCATAAGATAAACACCATAATCTTTTAATAACTTCACATGGAAAATAAAAAAGCAATTTGGCAGGGGACAGAACAAGAAACAATAACCATGACTTTAGATGGGATTACAGGAGAAGCAGTAAGAGATGTGATACTGAAGAGGATTCAAAATTGAGGATAAGAATGTAGAAGCATACTTTGAAACCAAGCATTAAATCCATTGCACACTTACCTGAGAGTAAGCTTCATTGAATAGGGTGGAATTAACTTCTAAGTAAAGATACATAGAATTATTCTGCGTGACTGTACCCCTGCGCATATGTACCTGTCAGTACACCCCAGTGTACACAGTGAGATTTACTTCTGAGAAAATATGAATGAGATTGGGCTGCACTCCTTTTGCTTTCCCTCAGTTTAATACTCTTGAGCCTAGTTTGCCATTACCAGACCATATGTACTAAGACACCATAGAGTGTGATTGTAAGGCAGGTTTAAAAGATTATCAAACACAGCAAGTTTTTAAAACTCCCAATTGAAATGAGTAGCATTTTGGCTTGCATTTTGTGCTGATAGCACAATTCCTTCAAGCTGCATGTTAGGTACATCAGAACCAACAGAGTTGCAGCAGGTAACATAAATCAGGTATTTTCACACTTTGGCACAATGCAGCATTCTGGACAGAGAAGTGGAACTTGCAAACAGATGCCACACGTTTTGTTGCAGATTTTGTAAGCATGTTCACAGATCCCCTTGAATGCATGTATGCAAATCCTATAACCTGTGTTTAGATGCAAAAGGGAATAGTCAATATTCTCTTTGATGTACTCGTGCTTTGATGTCAATACCCTAATAAGAGTGCTGGCATTAAAGCACCAGCAGTGAATCCTTCTGTCAACATTGGAAAAGGATATTAGTGGTAAAAACCTTTTAATGCTTGCTCTAAATATTTGACATAGCAACTTTTATGTGCAGTTTGCTAGAACTATTGATAGTACAAGCTTTGCCCTTGCATGCACAGTACTCTATTTGAAGAACCATTGTCTCATAACGTCAGAGAAGAACTCACGAGGTGCAAGTTATTAAAATGTACATATATTTTCAAACAGCAGTTTCTTGCTGGACAAAACTAATGGAGATGCAAGACGGTAGTTGAATTTAGATGCTTTCTGTTGGATTGAATTTACTTTGTTCCTGTGATAAATTTAAGATCATTTTAGCACTTGATTGTTCTTCCTGTTTGGGATGCCCACCTGTGTGCAGCTAACGAATTCCTCTTAGCATTCAGTGTTTGCAATTTCACACAGGGAAAAGAGGGGTGGTTGGTTGGTTGGTCCTTTTCTTATCTCTGGCTCTGACTAGGCTTGGAACAAAGCTGTCAGATGGGTAGAGCAATCCAAACCAGTTGTTGTGCCGGTGCAGCCCCTCTTCTGGGCCGGACCACAAATGTGCCATAAGGCATGTTTGAGTTGACTCATGGGCCAGGCGTGCTGGCACAACATGTGCTGGCCTCCCAGTGCCAGATCCCATGCTCAGAGGCCAGCGGAGGTGTGTGTGAAACTAGGCAGTGCTTGGGGTGGGAAAGGGAGGTGGGAAGATGGAACAGAGGTGGGAAGGGGTGTTTCTGGGTGGATGAGAGTGGAATGGGAGGTGGATTGGGCCTGGGAGGGGTGCGGGATCAGCCATGGCATTTGGCCTGGCTGTTCCAGGGCAAATTGCTTTCAGTTCGAAGACCATATTGGCCTAATAGAGATTTATGGATTATATTTTTTACTAGCAAGCAATTGCGAGTTTATGCAAGGAGATGTTTTGAATGGGGCTTTTTGATTTATTTTTATTTTTTATAAATAACAAGGCCACTGGACTAGGCATATCCAGAGATATCTCCAGCTTTGTCACCAGAGCTGAGGTGTGAAGTAGAGTGGCAGGAGAGGATGAAGTCATCATAGTGCAAAATGAGAGGTCCCAAAACCTCTGCAATGTTTTGGAACATTCTGAGATGCACTCAGATGCCATCCATGGCGATGGAGACTAGCCATAAATGGAAGCATTACAAGAACCTGAACTCTCATCTGGCATGGTGGGCAACAATTAGCCATGAAATTGTTTTAAAGTGAGCCAGATCATTAGCCCACAGCGTAGAATTGTCTGCATTAAGTGGTGGTGGTTCTCCTGGAGATCAGAAAGAGGTCTTTCCTAGCCCTATCTGGAAAAACCAGGGATTGAATCTGGGACATTATTAATGCAACAAATTAATTTGGCATGCTGCCCAAAAAATTACCATAATTTTACTGCTCCAGGGTTCTTTGCTTCTGTGGTTGAGCCAACTCTCTCTCTGGGGAAGTCATGAATATCCAGCAACCTTATAGTTGGCATGTGTACTTCACAGAATCTGTCCCATACTGAGCAAGAAATGCTGCACAATTCTTACTTCCAGTGCCAACCTGGAAGGCTTCTTTCTGAGGCAAGCCATGTTTGAACTGTTTGACTTTCATTCAAGTGGAAATATGATGTCCTGTCACCAATAGGCTATAAGACCAGAAATCATGGAAGTGGGGGTTAACTGCAACAGCTTCTTGAAAAGGTGAACATTGCCCATGTAGGAAAATTAATTGCTCCAGCTCGTAGCACCCAGACATCTGTACTGGAAAGCTTTAGGAAACCCTGAACTTTGTATGTTGCCAGGAGGCAGCTATTCATTCCTTCAGACACAAACACTAGGGCTATTGAACCGATTTGCTAGATGGACATTCAGCACCAGGCAGTGAGCTAAAGCTTCGTCATAACTTGAGCAAACAGCATACTTTCCAGTTGCAAAATGGGAGGGAGAGGAAACTGAAACTATGCACTGGGCTATAAAACTTTACTGAGGGCATGTTCCAACATACAGTTTTGTATCCCTGGGTGAATTTTAGAATGACTCCTGTGGATACACATGTGGAAAATGTTGCAAAAGAATGTGACATCTGTGCAACTGGTCCAAAAAGGATCCTCTGAGACTTATCTAAGGGCCAGATTTGATGAGGCAATGGAGAACTATGATCAGATCTCCTGTCTCTTTAAATGTTTATTAAAAGCAGCCACTGGGAAGAACACATTTGGGCCCTGGTTCTGGAGGGAGGAGTTGAACCTTCCTCCTCCCCATTCTGTTTTCCCAATCAAAATATGTGCCTATTTTCTCTGTGAGGGAAAATGTACAGGTACACAAATTTTGCCTCTCATGGGGCAAATAGTAGTTTTGGAGGGAAAATTCTTGTTGGGAATATAGCACAAACCACTCCCCTTCCAGGACTCTTAATTGGGCCTCCCTGTATATGCCTGTTACACACACTTAAAGAGATGGAAGATTGGATAACTGATGTGATCTCCAGTATCTTGTGTAGTTTGGCCTCAGGAATCCAGCTCACATTGTCATCCTTGAACAACTTGGAACTGGGCCTAACATACTACCTGTCTGTCCTCTTTACGCTTAGTACCAGTACAAAAGTGAATTAATATAAAATTGATATTAATTCTAAATTACTCATAATGAGAATTGAGAATTTTGTTGAATGGGGATCAAAGAGATATGCTTAATATATCTGAGAGGGTGCACATATATTAAGCAGATTTTGCTATTTCAGGCTGAGGAAGGAAACAGGTGAGAAAAAAAATGATGAACAAAACAACACATCCTGTTTGCTCATATGCTTGACAGGGAGGGTTGGCAACATCGGCTAGGTTCTGGTATCCATATGGAAAGTGATACTTTATAAAGCATTATTTCTTGAGTGAAATATTAGGGAGACAGGGTGTGTGCATCTAAAGAGACACATCTAAAGAGAACACAGAAAGACTGTGACAGGCATCAAATAAACCTTAGCCTAAGAGAAAAGCTATCTTCAATCAGACAGATTTCTGGCTGTGTGTGTGTGTTTTTTTTAATACTGTAGTGATAAAGTATATTCAGAAATAACTGTTTAAAAATAAAAAGGGAGTGGGAAACCAGCTCTGATTCTGTTATATATCTTATAAAAGTTGTAAAGCAGGAAGCTACTGGCCTGGTAGACTAGCGCACAGGGCCCATTCGTGGAGTAAATGATCAACTGTTTTCAGGGGTCCTGATCTAAACAATCTTTTTTAGATTATGAGCCCTTATGGGCCAGGGTGCCATTCAGTTATTTGATTTTCTCTGTAAACCACTTTGTGAACCTTTTTGTTGAGAAGCAGTATATAAATATTCATCATCATAATAAACAGCTAGCACAGTTATATATAAAAATAGCATAGCATGAAAAACATAGCTAGGAAAACGTTGTAGGAAGGACCTCTGCCAGATTGTTAGAGATCCCTGTAAGAAATAGCAACTTTCCCCAATTTTCCTGTACGTAGGCAATCCAGGAGAGTTCACAGATTGTGACCACCAGGGGCCTGGACCTAGACTGCAGGTGGTCACAATCTGTGAACTCTCCTAGATTGCCTGCGTGCAGTTCATTTTCTCCAGTGCTTCAGAGGGTGTTCCCTCTTGTCAGTTTCTGGACTTGGGCTTACTCGAGATTTATAGACTGAACAGAATGCCTAGTGATTGTGGTATCTATTCTAGGCATAAGAAACAGCTCAATCCTAACTATGTCCCCCTCCTCCACTGATGCAGATGTGCCACTGGAGCACATGCTACATCCTGCAGGGGTGCATGGGGAGTTCTGGAGGTCTCCTCTGGGTAAGGCTGGGAAGAGGAATGGGATAGCAGTTGCCGAAACTGCCCCCTTCTTGCTCTTGATTCCCTCCCCCCCCCCGGTCTCTGCCCTGTTTCTCTCCTTCCAAAAGTACACCATTTCCCAGCATGCTGAGTTCCTGCCTCACTTGCATCTGTTGTGAGCACAAATTCTGCATCAGGAACAATGATAGCAATTGTTTTTTAATAGGACTTTTCAGATGACTGTTTGTGGGTAGAATGAATGCACTCTAATGAAGAGTAGTTTCAAAACAGTAGGCTGTACCTAAAACCTACATGTGTTTATTGGAGGAAAAGAACCAGTATGTGTAGAATTCTGCTTTTTCAGTGCTCCCAATTTCACAAAGTGGCCTCTGATAAGAGTTGTCTTATCTTCATTTCTCTTCTTTAAAATACTACGTGCAGGTTGGGGGCAGAGCTTGCCACCAGGATTCCACTCCCCCTGTGCATTCATTCAACCTACAGAAATCATTTGAAAAGCTGTGTCCCATGTCTCAAGTATAAGGTTAAAGTCGTTTCTCAACTGGGGTTTGGCACAGATACAACCTCATATGTATATTGTTTCAGAAACAAAACTACCCATCAGTCCTTAGTGGCTGTTGTCTTCCATCTCAGTGGAGTCTGAGTGTGTACTGAGGTTACACTTTGTGGGTATGTTGACATGACCCTACACCCATGTCAGCTGCAGTTTTTCACCCATCAGTTCTGCTTTCAGTAGTGCCACCAAAAGCTGAGCTGGTCACGTGACTGCGCATAAGACAAGCTGAAATTAACGCAGATTGATGTGACCACTTTGTCAGCAGCTGCCATGAGGAACAAGGCCATATCCATAGTCTGATATGTTCTAAAATTCATTTGTTCTGAATGCAAAGGATATGGAACTCCATCAGTAAGGGAAAAGCAAGGATCTCTTGCCTTCTTGTCCAGTCTGCAATCAAAGAGGAAACTCTTTGTAGAGCATTCCTTGCAGCACTCTGCAACCTGGCCTAGTTCAGTACAGTCGGGTCTTTCCAGTTGCATGTTTCTAGTGCAATCCTAAATATGTGTTCTAAGAATTCAGTTGAGTTGAGTTCAGTAGGGTAGCTCCTAAGAGAAGTATGATTAGGATGAGAGCTTAAGGCTGTAATCACTTGCACAGTTTCTTGGAAGAAAGTTTCCCGGACAAAAAAGACAAGGTGTTCAGACTGATAGCCTCATAAAATGCAACAAGCTCTAGCAATTACCAGAATTAAAGAATAATGTTTTGTATCTCTTATTTAACAGGAGGTAATTACCAGAATTCTAGCATTTATGATGACCAATGAAGTTACAGAAGAATCACTGAAAGGAAAATATATATATTGCCAATGTTTTCCTAGAGACCAGAAATGTGTACACAAATAGCACTGTCTGCTACAGATCTAGTTAGCACATTGGGCAGAATATTTGCTTGCTATATAATTAACTGGGGAAATCAGACTTATTCAATCATATCAATTCTTGTATATATCAGTGGTCAATAATGTTTTCCTTTTATACTTTGCAATGGAATATTTTACGCTGAAACTAAATGATAGTCTTGTTTAAGCAGTGTTCCTCAAACGTACTTTCCAAATTGTCACTGGTAACCACATCTTTTACTGTGGTTGCCTATGTGAGTGTATATCCCGGGACTATACCCACCCCTGAAGCTGCCTGAATGTGGCTTGAGATCAGAGGGAAGGGGGTTGCTGCCTTATGCCATCCTTTATTCTCTTCATATCTCTGTCTGGGATGCCTGAGACCAACAGAGACCTCTTTGACCTGTTCTCCTTGCTCCCTTTCCCTAGGCCCCAAAGAAAGGCAGAAGAATGTTCCAGTTGACCTGGTGGCCAGGTTGGTATATCCCATCCTGCCACAGACATGTTGTCACATGCTCTGCTTTCCCAGGAGCCACTCTCATCTGTGCCACTCTGTAGCTCCTTGACTGTGCTCCTTCCCTCAGCTCAAGGATGGGTGATCTTGTCTACTTCTGTTGCCTCCTTGAGTAGATCCAGGAGTGATGGTGGTTCTTGGCACACTGGAGCAAGTGTGCTCCAGTGGAAGATGCAAGACAGATGTGTGTTCATTTCTGACCTTGTACTTTCAAGGGTTTCAGAGGCCCTTGAAAGGTGCAAAACTTTCAGCCAAGACTGTGCCTTTTTCACAGGTCGCAGATTTTGGCTGGCTGCCAAAGACCCCTGTTTAAACAGTATTCCAAGCTGTAACTCAGTGTATATTACAGGAGGCAATGCTATTTAAGGGGTTTTTTTTGGTAATTTTTTTGCTCCTGTCCAGCATACACAAACTTTTTTCCTGCCCATAAGGCTCTCTTGAAGAAATGATTGTTTAATTGCTGAAAAGTCTATTTATGTGTACACCCATATAATCTAACTATTTGAAGCACATAGCCCCTCTGTGTGTGTTTGTTTTTAATCTTATCACTCAGTTTCTCACACCATTGCCCTCATAATTATTTTCTGCACCATTATCTTGCCATTCCTCCGTGCTCAGAATGTCATCCATGGCATTCCCCCTCTCCCACGTTTGGGCCTGTTCAGTCTATAAAAGAGGCGTCTGAGGGGGGACATGATTGAGACATACAAAATCATGTAGGGGATGGACAGAGTAGATAGAGAGATGCTCTTTTCCCTCTCAAAAAACACCAGAACCAGGGGACATCCACAAAAGTTGAGTGTTGGAGTGTTAGAACAGACAGAAGAAAATATTTCCTTACCCAGCATGTAATTAGTTTGTGGAACTCTTTGCCACAAGAAGTAGTTATGGTATCTTACCTGGATGCCTTTAAGAGGGATTGGACAAATTTCTGGAGGAGAAGTTCATTATGGGTTTCAAGTCATAGTAGGTATGTGCAAGCTCGTGGTTTTAGAGGCAGGCTGCTTCTGATTGCCAGATGCAGGGGAGGGCACTAGGCCACAGGTTGTGTCTGTTGTCTTGTGAGCTCCCTCAGGCATTTGGTGGGCCACTGTGAGATACAGGAAGCTGGACTAGATGGGCCCTTGGCCTGATCCAGCGGGGCTATTCTTATGTTCTTATGTCCCATGCGATTCAACATATCTCTGTCATATGACTATTGCAATATCTCTGCCACAACAGATAATTGTTGCTAGAAATGTACAAACAATGCAAAAGTATACTAGTGTCATGCACAGGGACATAAAACCACCACAATATACGCATCAAATGCTCTGTGCTCTCACTACTGTATTCTCACAATTCTGGCTGTGAATGTCATGATGTTACTTTCAAGACTCTGAAATCCAGTGTGTTTTCAGCAGCACTAGATTCACGTACAATTTTACAGAACAAAAATAAAAACAGTCTCTCTAAGCTATTTCTGACTTTCTAAAAAAAGCTTTGCATTCAGATTTGTAATTCCTTCTCTTTTTGGAACAGGAAGTAGTTTAAGAAACCAAGTATTGTGATGCTTAGAGGAAAAACAAATTTAGGACATTTCATAATAGTAAGGTAACTTGAAATCAATGTGCTTTCAGCATAGGGACCAAAGGTCACATGCTTCCTGGTTTGTTTTGTGTCCCCCACTGATCTTGATTAATAGCACCTTTTATATGGATTGATCATATGGATGGTACTGGAGGCTGGCACAATCCTCAGTAAAAGTAAAGGAAAATCTTGATCAAAGTTCAGATCAGTTCATCGGTTGCAGAAGACCAGTCACCAGTTTTGCCACAGAAAGAACATAAATGAACTTCCTCTTCTCTATGTAGTCCTGATCTTTTTGTTTCTGGTGCTCACATGATTGGCCTGTCTTGTCCTTTTCTCTCCTTCAAATGGAGCCAATGTTCTTGTGCTTTGACAGAGACACAGGATAATGTTACTTACAATCGCTTTTTTTAACTATGAGTAATTTTTCCTTCTGAACTTCTTTATTGTGCTGCAATGTAAGAATACATCAAGGCTTTCACAAAAATTAGGTCCGCCCATGTGCTCCAGTCAGGATATCTCTATTAAAATTCTTGGAGCTGATCCTATCCAAATCACCCTCTCCATTGCATGTGTGCCTTTGAAGTATGAGCTGCATCCTATGGGTGGAGTGGGAAGTTGCTGAGGACTCCTGAGGGCAAGGGAACTTTCTGTTGGGTCTCCTTCGTTCTGTACCAGCTATGTATTTTGCTGGTGAGAACCAAGGAGAGTGAGGGAGGGAGAGTGAGGGAGATGGAAGGGGGATAGTATATGGCAGTACACAAGTGGTGCTTATCCTGCCCCCTCCCACTCCTTCTGTCACTTTCCCTGCCCAGAAACTCCTCTGCTCTTCTTACTCCCCATCCTTCCCACCGCCTGTCACCAATGCTGCTTTACCTGGACAGTATCTTTGCCTGTGGTGAGTGTATGCAGCCACTATTGACTATTGACTGTTGACTGTGCTGGCAGCCTCTTTATGCTTGCTGGCATTGTTGGAGAGCGGGATGTGCTGTGCACCAGATCCAGGCACTTCCATCTGGATCCTGGAACTTCCATGTGTTCTGCTGGTGTGGTCTTTCAGATACTACTGGGCCATTAATTTACATTCATGGAAGCAAGGGTTCCACACACCCCCATGTGTTATTTTCTGTGAACTTCCTGTTCGTTGACTTGCTTTTAGCCATTTTCAGAACTGGGTAATGCCCTGAAATTAAGCTAGTACATTACGACATAATCAGTACCTAATTCTGGCATTCCTCTGACAAAGGAATTCTGGTGTTTTTTGACAATGGTGATCCTTATAATGGGTGGTTGAGAAAGTAAGAAATAATAGGATGTTAGCAAACTGCTAGCCTTTGTATTTCCATGTAGCATAAGATACCTGTGATACATTTGGTGATAGAGGGGGGTTAGGGACGATTGAGTCTGCAGCATTTTAGTATGTGCACGAGACTGTAGCTGGGGAAGGGAAGTGTGTGGGTGTGTTCAGTATGGTGCAAGTGTGCATGCTCGGTTGGGCCCTTTAAGTGTGTGGGTGTACATTTAAGTCAACTACAGTGGAAGCAAAAGTGCAGAATAGATGGGTAGAAAGAGAGGTCGGGATCCTCCAGGAACTTGGTATTTGTGGTATAATTTATATTGCATTTATCTGCAAAAGCATTCTGAGGTGCAAATACTAAAATGTTCAAATCTAGATTAAAGCTTCTTTTGCAGAAGTCTCAGTGAAATGAACTCTGTTGTATACAAGTGGTTCTTGCAGTGGAAGCATTCCAGGTGAATTATGGCTGAAAGAAGAGATACTGAGATTGGGTGTGAAAAATGAATGGGGACTCTGAGGCTCCAAAAGGGGAAAGATGGAAGTACAGGGAAGTAAGGAATGAGTATGAAGAGGTGTGAGAATACATTGGATGGATAAAGGAAAGGGTGGTGGGGAAATTCTCCTTGACGATATTGTTTTACATGAGAAAAGAAAGAGCACCAGTTGGCAAAGGCAAAGCAAAGTTACAAAATTATTTTTAAAGCTATCTAAACATAATGTTATTATGATACCTTCATTCACATGATTTGTTATGCACTGATTGAACTATGTTTTTAGAAAAGTGATGCACAAAAATATTTGTGTTTTCCTAATTTACAATTTAAAAAAAAAATCTGAGAAAGGAAAGCCAACCCAGTAGGTTTTTGCATGTGGCTCCTGCCTTGATCCACTTTTTATCCTATCACTATGGCCTCATTTAATTTAAAGGGCTTGGTCAATGTGGTAAGACTTTGTGTTAGATTTTTTAGACAATGGCAACTTGGGCTAAGAGGGATTGTTAAGGGTTTTTTTCTAATATGTGGAAATTTATTATTATTATTATTATTATTATTATTATTATTATTATTATTATTATTATTTATGTACCGCTTTTCAACTAAAAGTTCACAAAGTGGTTTACAGAGAAAAATCAAATAACTAAATGGCTCCCTGTCCCAAAAGGGCTCACAATCTAAAAAGATGCAAAAGAACACCAGCAGACAGCCACTAGAACAGACAATGCTGGGGTGAGGTGGGCCAGTTACTCTCCCCCTGCTAAAAAAAGGAGCACCCACTTGAAAAAGTGCCTCTTACCCAGTTAGCAGGGGTTGAATAACTCACAGCCCAGTCCTATTCACACTATTCAGAAGTAAGTCCCATTTGTGTCAGTCGGGCCACAGAAACAACAGCGACAAAAACAATAATAATGTATCAATTGCTCAACACCAGTTAACTGTGTTTCATGTAGTTTGGAATAATGATGAATTTTAAAATCTCAATTGAACCTAAATTCAGTCTTGGGTAATTCTGGGAACAGTCACTGAGTAAGAACCCTGAGATGGAATAGGGTGTCTGTATTGAGGACCCTCCCATATGAGAAAATGTGACTTCATTACAGGAGTTCCTGATCTGGTGCCTACAAACCTCTTTTTCCTCCTCCTTTTCACAGCATTGCAACAGATGGTTTAGCTTGTGATGAGTATAGTGATAGGGTCTCCATTAAACACCATGTATTGCTACAGGCATGCATTGTAGCATCTAGAAAGATGGGAATCATTGAAACTGTGGTTCCCATGGTTCCCAGCATCCCTGGACAACACTGCACATTCTCAGGACACTAAGCATACTGGGGATGTTGAGAACCATGGCAAGTATGTTTGCCATTGTTGCAGCTTGGCAAGTCTCAGGGCACTGCACATACTAGGGATGTTGAGAACCATGGCAAGTACGTTTGCCATTGTTGCAGCTTTTCCTGAAGCAGCATCCGAAACCTGAGGCCAAAGCCTGAAGCAGCATCCAAAGCTCAGTACAACCAGGGCTGAGCTTTGCTCCCTACTGTTCCACTTCACTAGATACGTTTGGAGGAGAAAAGACGAAATAGATGTATTAGAATTGGCCCAGGCTCCAGTGGGGCATGGATCCATGAAATCTGGTGGTTTTTTGGGGGTCATCTTCAGATTCTACCCATCCCCACTGACCACCACTGCACAGGTCAGTGATGCTTTGATCTGCTCTCAAGTAACTTTTTCCAACCTACTTCTCCTGGTTTGGCTTCCTTCTGTTGCATTCATCTTGCATTTACATTCCGCCCTAGGTAAATGTGATGCTACTAATGTATACTCTATTAAATTCTCTGTTGATTCTCTTTGAGAACACTCTGCTTTTCATTTGCAGTTCATGGTACAGGAGAGTGGTACTGGGCTGATTTATGAGGAATTTTAATTAAATGCCAACTCTTAAAATGAGAAAATGCACTTGCTTGCAAATTAATGTTATTGTGGGCACAGATCAGAAAGCTTTTCACTCTTCAGCATGCCTCACTTATTATTTAAGTGGAGAATGATTACATTCAGATGTAGCAGCACTGATGCTGCCAACTCTGCATAACGCACTGGTTCAACTCTGCAATATATACTTCATTAATTTTTTTTCCACGTTACCTCATTCTCTCACTCTTCATTTCCTCTACTTTTAAGAGTTTTCACACTGGGAAACCAATAACAACAAGTAATTTCAGCTCTGCATTTTCATATCTCTCAATGTGAAGGAGGGGAACTTTTTAAGTGGGGTTCTCTTCTGGCAGACAGGGTTTGCAAACTCATTTCTACTAATAAAGATGTGCCAGGCCAGTTTTTCTGTAAGGATCTGACTTGTGTCCAGATTGTGGGCAATGGTTTATAAGCATGTCAGTCTGAAGGGCTGAGGCTTGGCAGCTGGGTCAGGCCATTGGGTTCAGCCAGTGGCATAGCTACGGGGGTGGTGCTGCAGGAAGTACTTCAGGCGCCATAGCGCACCATGTAAGCAGCCCCTCCCATTTGCCATCAGAGCAGTCCAGGCAGCGATGGCAATGCGCAGGCGCCCTGAATGGCTCTGATGGTGAGTGGAAGGGGCACTTACATGGTGTGTTATGCTACCTGCAGTACTTACGGCCCCCCCTGTAGCTATATCACTGGGTTCAGTAAATCTAGTTCACTGGGTTCAGCTGCCCAGAAACTTCCACCACAAATTCTTCTGCAGTCGGAAGGTAGGAGTGCTGCAGAGTTGTCACCTGTACCCCTTTTAGGTTGATCAGGAAGGGGGCATTGCTGCTGTGAGGGAAGCACAGTGGCTTCTATGTTGAACCATCTAGTACGTTTGAGCTGAGATGAGCCAAGCCATCTAGTACATTTGTGGCTGAGGCAGCATTTGAACCAGGGACTTTCCTGCACATGCTTCACTCTCTTAATTTCTCACAATTGATTCAGCATAATAGAAATTATGGTGATTGAAAGAAAAACCCAGAATGGCTGCAGCTCGAAACTTCCTGTCAACACTTTTAATGGCAGTTTATATCTGAGGGGTAGCTTAACTGGAAGTGTTGAATAAGGTGCTGCTCATGGAAATGGTCATGTTACACATGCATTGTTTTTGTCTGCTGACTTTGACTAATCATCAGCCTGACATTTCCACAAAGCCAAACTGAGTGGCGGGAGCAGTGAGTGATGTTCTTTTCAAGTAGATTGGTTTCACTTAACTGTGGAACTGGATGTTGAAAAACAAAGACGAACTTGATTGAACTGGGGTTGGTATAGGAAAGACAGCATGGGATTACTTATGAAAGATCAGAGAGAATGAAAGTTGTATTCTGTGATCATTTGAGCAAAGCATAGGCCTTTGGCAACAATTTGTAATTTCAGTGCTGCTTACTACTTTTCCAAGTTACAATAACAATTTCAAGAAGTGGTTACTATGTTTTGCCTTTTGGATGGTTTGTTCTTGATGAAGGTCAAATGATGATGCTGTTATCTCTTTGCCTCATAATCTTTGGTTGAATTTGAATTTCCATACTTAACAGGTGGCACTTTTTAATCCCACCTTTCTTCCAGAGTTGCTCAGTTTAGCATATGTGAGCTGTTCCTGTTTATCCTCACAGGAGCCCTGTGAGGTAGGCTAGGCCGCCCAGTAAGCCTTGTTTCTACACAGGGATTTTAAACAGTTCTTTCACTGTTCTTACAGTTTTGCTCAACATTGTGCTCAATGTTATCAATTCATGAACCTGGCCCCACTGAACCCTTGTAACAAGTTCAGCTTTTTTATTTTGGATTTCTAAAGTATTAGAAAATTACCAGTATTCATACCTGCAAGCACTGTCTGCTGCTAGAACTGATGGGCTGAAGCACAGATTTGAAGTTGTCTAGCAGTAATAAGTAGCAGGACTGCTCCAAAAGGAGATTTAACAGGAAAGCAAAATGAGGGACATTTGTATGGTAGACAGTGATGCATGGTACCTGTACGTTCCTTGCAAGATATTTCTTTAGGCAAGATATTTCATTCAGCTAGATATTTCATTAGAGAAATGGCACAGGAAGAAAGGGTCAAGCCCTCCTGTCCAAGCACTACTTTGTCCATCTTCAAAGTAGCCATGTGGGGCTGCTACTTATTTATCCCCTACAACCACCAACCCTGGGAAATTCTGATCACAGCTCTCACACATCATGCCTGGTTCCACCATAGATGCAGCGGCTGTGGTACTTCCATAGAAGGAAGCATTATTATTGCTTGGCATCCATGGGAGGTGATTTCCCCTTAACAAAAGAGAAGCCAGGGATGCATAGCACATTTCCTTTTTCTAATGGCAGCCAGCCAAGCAAAATACGTCAACACAGATAAAAACATTTCTGTGCAGTCCCCCTAAACAAGAGCATATTGGTTTCCTTTTCAGATTTGCATTGGCCTGGAAGCCCTTTTGAAGTGACCTGAATTGTAGGCGAAGGGGCCTCCTATCTGTGCGTTAACTGTAAATAACCCGAGAAAGGGAGGCGGGGCTGGGGCAGGGTCTGAGGAAATGAAAAGTGGATGTTGTTTTTCTGTTGCTGACATTGTTTTGCAGAGTGGTTTCTCTTTTAATATACAGCAAGAGAAGGAGCTATAGAAATAGAAACAGGAAAATAAGATATACAGTACGTGTACATGAATAGCATGCTTTTGCATTCTTTCTTACGTGCGTACTTGTATGGACTGTATATTGATGTACTATCTCTGGTTGCAGAACATGATATGCATTATCTATTAAGTGATAAGAAAATATATGCTCTCAGTCTTCATTTTACCTTCTGGCATCAGTGAACTAGATCCCTTTTCACATGTTTATCTGTGTAGAGAATGAATGCATTTCTGTGCAAAAGCAAATGAAGACAGAATTGAGGTTGCATTTGCTGGCTCCATTCAAACTTCCCAAACTTGAAGACGCATGTGAGCATGAAACCTACAGGTGTACTCACCTGGAAGTATGATGTGTACTCTGGATAAATGGAGATTATAATCTGTGTGTATTGGAGCCTGTAAATGTTTGGAAATGTACAGTATAGAGTCTTCTAAAGGGGCAAGTGATGATTTATACAAATGAGCCATTCACTGTCCCAAGACCCAATGTTCCAGTATTTTGGAACCTGAATTTTGGAAGCATTCTAATAATATCCTGCTGTTTTTCCAAGAAGTTCAAAGAGGCTGTCATGGGATGTCAAGACTAGGATGGAACTGACTAGAACTGACTAAGAACTGACTAGGATGTCATCCTAGGGCTAGGCTATAGCCTTAGTGCTATTTAGCCTCAGAATTGGAACTATTTTCAGAGACGCCTGGATCTAATGCCAAAGAGCTCTATTCTAGATCTTGGCTGTTTTCTGGCTTCTTAGCAATGAATGCATATTATGGAACATCCTAACCTTCTGTTGATGATGATGTTTTGTTATGATTGAAATGGAATGATTAGATTTCTTATATTTAACTACTTTTATGATTTTAAAAAAACAAACTATAAACCATTTTCTGGAACTATATAATGTTGGAAACACAAAGCACAGGTCCTGTACTTCACTGTGAAAAAAACAGTCTCAAGTTCTTAGTACGAACAGAATGCAAACAGATAATACTGAAAAGCCATGAACTGCAATCGCCACCAAGATATTACAAGCCAGTCACTTGTTAGTGCTGTTACATTTCAACATTGTTACTATTAAAACACTGATGTAGTTTCTGAAGACTTGAATCATATTGGTTTTCTCTTTGATATCCTGTATAAAGAGACAATGGAGGACCAATGCATCTGTGCTTTTCCTTGGCTCTTCCTTCCTTGACCACCAATTTAGCACATGAGTGAAGATGAACATTTTGCTTCTTTTTTTATAGCTCTGGATGTAACAACTGAGTTCTGATTTACATCTGACTTGCTAGCATGAAGTTGCTGAAATCCCAGTGCAGTGCTATATGTAGTGATCTGATGCTAGTGTAGCTAATTGGAACACCTTCCAAAGCTGGTCTGTGACTCAGGCTTAAAGGAGGAAGAGTGGGTATATTTTTCGTGAATCACCAGTCACTACCCCGGATGTTTTCCCTATCAAGTCATAATCTGAAAACATCAATTGATGAAAAGATGTCATTTCACACTGTGATAACAAGTCTTTAAAGGACTTCTAGTTATATTTTATTTTACAACAGCTATCCAAAACTCTGATTACATTATAGAATGCTGACTGTGACAATTATCTGATTATCCTTATTTCAGTGCTCTGTATTTTGAGACATTCTCCAGGTGTGTGCAGAATTTCAACATTCCCTTGCAATTGTCCATAGTCTCCAGGTTCTGGACATTCACTGTGACATTTCTATGGCTTTTGGCTTGTTGTTTTTTCCCCCCATCCAGACTGAAAGAGAAGGGTTTGGTTTGAAGTGGAGAAACTAATTTACAGGAACTGACTACTACCTGGTACAGTATGTGCTGTGAAGTAATAGTTCCAGCTTGGCACAACATGGAATGTCAGAGGTGACTCAGTGGCAGAATTGATGAGCAGCTGTACCCAATCACCTTAAAGCAGATCTGGGAAACCTCTGTGAAAACTTGTCTGTTGCTGCTTGGATCGATTGCTGCTCAAGAAGCATAAACCTTACAGTATACATTTTGCACATCTTGAAGTGTTTCAGGAGCAGCCTCTAGTTGCCAGTTTTTCCTGCAGGTTCACACAGGTAGCAAGGAAGACTGTTAGCAATGGTTGCATGGCAGTGCCAGAGGCACAGAGATGGGACAGCAGTAGTGGACATGAGCAATTCCCAAGAGGCATTTTATCCAAGGTAAGAAAGTAATCCAGATCAGTTTGTTGGACTGACACGTCCTCACCCGTATAGATAGAAGTCCTCACCTCAGATAGAAGAGTGATGGAACACATGGAAGCTGGAGGGGAAAAAAGGGTGAATGCTAAAGAACAATACTTAAAGAGTAGATTAGTGCCTGATTTCTAAAAGAGCACCATCCACACTCACATTAAGAAGAGGCTTTGCACTACAGGCTACCCTCAGTGCAAGTTTGTTTTCTCTGGCAAAGGACGAGAGCAGTAGGATCAATGAAAATCATTGCCAAATGGGTACCAGTCCTTTTTTCCTTAGTCAGTACATATAGTGTGTAAGGGGAATGAACCACATCCTTTAAGGGACAATCCTATACATGCCTACTCAGAAGTAGGTTCAGTTCAGTTCAATGGGAGCGTATTTAGGATTGTAGCCTAAATTTCTTCCCAGTTTGAGGGAGGAGAAAGGGTTACAATGAATTAAAACCCATTTAGATTCTTTTCTGTGCCATAATTAATGAAGAGGATTTTGGCACCATCACCTTAAAAATAAAACTGTGAGGTTTTGATATACTCTGTGAAGAACAGCCCTACAGCTACTTTTTCTGTGCCGACTAAAGTGTTAACATTAGCTGTATTGTTGCTTCATCAGATATTAGGCAGATACCACCTTCTGAAAACGTATGAATTTTAACTTTTGTCACTAAGGGCTCAGTTCTATGCATTCCTCCCACCCCTCCCCTACCGATGCAGGAAACAGCTTGCGCTGCATTCTGCAGGGCGGGACAGTCTGGGAGGTCTTGTCTGGGTAAGGGAACAAATTTTCCCTTACCCAGGGATAAGCCTCCATGGTGTGGAAGGGTCTACTTGGACCTGTGCTAGCAAAATTGCTAGTGCAGGTCTGTGTGGACCTGGGCTGGGAAGGTTTCGGGAAGGGGGCTAGAATTTGACAGTTGCTGCCAAACCTGCCCCCTTCCTGGTGGTGGTCCATCTTTCTTCCACTCCTGTTGCTGCCCTGTTCTGCCCTCCCTTTGCTTCATCCAGCCACCTTCTGCCATTTCACTGGCTGTTCACACAAGCTACATCATCTGCTTCAATCATGAATCGATTGGCCCTGTCTGTGTGGCAGTTTGCATTGAGAGAGAATGATTGACCAAATGTCAACCAGTGAGTTTCATGGACAGAAAAAGATTGTAACATGTCTCCTGGTTTTTATCTAACATGCTAGCCGTTCCACTATAATGACCCTCAGTAGTAATATTAACCTGCCACAATGGAATTTTAGTTGGCACTATAGCGGGCTGTATGTGTCCTCTTTCAGAGGGCAGCTTTTTCTAGCAATGTTCCTTTATTTTTAACAGTTGCATGCCAAACAGAAATTCATCCGGTACATTACCACATCTCTATGCTGGAAAAAGCCAACAGCTCCATTTTGCAAATATGCGTGTGAAAAATTATCTGATATTTGTAGATAGTAAAATACTATTGTACAATTTGTAGATACAGGTAGATTACACCGTATCTGGACTATTCCGAAATCAGACATTTTTGTCCAAGACTTTTTAGTAAGTTCTGTTCTCTGCTCTGTGGTGTGTACCTGTATAGACATGGTTGAAAAATGTTAAAGAGGTCAACAGACACCTATCTGGGTAACAGTGAGAAGAGCAAGAGGAAGCATTTCTCATTATATTTATGCAGTTACAGGTCCAGCCCATTTATACACGGATTTTTTATACATGAATTTGACTCAACATGAATGGCTCCTGCAAATGAGAAGTAATATGCTGATCCCTGGAGAAGTGGAAAAATGCACCCCTTTAAAAACTGAACAGTCCTTTATCAATAGCCTCCTTAATATGAGAGAGAGAGAGAGAGAGAGAGAGAGCGAGAGGGCAAAGGCAACTGGCTGACAATCCATCAGTCCTTCTCTCTCTAGGTGACCCCTTCCTTCCCCCCCAGCACCTGAAAGAAAGATACTTTGCATTGGTGAAGGGAGCTGTCAGAGTAAAACTTCTAAGTACCTTGAGAGAGACTGATCCTTGGATTGTCATCTTAATGACTCTATCTTAACATCACAAAGGTCAGCAAGTCTGTTTTTAAATCACTGGAGCAAAGAAACTTTATTTTTAAATTGATTTACTATAGTACATTTTTTGCCATCCAGTGAGTGCTTGGAATGGAACCCACGGGAATAATTAGTCTCAACCTGTATTCCTAAATCCAGACATATCCGAAATCCAGACACCTTTCTGCCTCAAGCAGTCTGGATAAGGGGTACTCAACTTGTGGTACAAATGTTTAGGCTCAGATTGTTAATACAAATGCAGGACTATTAAAACCCCTGGGGGCTGGGGGATAAGAACAGGCCCTCAGTTTGGCTATACTTGTCATAAGAGGTGACTAAACAGCCACCGGGTAGATGGGACTTGATAGCCTGGGAAGGCAGCTCAACTGAGAGAAGGAAAACTCTGATCCCAAACCTCCACTGCCTTGTGGCTACATCCAGTTGTGGAAAAGGCTGCATGATGCAGCACACACCCCATTGGCACAGCTATACTAGTGCTGAAAAGTTGGTTACAATTTGGGCCTGACACTGCAATTCTGTACACACTTACCTGGGGGAAAGCCCCATTGGACTCAGTAGGGCATACTTCTGAAAAAAATATTCACTTGTTTTTGCTGTGAGTCTTATATGCATACACCTGTTGTTAATTTGTGGTACTAGGATTAAGTTTGGAATTTGTGGAACTAGCATCTAGGACCAGTTGGGTGGGAAACTCCAGTGTTTTCTCAAAACGTTATGAACTTCTTAGAGTATTTTTCTTATCTGAAGACCTTAACAAAATTTGTGATGAATTTGTTTTGTTTCCATGAAGTTTCCAGTTTGTGAAATATATAAATTTGATTTAAGAAGTGAGGCTTTATAGCTAATAGTTCTGTAGCCCTAAGGGGAATTAAGTTGACCATATTTAATGACCAAAAGTGATCTGGAAGAGGTACTACTTATACGATTAGATTATAACTTACAACTGAAATTGCAACTAGTGCAGAATGCGGCTGTCTGTGTCGTTGCTGGGGCTCATTGATTTGACTGAGTAGGGCCCTTGCTTCGGCGACTATACTGGCTGCCAGTTCGTTTCTGGGCCAAATTCAAAGGGCTGGTTTTGACTTTTAAAGCCCTATACAATTTAGGTTCAGGGTATTTGAGGGACTGCCTTTGACCATATCTTACCCATCTTCACAGATCATCTGGGGGGGGGCCCTTCTGATTGTGCCCCCACCAGTAGAGGTGGGGGGGTGGCAGAGCTAGGAATAGGGCCTTCTTGGTGGTGGTGCCCCGTTTATGGAATTCTCTTCCCCTAGAATTAAGAACAGCTCCCTCTCTGGAAACCTTTCGGCGGGGTCTCAAGACCTTGTTATTTATGAAGGCTTAACTGACACTGGGGGCTGGTGCTTTTTTAATGACTTATATTTTAATTGTGGTGATCTTAGGTGTTTTAATGTTTTAATTGTTTTTAATATATATTGTTTTATTTTATGTTGGTATTGTTAGCTGTCTTGAGTCCCCTTTGGTGTGGGAGAAAGGCAGGATAAAAATCCTATAAATATAAATATAAATAAATAAATTAGAGCCCAATCCTGTGCTCGGCAGCACGGCTCCATGCTGCCGAGCATGGCATGTTTGTGAGCCTCACCACTGGGCTCCTGCCCATCCTAGCTCAGCGCTGGCCGGTGCTGGGCTAGCACAGGGGGGTTGCCCAGCTTCTGCGGCTCGGCGGTCTCCCGGACTGCTGAGCCACGACACGGTAGGCGGGGACAGGGGTGTGTAGGAGGCGTTCTGGGGAGGGGGGAGGCTGGCAGGGGCGGAGAGAGGGCGGTGGGAAGCATGACAGGGAGGTGTGTCGCAGGGAGGGGGGTGGGCTGGAGGCGTACCTGGGGGGAGGGATGGAAGGCGGGTCCACGGAGCTCCACTTCGCAGGATCCAAGGCACTCATGTAGGGCTGCGCACCCTACATGAGTGCCTTTTTCTTTTGGCGGTAAAGTGAGTAGCCCCATTGCAGGGCTGCTTACCTTACCTGGGAGAAGGGAACAAAAGTCCCCTTCTTCCGAGGGGCTGTCGAGGAGGGAGTAGCTCCTTATCTGGTTGTCCAGCGGAATGCAGCTTCAAGGACACAGCCCACAACGTAGGGAGTACTCAGACACGAGGAAATCCATCACTGCTTCAGTCTGTATTTACAAGTTTACAATAACAGCACAGCATAGCTAAACAAAGCAGAGACAGCAAAACATACAACACACATGACCACCAACGACCCACACATAAGGGCTCTCACAGTTTCTTATAAAGCTCTGTGCACGAATCAGGATGGGTGGTGTCTCCTCCTCCTGCCACACCCTGTCTCATGACGAATGCCTCATCAGCTAGCTCACTTTACACCTGAGTCCTGGTGACTCAGCATACATTAGGCCCTACCTTATTCAGGCCTGCAGATTTAACCTGGGTTATGTTCTAACCCTGACAGGCGCCTCCCACGGTAGCTCAGGAGGCGCAGGATCCGGCAGCAGCCTTTCTCGGTGCTGCCGAGCCTGGACACCCTGGGCAACTCAGGATTGGGCTGTCACTTGCTTATCCTAGTTTATGCCTAACTAAACCTTACTTTGTATATGGCAGTGGTTCTCAGATGTTTAGCACTGGGACCCACTTTTTAAGAATGAGAATCTGTCAGGACCCACCAGAAGTTATCTCATGACCGGAATCAAGTAGGAAAATTTTAATAATCCTAGGCTGCAATCCTACCCACACTTACCCAGGAGTAAGTCCCATTTACTGTATTGTTAAAAGCATGTACATGGTAGCCTGTTGAAAGTACAGAGCTGTAACATTTCCCCAGATGCAATCACATACCATAGTAGCATTAAGTCTAATATATTACAAATAAAATATCGAAATGAATGGGGACCCACCTGAAATTGGCTTGCAACTCACCTAGTGGGTCCTGACTCACAGTTTGAGAAACACCTGTATATGGGCTTTATATAGTGTCTTAGTGGGCTTGATCATCGCATTGTCTCTTGTGTTGCTTGTACCTTTTGTTTGTTATGAAAGTCAATATGTTGGAAAGATGAACAAATAAATAAAATAATCTCTACTGAGAAAACAGAGTTCAGAAAATGAGAAATTTTTTCTGTGAGAATGCTCTTTTCTCCTTCCCCATGGGTTTAAGTCTGTCTCTGTTGAGAATATCTTACTTTTCTAATGCATAATTCAGTTTTTATAGTATTAAATAATGATTTGCTGTCTCAGTTTATATTGGGGAAATGGCAGTAGCAACTACTGGAGTAATGGCCAGTGTTGTCGCAGTGGGAGAGTTAGGATTTCGGAAGGTGCTTATAAGTATATAAATGTATAATTATAATACCCAAGGACAGTGGTTCCCAAACTTACCTGGATCACGATGTCCCCACAGCCTCTTCTTCCCAGCTCAGCCAGGCAGCACTGAAATCTTGTGACATTTTGTGAGGTCCAAGAAGGCAGCACCAAGGGTAGGAGGGGCCACCGGGGACACTCCATGGTGTTCCTGTGGGTAGGCTAGGTGTCAAGATGCACATTTTGGGAACCCCTGTCCCAGGGTATTGTAGTGTTGGCATCTATGGCTGCATCTGGTCATTATGAAGATTTACATTCACAGTAGTTGTCAGCAATCGTAATTCAGTTCTTTAACACACTACCAGAAGTCCCAGACTTCTGGTCACAACTTAATATAGTGGGATTTCCTGATCCAGTACTGCTGCTTCACCTGTGTGAACTGGCCAGTGGGTAAGCATTCTCTAAGCAGAGGCCACTCATGTTGTTTGCAGGGATCAGATAAGTATAATGAAGTGTTCTAATCATAGGGAAAAATGCTTCATGCAGACCTGCCCTAACGTAGTTTGAAAGCAATGTGGGGTTGTAGCTATCGCCTGTCATGTAGTGCCTATTAATCTAGAACCAGGGTCACCTTGACCTATGTCTTGTTTTCTTCAAATGTTTGCCTGAAGTGTTCTGTTGGCTAGTGTCATCTGGTAGGTGGGAGGGAGCGGAATGCTTTTGCACATCCAAGAACTGTAGGATTGCTGCATTTTGTTTTATTTATAAAATATTTTCTCTTACCATTCTAAGGTTTTTCACAATAGTGAATTGCACAATCAAATTTATTTATTTATGTATTTATTCAATTTGTACCCTGCCTTTTTCCCTGGAGGGCACCCAAAGCAGCTAACACAAATTAAAATACATAAAATATAATACATAAAAACTATAAAATACAAATAAAACTATAAAATAGAATAAAAACCAAACAGCACAGCGATAAAATCACACACAGAGTTCATAGTATAGGATGTAGCAGCACAATAGCAAGAAGTCTTATGGCACCATAATATGTTGGTTTTGCAGTGAAAACCAACTGTTCCCCCCCCCTGCTTTTTACAGCATTTTGGAGTTGTGGGGAGCAATCGCTCCACTTTCACTGTTGCAGGGAGCTCTAACAAAGGTTCGCACGGGCTCCCCGCACCCTGGGGAGGCTGCAGGAGGCTTGGGTAAGTGCTCCCAAGCCCCTGCAGCCCCCTGAGCAGCACGATCCTGGGGATCCTGCCGCTGCCTCCTTCCTGCCTCCAGGCTGCCCCCGTCCCTTAAGGGGGCAGAGGCCAGGGCCCACAGGCTGGGGCATCACGATGCCACAGTTTGAAAAGCCTTGGCTTATGCTATAAGCTCTGTGTGTTAATGGCTCTGCTCTTGGGTCTTTAACAGTAATTAAGCAGGTGATACTTCTCTTATCATGGAGCAGTAAGAGATACACTTTAATTGATTAAATTGTAGATTGCAGTGTAACTTACAGCAGTTAAAGAGTATAGCCAGTAAAGCAAGTGGCAGCTCTTCCCATCTGCTTAAAATCCCAGTACTGGGCTCCTGGTTTGAAGTGTCAGTGTAGCCTGTCCTCATGTGTCTAGGCTTTTGCAGATGGATATGGAAAGCCTGGTAGGGAGTGGGCCTTGGTTCAACAATAGAGCTCATGCTTTGTATGCATAAAGTGGCAGGCTCCAGCCCTGGCACACCTAATTAAAAGGATTGTGCGTAGCAGGACTGGGAAAGCATCTAAGACCTTATTTAAGGTTTTAAAATATTTCTATACTGCTTTTCCTGCTCTCAGACCTTAGTGAAGTACTCCTTGTTAGTGTAACTGGTACAGGCCTAGACACATCATTTCCCTGCCCAAGCAGATGGTAACTCCAACTTGTCTTGCACATATCTCATTAAATTCTGGTAATGCAATACCACACCTTGTTAGGATGCACAACTAAACTCTGTAGGCAAGTTAAAGTGACTTAAATAGGACACTACTCTTAAAATATTTACATGACATGAGTTATGACCTACCATCCTCAGAGTCAAAATGTCCAAGTGATAGACCTGTGTTCTTAACTTAAAACATTCCTTTGTACTAGCAAGTTGCTCCTCCAAAAAATGCAAGAGTTCAATTTGGAGGAGTAGAGATCTCTTTCAAAACTTTGAACCATGGAGGAAGGGATTTTGGCCAGGGAAAGGGGAAGTACCCCCTTTCACCCTCCTCCTGTAGCTTAAAAAAAAAAAAAGGCATTGTGTCACTAGTGTGTACATTTACATGTAAGGTGTAACCTCTTGCAGTAGAATTTTGCATTCATTAGTGCAGTTCTGCTCTGACTTAATAGTATGTTTAGCAGAAGGATTTCTCAATCTCTGGTTATTATGGCTGCAGAACAGTTTGGAAAAACTGGGTATCTTCTATCCAACCAGGACTGACAGAAAAGGCAAAAGGTGATGGGCATTTGACTTGGCGACAGAAGTGGTGAATGCTGTTGGGTATTTCTCCTTGTAATGATCTTAAAGGGGATTGAAGTCTTAGACTTGAACGGGCCAAATAATTGTGTAGATGAACTTCGTATAACCATTGGATTCCATTGTGAAACCTCAGCTCCCAGTTGCCGTTTTGATGCCAGATATACAGGTCCAGCCTTGTTATACACAGATTTGACTCAACACGAATGGCCACTGCAAGTGAGAAGGAATGTGCTGATCCCTGGAGAAGGGGAAAAATGCATCCCTTTAAAATCAGTTTAAAAAACTGAACAGTCCTTTAACAATAGCCTCATTAATGAGAGAGAGAGGGGGGGCAGCTGGCTGACAATCCATCAATCCTTCTCTCCCCAGGCGACCCCTCCCTTCCCCCTGAGCACGTGAAAGAAAGGTGATCACTTTGCATTGGTGAAGGGAGGGGCTGAGTGAAGCGCCTTTGTAAGTGCTTGGAGGAGAACTGATTGATGGATTGTCTTCTTAATGACTCTTATCTTACATCACAAAGGTCAGCAAGGCTGTTTTTAAATCAGTGTAGCAAAGAAACTTTGTTTTAAAAATTGATTTGCTATAGTGCATTTTTTGCCATCCAGTGAGTGCTTGGAACAGAACCCACATGAATAATGAGGCTCAACCTGTACTGTCAACTTTCAGGGTTTAGCATATTGAAAGCTGTTTTACAGACATAACTCATACAATGATAGGATTCCACAGTAAAAAAGCCAGCTAAGTGTAGCTAGTTGAAATGAATTCAGACTTTTTATTCCAGGAGAACCAAGTTCAGATTTGGAGCTCAGAGATAAAAGAACTGCATATAGATAGTTCCCAGATAAGCATCATCATTTTGGCCCAGAAGAGTAGGGCTGACCTAGCATGGGGTCCACTTTGGCCAAATCACACTTAAGGCTGACCTTAGTGTGATTTGGCCAAAGTGGACCCCACGCTTTGGAGGGGACCTATGCCACCATCACCCTGACATTGAATCATCCATGCCAAGGTGCAGCGATTGGAGCACTGTTGGTCCTTTCCCCCACCCCTATGTCTGTACCCCTGTGTACCACCCCTGTGTCTGTGGCTCAAAGTGGGCTTCCCAGAAGCAGTTGGGGTTGACATCATGTCAGTTGTAGTTGCCACAGCTGCTTTGTGAGTGGGGGGTTGCAGACCTGCACCCTTGTAAAAATGCTCCACATTGGGCCCCACTGCTCCTGGAGTTGGCCCTACAGAAGAGAAGTCGAGGAATGGTAGGTGGTGATCATGCAGTACCATGGCAGCAAAGAAAATGGAAGTTGTGCTCATTGCAAAGTAACTAGCATAATGTAAAACATGCGCATGAAACAAAATTGTCTGCTGGGGCAAGAGCAATGCTCTACTGGTTTGCATTAAAGAGGTATTTTGGCCCCTGGTAAACTAGGATAGTTAAAACCTTTTTTTTCAAGGGAGTTGGGAGGATACAGGGATTTTTTCCCTACAGAAAAGAGATGATGATAATCAGGTATCTAAAAATGTGCTGACCAACACAAGGTAGCAGAACTGCAACTGAGCCTCCCAGAATCATTGCTGCATGAAACAGCTCTGCTTAAGTCTCTTTTCAAGAGTTTGAAGAATTGGTTTACAATTGGCCAGTCTCATGATGACCTGGCTACAGTGTGGACTTAATATTTCCCATCACAGGATAAACAGCTGGAATTCTGGCAAGAGTTGTCATATGCTGAGTGTCTGCTGTAACATTCAGCTGCTAGCTAATTTGATGAAGGCAGGCTTTGTCAGAATACCACTAAACATGATGGTAAAAACACTGTAGATTCAAAGGCACAGGGTGATATAGGCAAGACTACCCTTGGACATGGTGGACTCATGACTAGGAGTGTTGTAGTGAATGCTTTATCTTAGATTCTTGGCCATAGCAGGGAAGGGCAAGTCAGGTGCGGCTTGGCTCGAATCACAAGTCTCCACCCCCATGACAAAAATGAGTCATAACAGGGGCACTTTCTGAGTCGCCTTTTTGCAACTCAAAATGACTCGGCATGAGTCGCCCACTTTTAAAAGCCCACTGTGGGGAAAAACAGGGCTTCTACCAGGGCATGTGTGTATGAGGGAGTTCTCTTTAAAAACTCCCCTGATGTGTCCATCCCATCTGTAAACAAGGCAGTCGGGGGTGGAATGGACTGTGAGAAAGCTGGGAGAGAAGTGGCAAGAGGGAGGAGGGTCACATGCACTAGCTGCAAGGCTTACCAGGATGAACAAATCCTTTGCAACTCTATTCAGAAGTAGTCCCATTTGCGCCAGTTGTTCAATGAGGCTCCCTCCTCCCAAGTAACAACGGAGCCAGGCGGAGGAAAGCGTGATCACTATGAACTGACTCCTTCCCCCTCCCTGGGCTTTTCTAGCCAATTGTAAGGCAAGAAACCCCCTTGACTCAAGTGTTTTGCTGAGTCTTCCATGCGCATGACTCGAGTGTATGCAAGTCAGCAAAAAACGTGTATTTTCGTGGCTCTAACTCAAGTCACCTGACTCAAGTTCCCATCCCTGGGCCATGGTATCATACAGGTCCAACCTTGTTATACATGGATTTTTTAAACATGGATTTGACTCAAAACGAATGGCCACTGCAAATGAGAAAGAATGTGCTGATCCCCTTTAAATTAAAGGAAACCAGTCCTTTAACAATAGCCTCATTAATGTGAGAGAGGGCAGCCGGCTGACAATCTATGAATCATTCTCTCTCCAAGCACAAAGCAAACCCCTCATTCTTTCCCCCTTGCTGGGGCTCCTGGTGAAGGGAGGGATTGCTGCTTCCTAGTGAACCCTAAGTGCATGGAGAGAGACGGATTGCCTCTGTGTGCATTACAAAAGGTCAGCAAGGCTGTTTTTAAGTCACTGGAGCAAAGGGACTTTGTTTTTTAAATTGATTTGCTTTAGTGGTTTTTTTTTTTTTTGCCATTCACTGAGTTCTGGGAACTGAACCCTCTCAATAATGAGACGGGCAGCCCAATCCTGAGCTGCCCAAGGCTGCGGGACCCGGCGGCTCCATAAAGGGCTCCTGCCAGATCCAGAGCCTCCCGCACTGCCGCAGGAGGCTCCTCGGGAAGTTTGTCCCCTTCCCCCGAGTAAGGGAAGCAGTTCCGCAATGGGACGACTCACTTTAGTGGCAACTGTTTGGTCGCTGCTGAAGTGAAGGCGCTTGTGTAGGGTGAGCAGCCCTGCCCGAACGCCTTGGATCCTACGAAGCTTGGCTCTGGGGACCCACCTCTCCTCCACCCCGGGAACGCCCTTGACCACGCCTCCCCCTCCCTGGAACACCTCCCCCACGCCCCTGGGAACGCCCCCATTCCCCGTTCCGCAGCCCAGCAGTCACAGGCACTGCTGAGCTGCGGAACGCGGGCGCCCCCTGGGCGGTGGCTCAGCGCCCGCCGGAGATGAGCCAACTCCGGTGGGAGCCTGGTGGTAAGCCCCGCAAACGTGTATCAAAATTGTTCAATCTCCACCTCTACCCCTACAGGGGAATAACAAGTTAAAACATCAGTTCTGTTCTTCATCAAGGTACGAAAGCAGCCGAAACTGTTTTGGAAAATAAAGCACTTTACAGTCTTTTAAAAAATAATTGATTCTGTGATAGTTGTCCTGGCCACAGAGAGTGATGATTGACACATGATTACAGTCGTTTACATAGCATGTCCTGTGCAAATCGCTTGGATAAATATCACAGTCATTCTCGTAGCAACCTTCTGGTAGTCTGACATTCCCCTTTTACAGATGAGGAACTGGGAGAATTACTTGTCCAAGATCATGCATCATCTGAGAGATTTGATCATGTTTTCTAGGTTGTGGTTCAATGTCTTCTTACCTGGAGCGTTCTGGCTCAAATAGATCTCTTCAAAGTAAATGTGTGGAGTAAAGAGTCTTGGACTCCAGTGGGAATCCCATGGGGCCCTGGACCTTTCAATTGACAACTCCAACATGCTTAAAAACCAGAAGATGATTAAACTGCTAATATTGGAATGGCCTTTTCTCATTCCAACATGTTTTGAATCTTAAGAGTTTGGGTGAACTTGACTATGTGAACAAAAATAATGTAGGGCTCTGTTGTACTTTTATGTTAGGAAATTGAAACCTGCAAGAAATAAACTGGCATTTTGCAAAGCTTATCTTAATTGACCTACTTGAAAACTAGCACACTCAAAATAATTCTTAACTCTTAAGTACTAATGCATCACAGATGCTCATGTTGAGATGGAAATATATAATCACCTAATCTTCTTGGCTCTTACGTTCTTTTTTTGGAGTAGGATTCTTCGATCAGTGACTATGTACTGAAATCCATAGTTCTGTAATAATTTCTAATTCTGTCTATAAAAAAATCCCACACATTACATAAACAAAACTTCACACTACAGAAAATCTTGATCTATGCGTGCAGGAAAAAGAATTGAAATGTGATAGTCCACCCTCCTGGAATCCACCTCCTTAAAGTTTCCAGTGAAACTGTTGCAAAGTGGCAGGCACACTTCATATGTTTGAAAGTCAAGTCAGTTAAGACGTGAACTTCTATTTTGGGGTTTCTAACAGTTAAGAGATATTTGTACCTTGTTGCTTCTAGTGCTTTTGTTGCAAATTAGCACATTAATAGGCACTTCAAAAAGGAACAAGATTTTCAGTTGGAACCTTTGATATGTACTAGGACCATGGTTCCAAACTGCTGGGTCGCAGTTCACCAGGGGAACCAGAAGCAGGGCATTCCCCCTTGAGTGCCTCTGCTCCAGTGGCAGCAACAGTGCTGCAGAGATTGCAGTGCTGCCACTGCCAAAGGTCTTTTTTCTTACCTTGGGACAGAGCTGGCATCCTGCAGGGTTCTGGAGGCTGTATTCCCCTCCTGTGTCATCCGAGGCTTCGGTAAACAATCCTTGTCACCGATCAGCAGCACCTTCCGTTTTTGAGTGAAAACCGGAAATAGCTGCTGAACCAGCTTGGTAAGAACCATTTACAGAAGCCTCAGAGAACATCGGAGGGGGCTGCAAGCCTCCTGGACCTTCCCTGCCCACACAAATACTTATCTGGTTCCCAACTCCCCTGTAGGGGTTTGGGAACCACTGTACTAAGGGTGATCTTACATAGTGATTGTATAGATCAGTATATAATCTGATCTGTTGTATACTCAAATTCGTTTCATTCAGAGGGCCGAAGTTAGCATTCAGGATGCCTGCTGAGGGCCGAAAATGACATCATTAAACAGAAAGTGACATTATTAAGCAGCTGATGGGCCAGAAATCAGCACTTTGTTCAACTGCAAATGACAGAAGAGAAAATAAGCAAATCTTGATCATATTTCAAGATATAGGAGAGCCCAATGTAGGAAAGCCGAAGATATAGGAGAGCCCAAGGAGAGCCCTTTCAGCAGTAACACTTCAGCACTGCTCAGCAGCTGAGAGCCCCGGGCCTTATGTTTGACATCCCTGTTATAGATCGAAGCAGTATTAAGTATTACAGTAACTAAAGTGCCCATCCTAAGAGGAACATAATGGGGAGAGGAAATGAGGGACAATAGGGCATTCCAGTGAGTTTCTTCATTTCTGTTGGCTTTTCTTGGGAACTGAGCAGGTGGAAAATGAATGAGGCATAGGCATGAGAAGACAAAATCTGTTTGCACTGTTCAACGCTTTTCAGTGTATTTGTGTGACAGGTTTTGGGCATGTAATGGCGCTATTCCAGTCCTTCCCTGCTCAACCTCTGAACCACTATAATCCCTCTTCCTTCTCAGCTAAGGTGATGATTTATGGGTGACCCAATGTGGGAGGAAATGTGTTTCCTCCCATGCAGTGTTTCTCAAACCGTGGGTCGGGACCCACTAGGTGGGTCGTGATCCAATTTGAGGCGGGTCCCCATTCATTTCAGTATTTTGTTTTTAATACTATATTAGACTTGATGCTACCATGATACGTGACTGTATTTGGGGAAATGTGACAGATCTGTACTTTGAACAGGCTACTATGTTTATGCTTTTTATTCCTGGGTAAGTGTGGGTAGGATTGCAGCCTAGAATTGTTAAAAATTTCCCTGCTTGATGATATCACTTCCTGTCATGACATCACTTCTGGTGGGTCCTGACAAATTCTCATTCTAAAAATGGGTCCCGCTGCTGAAAGTGTGAGAACCACTGGGCCTTAGTTCCCCTTTGACTTACAAAGTTGCAAAAGTGTCAGCAACTTGGATAGGAGACTGTAGCACAAGAAGGTATGGAGAAAGTCCTTCTAATCAACTGATGTGACTACTTCCTACTGGATCCTCACCTCTGCTTGTCTGCACAGACTCATCTCATTGTAATGTTGAATCAACACTACTTGAGACTGCAAGGTTTACGCTTGCCAGAGACTCTGCATCCTGACTTGGAAGTCCTAATCACAAACATTCTGCAGGTGGAATAGATACTTGGTAGAGAAGAAGAGGCATTCCATTCATGCTTGGAGGCATTTTTATTATATTGCAAGTCTCTGAGTGGAGCCCTGTATTCTCAAGCAGGTGCTAAGGCAAAGCTTTGATTTCCAACTAAAGTTAAACCTTACTTTCACCATGGACTTTGCCCTGTCATGGAACAGAATGCCATTGCGACACATAATGCCCCACAAAGGTATCATACATACCCATAAAGATGTGCAAATATGCTAACTGGTGGTGCTATCCATTTGATAGCACCATCCATAGCTGTGTTTGTAAATAGTTGTATCTTGGTACTATCTATGTTCTCAGTACTTCTAACCTCTCCTTACACCATGACTGACTTGTATCATTGTTCAGGAGTCTCCTCACTGCCCTATCCCATGTATTGTATGTCTGGAAGCCTTTTAAAAAAGTTGACTTTTAATAAAATTCTGAGTTGCATAAAAGCAGTTAGATTCAATGTCTGTTGGTGGAGCAAGTCTGTGAGTTTGTCCATGTGCACAATTCCAGAAGGTTTCAGCAACCATTTCTTACTTGAGAGAGAGATTCTGATTTCCAATAACTGGCCAGTGTTATTTTGGCTTCAGCTAGAAGGTTTATAATGAACAAGTTGTTTATCCAAGAACAAATCATCACCATATGGCCTAGAATGGTTGTTAGAGCACTGTGGTTTAATCTGTCCCTGTTAAAAAAAAAATTTTCTGGGTCACTTGAGTCTGATAGGCTTGAGCTTTTTGTTATGAGCAACAGACATGATCTAGGGCTGCGTTCTTAACATTATGTTTCCAGCAGTGGAAGGAGTTTACTTGACAGATCTTATTCGGTCTCTGTGGAGTTAAAAACCATCTAAATAAAGACAATATTGAGCCTCTTTCAATGAGGCATACACTGAGAAATACCATTATGTTTCTGCATCATGCATTACCTTTATTCCCCATATTACTGAAATGTAACCTTTTATAAGTGTAGCCCTAGGAACACTAGCATCTGTGGTGCCCTAGATTATCATATTATACATTATCAGGTGCATGATTGCCTCAGTTAACTTGCTTATGAATGGATAGCAGTTCCAGTTGCAAATGACTGCTGCCAGTCTTTTGGTGTATATTTGGATTGTTCATCTATAGAAGAAAAATACCATCTTAAATACCAGTGTGGAAATTTCAGCTACCTATAGTAATATAAACTTTCTAGTGTCAAGCCATCAGTGTATTTTCACTTGACTAAGATGTTCCAAGGAAAGGTATTAGGAGATGTGTTGATTACCACAGAATGAGAAATGTAGAACAGATTAAGCATATCTTTTGCTGAATGAGCTAGTTTGTTGAAAGGACTGCATACTTCAAAGCTACATTTTCTCTTGGCATAGGAAGAAGGGCAGCTGCAATCACTGAAATGGCCACATCTGTTCCTGTAAAGTGGCTGCTTTGCATTAAAATGTTTCCACAGTTGTGTACTCAATGGCATAGTGATAATAGTCACCATTTGTTTTTTATGAACCTACTTAATTAGCTGGCTTAAAGACTCTGGTTTGTATGAGCCTTTCAGAGACAAACCAGAAAGCTAGGTCTATGCAGCAAGATAACTATGGTGGCAATCCTAACCCCTTATGTCAGTGCTTTCCAGTACTGGCATAGTGGTGCCAATGGGACGTGTGCTGCATCCTGCAGTTGGGTGTCACTCACGGAGGCCTCCTCAAAATAAGGGAATGTTTGTTCGCTTACCTCAGAGTAAGGAAAGCACTGACATAAGGGGTTAGGATTGCACCATACAGGCACAATCCTAACTATCAGTTAGGCCGTTGCAAGTCCCTTGTGCCGGCCCATGAAGTTTGCAAACGTGCCATAAAACATGTTTGCGCCTCCTTGTGTGTCATCTGGGTCAGAGCAGGGAGGTTATATCCAGCGAACCATGAGGTTGCATTCAGCCTCCATGCCAACGCGTGGAGGGAAGGTTGCGTTGGCCGAGCTCGGCTGATGCAGGGGTCTGGGGAGGGTGGGGAGGAGGAAGGAGGGAGGTGTTCTGGGGTGGGGGGAGGGCAGGCGGAGGGCATTCCAGGGGGCAGGTAGGCGGGGAGTGGGAGGCGGAGCTGGGACCAGGCAGTTATGGTGGATCCCAACCCCGTTCCCTGAGTAGTGTGGAGTGGCTCCAAGCCGCTCTGTTCTTCTCTGACTTGCATCACCTCCTGATGTGAAGCAGGTCTCAGGAGACCCATTGGGGCTGTGGTGGCTTACCCAGGGGTAAGGGGAAAGAATTTTCGCTTGCCTCCGGCTGAGTCATTTCTGGCCCCAGTCTTGCGCTGGATACAGCACAGTCCTGTTCCAGCATAAGATAGGACTGCACTGTAAGAGTCCAATCCTATGCATGTCCAATCCTAAAACTAAGTCTCATTATAGTCAATTGGGCTTACTTCCAGGTAAGTGTGGATAGGTTTGCAGCCTCAATGACTCACATGTTTACCTCCAAAGGAATGATCTTGGTTTTGACCTTAAGTTATTGGATGAGACAAACTTCTTGTTGGTTAATTTATCACTGTTGATAGTGCACTTCTGATTGCTGTGGACGTTTAACAAGGCATGGCTGTTGCATGGTTCCCTGCATAGGAGACTCCCATTGGCATCTGGCTGGCCAGTGCTGGAGACACAATGGGGCTTGTCATGTGAGTTTGCATTACAGTTCTTATGTTTGTGGCTAAAGCAAAAGGATTTTCTTTGGCAAGAAGCAGAGAAGAGATGCTTTTGCCCAGACTGCACTTTCCAAACGATATTGCCTGCCTCCTCTTGATACCAGTATCGGATAACTCTTGCTGTATCCCGCAGTGATCAAAGGATAGACTTCCTTCAACTTGTGTAATAGCCAAGGTGCAGGGAACAACTTTCTCGTTTTGCTTTCTTTGTTTGTTTTCCAGTTTGTAGCCTACATTTTGCAGTAGTCCCAAAGTGGTTAACATAAAAACTTTAAAGTCACAATGAAAAATTCAAGAAAGTACAACGTGTGTAATAAACTGTAACAGTGGACAATAAAATACAAAAAATCAGCATTAAAATAGCTTATCCAGAGGCTCTTAAAGTCACCTATTAAAGACGGGGAAAACAGGCAGAGATTTTTTATGTCATGAGCCTTGTTTACACAGGTGGATAAACAGTGCATTCAAACCTCTGTTTTGGAAAAAAAAAATGCAAATCTAACTTCTAGATTTCCAGCTTTTTAAATATACTGCTTTACATGTGACAGGAGTAGTAGAACATACCCCCTGCAAATCCTTGATGCCTCACTCAAATTTGTAATTGAGCATTTGCAACTGTGTGCCTAGTTCAGAAACACGGAGGGTGCAATCCTAACCCACTTTCCAGCACCGACATAAGGACAATGCAGTTCCTAGGTAAGGAAACAAACATTCCCTTAACTTTGAAAGGGCCTCCGTGAGTGCCCCGCAACTGCTGGATGCAGCACACGTCCCATTGGCACAGCTATGCTGGAAAGTGCTGGAAAGTGGGTTAGGATTTGGGCCTGAGTTGCTAAGCACAGCCTGGTTAAATGATCCAGAAGCACTTGCCTTCATTCAGATGTGGGATGCAGGTGAGATTATTTATTTAATTAAAAAATTTATATCCTGCCTTTCCCATGCCGAAGCAATTGCCGGGCAACCCAGTCCTGAGCTGCCCAGTGCACAGGGCTGCAGCAGCGCTAAAGATGGCTGCTGCAGCATCCTGCGCTCACCAGGCAGCTGCCGCTGCCTCCTCAGGAGAAGGGAACTTTCGTCCCCTTCCCCTGGGTAAACTGAGTAGCCCTGCAATTAGGCTTCTCACTTTTACAGCGACTCAGTGGTTGGCCTAGAAGTAAGATCCTCCGTGTCGGGCAGCCAGCCCAACACAGAGGCTCTGGATCTGGTGGAGCTAAGCTCAACCAGTCCTGCCACCTCCCTCCACATCTTCACCTGCCTCTCTGCTGCCCGGTGGTAGGGCTCCAACATTAGTCCAGCGCCAGCCAGTACTGGGTTAGCACTTGCAGAGCACCAGCTCTAGGTCCCACAAACGTGCCTTATGGCACGTTTGTGACAGTGCGTGCCAGCGGTGAGCTGGCGTGTGAAGCTTAGGATTGGGCCCAAAGGCAATTTACAAAGCTCCATAATAGACGTACAGTCATGGGTCACTTAGCGACATTCAAAACAGTGTCCATATGGTGATGTGCAGCTCTTGTGCCGCAACCTGTGTCCTTGCTCCTTGAGGTGGGGTAAAAACGTGTAGTAAATACTTCAGTATCTGAAAATGAATCCAGAAAGCAGCTAGGTTTTGAATCGCAACCAGCTGCACAATAAACTCCAGTAGTTTTTTCTCTCCTCCCTTTTGCGCTGGAGTTGCAGTATGTTGTTATCCATCATTGCTCTCACTAAGAATTTAATAGTAGGTGTTTTGCACAACTCAGCAAGTGCATCCACTATCATGCTGTGAACACAAGTTATTAGCTTAACTTTGTATGAGCAGGCAGTTAATGTCCTACAGAGTTCTTGCAATCTCTTGTTGATCTCTAGAGAATTAGCTTGTTTGAGAGACTTCTCCTGTTCAGACTAGCTAGCTTGACTAAGGACAATGTAATGGAAAAATGTAGAAGTGGGGACTGCCTGCACGTCATGCAGTAACTTAGCAACCGACCACTGCACTGAACTTGTTAATAAGCAGGCAGACTTGCCTGTCAGTTTCTGCACGGGACTGAAATGCAGTGTGTGTCCCCCACCCACCCTGTTCAGTGACTTGCCGAAGAACAGGGAAATACCAGGGCTTCCTGGTGTCACTGCAGCTAACTCTGTGCCAGCAGAGAAGCATTCTGTGAGCTCTGCCAAGAATGTCATTGGCTTTCAAGCCGGGCAGAAAATGTTTAACAGCTGGTGGTTGGTGCTGGGGTTAAACCTCTTCAGAACTGCAGTAGCATTTCCTGTTGCTAGCTTAACAATGCACATCATAACAGCTGAAGAGCTGCTTAAGTTTGTTTTGTAGTAAACCTCCCAGTAACAGGAAGTCGGGAACAATCGAGGAGACTTCAGCGGTTTTTGACTCATGTTTGTTTTTTGAAGAAACAGATCCACTTTTGGGCAATACTTTGGGCAATATTTTACAAACTGGGCCAGAAGTTGACATCTTTCATTAGCCCCCTTTTGGAGAGAAGAATGTCAATACAGTATTCAGTTTCTTTTATTTTGCTTTTTTGTGTATAAAATGCTTTATCTTTTATCGGCTTCATAGCAATCGTGGGCTACCATTGCTTCCTGCTCTTTCCCCATCTGGTTCCCTTAGGCAAAGTGGAGTAAACCCCATAAGAATAATCCTTCCCTGTAACATTTTGAAATCAGCACCATTGCAGAGAGAAATCATGGCATATTAGATAGGTCATTTTGTGGATTCCTGTTTTTGTCTGCATCCAGCTAGGACAAGAATAACCCTCACTAGCTCACCTGCTGGGATTGGCATGCTCACATCTGTCCAAGCTCACCTGACCAGTTCAGAGGGCAAGTAGGGATGCCTGGATGGGACGAAACAAGGACAGCAATACTAGGTTTTCTAACGTCAAGCACGTTCCAGCTTGACTCCCTCAGTGAAAGCAGCTGTGTGTGTCCAATCTCTCACCTGCCTTCTGGGGAATCAGAGTGGTGTGATGCATCTTCAGTTTAGATCAGGGGTGTCCAAACCCTGGCCCTGGGGCCACTTGCGGCCCTCGAGGCCTCTCAATGCGGCCCTCAGGGAGCCCCCAGTCTCCAATGAGCCTCTGGCCCTCTGGAGTTTTGTTGGAGCCCACACTGGCCCAACACAACTGCTCTCCGCGTGAGGGCAACTGTTTGACGTCTCATGTGAGCTGTGGATGAGGGTTCCCTCCACTGCTTGTTTCACAACTGTGATGCCGTAGCAGCAGCAAAGGAAAGGCCAGCCTTGCTTTGTGCAAGGCCTTTTATAGGCCTTGAGCTATTGCAAGACCTTCATTCATTCATATAAGTTCCATCTTTAATATATTCATTTATGTAAACTTATGTAAATTTATTCAAATTTTAAATGTAAATTAGTTCTCCCTAAATTTATTTTATTTTTTTTCTTTCTTGCATTTGCCAACTCTCCTCACTTTTTTGTAGTTTTATAACTTTCTGCCTGCCTGTGGTTGTTTACTCAGAGCCTGATTAGACCCTTGGCTATATGATACAGACTTAGAATTGTGGGGAGTTTGCCCGAAACTGGGAGGGAGGCTTTTGAGAGCTGCTTCTCTCTGCCTGGATTTGTCCTTGTGGCTACCAAATTTGGCCCTGACATCTGAGTAGATCTGGATAGGGGGGGGGGGGTACACACACACCAGGGCTTATCCCTTATCCTTCCTTATCCCTAATCACCCCTGGGTGAGGCAGCAATTCTTGACCAGAGCTTAATGACTGAATAGGCATTTCAGGGTGGATCTTCCACATCTTTCTGATGCTATGTCCACTGTACTTATTTATCCCCCTCCCCCCAATAGATTGCCTTTCTGCAAATTTACCTAATTCAAACCATTCTCCCATATTACATAGAAAACATGTGCATAAAGCTGCTGGGAGTTCGAAAGTACTGTACCTATGTTGTTGGGATGGGGCACTATAAATATAAACTCTGCTTTTAAGAAGCTTGGTTGCAAGGTGATATTGAGAATATCTTCACCCTACTCTCAGAAGTGTAAAGTCACCTTCCAGTGTGATAGAAAGGAATGGTTTTTCACTGCCTGCAAAACAGTAAGTCTAGAGACATTTGCACAACTTGGGCTCAATTTGCACTGGAAATGAGGCAGTAAAATAGTTCATATCAGTTCAGAGTGCAGATGGGTGTTCACATTGTTAAATCCCCCCCCCCAGTGTAAGCAATTTCCTGCAAATAGAAAACCAGCAAAGTAGAAAAAGGACTAAGCTAGAATACTTTGTCTTGATGCACTAGTCTTCTGCTTTCAAGAAGCTTTCTTTTCTCTTAACATGGAAGAAATATTTATTTAAACAACTTATATCACCCTGTTCCTTCTGAATAATCAGAATGCTGGAGGTGACATACAATACCTTCTGAATAATCAGAGAGCTCGAGGTGACATACAATACCGGTATAACCTAATTATCCACAGATTCTCTCCCCCCCCCCCCCCGTGGTTTTATCAATGCGATGAGAAGTGCCCTTTAAATTAAAAGAAAAAAAGTTGTTTAACAATAGCCTTGTTAATGCGGGAGAGGGCAGCCACAAACAATCTCTCTCTCTCTCTCTCTCTCCCCTCCCCCCAGGTACTTAGAACAGTTTCACTCCAAGGCAAGCAACCCTTCCCATCCCCCTGAGCACATGAAAGAATGCAAGTGATTATCACCTCCTCTTTGTATTCTTTCACCATGCTGTGCTCCCAGTGAAGGGAGGGAGCTGGTGAGCCAGTGCAGTGAGCTCAGGATTGGGCTCTCAACCTGCACAGTAAAATGCATTATAAAACAGAATATAAAGTAAAATTATTTTTAAAAATCATATAAAACAGAGTGGACGGTACCACTTCAGTCTACCCCAAGGCTCCACTACCATGTTCTGCTGCATGTGTAGATTTGTTTAAAAAAGAAAGTGTGGTTTGGGTGTTTCCTTAGAATTTATCTTGTGTTAGCACCCTTTTCTTGAAGCTAAATATAAATAGATCAATTTCTTCAGTGGTGAGTTGTCTTTAACTCTAAGTAACACTGTGGGAAACTTCAGAATAATTGGAAACAGCAATAATTCTGCATTGAATGAATTGGCTGCTTTGAGAACGGCATATTTAGGCTGCAGTCCTGTACAGTACATTCTTTCCTAGGAATAAGCCCCATTGATCACAATGGGACTTCTTTAGAAGTAGAGAAGAGACAAGTAGGACTTCTTTAGAGTAAAATAAAGACATGTAGGATTGTGCTCTTAGTGACCCTAATTGTGCCCCAGCTCTATGATGAGCAGCCCATTCCTAACCTGCACTGGAACAGGGAGGCAGGCTGACCTGCGCTGTATCCAGCGCAGGTTTCAAGGTGGAGCAAGCACAACTTGGAGTAAGGGGACTTGTGTACCCTTTTCCAGAGCAATACCCCAACCACCTCAATAGGGCTACTTGAATCTGCGCCGGCGAAGCACTGGCGCAAATTCAAGCAGCCTGATGTAATGCTGGGCTCCTTGGGAGGGGGGGGTTCGGATCTGGCCTAAGTGCCAGAGGCCAGTCCCATCCCCCTCCTGGGCCTGGTCTACCTCCTGGCCCACCCATTGCCTGCCTCCTCCTGCCTCCTCCCTAGGCCAGTGTGAACTTACCTTGTACTGGTCTGGATCCAGCAGGAACAGACCAGCATGCATCCTTCTACCAGTGCGGCCTGCTTTCGAGTTGTCTTATCGCACTTTTTGTGACACTCCCAGGCAGGCAGAAGGGATTTGTGCTGGCCAAAGAGCGTGTTTGGTTTGCCCTCTAAATCAGCAAACATTTACCTTGAGTGGTGCAGCTGTAGGTCTTTGAAACTGCTTGAATTTTAACTTGGATTATTACTACATGTAGGGTAGAGGACAACGACTGAGGCTCAGTAGAAGACCATCTACTTAGCATGCAGAAGGTTCTGGATTCACCCTCCAGCATCTCCAACAACAACAGAGAAAAATTCTTCTCTGAACACATGGAGAGCTGTTGGCTCAAAGACATGTCTTGGTATAAGGCCCGTGTGCCTAAGACCACTGAGTGGGCAGTTAGGATCCTATTGCGGGAGCAGACATCAGAGGAGGGTGAAAAAGAGTAACTTATGGCTATGTCTAACTTGTGGAATGGGCTTCAGTAGTTTTGCCAAATGCAAGATCAGCAAGTCTTAATGTCTTGCAGTCCAAGATCAGGATGTCTTAAAAGAATTTTCCAAGAGCCCAGATAGAAATCTGATCAGGCCTTATCAGGTCCTACAGCAACTTTGTCCTGAGCTAAGGGCAATCGAAATATGAATATATGAGCAGCCTTGCTGGCTAAGGGCCCAACTAGTCCAGCCCAGAAGCCTCAGGGAGCTCACAAGACAACAACATACCTGCATCCTGTTGACACTCCCTTACATTGGGCATTCTGAAGCAGGCTATTTCTAAAACCAGGAGGTTGCATTTACCCATCATGGCTGGTAACCTGTGATGGACTTTTCCTCCATTAGTCTGTCCAATCTCCTTTTAAAGGCATCTTGTTCAGGTGCTATCACCACATCCTGTGGCAAGGAATTCCATGCATTAATCACATGCTGGATAAAGCAATCTTTTCTTTTCCTGTTGCTTGTTTACACTCTCAAACGATTCCACAAGATAAATGAGGCACAACTGACCTTTGCAGATACCACCAAAAGATGCTGGATAAACAATGATTTTATTTTTGTTCTGGTTTTGATCACATAGTGACACTTCTCTCCCCCCCCCCCCCCAAAATAAAGGTAACCATAGGGAAAACACAATAAATTAATACAGTTAACACATTTAAACGTACCTCTTGTAAAATTAAGTACAACCAGAGACCAGTTGACAGCATTACCATGAGAGAATCAGATAATATGAAATTCTTATCTAAAGATGATCATTTTCAGAGTCCTTCTAAAGCAGTGGTTTCTAATGTTTAGGACCCCGTGGACCACTGAGGCAAAAATTAGATTTGTTGTGGACCACATGCAACATTCCTGCACACAAAAAATACAAATAAATTTGTAATAATTAGAAATTTATTATGATTTATTATTTATATAGAAGAGTTGTGGGTTGCTGCTTTTGTTGCTGACTGCATCTGTGTGCGGTCCACAGAGAAGTATCTCCCAGACAAATGCTCCCCCCCCCCACAGTCTACCAGAGAGTGTGGAGAATGGACCGCCCACAGCCACAGCAGACACTTCAGTGCCAGCTGCGTCTGCGGGCAGTCTGGTCTCTGCCCTCTCTAGAGGTTCATGGGGAGTGTCTCCTGAGCAAAATAGTGCTGAAACTTGCATTGACACACCAAGCACTAGTTTGTATAGGTGAACCAATATGGTGTAGTGGAAATGTGTTCTTAGGCGGTGGGGGGGGCATCTGAGTTCAGATTCTTGCTTAGTAATGAAGCTTCTTGGATTGCTTTGAGCAACTCACTATTGTGTAGAGCAATGTAAAGCAGAGGTTTTCAGACTGGGGCATCGTGACACCCCAGCCTGAGGACCCAGGCCTCTTTGCCATTTGAAAACTGCAGATATAAAGGTTCCCCCATCCCTTTAAGGGGCAGGGGAAGAGGAGGGGGCAGCGAGGCGCTCCCCAGGATTGCATCACTAAGGGGGGCAAGCGGGGTGCTTTTTACTTTCACTAACTTAGGGCTTCTGCCTTTCCTCAAAAAGGAAGTGCTTTGTGCATGCTTATGTCTCAACATTCGAAGCATCGGGGAGCCCTGTGGAGGGCTGTGCAGGGCTCCTCCCTCCTCTTAGAGACTGCAAAAGCCCTACATTAGTGAAAGTAAATAAAAAGCACCCCCCCCCTTAGCAATGCGATCCTGGGGATAGCCTCGCTGCCCTGGCTCCTCCCCCACAAAAACTTACATAGGGAGTAAATCTCCCTAAAATTTTGAGAACCTCCAGTGTAGAGTTCACAGGGTTATTGTGAATATACATTAACTCTCAATTTATGTTGTCCTGAGCTCCAAGGATGGCCAGTGTTATTTTGACTTCAGCTAGAAGGTTTATAATGAACAAGTTGTTTATAATGAACAAGTTGAACAAGTTGTGATGGAAGGCCCAGATACAAATGTGGTATCAATGGATGCATCTCCCTAGAGCAGGGCTGCCCAAACCCTGGCTCACGGGCCACTTGTGGCTCCCAGGGGGCGCCAGTCCAGCCCCCCAGGGAGCCCCCCCATCTCCAGTGGGCACTCGACCCGCTGGAGCTCTTGCTGGCCCAATGCAACTGCTGCTCACAGCGGTGGCGAGGGGATTGCTGGCTGCAGAGCTCTCCTGCTCTTACGGGAGAGTTCTGCAGAAGCCCCGCCCATCCAGTACACACACCGGGTGTTGGGGAGGCCAGGGCTGAGGCTGCACATGGAGGGATGAGTAATCAGGCCACTTGAATATGCTGCTTTCTCTCCCCCTTTTCCTCCGTTGCTTGTGGATCCTTATTCTGGGTTAACTCACTCCTGGTGTGTGGGCGGGTGGGTAAATGAGCAGATCCTGCAAGTCAGAAACGTCCCCCCCTTTCTCTCTCTTGCTTGTGAGAGCCTTATTCTGGGTTAACTTCTGTGTCCTGCTGTAAGTGTGTGCCTTCTGCAATCCACAAATGGTGGAACTCTGTTGGTTCTGAGATACTTGGTTCTGTGCATTTTTGTAAAATGGGAGGGGGGGTTGGTGAAAAACTTCTTCTCATGTGTTTCTACCTTTACTTGGATGAGTTTCTGCCTAGAAATATTTTACCTCGTGTGTCCATGCCTTGCTAAGATGTGTCTGCCTAGAAATATTTCTATGATAAATAAGCTCAGTAGAATTCATTCTTTCATATAAGTTCCATCTTTAATGTATTAATGTATTTAATTTAATGTAAATTTATGTAAATATAGTCAAATTTTAAATATACATTAATTCTTTTCCCCAGCCCCTGACACAGAGAGATGATGTGACCCTCCTGCCAAAAAGTTTGGACACCCCTGGCCTAGAGTAATAGATCTTTGCAAGAATTATATCTGTTCTGACCTTAGCAGTATTCATAGTTTTGCAGGCATCTGCATGTCTTTCAGATGCTATTCTATTATTAATGCTAAAACATTCCACTTTCCTGTTTCCAAAGGCCATTTCCTCTTTAGTTTAGACTCGTTTCTTCACCTCACCCAATGGATCATCATAAATTCTACTAAAGCTGAAAAGGCACTTAAGTACTTTTGACAGCAAAAAAGTGTGAATGTACGACAGTGTTATCTATCCTAACAGTGCCATTTTATTTTACATCTTTTAAAGATATGATTTCCTACTGTACATGAAAAAATAGTTCTTAAACTCTCAGATAATTCTGTGTAGTTGTCTTCTTGATAGTTTCCAACAAGACTTGTTGCTAATGGTTAATACTTTAGATTCAGTTTCGCTTTGCTTTATGGTGAGGATTCAGAGGTGAATGGCTTCTCTGAAGAGATAAATGATTACCCCAAAGAAGCAGAGCAGAGGCTGCTTTCTACATTACAGTAAAAGCCATGAAAGCACTCAAGGGCATTGAATGAAAGCAGCTGTTGGCCTGTCTTACAGCTCACCTGTCTCCTTGCATTTCCAGGCACAGCATTCCTCTTCTAGCTTCTATCACCAAATAAGCAGGAAGGCCATTGGTTAGGTTGAGGGAGGTATATCTTTTATTGTTTTTGTGTAATACCATGTGCATGTATGGAAAAGTAGGATATCCATGTTACACATTTGGGGGAGTTTCTGTTTAATGGACTTTGCACAATGATCGTCTAAGGTGGGTTGTTAATTGCCTTATAGTGGGACTGAACCTTAGAGAATAGCTGCTGCCCAAGTCTCCTTAAGTCAACAGAAGCTGCTAGCTCATAAGATGCTTCTTATATGCCCATTCAAGCCATTTCTGGCCCCGAGGAGAAAAAGAACCAATTCTAGTAAGGCTCCCCTTCCTAATCACTGAGGTGTATCTTGTTCCAGTGAAGCAACTGGGGAAGTGACCTAGCAAGTTAATGGCTGAGGCAAGGTCATGTCTCGAAACTTGCTAGGTTTCAACCAAGTTCTTGCCATGTCCCTCTCTGCCACCACACTGCTTCTACTCAGCTTCTAATACTGTGTGCCATAGTACCTATTGGTGCACCCTCACCTCTGCTCTGCATTAAAGTATATTGTAATCAGAGCTGGCATCAGCTGGGAGCAAAACCCTGATTGGAGTCCTCCATGGTGTCTCCCTAACAGTATTGAGGGCTCATGCAATCCTGGTCAGACAGGCCCTCTGATGGGCATAGTAGAACTTCAGATGGTACCCCACCTGGCCAATCTCTGATGCCCCCTCACCCAATTGTAACTTGGGTAAAATGAAGATAGATGGGGAAATGGATCATTCTTGCCTTATTTTTTTTTTTTAATGGGCTACCAATAACATTAGAAAGGCAGAAGATATTTTGTTTAAGTTTCAGAAGCTGCAGTGGCTGCAAAGAGCTCTTCAGCAGACTTCCTAGCATTTGGAGTTTTCATTCCTGAAGTCTGCAAAACAATAAAATTTCAAATAGCACTTTAAATCATTAAAGTGCTGTCCAAACATTAATGTGGTTAATGCCAAATATAAACCACAGGGAGTTAAAAGGTCTTGAAAGGAATTAGAAGGTCAGGCCTGATCAGTAGTACTTAGTTTAAGGGCTCTGTTTTGTTTGTAAAAATTAATGCAGACATATTTCTAAAATCAGTATGTGTAATCTGTGTGGGTAAATACTGAGGAGTGTTTTGGAATTTCTCTTTCTGGGAGAATGTGAGGCAGAACAAACACTGATACTCTTTGATTTTTTGAAGTGAAGTTCTTAAAATACTAATTGACTTTTATGGAGATATTTCATAATCTCTTCATAAGGCATCACTTTCAGAAGAGTGCAACCTAGCTCCAAGGTATAACCTAGTGTAGTGGAGAGGTCCCAGTTTAAGGAAGGACAGACTATTAACTTCATAAAAATATGTTGCTAAGATAATTCTTAAATAGAGTATCCCTGGTGTTTTAATAAAGTAATACCTTACTTGAGTGCCTACCAAATGGGAATTTGACACATTATCTTTTAAAATAAAGTTTCACATAATTAAAAAAAGATAATAAGCAGTATATCCCAATTGCCACAAGTTATCTAAAAGTAACTCAAGAACGTGACTATGTTCAAATACATTGGAAGTAGTAGAGTTTCTGACCTCTAGAGGAGATGAAACAAAGCATTTGGCTCATCATCATAGTTCTTTTCAGGTAACAGTTCCCTATACTTAGACTATTTGGAGGGGGTAGGACTGAGCCTACCCTGGGCCATGAACTCTGAAAAGAGCCTACCTATGTATCATGGAGTTGTGTGAATAAAGCTCTTGTAGCACTTGTTTTCTAGAACAGTGGTTCTGACACATTTAAGGCTCCAGGACCCACTTTTTAGAATGAGAATCTGTCAGGATCCACCAGAAGTGATGTCATGACCGGAAGTGACATCATCAAGCAAGAATTTTTTTTTAACAATCCTATGCTGCAATCCTTCCCACACTTACCCAGGAGTAAGTCCCATTTACTATCATTGTTAAAGGAATATAGAAAGTAGCTTGTTAAAAGTACAGGTCTGTAACATATCCCCGGATGCAGTCACATACCATGGTAGCATCAAGTCTAATATATTAAAAATAAAATATTGAAATGAATGGGGACCCACCTGAAATTGGCTCGCGACCCACCATTATAGAAACACTGGTCTAGAATCATTGCAATTCTTCTTAGCAGGCTTCCATAAATGAGAGTTTACTTATGAGCTCAAATGTAGCATGTGATACTGTACCAGTCTGGACCAGATACTCTCTTCCCTTCTCATCCATCTCAGAAGATAAAGCAAATACATATGAAGATGCTCTATACTGAATTGCACCATTTAATCCATGTTGCCCAGACAGAGGCTTTCCCAGCCCTGCTATCTTCCATTCTTTATCTGTACATATCAGGCAGTAAACTTGGGAACTCTTGCATACACATCCAATTCTTTGCCACAGAGCAAAGGCTCCTCACTCTCTGTGTCAAGCCGGGATTCCCATTCTGGCCTGCCCAATGGGTCAGCACAGTGGCAGAAGCTGCAGATGACTTACTGCTGATCTATCAGACACTTAAAGATATTCATCTAGTGCAGTGTTTCTCAAACCGTGGGTTGTGTTCCACTATGTGGGTTGCAAGCCAATTTCAAGTGGGTCTCCATTCATTTCAATATTTTATTTTTTCGTGTATTAGACTTGATGTACCATGGTATGTGACTGCATTTGAGGAAATGTTACAGACCTGTACTTTTAACAAGCTACTATGTATATTCTTTTAACAATGATAGACTTACTCCTGGGTAAGTGTGGGTAGGATTGCAGCCTAGGATTGTTAAAAGTTTTTCTGTTTGGTGATGTCACTTCCAGTCATGACATCACTTCTGGTGGGTCCTGGTAGATTCTCATTCTAAAAAGTGGGTCCCAGTGTTAAATGTGTGAGAACCACTGCTCTAGTGGTTCCAATTGGGTAGGCATCGGAGTTATTGTGTTAGTGTTGATGTTTTTTGATAATTAGTTAAATTATTTGGCCAAACAAACCAGCATGTAATAAAGGTTTTCAGAAACCTGAAAAGGAAAAAGGTTACACAAGCCAGTACATTTATCAAATTGCAGTCCACTTTTTAATTTGATTGTGCTAGAAAGTCCGTAGCTATTAGAGTAAGGATTTTCTTGCAGGCAGTTATATAAGGAGTTCTTGACTGTGTTCCAGGGGTACCAAGGATTTTCTTCAAAGTCTTAAGCAACTTGGTTTGTAACATTTGTCAACTATATTTAAAGATATAGTAGGAGAGATTCCTGTTTGGTTTTTCAAAAGGCAAGTATGACATTTGGGTTACCTGTGTGGAAATCTTCTTGGTGATCTCAAAGCTCTTCAGACATCTGGAGAACAGTATACACTTTCAAAGAAATGCGCACATGTGTGTGTGCATGTTCAGAATTCAAGGCGAGAGCAGAAAATCTTGGATTCTATTGTGACAATGTTCGTTTAAAATATTTATATCCTGCCTTTCCCCCTGCAATTGGGGCACCCATGGTGGCTTGCAAAATTCAAAAATAATTGTACAGTAAAACACAAACATTCTACAGTTTTGATCCCCTGTGTCTTGAGTAGTTAAGGGTTTCAGAGGTTACACTTTCTATTTTAATTTCCTTTGGAGAGCATTGGAGATGTCTGATGCCATAGCAATATTTACTTTTTTACAAATGTACAAATAGAACTTAATGGAGGCAAACACAATTTCTATAAGCAGATAGCACAGCTCTCTAGAAATCCACATCCCCTGCACCCCAGTTTCAGCTAGTTCCAGCTAAACCTTCCACACATACTCTTTCTTCCATTTTTCAGACTGCAAAGTTCCTGGACCCATTAGCTCTGGGAGATATGTAGCTATCAGAGCATCTCCAACTATTCAAGGAACACTGAAGTTCTTTTGTTAGATTCCCTGGCACTCATCAGCTGCCCACTCGCTGTGATCAAGGCTGCCAACATTCATAACAATGTTTACCTTGAAATTTAGAATGGAAAAGGTGCTTGTATTTCCTTATTGCTGCAGGAGGCAATGACTCAGCCTATCACTTCAGATCTGAGTTCTGAAGAGAGAATTCACTTTTGTGTAGGACTGAACTGTATTTGGAATGTGTAAGAGGCTAAAGAGAGAATTTAATTTAACTTGGATGAAACCAAAATGGACTGTAAAGTGCATCTAGCAGTGTTAAGGTGTTGTAAGAAGACTTATAAAATTTTGTAAAGGGTTAGATTTTGAATGAGCGACTAGAAATAAAATCTTTCATATGTTTTCCCAGAGTTGCCAACTGACCAGAAAAGAACTGATCAGGGCTACTGTTGTGACCTTAATATTAGCAAGATCTGCAGAAATTAGGACTCTCCCTCTTTATTGCTTCCTTATTCCTGCAGACTTAACTGTGGCTTTTGTCTTGGAAGAGCTCTCTGTTTGTAGCAGTAGATTAGGTTCAAATTTATTTTCCCTAGTTATGTGGCTGGGGTAATGTCACCACAAGCATTGTTATGTATGCTTTTTCTATAGTCTCAGAAGTCTATGAGAGGTGCAGGCAAGATGTTAAAATCCCTCCCTTCTTGGGTCTTGTTTCTGTAGTGCCTTAGGTGAAGAATTCAAAGTGCAGGCATCTTGCCCATGCACAGCAGTTCAGACAAATTTGTGCCCTCTTCAGCAGATTGGGGATTGCTCCACAGCTCTATCAAAATAATCTTGATTATTTCAGCACCCCCCCCCCCCGCTTGTGAACTTTTGAAAAGACTGTGGCCCATTCTTTTTCTGTTTTATTTTCTGATGGTCCCTGACTTGGGATAACTGTATGCATTGCATGGCCAGTTGCCTACTCTTAACAAAAAACTGAAGTTACACTTGGGAAGGCTAGAGGAGAGCTTTCTTTCTTCTTGACGTAAGAGTCTGGTGGTTGTGGTAGTAAAGTCTGGGAACTGGAGTACTTGGTGGAGAAATGGAAAAACAAAACTCTTCTGATCAGACAGATAAATGGCCTTTGCTGTAGATGGCAGCTAGCACCTCAAGGGCCTGTTGCACTTTGGTTGACATCTCTCTCAGGGTTGTTTGGACCATCTGTGTGTGGCAGAGCATTCCAGATGACTGAAGCCAGGTTTCAAGATTTGGTTCCAAGGTGAGCTGTTCAGTCAGATGTGTTACTTGCCAAGGCTTGCAAATTGCTAATCTGCTTTTCCATGTCTATAGCCAATCAACTAAACTGGCTCTCCGTATTGCTTGTTGGTTCTGAGAAAGGTAGGGGTGTGTGTGTGTGTGTGTATGTGTGTGTGCGTGTGTGTGTGTGTGTGTGTGTGAGAGAGAGAGAGAGAGAGAGAGAAATGAAAGTAATGTTCATTTCAGAAACCATAATGTATTCCTAAAAAGTGCCCCAAGTGGTAAACGTAAAAAATCCCTCCTCCCCCCGTTTCTTGGCTGCATGAACCATTGACTCACTTTTAGGCAAAGATTCTCTGCTTGTTTGGGACTATTGGCCTTAAGCATCTTCTGTATCAAAAATGCCTTCAAACAAACCAGTACAGTACAGTACGGACTATACAAATGTGATCAGGTTACTTCTGTATAAGCCCAAATGTTGAAGAGACTACCAGCACAAGTTTATGCATGTCTGCTGAGAAGTACGTTCAATTGAGTTCAATAGTACTTACTCCCATGTGAGTGTGGATAGGGTTGCAACCTAACTTTACCACTTTGGCTGTTCATAATATCCAATGGTGGAATGTATCTTAACTCAAAACGTGTTGGATTTGGAATGTTCTGTTGAAGAAATGTGATAGACCCCTTCTTCATTGTCACTCGTGAATATGCAGTGTCGCTTTTTTTGGCTCATCTTAATCAGTATACAAGTTAACTTTTCTCATGAGCAGAACACTGAGGGCCCAATCTGTCCAAATTTCCAGCATCAGTGCAGCCGCAGTGGAGCCCCAAGGTAAGGGAACAAATGTTTCCATACCTTGAGGAGGCCTCTTTGACCACCTCCATATCACAGAATGCAGTGCATGGCCCATAGGCACAGTTGCACCGGCACTGGAAAATTGGATAGGATTGGGCCCGGAAAGGCCCTTCTCTGTGGGAGCAGCACATGCAAAAATGGTCACATTTAGGGGTTCCTTATCTGTGCATTTCTCAGTTTTGTCAGTATGCAGTAGCATAGTTCCCAGAGAACAGGTGCTGGAGTATATTCTTAACATACAATTGGGCAATGCCTGTGCAAATTAAAAAGTCCTGTATGGTAAATGCCGTTGCAAATGAGTGCCTTGAACATGAAAATGAGAATGAACCAGCCACACCTTGGGGCATGTTCCTCGCATATACCACTAGGACTCTAGCAATATGTTTACTTGGATGTGGGTCCTGCATAAGTACATTGTAACGTAATTGCAGCCTAATTCCACATTATTAACTTAGAAAGTGCCTATGGTTGAAAGGCTTGACTATGCCTGGAACCTGTTTACCACATTGTTTGGAAAGCTGTCATGATGGCACATCCTTTTCTTGAAGTAGCTTTGCTTCATTTAGCTCTGACTTTGAAGTACCTCAAACCACTGGGGGGAAGAAAACCTTGGCTTCAGAACAGTTAGTGCTCTGGCAGTTTCTCTCATCCTGGGACTGAGTGACTTATGTTTGTGTTTGGTAGGAAGATTCCTCTTCTGGGCAATAGGAGTCTTATTGATCTGAAGTCCATACTCCCTGGAGATGCTAATCATTTTTTGTTTTGTTTTTTAAGGAAAGTAAAGATTACATCAGAGCAAAGAGCTGCTTTAAAAAAAACACACACAGAAAACCAGAGAAGGGGAATCCAACTGAGCTTCCTGCCAAGAGGGAACAAAAGAGCCAAAGTACAGAGCTCTTGGCATTCTTCTTGGAAACCCACATGTTGGGAGAAGGAGATGCCTTCAGAGACGTTGACAGCAATTTGGCAAAAGCTGCAGCTTTGAATAATCATGGGCCTTTTCTTTCTCTTTTTAAGAGAAAGAGGATGCCCTATGGAGTACACAGACGAAATTGCATTTGTGTTCTGTAAACAGTTGCATTGCTAGACTGATCTTCCTGGCCGTGTCACAGCTACTGCTCAACGTTTGCGTGACTAGTTGAGGTGGTCCTGTGCACACAGTGACACAGAGAATGTACAGACTGTCGTAAAATGTATTTTGAGCACGTGAACAGGGCATATCCTTCTGTTCCAAATTTTTTGCTGCACAACCATATGCTGTTCTTGCTTGGAAGTAAGTCCCACAGTTCTCAGCAGGGCTTATGCACAAGTAAGAGTTCATAAGGTTGAAGTTTAACTTCTTCTAGCCATGACTTCCTACTCACAATTCCATATGTGCAACCACTAACACAAAATGAACATTGAATGATTTGGTAGAAATCACCAGTTGCCACCCCACTGGCTAGGATTCTGAAAAGGTTTTTGGTTTCTTCTTCCTTTGCTTTTAACATTAAATAGTGTAGCTTTTGTTGCAATCACAGAGATGCATATTTGCATCAAGTCACTCTTGTTCGAGGCCTGAGGACCCATAACTGGATTTGCCAAGTCTTAGTAAACTCTTTCAGCATTGGACAGAAAGGAAAATTTCATCAGACTTCTAACTCTTTTTGCCAGAGGTTGTGGCAGGAGAAACCACATCTGATAACTTTCCTGTCTATACACCTTCTAAAGCAGGGGTCTCCAAACTCCAGCCTATGGGCCAGATGTGGCCCGCGATTAGCCTCTATCGAACCCGCAGCAGGCCCTTGTCCCCTGCATGCCTCTGGCCCACTCAGCTGAATTCGACCAGAGCTGTGTTCCAGTTGCATCTGGAGGGTGTTATGAGGGTCAGAGAGGCCATGCACCTCACCTCAGAATGCCTTCTAAAGACCGAAAAACATCACTTCCTGGTTTTCCTGAAAAACCAGAAGTGACTTTTTGAGCTGTCTGAAGGCCTTAGGCTTTTTGAGGCTTTCTAATGTATTTATTTAAATTTTATATTTAAAATGTATTTTTCCTGCTCTCGACACCATGCCAGATATTTGATGTGGCCCTCTGGCCTGAAAGATCCCTATTCTAAAGGAATGGGTTCTCTCTCAAGACCTGAATTCTCAACCTTGTATTGCAGATACTGTATTACAAACAAGTGGGTTCCTTCTTGATTACTTTGAACAAGGTTGTATTATTTTCATAAATAACCTGCCGAATGAACTGGAAAGTCTTCTTGATTTATAACCTTTAAATATAAACACATTGCTTTGTGATGAACTATTGTTTCCCTCTTTAAAAAAAATTTTTTTTAAAAGAAGTCCTGCTTCATACTCCTCTTGCCATGAGATAGAATGTTGTTAAAATGAAGGCAGTGAGAGCAAAAAACAGAGCTGGAAGAATATCTTACTGTAGTGTTTCCTGCTGCCTACTTTCTCAGCCATGCATGGCACTTTTCATGTGGGAGATACCCTTTGTTGGAAAAGGGTATTATCACTGAGGCTCCTTAGCTAGGGTTGACAGCCTTCTGTGGTTGGACTGGAGCCTCCAAGAATCAGTGTCAATCTCCAGGTTATTATTGAAAGCAATCTTGAAGCTTTTAACTGGCCCTCTAGGAATTTCCAACATTACATCATGTGGAGTGGTGGATATCCATAGATGGCTTCAGTCAGAGTTGGCAGTCCTATCCTTAGTTCTGTGGCTGAATGGAAACACCTAGAGCATACATTGAATCTTTGACTCTTAAAAGTTGTTCCTCCTTCATGCCATATTCTAGAAAACCTGCTGTTCCCACAAAGCCAATAGGCTGATGTCAGTAGCTAGATGTTTGTCAGAATCTCCCAAACCAGAGTGTCATGTGCATAGGCAAGTACTGAAATAGGCTTGCCCATTTTTATCTTGCTGGCTCTGATCCTGTGCCCGTTAAGAGCAACCTGGCATGTATTTGTTTAGCAAGCAAATCTTTTCTTTTTTTCTAGCATGCTGGATAGAGTGATGGAAGAAGTTTCACTTCTTAAACAGTTGAGCTGCGGTGAGAGGTGCAGGAGTCTGTAAAAATGCTGATAGCCATTTATGGAAAGTTTGCTAGTCTGGTGGGGAAACTAACATCATGGACTTGCACAGATGTTAGCATATAACCCTGCACATAACATCACCATTATACTCTTCATGCTGGTCTAGGCTACTTTTATGGCATAGTTCTCTTCTCTGGTTTGTGGAAAACTTGAAAAGCATCCATTGTGTGGCTCAGGAGAAGAATTATGTCCGCAATAGGAAGTTCCAAAATAACTGTAAAACAGAAACCCCTATTTGTCTGGAATCTTAATTTTTGTATCTAGCATAACATAGTGGAAAGTTCAGTTTTGTCCCTTGCATAACTTATCCTGTCCCCTGGTCAGCTTTTCAGTGTGGACTTCCAATAGATTCCTGTATCTGATTGTCTCTGATTGAAAAGGCTGGTTGTCTCATTTCATGCAATTAGGCGTTTTCTTCCATTGTTCTTCTGTTTGCATATTGTCTTCCGAGATGGTTTGCGCAGCCTTCTGGCTTCAAGATAAGAAATGCCTTGGACTTAATTAGCATGTGTTCCATTTGAACAATTTGTGGGAAACTGTTTTTCCTTCAGGAAGGACTCGTAAGGCTTTCCTACATTTAAGCAGAACTTTTCTGATGCATTTGAATTATGCTTCTTCTTTTTTGAAATAAGTTCCCACAACTCTGTTTGCCTGGAAAAAATATGTTCTTCCTCTTTCACTCCAAAGTTACTTAGCTGAGCCTTCCATTGTGAAGGCAACTGTTGATGAGAAGGGATTTGCCACTCCTTTGGGTTGAACTCACCTACACAAGTGAGTACAGTCCTAGCTGGCGCTTCCTTTGTTGGGACTAGTAACTGCTGTTTACTGTTCAGTGGTAGAGAGAGTACCTAAGTACCACCCATGGCTGCATCCATATTTGGGAGTGTGTGAAGTGTTAGGGCATTTCTTGGCCCACCCCATTTGGGTTCTTGGATGTCTTCATGCAGAGAACCCACAAATACAAATTAATTAGGTGGAGGTGAAACTGTTCTCTGTGTGGCTGTCAGTTGTTTTTCCAGAACAACATGACATTCATGTATTCATAGATAATGGCCAAAGCAGTTGTCTTTCTCTGGAGAACGAAAATAGGTTTATAGATCTCTGAACATGCAAAAGCAGAGAACATGCACTTTTGGAATGGAGAATTTGACTCTTATATGAGGAGGATCTGATCTCTCTTGAGATTCTCCTGCTTTATAAACACTTTATACACCCTGCATGGGAATTCCTTGTGTGAAACTGATTTCTGAAAGGTTGACTGTCTGTGCAGATCTTACAAGTGTGTTCTGTCTTTGAATTATCTAACCGTGGTTTTATTTAGCCTTGGAGAATGGTTTAGTAGTTTCTGTTTCCACCACTAGCCATTTCCCCCTTTCCTATTAACCCTTATTTCTAGTCAAATACTACTAGGAACACTATATATACTACTTTTTCAATTTTCTTTTTTCCTCCCTTCCTAGAGCAAGTCATGGCGGAAGATCAAAAACATGGTGCACTGGTCCCCCTTTGTTATGTCCTTCAAGAAGAAATATCCTTGGATCCAGCTAGCTGGTCATGCAGGTACTAGAACAAAAAGTTATGCTGCATAAATCTCAAATGAAAACTTCACCTAGTGAGCCTAATGAAAGGAAGGTATTAGGATTCTCTAGGTAGATTTAACATAATTAGCTACTTTAACCTAAATTGCCTCTGAAATTGAATTATAAATACTTGTGTTCTAACCTCCTGTACCTTCTCTATAGGGTCTGGTTGATTGACTACTATAAGCACTTGGAAAAATGTATGACTCAAGGGTTGTCCTCTTTTTTTCCTCTCTCTCTCCTTCTCCTCCATATTAATAAGTAGACCAGAGAAAACCAGGGCATGTTACTACTACCTACGAAGGTTCTGAACTCCCTATTGAAGTGACAGATCTTTCTGCTGTCCCAAAAGAACAAGTTTCATACTCTGTCTATTTGGGAAGTGTTCTGTCTAATCCAGTCCACTCCCCATACACCCAACATAGTTTCAAGCTCTTCTTGTAAAAGTCTCCAAAGGAGATCTTACTATTGTCCTAGGCACCTAATTCCATTGTTGGGCTGTTATTACAGTTAGAAAGTTATCCTTGCTGTTCACCTAAATTGCCTTCCCTGTAGTTTCTGTCTGCATTCATGTGAGTGAAGATGTCAACTTCCTTTGTTTCCTATTTATTAAGCCAACTAGCCCTGTGTTAAGTTACAGAAGGATCATGTTGATGGTGTGTCCCAGTGCAGTGAAAATTGAGGGATGGGGGTCTTGTACAATTCAACAAACGAGAGGTGATTGTGAGTTACAAGAGTAAAGTAGATGAAATGATGACACGTCTGTCCTATTTGCCTATAGTGCGTGTGCTGGGGGGGGAGTAGTTAAAACCCTCCTCCTTCCCATGCTTTATTATTGTTTCACCCATTTCTCCAGCCACTTTCCTAAGTTCCCAATTCACTTTCATTATCAGAGCCAGGAATAGACAAATGTGACTGGAGCAGCAAACTGTGAGGAGAGGAGGGTGAGCATTTGGTGCTCCTCTTCAAAATGTTCCTGTTGAAGAAAGACGCAGACACACTTTATATGTGAATAGGATGGAAACACGAATGATGGTCCCCAGTGCATCTACAGGAATATCATATATAACCCTAGCTACAGTGGCCTCTACTCATAGTAGAGACTATTAGACATCTTTCATTGGTTGCTGCAAGGTATCTCTGCATTTGTTTCAACTGAAAAGTAGTAATGAGCATTTAACAAAATGCTCCACTTATGAGCTCTGTTTTTCTTTCAACTGGCCCTGTGTTTTTATCATACATAAGGTTTGGGCCACCTGACAGCTTGCTAGGTGGGATTTGTGTCAGGTCTCAAAAGAACAACAGATGACAACAACAACAACAGTATTTATATACCGCTTTTCAACAAAAAGAGAAAATCAAATATCTAATGGTTCCCTGTCCCAAAAGGGCTCACAATCTAAAAAGATGCAACACCAGCAGACAGCCACTAGAAAAGACACTGCTGGGGTGAGGTGGGCCAGTTACTCTCCCCCTGCTAAATAAAAGAGGAGCACCCACTTGAGAAAGCGCCTCTTAACCAGTTTGCAGGGGTTGCAATCAATTGCAGTCCCTTATTTGCATCCCTTTTCTAGCCAAGCACTGCATGTAATCTTGTCAACCTCACTGCACTGAACTGTCTTTTTTTTGTTTTTGTTAGAAGCAGGAAACAAGGATCCTGTAGCTGTGTGAGATGTTCTCTGTGCCTAATGGGGAAAACTGTTAATGTGCTTCTCTTTTTTTGTGGGTGGCTTGTCTCTCAGGTAGCTTCAAAGCTGCAGCCAATGGAAGGATATTGAAGAAGCACTGCGAGTCGGAACAGCGCTGCTTGGACCGCTTGATGAATGATGTGCTTAGGCCTTATGTTCCTGCCTATCATGGGGACATAGTGAAAGATGGGGAGCGGTACAATCAGATGGAAGATCTACTGGCTGATTTTGACTCTCCCTGTGTCATGGACTGCAAGATGGGTGTCAGGTCAGTTTTCCTTTGCAGCTAACATCACACCCTGCATCTCCTCAGTAACATTCTGATTTGCTAGCTCTTGCAGGGGATGGGCAGTCACCCAGTGCAATGGCATCACATTGCGCTTTTATTTTTGTAAATATTACAAGGGGAGAGTGCAGCTGGGTAGTACATAAGAACATAAGAACAGCCCCACTGGATCAGGCCATGTAGTAGCCATGTGTTTGCCGTATATCTAACTAGATCCTAAGGGTGACGTACTATACCTAAGGGTGTACAGGTTTGTCTTCAGTATCCACGGAGGATCCGTTCTCAGACCCCCACAGATACCAAAAATTGTGGATAATCAAATTGGTGATTTTCTGTCCCATAAGCCCTCTGAAGGGGACTGTAGCTGTGCTCTGGTCCCCTCCGGAGGGCTTTCTGAAGCCTGCAGTGTGCATCTGCCTGCCACCTCTGCGGGCTTCAGAATGGCTGTTTCAGGCCCAAAACGCGACTTCCAGTTTCCCTTCGGAGGGTTCAGGTGGGGCCGAGTCTGGCACAATGCGGGTCCAGGGGGCTCCACCTGTATTTCACTGGATTCAAAGGGGTATAGGGGTATGTACAGTATAAGTGCTTAGAAGTCCTGATCAGGCCAGGATTCTAAGATAGAGTGCTACTTGAAAGCATTGTTAGAAAATGAGCAGTGGCTGGCACCGAGGCAAATCTACAATTTGATTGCACACCGGGTGTGTCACTGTGTTGTGGTTGGTACATGCAAGAGTGCCCCTTGGGAAGCAAATGTTATCATCTTTGAGCTTCATATGTTAGATTCTCTGTGAAGAAACTGGTTCCCCCCCCCCCCCACTGGAGTGTGCAAGGGAGTGTCTAAGAAACAGAATGCTTGGAAACTACAAACTAGTCCTTGTAGGTCTGTGGCTCAAGAGACGGCCCAGTAGTAAACATGCCCTTAGAAGAGCAGCAAGTGTGCTCTTTTTATTAGTAGGTGTATTTGTACAATGCGATTTCTCTACTCCCAAACTACAAAGTTCTCAGTCAAGTTACTTTAGATCTGAGTGTCCAGGCAAGCCTTGGGGGCTGGGGGCGGGGGTGGAGAGAGAGAGAGAGATAGGGTGTAAGACAGACTTCTGAATGTATTTTTGCTAGTTAAAACTTGAGGTTCTGCTTTTCATTCTCTAACATCTCCCAAATACAGAAAGGGACCATCTGAACATGTTCATTCAGATCTGTATGACGTTTGATTTGACAAGTGTGGGCAATTGGAATGAAGATCTTGGTGTAATCTGTTAAAAAAAACATCTTCCATAAAGTACATTACCTGAGATGACACTTTAAAAATGTTTAGCCCTCCTCCCTGCCCTCTTTCCAAGATAAAAAGACTCACTGTCCTGTGTCATCAGAGGTTTACTCCTTGGGAGGAAAAAAGCTGCTTGCTCTGTTTGGCTTGGAATCTGCTTGCGCTGAGGGGAAGCAAAGTTCACATTAACTGCATGAACAAATGGAAAAACATTCTAAGCTGGGTTAACCAGTATTTTCCCCAAAAACTACTTCCTTGTCAGGGAGGTGATGGAAGATAATGCCTTGCAATGAGCTTGACGTAGTAGTGATGACCACTTACTTAGGTGGCTTTAAAAGGGGATTCAGTATCTTTCTGAAAGAGAAGTCTATGAATGTTCAACAGCCAAGATAACAAAATGAAACTCCAGATTCAGAAGCCAGATGCTGGGGCAGGAGGTGGCCATCGTCTTCATTCGTTGCTTGTGGGAGCACCATGCTGATCACACTCGGAAGCAGGATTAACCTTTGGTGTGATCCAATAGGGCTCTTAATATGTTCTTATAAAATTATGCTTTGTACAATCTCAGCCTATGAAGCTCTGTGTAAAACCATATTCTAGTTGTTCACGTGTCTCCCGGATATGCTCCTCTTTCCGGACCATCGCAGGCACATGTAAGCAAATGTTCAACCTTCCCTGTAAAACACACTGCTGCGGTGTTTAAGTAAGAGCTTCTCAACCTGAAAACACAATTGTATTGAGATCTCTGAGTGCGTGTTATTGAGATGGACACAAATGTGCAGAAGTCTACAGAACTTTATGCAGCCAGATTTTCAAGATATAGGTTTGTTTGAGGCAGGATAGAGGCAACTGAGAATGTTTTGCAGGGAAGCTGACCTGTGCATAAATAGGCTGGCATAAGTCTGGCTGACCCAGGAGTACTCCTGCTTGTGAGGCTTCAAGCAACTCCCACTGTTATTGTTAGAAGGCAGCGACCTCTAGTGGTGAAATGGGGAATGACTAGCTCAGAGAAACTGCCTGTCTCAGTCACCCGGGGTGGGTGACTTTCCTTCACCCCTAAGGGCTGCAGATGAAGTGACATGATGGTAGCATTCTTGTATTGGCTTAAGGGAATGTATAAATCCAATGACTCAAATTTTGTATTTGGAATGGATTCTGTAGAACAACATCATTATTCAGGGTATCCATGTCCTCTTAGTTCAAAATACAAGCAAGTAGGGACTTGATCCTTTCTTGGTTGTCTGTTGTATGTGTTTTAAATAGAAAGTCATGACTGTACACATGGTTGCCCTCTATAGATAGTGCTTTTGATCTGGTATTACCTAGTACACATGACCACTGTGTGTGACTGACAAGCAGCTTTGTGATGTTAATTTAAATATATCTCAACCTGACTGTTCCCCTATGCTCATTTTGGACGAAATTTTGGCAAACCATCTTAGACAAGTTGTACCATCTGTGCTTATGAAGAACCAGTCAGATGATTGGTTAACCAAATTTGTTTCTATCCAGATTTTAAAATGTGTTCATGTGGCTTGTCCCCCACTTTTTGAAATAAAAATAAATTCTACTTCATGTTCTATCAGCATCCTTTGTACAGGAACACCAGTATTGTGCATTTTCTGAAACTGGAGTTCCATTGTTCATCGTTCCATGAATGATGGGAAAATAAAATATCCCATTTGTTTATGTTTCTGCACAAGTTGATAGAATGAAACCAGTACTTCCCAGTGGAACCTTGAAACAATAAATTAAAGTAAATTAACAAAGGTTGTTGGAAAGTACGTGTTTCAAGTTTGCACTGTAGAATGGACTGGGTTGGCTCAAAAGAATTTATGGTTCCAAAAATGGAGATTTCTACTATTCTTTTGCTTCTTTTATCTAAACAGCCTTGTGTGTATATTAAAACCAATTAACGACTCTCAGAAGTTGATTCAAGTCTGCAGGAAAACCCATAAATTTCCTCTTTAGATTTTACAAGCTATGAATTATTGGAGCTCTTACAACATGCTGCCTTTTTCTCACCTAGCTTTTTACTTACTGTCTGCTTTATAAAGGGTCCTGCAGGACACAAAAACACTGTATGTTTATTCTGTTTTGTTTTTGGTCAGTCCTGACATAATACCCTGTTTTGGATCAATTGAACAGTTATGGCTGCATATTAGATTTGACCTATTGCTGGAGTGTTACATCCTAGTAAAATGCAGCTAAGTTTCTACCACTGTGTTCTCACAGATTACTTAACAGTATTTAACACATCAAAGGGAGGTTCTTGAATTCTGTGGTTCACTTGCTAGGCAGATAGGTCTTATTGGCAGAAGGAATTTGTCTGTCTCATGTACAAACACAAATGAACAGGGAAGAACTCTTGCAAAGCAATGAAAAAATCTTCAAAGAGCATCTTTTCTCTTGTTCATAATGCCCATGGTAAATTGTCATTCTTGTCTGAAACAAGCTAAGGTTTTTATACCACAAAACCAAACTGTGGGTTAGGAACAGCCTAGTTGGCCTAAGTAAGGGAAGACTGGACAGCAGACCAAGTGCAATGCCAAACAGTCATTGGTGATATCTTTCTCCCTGCTCTCAGCTTTACTTTTCTTACAGGTCGCTGTCACCACCCAAAGCTAGAAAGCCCAGACAGAACATCTTGGGGAAAACCTCTCTGCCAGGTTAATAAAATCCCCAAATCCAAGGGGTTCCCTTAAAACTAGCCCTGATAGCATGATAAATCCCACTGGAGAAGACTTAGAATAGGTAGATAAACCTGTAAAATTGCACAAAGTTTATCAAAGGCTAAAGAATCAAAACAAGAATGGAATAAGTCAAGGGATGGAAGGGAGGCATTGATCAATTGGCAGAAGAAGAATGGGGAGCCGTAGTGGCAGAGGTTGGCAGGGACATGCAGATGGTGAAGCAGAGCCTTATTAGACACAAGTAAAAAAAAAAAAAGCACAAGGATGCAACAAGTAAAAAGAAAAAGGATCTTGCCTTTTCATGCCGTTCCTTTCTTCTCCAGCACATAGTGAGTTAAGCAGCATGCACAAACACACACTACAATACACTGGGAAGCAGCTAGTAGTTGATTAACTGCAATCTTGGCTGGCTTCCAATGAAAAACAGGCAAGGTGCTTCTGTCAGTAATCACTGGGGAGGCAGCAGGCAGAACTGCCTCACAGCCCAGTCCTGAGCTGACCATTGCACCGGGACTGCTGCAAAAGTGAAATAGCTGCTGCAGCACCATACACACAACAGAGCAGCTGCTGGTTGCCCTTTGGGGGAAGGGGGCTTTTGTCCCCTTCCCCTGGGTAAGGCAAGTAACCCTGCAATGGAGCTACTCGGTTCTGCAGCAGTCCTTGGGCTACCATAGAATCGAGAGCCTCTGTGTCGGGCCTGCAGACTGACACAGAGTGCTTTCTGTTCATTATCTAGTAGTTGAATGTAAGCATGGGACCGTGCAGAGAATTTATCATGTGAACCAACCCAACCACTGATCTGATCTGCCTCTAGTTTCCAAAGCTTTGTGATTTGCTTGTCAGTGCTGGCCATAAAAGTTGCATAAAAGTTTGTCCGTGGAGAAGTGTATTCATGCAGTTGTGTCCCCATGAGGGAAAGCACGACTAGATGGTTTTAGGTGCATCATGTGGAGCTTATTTAAGTTTTACCATATGACATGTTCCCAAGAGAACAGATGAATGAATTGCCAAGGCAACTTTGGGTCTTCAGAGCCTCTTCACATTCACTTTGTTGGCTTCTGTTTTGTATTGGAGAGAGCAAGTGCTCATCTAGGACTATCCACTTGAAACAAACAGATGGGAACCCATCTCAAAACAAGCAACTTCAGACTTGTGCAAAACCATTTTAATGCTGTGTTAAGCACAACAGCAGTTTGGCCATATAGCATATGTAGATGAAATGGTATGGACGCCAACAGAAGACTGGATGGGGAAAAGGGAACATCAGGTGCTGTAGTCTAGCCAAGTGTGGGGATATTGCAGCTCTGTTTCTGCCAGTTTATATCATTGTGTAGCTAAAAGAACATAGACTGAACATGACTTTAGTTTGGGAGAGCTTGGTCTTTTCTTTAGCCAGTCAAATAAAGGTGCCCACATCTGCCATACAGAATCTAATGCTTTCAGACTGCAGCTGCATAATTGTACAGTACCTCTCTCTCCCTCCTTTTAAAAAATCCATTAAGTATACAGAGTTTGTAGTGAGACATACTGAATTTGTTCATGGAACTGGAGTTGCGACTTTCTGCCAGATGTACCCATTTGGACTGGTGAGGATGCCAGCTTTCTTCTTCTGGTGATTTTACTCTTATGTGGCATCCTAGATGTCTGAAATATGAGGCCCTTATAGAGGCTACAGCGACACTGACACTTCTGAAGCTGCTGCTAGTGGTAACTGGTATTGTCCCTGCAGAACCTACTTGGAGGAAGAACTAACCAAGGCCAGGAAGAAGCCAAGCCTACGGAAGGACATGTATCAGAAGATGATTGAAGTGGATCCGGAGGCGCCAACGGAGGAGGAGAATGCTCAGCATGCAGTCACCAAACCCCGATACATGCAGTGGAGGGAAACCATAAGTTCCACTGCAACTCTAGGGTTTCGGATTGAAGGAATAAAGGTGAGGCGCTGGGGTGGGAAAAAGCACCCTGCAAAAACTGTCTGTGTTCTTGGGGCCACCATGAGAGGAAGTCATGAGTTTGAGATTAACATTCCAAATATTGCTTGCATAACTGTATTGGAGTTTCAAGTAGCCCATAGTGAAATTCTGACTCTGTTGAAATGACAATTCTTGCACTGAAAGTGCACTTCCAAGCACTGCCTTGTGGGGCTCCTTTGGAGATGTAATTCGTGACCTGTGCTGTTTGTAACCTTTATTTGTTTCCTCCTCTGATAACCACCTTATATAACTAAAGAGGTGCTATTGGATGCAGCAGAGAGCTGCCACTGTCCCTGCTGTCTGCCATTCTAGGGATATTAGCTGCTTTGTTCTCCTATAATCACATTGCAACTCCCATAGAACTTTGCCATGTATGTTGTTAATTGGCGGCAGTATTTAAAAATAACCTTGCATGTTGCGCTGCTCAGACAAGTGACAAAACTTGTGAATAAAGAAGGTTGTAGCAGCAAGTAATGTGAGTCTGAGCCTAAGAATCTCTGATTGGATGCAAACTTCTTATGTTTGCAGACTCAGCTTGTCTGTAGCTTCCTGCCATGCAGTGTGCCAAACATTTGTCATGCCTCACACTTTCCTGGAAAGCTGGAGAGGTTGGTGATGTGTGGCTGAGGCTACAGGTATCATGATATTCTCATGGCTCTTCAGATATCTGGGGTGGTGATAATCTGTTTAGTAGCCCATTGCTGGGGACTAAACTACTGGGGGCTACAGAGACTGGCTTTCAACAGCCAGACAATAAACTGAAAAGCACCCATAACATAGTAACTAGCTGCCTGATTCTACTCTGAATTTTCAAAAGGGTGTGGTTTTTCAAATTGTTCCTGGCTTTTCCGTAGTGACTTCTGGTATTTGGGGAACTTTGAATGTGTTGCTCAGTTCCAGTAAGAGTGATGCATGCGTGGAAACAAGCACATGAGTGTGTGCACGTACTCTGCTGAGTTGAGAATCATAGCTACAGAACTGTGCTGCATCTACACGCCCCAAGCCAAATTTAAACTGCATAGTGAGACCACACTGGCTTACTGAGTGTTTGAACTATGCAGCCATCTCCTTGAGTCACCTCCGCTCCCTTTTTATAGCATAAAGGGATGTGAGTAATTTTCACTGCACAGGGAATTTTGTGGACGTATAATGTTCTGAGTTAAAAGAATCTTGGATAGCAGAGCTAAGACTCTCTCATACCTAGGATTGTGGAGAACTTCTACTAGTCAGAGTAGACAATATTGGGCTAGATCAATGGTTCTCAAACTGAGGCACCCCAGCCAGAGAGCTTCTCCCTTAAGGGGTGGAGGCAGTGACGTGATCACCAGGATCGCATCACTTTGGAGGGGCACAGGGGCTTGGCTGCACTCATCACAGCCGACAGCAGCCTTCCAGGGGTGCGGGGAGCCCTGTGCCAGCCTCCACAGGGCTCCCCAACATGCAGAGAATGTAAAACTAACGATCACAACCCACTCGAACTCCCTGCGAGTTTGAGATTTGCTGAGCTAGATGAATCATTGACTTAGATTAATGCAGCTCTGTACAATCAAACCCTTTCCTACATTGGTACAAGACACTGGACTCTGCATTCAGACCCCTTCCAGCCCCATAACTCCTGTGGGTGAGAGCAAAGAAAATTCATTGTATTCAAAAGTTGTAAGAAAAGAAATAATTACTCCATTCTCCTGTAGATGCTCAGCAAGCTGCCTGGTCCTTTCCTGTGGTGGTTGTCTAAACCAAGACCATCTCATATCTGTGTCCTAAAGTAGTCTGCTCCACATCCTGTTTAGTGGATGCTAAAGCTGTATTAACCCAAAAGAGTACTTATTCATAAAGAGTAGGGGTATTTGAAAATGGTTTTATTTTTTTGCAGATTTCATGATTTGAAAGGCAAAAAGTGGTGCTTTTATTCTAAGTTCTTCTTCCAAGTTCTCATTTTTATTAATTTTAAACATTTTAAAATTGTACTAGGTAGTTGTTATAGTGTCAGCTGATGCAGCTACAGTATTATTTGTAACTTGAAAAGTAATCTGTTTTAATTTCTGGAAAATATCGTAAACATCAATATGCAGTGTTTTGTGTTTTTTTATGTGATTTAACAAAAAAAAAACTCCTCTAGTAATAAACAAACTTTGGTTTTGTTGCTGTTTCTTAAAGAAAGAAGATGGTACTGTGAACAGGGATTTCAAGAAGACCAAGACAAAAGAACAAGTCATGGAGGCCTTCAGAGAATTTACTAAAGAAAACCGTAGCATTCTGGTGAGTCAATGATACCCCAGAGCAAAAGAAGTTGATGGTGGGGTATCACATCAGCAATAGTTTTGATAAATCTCATTGTAGGTCAAGTGTGACTGAAGTGGACTTTTGACCAAAGTGGCTCAAACAGTGACCATGTTTCATGCTGCAAATCTTTTTCTATACTGATGGCTTATGCTGAAGGACAAGATTCACCATTTATAGAAGGCAGTGGAGGGTGAAGGAGGATTTACATGTGAGCATGCACAAACATGTTTCAGATTACATATGATAGTTTGTATATTTTTAGTGGTTATGAAGTAAACACGATTTGTACAAATACTTCTTAAATTGCTAAAAAGCAGCACTTTTTATCATGATTTCATCTAAGAGCTGTCTTTGATCCTTGCTGTGAATCATTCTGCCCTGCTGCAGAAACTGTTGTGGTGACCTTACTGAAAAAGGAGGTAGAGATGGGGACCTTGCAGCTCCAAACATAGTATATTGTGTACCTGGAGCCTGTTGTAAAGCCTCCCATTTTTGCTTCCAGCAAGATGCTTCCAGATTATTTCCTGCCTGTTGGGAATTCCTTAGAGGTACTGACTTATGTTCGCATGCATGTACACATGCACCCCATTTCCATTGCCTTCGGTCACTGCCTGTTGCTTGGTGAAACAGCTGTAAACATTTTGCATTCCCTCTCCAAGCCCCCAGTTGGGCAAATGTGCTTAGTTGTAGACCCCACCATATATAGCCTCTGACTAATGCCTTTAAACCTGGCCCTTTACCCATTTCAGGCCTGCCTAGATGGTTTACAAAAGATGGTAGTTAATGGCGGGTTTATTATTGAGTCTATAAACAAAGTTGATCCGCTGTCCATTGCTAAGTCATTCTAACGTAAATACGTTTGCTTGCAGTCCTGCGTTGCAGAAAGGTCTGAACAAATTAAAGCCGCCCTGGGTCCCGTTAGGGAGAAGGGCGGGATAAAATAAAGTTATTATTATTATTATTATTAAAGCACAACAACATAGTTCTCTTTGTAATGAGTAATATAGGCAACTTGCTGAAGATGAAGGCTTTCCTGGACAGAAGCAGCAGGGCCTGTGGGCCTTTTTCTAGGACTGCACTGCTGTCTTTTCACTGGCTTAGTAGTTGAGAGATAAAGATATTCCAAGGCTTGGGGAGTGAGAGGGATGCATGTGTATGTGTACTATGGTATGCATGGGAGAGACATGTTCTTATACTCCAGACACCATAAGAAGAGCCCTACTGGATAGTACAAAGGCTCCATCTAGTCCAGCATGCTATTTCCCACAGTGGCCAACCAGATTACTCTAGGAGGCCTGCAGGTAGGATGTAGATGCAATGCAGTATTCTCTTTTCTTTCTCGCAGTTGCCCCATCAACTGGTATTTGGTAGCACCACTGCTGCCTCTGGGAATCTTCAGATCAAACACAATTCTGGGCCTTCCCAGCACTTGCATGCAGTGCTGTGGGAGGGAAACCCTCCAACATACTTCCTCCAGGATGGAGCAACAAAAAGGAGACAAATGATTAGGGGACACCCCACAGTGGTCAGGTGGCACTGAGGGAAGGGTACCCAAGCCTAGGTCTGTCCTCCAGAATACGAACCTCTTTTTAAAGCTTCTGTGCAGTGACCATTGCCACATCTCTTGGTAATGAATTTCAGAACTAACAACCCAGTCCTATGGGCTGTTCTGCCAGTACTGGCTGCAGAAAAGCAGCCATAAAGCAAGCTCTGGCTGTGTGCTAAGTAGGATACTGCTAGAATGCCAGTGGAAAGGCCACAGCCTACCACCACGCATCACTGGACCTCTGGCCATGTGCCAGAGCACGTAAGCCAGTGGGGAAGGTGGGAGCGGGTGAGGGAAGGCAGAACAGGCCAGGGAGGGGGAGGAACGTGGGAGGGGTAGATCCAGTGTCGATGGTGCACACCAGATCCTGTTCCCTCTAGCTTGTAATTCTATGACATTGTTTGATACCTGTTGTGTGTGTGAAATAATCAGATACATATAAAATAATCAGAACTTCTTCTACCTGAACTGTGTTACAAACATTCAGTATCGTGCCCCCTTTATCTCCTTGAACTTGTGCCTGTGAAGTTCCTGGTGCAGGTCTGTGGAGACCTGTTTCGGGGCAGGAGGCTTATGAAGGAGAATGCGGATTTAAATATCCTTTCCCCTCCGAAGCTTCCCATTTCACACACACACACACCCCTCCCGCTGGATACAGTGTGTGCCTTTTCAGCATGGCTACACCAGTTAGGGGGGCATGATAGAATTGGGCTTCAAATGAAAAATGTTGGCTGCCATTACTTTTGTAGCCCCCACCCCAATCCAGTTTATGTTGTAAAAAATCATTGGTATTTGGAATTGGGGAAGTTCAGGTAGGGCTGTAGCTCTGTGGCAGAGCACCTGCTTTGCCTGAAAAAGGACCCAGATTGAATCTGTGGCAATTCAAGGTAGAACTGGGGAAATACCCTCTCTGTCTGAAACCCTGCAGAGTCTCTCCTGGTAAGTGTGGACAATTTTGACCTAGAGATGGGCAAGTGATTTGATTCAGTGTAAGCCAGCTTCATATATTCTGTTACATTGTTTGACTCATGGTGCGTGTGTAAAATAATGAGATAAATATAAAATAATCAGAACTTCTTCCCACCCGAACATGTGTTACGAACATTCAGTATCATGGCTTAATTGGCAGGTCAGTGCTTGTTCTCTGCAAAACAGCGTTCATAGGTTTCAAAATTATCTTTTCTTACCATTTCAGACCAGTTACCTTAACCGGTTGAAGGGAATCCATGACACCTTGCAAATGTCACCATTCTTTATGTCCCATGAGGTAAAACCCACTTTCCTTTTGTGATCTTTCAAGGCTAGATCTCTCTCAAAATAAGTTCATTTTACCTGAATGAGTTTAAGTAATTGCCTGTCTGGAAAAGTGTGAAGACTAACCAAGACTCAATCAGTCGCTCATAGACTGTGTCAGTGCATTCAGAACACAGAAATTTAATGGGGCTGAAACACCTTCTCATGTCTGGCGATTCAGAGCATGATCTTTTTGGTTTGGGCTGATGTTCAGTGGCCTGGATTTGTTTCAGTGTCTACTGCTGTTGGTTTTTTAACCAGTCTGAGAGATGAGGAAAATGACTGTTTTGTTCTTCATTGCAAAAAATCGTCCATGTTTCAATTTTGCTGATTGTGACCATGTGACCATGAAAGCTAGAAACTTTGTTTCTGTGAGTTGCTAGGGTCCTAAGTTTTCAATTATTCAGAGTCTGCATTCTGTATCAGACCACAAAACTGATATGGCCAAGCCTTCCTTTTTAAGCAGATTCTGATATGTATCCTTAAATCCAGCTGTGTGATGATAAAATGACACCCCTGCATTTTATCTTTGCAGGTAATTGGGAGCTCCCTCCTCTTCATCCATGACAAGAAAGAACAGGCCAAAGTCTGGATGATTGATTTTGGGAAGACCACGCCACTCCCAGAGGGAGAGGTCCTTCAACACAACGTGCCCTGGGTAGAAGGGAACAGAGAAGATGGCTATCTCTGGGGGCTGAACAACCTCATTGAGATCCTAAAGGAATTGGCTCAGAGTGAAGACTTGCATTAAAGTCAAACGTCCAACTCTACCCATTACCCAGAACCTGCTCCTCAAACTGACTTTCTGAACTGCACTACAAGACACTTTCCCCCCTCCTGCCCTCCCCCTTCCAGTTTTAAAATTAGAAGTTCCTGTTATTTAAGGTGTAAATACATAGTTGTGTGCGAGAACAAATGCTGCACATGAAGCTTAACGTGGTGATGGCAGTGAATAAGCAATACCAGCCTTTAGGCTTTGGTTCTTAGTGGCTCCCGCTCTCTGGCTAGCCAATTGCATGAGGTGCATAACTCGGTCTCAGTAGAATACCTGGCCCTTTTGTGCTTCAATGCAGGAAATCCTTTTAGTGTAATTTATGCAGTTCCCGTACACCTCCGATAAATGAAGATGGTGCCCTATCTTGCTTAAATAATACCTAGCTAACAGTTTTGGAGCCAAGAATAGACTAACTTGTAGTTATTTGCTGCCCTCTTCTGTCCACAGTTGGTACATCATTTGGGCCATTGAAATAAATGGCATATCTCCATAAGACATTCTTTTCCTGACTTCATAAGGCATTCTTTGTGTGGGGGGTTGTCAGTGTGCCACCTTCTTGGGAAGTCCCCCCACAGATGCTACTCTGGAGTCCAGAGGTTACAGAAGAAGTTCAGGAAAACAGCATCTGATCTTCCCGAGTGGCAGCAAATGATTTATACTTACTAACCTCCTTAAATTTAGAAAAGCTGGGTGTAAGAGCTTTTAGGAGAAATTTATTATCTGGTCTAATTTTCTGAATATTCAGGCAATACCTTGTTAGCGTTTTACTACTGTGCAATATTTAAGTGGTTACGCAGGTTGTGAAGTCTGCTTTTGTGGATCATATTTTAAGATGGTTTCTCCATAGTGATTGCTGAGGTGGGTTTTGACTATTGGTGCAAGATGGTCTGGTCCCTTGATCTAAGCTCCATTTGCCTTGAAGGGAGGCCTCATAATGTATTAAAGGAAGGGCTGACATTGAATGGAAAGGCAATCACTACCATTGCTCTGCTGCCTCTTTAGTAGCATTTCAGTAAGCAATTTCTCAAGTGTGTTTTGCAAAACATTCCAGTTTTCATATCTCAAAGAGTGGCATTAACTAGGTCTTTTTTAAAAAAAACAACAGCTTTCATGTCAGCAGAATAGTGGGCTACACTGCTATTGCATATCTGCAAAGGAGATGGGAACTCATTTGGTAAAACATTTGACAGGTTTAGGACATTCTCTTTTAGCCCCTGAAAGTGTAATTTTAATCTGTCTCTTGTTCTTTAAACTGGTGGCCCCACGTGGGTGGAATCAAAAGACTTTACCACTTTCAGTCTTGCGAAAGTGGCCGCTTCTCTATTTTAGGGTGGAGGCTATTTTATAACTTCCTGGAACATTTGAACTGAGCAGATTGCTGGCATCAGAACTGGTTTGTTGAAAGGTCAGCAACTAACAGCATTATAGGGAGGGAAAACTGCTGAGGCATTTTGGTTGTCTTGGAACTCTGAGTGCTGCAGAAACCTTGGAGAGAGAGACTGTGTGGCATTTAGATCAAAAATCATCTGAAGCTGTTTTTTTTTTTCCCCCTGACTGGCTTAAAGTCTGACAGATCTTGTAAACCATTCTGTACTCCATTATGTATGCCTCTGAAACCCACTGTTGCTTCTCTTAGCAATAGAAGATTATAACTACCCCCGCCACCGCTGCCACACACACACACACACACACACACCCAGTTTGCCCTTGCAATGGGATGGCTGCAGTTTCTTGCTTCAGGAAGGCTCCACCTTTGCAACAATTGTGTGTATTTTGGTGGAATGAGATGTCCCTTGCTAGCCTTTCATAAAGATTCAAATCCCAGGGGAGTTGTCTTTTCATATCTTACTAGGCACACGCCTGTCACTCTTCAATATGGTTGTAAATAATTGCTCTGTTTAGCTGCTTTTCCCCTTCCAGCTTCCTATACTATTTAATAATAGCCTCTGTGGAGTGCCTTATGGACTCGTTTCTGCTCCGTTAGTGTCATGGAAAAGTTTTTTAAGTTCTATTTATTGCCCTTCTTTTTTTTTTTTAATTGCATAGAACACTAAATCTCAATGCATGGAATCTTTTTTTTTTTTTAATGTTTAGTTTTTGAAACATCTTTTCCACATCTGTGGAGGGGGTCCTTGAAGCAGCTTGTGTTTATATCATTTTTAACCTGTATTTAGCTTTTAAATTGCTTCTGTTATATATTTTTTATTTTTTTAAGCCTGTTCTGTTTGTAAAACAAGATTCCTTGCTCTGTGGCTTTAAAAAAAGTGAACTGTTTCTCCAGATGTCTTTTAGACCTTTTTCTGGAGGCTGGAACTGTTGCTGTGAGCTTGTTCTCTTCCTCCCTTCCCCTCCCCCGGCACTATTTTCCTTGATTAGTGATGACAAAAGAACTTGCAGAGTTATAAAAAATCCCACCAACGCACAGTGCCTGTATGTCAAATAACTCCAAATAAAGGCATACAAATGGTTGCTTTGTGATGCCTTGTCAATGTCCATTCTTGTTCTTTGGGCTTGGAGTAAGTAGCTTGATAAAATGACATTGGTGTACATGGGAAGAATTGGACCTTAAAATGTGGCAGGTGGAAGCTGCATCGACTGTAATCTTGGAAGTGCAAGAAAGACAACCAAAACCATAATGTCCAGGATTTTTTTTATACCTTAGTTACAAAGATATTGTGATACTTGGAAATTGTCATTCCAGTTATGAAGATAAAGGCCCAGTTCTATCCAACTTTCCAGCACCAGTGCAGCCTTGCCAATAGGGCATGCATTGCATTCTGCATTGGGAGGAGAGTCATGAGGCCTTCTCAAGGTAAGGGCATGTTTGTTCCCTTGCTTCGGGACTGTATTGTGGCTGCATTGGTGCTAGATCGTTGGATAGGATGCAGGTATGTCAGCTGATTGTCTTTCATCCAAGGAATTACTGTAACCAGTTCAACACAACTGCGATATATAAAGATGTATTGTCAAAAGCTAATGTTCAGCAATCTTGCCTGGGAGTTTATTTGGATGCAGCAGTGTGTGTGTTTGATCTGCACTTTCAGTTCCCTGTATTTCCTTCTGTTCTATCAAGCAGAGCTTGTTAAGCGATGCACACCTGTATCTACTTCCAGGAGTGGAGCTTCTACAAGTGACCCTTCCCCAGCTCTTTAGGAACGCATGCCCCTTGTTTCTCTGAGCTGGGGATGAACCAGAAGATCTTTCATGCGACTGACAACCTAATCCTATCAGCTCATAGTGTTCCACCAGCACTAGCTGCTTTATGGCTGCAATAAAAGGCACTCTGACAGTGCATGAAGTAGTGCGCTGCCAGAGTGCCAGTGCAAAGGCCAGAGCCTTCCTGCACCGCTAGAGGAGCACGCTGGACCTGACTTGTCCTCTTCATCTTCTGCTACTTATTTCTACAAAGAAGCTTCATATTAAAATCTGGCACATTTCATCCCAGACTCTTGGAGAGGGGTGCAATAGTTCTAGAGCAAATACATACCAATTTAAAAATGGGATTTTAAAAGATCCCAAATAAATATAACAGGTATATTACAGTGCCAGACTATGCATATTTACTCAAAAGTGAGTCAGGCAGTTCAGACAGAAGCTAAGTAAATCTGTATAGGCTTGTAGACATAATGCCCCTCAGCTGTCCTTGGGAAAGACATCATCAACATTTGCCCATAGGCAAATTTCTCAGTTTGACTCCTGCTGAGCCTGGTACTGCTTTACCACTCGGGATCCTTCAAAAAGCACCCCTGCTGATATTATCACAACTCCTGCCACAGGCCAAGTACTGTTGCTATGCTCCACCCTTGACTAATGGGAAAAATCCATTATGGGTTACAAGCCATGATGTGTATGTGCAACCTCCTGATTTTAGAAATGGGCTATGTCAGAATGCCAATGCAAGGGAGGGCACCAGGATGCAGGTCTCTTGTTATCTGGTGTGCTCCTTGGGGCATTTGGTGGGCCGCTGTGAGATACAGGAAGCTGGACTAGATGGGCCTATGGCCTGATCCAGTGGGGCTGTTCTTATGTTCTTCTGACTACATTTGTGGTCTCACAAGCTGGTTAAACACTGCCTTTTCCCACTGGTTAAACCCCATCCCTTTTAACTAAGGTGATTACAACTTGATTGCCAAAGAAACAGAACTAGCAACATTTCAGTGGTGACCATTCAGAAGAAAGACCAGACAACATGTGTGACTATCTGCCTTTAAAGCAAGTATCTATTCAGCAACATTATGAATCTATGATGCTGGCTGATGCATTCCTGTTCTCATTTTAGCCTGGAGGTGGCAGCACTTGGTGGCAGAATGGTCTGTGTGCTTGCTTAGGCTTTGAGATGACTCCCCCCCCCTTCTTGCTTGCTTTCAGAGCCCAGAAAGGAAATTTAATTTTCTCTGAGACAGCAGACTGAATTTCAGTTCTAAATAAGGTACACTTTTCTCAAAGGATTAGAGCAGCACCAGAAAAATACCGATAGTTTTTCTCAATTGTAAAAATCATTTTTAAACATTTCTTATCATAGGAACCTCTTTTTTTCTTTCTTTTACCTTATTCTGAACTTTGTAGAGTCTGTCTTTGCCGAGTACAAGATTAAAAATTAACAGCAGAATACAATATCATAAGACCTTGGCTTTCTTATTGTGTTTTTAAAAAGCAAGGACACAATCCTAACCTTGTGTTAGGCTGGTGCTAATCCCTTGTACCAGCCTAGGAGGGTCATAAATGCGCCATAAAGCATGTTTGTGCCTCCTTGGGAGCAAGCTGTGCCAGTTTATGAAGTTGCGCTGGAGCACTGAGGCTGCATCCAGCCTCCATGATGGCTTGCGCCAGGAAATCTGCGTCAGCCAAGCTCAGCCAACGCAGGGGTTCTAGGGAGGAGACGGGGAGGAGGCAGGAGAGAGGTGTTCTGGGGCCGGGGAGGGTGGGCACGTGAAGCGCTTCCAGGGGGCAGGCGGGCAGGGAGTAGGAGGCTGGCTGGGACCCAGCAGCTATGCTGGGTCCCAACCCCATTCCCCAAGCAGCATGGAGTTGCTCCAAGTCACTATGTTCTCCAGACTTATGCCACCTCCTGAGGTGATGCAGGCCCAAGGAGACTCGTTGGGGCTGTGGTGGCTTACCCGGAAGTAAAGGGAAGAATTTCCCCTTGCCTCCGGCTGAGCCAATTCTGGTCCCAATCTTGCACTGGATATGGTGCAGGCCTCCTGGCCTGCCTGTTCCAGCACAAGATAGGCTTGGGCTATAAGTCTCTTTATTATTGGCAACCTTCAGTCTCGAAAGACTATGGTATCGCGCTCTGAAAGGTGGTTCTGGCACAGTGTCTAGTGTGGCTGAAAAGGCCAATCCGGGAGTGACAATCCCTTCCACACCGGGAGCAAGTGCAGTCTGTCCCTGGTCTGTCTCCCTGGCTATGGGCCTTCCTTCTTTGCCTCTTAGCCTCAGACTGTTGGCAAAGTGTCTCTTCAAACTGGGAAAGGCCATGCTGCACAGCCTGCCTCCAAGCGGGCCGCTCAGAGGCCAGGGTTTCCCACTTGTTGAGGTCCATCCCTAAGGCCTTCAGATCCCTCTTGCAGATGTCCTTGTATCGCAGCTGTGGTCTACCTGTAGGGCGCTTTCCTTGCACGAGTTCTCCATAGAGGAGATCCTTTGGGATACGGCCATCATCCATTCTCACGACATGACCAAGCCAACGCAGGCGTCTCTGTTTCAGCAGTGAATACATGCTAGGGATTCCAGCACGTTCCAGGACTGTGTTGTTTGGAACTTTGTCCTGCCAGGTGATGCCGAGGATGCGTCGGAGGCAGCGCATGTGGAAAGCGCTCAGTTTCCTCTCCTGTTGTGGGCGAAGAGTCCATGACTCGCTGCAGTACAGAAGTGTACTCAGGACGCAAGCTCTGTAGACCTGGATCTTGGTATGTTCCGTCAGCTTCTTGTTGGACCAGACTCTCTTTGTGAGTCTGGAAAACGTGGTAGCTGCTTTACCGATGCGCCTGTTTAGCTCGGCATCGAGAGAATGAGTGTCGGAGATCGTTGAGCCAAGGTACACAAAGTCATGGACAACCTCCAGTTCATGCTCAGAGATTGTAATGCAGGGAGGTGAGTCCACATCCTGAACCATGACCTGCGTTTTCTTCAGGCTGATTGTCAGTCCAAAATCTTGGCAGGCCTTGCTAAAACGATCCATGAGCTGCTGGAGATCTTTGGCAGAGTGGGTAGTGACAGCTGCATCGTCGGCAAAGAGGAAGTCACGCAGACATTTCAGCTGGACTTTGGATTTTGCTCTCAGTCTGGAGAGGTTGAAGAGCTTTCCGTCTGATCTGGTCCGGAGATAGATGCCTTCTGTTGCAGTTCCAAAGGCCTGCTTCAGCAGGACAGCGAAGAAAATCCCAAACAAGGTTGGTGCAAGAACACAGCCCTCTCTAGCACTTAAGATAGTCCTAAGAATGTGTGGCCAACTCCTGCTGACATCTGAAGAGCTGGAGGGCCTTCAGTGTCCTGCATATCTCGCTGCTTAACTAGAAGAAGCTAAATAAATGACACAAAACAAACACCTGAATAAACACCTTTATTTGATTTGCATAATTGTGCAGACTGCAGAATTTGGGTTACACTGGTACATTTATTGTTGAGGCTCAAATTTGTATTACTGTAATTTATTAAAATGTCTTTAACCTGCTTTTCCAGCTATTAGGATCCACAAGGTAGCTTAACAGCAGTAGAAAAACAAGGAGAAATACAATTAAGAAACAATGGAAACATAAGCAAAGATATCGATTCATAGCAGCACCAGCAGTAAGATAACAGAATTAGCAAGGGCAATAACTAATTATCAGTTATCCCACAGACTTAGTGGTAAAGGAGTCTAGCAAGCCCCCCCCCCCAAAGGAGGAATAAACATGCATACCTTCCCACTTCTTTTCTCTAAAAATTGTTATCCTTTGTTCACTGATGTTTTGCAGAGAATTCAGAGAACATTGTTTACCAGAGTACTCTATGGTAGGATTACATTTATTTGAACGTGGAAAGCTGGACGTGGAAAGGGGACCATTTCACACATGACATATCAAGAAACCTGCACAAGCTAGCAGGCGGACACACTCAACAGAAAGTCAGAGCCAACCCTAGATTTCTGACATGTATGGTTGTGATGTGTGAAGGTTTGGAAACATGCCCCGGGGGGGGGGGGCTTCCTAAAGCATGCTGCTCTCCTGTGCACATATGCCTTATGTAGCCGTCCACTACCAACTCACTCCCCTGCCTCCTTGTGCCCAAAGAGCCTAGAAACAGGGCAGCAGACAAAGGTGAGTCTTTTTCTGCATTGCTGCTAGGTAGCGTCTCAAGAACCAGGCTATATCTGAGGAGCTCCAGGAAGCAGTGGCTGCTTTTCTTCTAATTTCCATCTGGAGCATCACCTGTCCCACAGATAGCAACCAAGATGTGACAGGTTGATTTGTCTCTAAAGTCACCATCTTTTTCCATCTCTAACCATCCCTATTGGGTTTCAGGAATTCAAATGTACTGTGGACATAACTCGATGGTCGAGCATTGGAATCTCAGAGGTTGCTTTCAGGGTTCAGTGTGGGAATCCATGTGGCTCCAGCTGTTTGTTATTATGTTTCCGTTTTAAGACTGTCTTCAGAGTGATGTGCACAGGGGTTAAATGAACACGACCTGACATGCTTGAGGCACTGCATCCTGGTATTTTGCAGCAGACTTGAGAGTTCTGAAATGTAGAAGCAGAGCCAGTGAACAACCCTTCCCAAGTGAAGGTGAGGTTTAAACCTGGGCAATCATAGCTCTTGTCTATATAGCACATCTGAATGAACTGTAGACAGCCACAATCAATCATGAAACAGAGCTGCTCTCTTTTGTCTTCCTCCAAGAGCACCACAGTGGTCAGAGTTCAAGCAAAAGGTTGTGGAAGTCATGGCAAAATGGGGACACACATGAGATAGTTGCCAGAACTTCTTGTACAGAGAGGCAAACTTTATGTGTGGAACAAACGGATGCTAACATTTAGGGATACTCTTTCTGACTTCTGTAGGAGCGGGAGACTTGCAGCAAGATTTAAGGGGGGTTTTGTTTGAAAATGTTCATGATTTAGAAGGCAAAAGGAGATTTGAGCTTACCTGTGAATTCCCCATGGCAGGGTCAGTCCTTGACATCTGGGAAGCTCCTCCCTCTCAGGCAGGCAGGTCAGGTTACACAGTCTTCCTGATGGGAGGGGCTCCCTCAATTCCCCAGACTACAAAAGACTCGATGGCCCCTCCCCAGATCAGTTCTGTCTTGGACTTGCTCAGGTAGATGTCCATCCTTGAAGTCCAATGTGTCGAAAAGCCATCCGGATGAACTCCGATGACCTAAATGTCAACACTCTGAACCAAGAAAGGCTAGGACCATACTGTTATATAGTGGGTCTTACGCATCAGTAGACTTGAATAAAAGTTCCATCATGGTTTATTCATATCCCAAAACGAGTTAAAATCACACACACACATACACAAATATCCCAGATATATATACAACTCCACCCAACATACATCACTCTTGATTGGACAGCCAATCACATATAACCTGTTGCTTTTCCCACAGGTGATAATACTCACATACATAACACATACTGTACCCCAGTTCAGGGACCTAATAAGGACCTGTCAGGGATGTTTCGTCCTTATCTTCTACCACCCCATTGCTTTGTGTTTGCTGTCTTTTTTTCATATGCTTCAGGCTGTGAGGGTGAGCGGACTGACCCTGCCATGGAGACCACCGAGAAGGGGAATTCACAGGTAAGCTCAAATCTCCCCTTTCTCCAGTGGAATCTCCATGGCAGGATCAGTCCTTGACAACTGGGAAATACCAAAGCCGTGCCTCCTCAAGGGTGGGAGCTGCCTGAAGCATCTGAAACTATGCTCTACAGCAGGGGTGCCCAAATCCTGGCCCTGGGGCCACATGTGGCCCTCAGGGAGCCCCCAGTCTCCAATGAGCCTCTGGCCCTCCAGAGATTTGTTGGAACCCGCACTGGCCCGACGCAACGGCTCTCAGCGTGAGGGCGACTGTTTGACCTCTTGTGTGAGCTGTGGGATGAGGGCTCCCTCCACTGCTTGTTGTTTCACGTTTGTGATGCAATAGCGGCAGCAAAGGAAAGGCCAGCCTTGCTTTGTGCAAGGCCTTTTATAGGCCTTGAGCTATTGCAAAGCCTTCATTCATTCATATACGTTCATCTTTAATATATTCATTTATGTAAACTTATGTAAATTTATTCAAATTTTAAATGTAAATTAATTCTTTCCCCCCCCCCCCCCGGCACAATGTCAGAGAGATTATGTGGACACCCCTGCTCTACAGCATGCGCCTGGCAAAGGCTGCGTCCCTGGAAGCATAGGCATCTATCTGCCTAGTAGTGCTTAATGAGCATATGGGGGGGGGGAGCTGCAGGTGGCTGCTCTACAAACCAGCTCCAAAGACAAAAAACTAGCTCTAAATGCTAGCGATAGCAGCACCCCTTAGCAAATGAGAAACTATGCCCTGAGGCAGCTCCCTTCCGTGAGCCATGTGAGCCCAAGAGCCTCAACTATCGCATCCCTTACCCATCTGGAGATGGTGGATGGTGAAACTTTAAATCTCTGTTTGCCTTGTGCAGCAAAAAACAGCTTTCATATGACTGAAGGTAGAGTTTCTGGAGATATACTCCGTCCAGCACACATCCAAAATGTGCCAATTCCACTCTCTAGGTCAGGGCTGTCCAAACCCCGCCCCCGGGCCACTTGCGGCCCCAATCTGGCCCCCCATCTCCAATGGGCACTTGGCCAGAAGGAGAGCCCCTGCTGCAAAGAGCAGTCCTGTCGGGGCAGCAGCAGTCTGGAGGGGCAGCTGCTCTTTGCAGCAGGCAAAGGAAAAGGCTGAGCACTCACAGGAAAGCAGGAGCCCCGCCCATCCGCAACCCTCCCATTAGGTTGGGGAGGCTGCTGCTGAGTGCAGGCATCGGATGGGGGTGAGAAGTCCTGGGTCTGTTTGTGCTGCTTGAGTTTGGCTTGGGGGGGGGGCAGGCACTGAGGAGGAAGGGGAAACTGTGAGTATATTTGTGCTGCTGGCGTGTGCTGGGGGTGGGCACTGCAAGGGAGAAATCGTGGGATGTTTGAATGCCGCTGGAGAGCATGTCTACTCAGCAGTAAATCCCATCAGACACAGTGGGGTTTACTCCCAGGAAAGTGTGGATCCGATTGGACTGTGAGTGTGCTTGGGGTGGGCTGGCACTGCAGGGGAGAAGTCTGCACTGCAGGGATGCAGGGATCCCTGCACTGCACTGCAGGGATGTTTGAATGCAACTGGAGAGCATGTCTACTGGGCAGTAAGTCCCATAGAGTCAGTGGGGCTTACTCCCAGAAAAGTGTGGATTGGATTGGGCTGTGAGTGCTTGGTGTTGGAGTGGGTGCTGCAGGGAAGAACTCATGGGATGTTTGAATGGGGAGGAAACCTACTGCTTTTGCTTGTTGGGGCTGCTGGCAGAGAGGGAGGAAGGTGAATGGGGAAATACACATAGCTCTCTGCCTGCTTCTAAGTTTGTTTGGTGCTGGGTGCAGGATGGGGGAGGGACTGAGAGAGGGAGACAGGCAGCTCCCTTCTCTGTGTGAATGAGGAGAAACAAACTCCTGTCCTGAGGGGGCAGGTGCCCACCAGCTCCCTGGCTGACTGTGTTCCTTTGCTGCTGCTTGTTGCCAGGATTGGGGGGGGGGGGGAGAGTGAGAGTAAAAACATGCTCCTCCATGGGCGGGGAAGGAGTCCACTCTGACTCCTCTTAAGTTTGTTCTGTACTTTCCCCAGGGAATAGGTGTGTTATATGTGTCAGGAATTATTTTAACAACCCCCCTTTTCTGGATCTCATGTGTATTACAAAAAAGCTCAGTAAAATTCATTCATTCATATAAGTTCCATCTCTAATATGTTCATTTATGTAAATTTATTCAAATTTGAAATGTAAATTTTCCCCAGTACAGTGTCAGAGAGATGATGTGGCCCTCCTGCCAAAAAGTTTGGACACCCTTGCTCTAGGTTGAAAGGTTTGGAAAGAAAGACAGGATCTTGTAAATGCAGAATTAACCTTGGGTAGGGTTGGTGAGGAGAACCACCCTGTTCTTCTGACACAGACACAAGTTCTAGCTAAAAAACTGTCAATGCAGACACCCATTCAGATGATGTTATTTCCATGAAAAAAGGGCAGTTTTCTGTGAAAAAATTATGTAAAGGACAAGTAACCATAGGCCTGAAAGGAGGCCCTGAGAACTAGACCTAAGTTCCCCAATGGGCCCTGGTCACCAGAGGGCGGTTGGTCAAGGCCACTCCACTAGTGAATTTTCTAACATGAGGGTAGGAAGACAGGAGTCAACCCTCAGGATACCCCAATATACATAAAATTGCGAATACAGGTGCAACTTATTTATCCACTGCTTTTTTAATCTGCAGATTTGTCTCTCACTCCTGTTTCCAGGCAGCCCAAAATACTGCAAAAAGGCTCTGCCTCACCCAGGCAGGGAAATAGCCCTGGAGCCATGGAAGAGGTTCCCCTTTTGAAGGAACAGTAACACTCTTGGAGCCCCAGAGCTCCAGGGGAAGAGGGGGTGGAAAACCTCTGTAGCCAGAGCATGTGCAGCAAGGTGAAGCGCTCTCTCTCTCTCTCTCTCTCTCTCTCTCTCTCTCACACACACACACACACACACACACACACACACACACACACACACACAGAGGGCAGGTGTGGTAGCAACAGAGGGGATTGCTTTAATAAACCCAGGGAGTGTTTGCCCAATTCTCCCCCCCCCCCTCCATGGTGCCAGCTCTCCATGCAGCCTATGGAAACAAAACAGCCCAGCAAGGCTACACTCCTCTCCACACTTTCTGGGGAGTAAGCCCCATTGACTAGAATGGGACTTACTTCTGAGTAGAAGAAGCGCTGAACAACGTTGAGTGCCTGCCTGTGCTGGAGGAGCTTGACAGTGAACCAACCCTAGAAGAACTTCTTCTAGAACCCTAGAAGAAGTGGCCCTGGACTCTAAAGTGCTGCAAAGAGATCATCGTCACTGAGCACTTCTTCAGTGACTACATTTCTCTGGAATATAACTCAGAGTAGTGCTGCACTCAGCATTCCATCTACTGCGTCCGATCCTGGATGACCTCACCTGTGGCCGACTTCAGAGGGGCAATTTTCTTCTGTGTTGGACCTAGGGCCTGCTTGATACCATCATACATCCCCTTGATGTTGTCCGTGTCAGCTACTATCTGTATCTGGGAACAGAGCTGGAGCCAGTAGTCGTTAGCACATCTCCTGGCAGTCTGCTGGACTTTGCTGTGAGCAGCTTGGAGGACCTGCAGGTTGCGCTTACTGGGACAGGTCTTGTATGCTGCTTGAGCTCTCCTCTTTTCCTCAATGACTGGTGTCAACTCCTCAGAGTGGGCTTCAAACCAGTCTGCCGTCTTGTTGGTCTTCTTGCCAAATATGGACAAGGCGGTGTTGTAAAAGGCATTCTTGAAATGTTCCCATCTGTTGGATGCATTTGTGTCGGCCGGGCCTGGAAGAGATTCCTCAAGCGCTCGTGCAAATTCCTCCACTTTTCTCTGATCCCGGGTCTTGCTGGTATCAATGCGAGGTCTTCCTTCCTTTTTTGTGTGATACAGTCGCTTTGTTTGCAGTGGTGGTGGACAGGTCGATGAAAGTGTCGACCCAATGTGTGGCGACAGCGAAGAAGGCCAATTTTTTGCTTGGGATCATTAGAAAAGGTATTGAGAACAAAACAACTAATATTATAATGCCATTGTACAAATCGATGGTAAGGCCACACCTGGAGTATTGTGTCCAGTTCTGGTCGCCGCATCTCAAAAAAGACGTAGTGGAAATGGCAAACAGTTTCCTCCACAAAGTCCATCTTTCAAATGCCATGCTACTTAAACCCAAGTTGATGTGTGGATCCATTGTTTCGCTCATATGCCAATCAAATGTCAAACCATTATGCACGTTCTTTGTTTTACTAAAAGATCTTTGGAGAACTGGGCTGTCACATTCTTCCCTTTTTTTAAGGGATCAAAATTAAGTTACAGACCAAGTCTATGCATGTCTATTTGGAAGTAAGTCCTATTCAACCCTATGGGACTTTGTTCCTTATTCCATGAAAGTGGATAGTATCCTTAGTGTTGGAAGAAATCAACATGACAGCGAAGTATTTTCACACCTTTTTGCTGTCTTTAAAAAAAACAACCCTTCACTTTTTATCATTCCATTTGGAAGAAAACCTGTTTAACAGTGACATACAGTTACATCTGTTATCAGTTATGGTCTGTAGAAATCACTTTCACTCTTATCCAGGGTGACCAGATCCAATGGAGGACACAGTGCCTATACCTTTAACGATTGCGTAGAAAAGAGAATTTTGTCAGGTGTAGCTAACATGGAAGGGTTTAAAAAGCAGCACCTGCCAAAATTCACTCTTCTATGCAATGGTTAAAGGTATGGACACTGTGTCCTCCATTGGATCTGGTCACCTTGCTCTTATGTCATACTCACCTCTGTGTGATCAGTCAGGGGACAGAAGTGGGATTGCGCTGGCTAGTTCCATTCCTGATGTGTGTGTGGCCTCTGGACCCCAGCTCTGCCTCCATACAGTGGGTGGAATATAAGCATGGATACTATGTGTGTACAGCTCTTCACACATGGGTTTCCTAACCTGCAGACTGGCAGTACATGGGTAGGATTCATTCCTAGCTTCCACTCAGTGAGCTCAATCCTACCCAAATTTTTAGTGCCAATGCAGCCATGCCAACGAGGCACGCACTGCATCCTGTAGGGTGTGTGTGTGTGTGTGAGTCACCAAGGTCTCCTCAAGATAAGAAAATTTTGTAAGTTTGTTCCATTACCTTGGGAGTGCACTGCAGCTGCATAAGTGCTGGAAGGCTGAATAGGATTGGACCCAATGTGTGAGAATAGTGTGTGGAAGTAGTAATCACATGTTGATGGGCAGTGGGGACTGGCCAGTACAAATATGCTCCCCTTCACACATTGCTGGAACTCATGAAGGAGAGAATGAGAAGTGGGGTGTTGGACATTTATTTTCCTCACACTCACACACGTTTTGGACAAAATGAAATATTCTGTCATTTGAGAGACTGATGATTCTCAAAGTCAGTATCTCTCACAGAGAGAGAGGGGGGGGGAGTAAACCTTCCACTTACCTACTACTTTCTTCCCTACCCCAGCACCTTTCCGCTACCTAGTGTTTAGAGATGTACAGTATTACCTTCATGCGGATTCATTACAGCTCTCTTTGTACTAGAACAGTAGGTTCTGGAACAGTTATAGAACCCACAGGTGGGTTGTGACCTGATTTGTGGTGGGTTGCCAAAGGGTGATGGAAAGATCAGATAACTAATTGCCTCAAGTCCTGAAGCTATTCAAAAACCAGATATTGTAGCTGCTAATTACCCCAACAAAGAGCTCAGCTCTTGCAGTTTGCAAGCCTGTGTAAATATAGGGAGTTAAATGTTTCAGGTTCTTTTTTCTGGTTATTCTTATTTCTAAATAAAATATTACAGTATTTCTTTTTAGATCTCCTTTTTAAAAAGTCTGGTAAACCTAGGTGGGTCCTGATAGAGTGCCGTTTAAAAAAGTGTGTCCTGGTGCTAAACAATTTGGGAACCACTGTCCTAGAATGATTGGCTGCTATTCCAGCCAATGGGAGAAGCGCATACTGGGCTAATCAGCTCTTGTTTCCTGCCTCACAAATTAACAATGTGTTCTATAGCACTGTCTTGTACAGTGCTTAACTTTCTGGAATGGATTCTCTGCATCAGGAGAGGTGTTGCCGTACTTGATGTGGGGAAAAGCACCCAATTCATGAAATTGGATGACCCAAGGCAAAATCAGCTGCTTCTATGGAGTCATCAACACCTGGGAGTTTTATTTATGAATCCGGAACTTACGAATCCCGCCACAGTCAAGGCTCATGAATTGAACTTTGGACACTGCAGGGAATTGTATGCAAGAGTCACTGGTTCTGCTGTCGTTCCCCACTTTTATGCATGTCCGTATCAGCCCTGAAGTGGATGCCGCCTGTGAGAGAACCAATGGAACGTGCAAACCGGGCACATTATTTTTGCTGTTTTAACTGCCATTGGCATTTTTATAGCTTTGAACTACATAACAATGACTTTTCATAGAGAATTTTCTCTTTAATAAGCTGATTAATTCTGGGAATGAAAACTATCAAGTGCTTTCTCTCAGCAAGACGGGTTGTGGGTGCCATGAAAGAGAAATACTACAAGGGGCAGTCAGAGGCATACAGTATATATCTCTGAGATAGCATCTGAAGAGAGAGAAACATTGCAGCACAAATATGCAGAGCATTGGGTTGATGCTCAGAACTGTTCCTGAGCATATATAGGGCACAGCTAGACATGCTGTGGGAGCAGGTAGACCTGGACTCCAAAGACTATTCTAGCTGTTGCTGTCTCTCCCCCCCCCCCCGGTTGTTTCACCTGCTTCCCCTTTGGGAAGGGACCCAAAAGAAACTTTGTACACCCTGATAAAACTCGTCATGGAAAGGTGTACCCCAGGCTTCACAAATCCTTTCTTTCAATAATCATTTTTCAGGCAGAAAGCAGACTTGACTATAGTTTGCTGTGGATCTTACTCCATTGACCTCTATTCCCAGAGCTTTGTGGGATTAATAGCCCAATGGGCAAAGATAGGAAGAGTCAATCACATCTTCCAAGTAAAGCAAGTCCTCTCCTGCTTGCTCTCTTCTCTGCATCAGGGGTAAGTTAGTTCTTATGACAACTTCTTGTGTGCCTGGGCAGAGATGTTGAATGGAACAGGCCAGATGAGACCATCTTTTCTCTTTTGAGTGATCCATTGTACTGGAGAAGTTAGTGTTCTGTGATGGAAAGGTAGGAACAATCTAATAAGACAACAAGCAATGTAAAAAATAATCACTTTTTATTAAGATTTAATACATGAGTTTCCATTTTAAACCAGAGTACATTTGTCTATTTTTATCCAACAGCACTGTTGTTAACTTTGATAGAAGGCCAACTTGAGATTGTGTGATGTGACAACTGTTGTCCTTGCAGGAATAAAGACTCTGGAGGAATACTCTGTCGAAAGTGTTTGTTCAGATATGTGTTGAACCAAGTCCTGATCAAATGGGAATGACTGGATTTCTATAATCCCTCCATGCCTTTCTTGAATCGGATCAGAGGAGTCAATGTAACTATATGGATGCTGGTCACATAGACCTGCTGTAAATTTTTCCTCTCTCGTCTGCTGTGCATGGACAAAGCTTTGCAAGAAAGAAGTTAGGGTGGAAACAGCCAGAGATTGCTCAGACTGCCATCCTTGATGTCTTCCAGCTGGAGCAATGGTAGTCACCCTATAAGAATATTGTATTGCAGGCAAGGGGAAGTTGGGCACAAAAGGCCCAATCAGTAGGGCTTGTAGGCCTGGCTGTGTTTGCCTCTGCCCAAGAAAAGTACCAATGTCTAAATAAACACAAACTCCTTCCCACAATTGGGAAGGCAAGGACTCCATGAAAACAGGAGTGTACCTCTGTCTCCACAATATTACTATAGGAAGATAGAGGAAGAATGGAAATGGGACATGATAGTAGTTTTCACAATGCTCTAATTCTTGCACTGCTTATTCTCTTTTCCACCTTACTTTTTTGTTTGGAAAGAATTGAAAATCTTGAAGTTGTGTTAAAAGTTTCTCTGCGCAAAAAGTTGTTCTCATTTTCTTTTCCTCCCCATTTCACTCTCCTATCACTGCCTCTGTAATCTCAGATATGAATTTTTTAATCTTTCTTCTGACTTCTCCCTCACTTTCCCCAATACCCTTTCTTTCCTTCCTTCCAATTTGGCTCTCATCCCCCCATACACAGTTTCTGACCACCCCTCTCAGGTTTTTTTTCCTTTCCTTTCCATTTCTCTCTTATTCATTCTCGCTTTCATGATCACACTTTTCTACTGCTTGGCTTTTTTATTCCCTTTCTCCACTCTCTCCAACCTCTTCCCGAAATTCACCACTGTCATTCTCTTTTATTCCTCCTCCTCTCTTCACATTGAGATGAGCTTAACTTGGCCACACTGAGCTATCTTCTTTCAGCATTTTCTTTCTTACAGTATCAGGCTCAATCTGGTACATCTTGGCTCTATTTTCTTTCTTCTTTTCTGTCTCTCATTATACAGGCCTACAAAATTGAGGGCCAGAAAAGTTTTTCCCAAAATGTATGGTGGTTTGATATGAATTTGGGGTGCCAGTTCTAAAAATGGCATCTGTTTTGCCCTATCACCTCTAGTTTTGGAGATACAGTATAGCCTCATTAGTGAATGGTTCAAGCAACTTCCTCATGAGGTGAGGAAAGGGTCAAAGTGGCCACACTGAGTTCTTTTTTCTTCCTTCTCTTTACATTATCAGTCTCTATTTGGACACTAATTATCTCTCCTTTATTCCCTTTTCCCCCCCTTTCCCACCAGTTAACTCCCTTTTATTCCTTGTCTTCAATCTTTCATTGCCAGGTTTGACTGGGCCACTACTTATCAGTGTCTCAATCCCCTTTCCCCCTTTCCACTGAGCTTTCCTTATTCCAACTTCCCTCCCCATGTAATCAGGCTCAAATTTGCCACACTTAGCTCTCTTTTATTCCTCCTTTTCTTTCTTACCTTATCAGGTTCAATTATTAGGCCAACACTTACCTGGGTCTTATTTATTTTTTTCCTACTGAGCTCTCTCATTCCATGTTTTATGAGTTTCCATTTCTCCACACTTACGTTTCTTTTATTCCATCTCCTTACACTATGAGGCTCTATTTGGTCACCACTTAACTCTCCCCTTTCTTCTTTCCACTGAGAGATTCTGTTCTCCTCTTTTATCTTACTTTACCTGATTAAAATTGGCCATATCTTGCCTCTTCTGTACTCCTCCTTTCCTTTCTTAAATTACCAGGCTGAATTTGGCCACAATTTGCTCTTTTATTCCTTCAGACATAATCAGGCTCAGTTGGGCCAAGACTTACCTGTGTCTTATTCCTTTTTTTTACCACCAATCTCTCTCCTAATCCTCCTCTTTGTTTTTGGTTATCAGGCTCAATGAGGCCACACTTACTGCTATTGCATTCTTTCTTACATTTTCAGACTGTATTTGTTCACTACTTACCTGTCTCCTCCTCCTTTTCTTCCCACTGAACTCAGCCTGAGTTCAGTTTTTCTGAGTTGGTGCCAGATGACAAAGCCCCATAGTTCCTGACCGCTCCCTCAGTCCTTAGCTCCGCAAAAGACTTGGGCAGGGAGAACTAATGTGTTGGAAAGGTCTCCTGTTCCTTGCAGTGGCAGGAACCCATCAAGGGAAGGACCTGGTTGCATTGGAGTCGGGGCTGCTGTCCCAGGGAGCTGGAGTTGCCTCTGGGCTCTGGCGCAGCCCCCTCTCCTGCTGTGCGCCGGGATTCGTTCCTTGCCCTTGGCCAGGACAGATGGGTTAACCTTCCTGGGCCCTGGTCACTGAACCTGCTCTTGGGCAGTCCTGGAGCTCTATAACTGGTTCTTCCTCTCAATTTGACCGCCTGACACTTTCTGATGCAATCAAAAACCTACCAAAACCCACCTGCCTGTTTCGCATCATGCTCACTTTTATGTATGCCCCAGGAAACCAATGGCAGAATAAATCATGTGTTATAATATGGTGTAATAATAATATAGTAATCATGTGAAGTGATTTCTCTTATTCCTAATACTGGCAGTGCCCCCTCCTGGGAATAACCTTAATGCATTCAGGTCTGGTTCCCACTCCCCAGAAGAAACACTTGGTTCTGGCCTTTAGTGCATACCCACTTCCTAATTTGAGCTTGGTCATTTTACTCCCGCTGGACTGGGACTCTTCACTCCCCATATGCTGACCAGTTCAATCGCAGTGCTTGCTCTAGGCCAGCTCTGGAGCTCATTCCTCAATCTTCCTTGTAAATCAGCCTCCGAGCCCTTTTTCAGAGTTGGTGCCAGATGACAAAGCCCCATAGTTTCTGACTGATCCAAAAGATCCATGGAACGTTCCATCAACGGGTAGAAGACCCATGTCTTTTGTGGAACTGGGGGAGTGATCAGAAACTATGTGGCTTTGCCATCTGGCGCCAACTCTGAAAAATAGCAAGGAGGCTGATTTGCAAGGAGGATTGAGGAATGAGCTCCACAACTGGCCTAGAGCAAGCACAGCGAACAGGTCAGCATATGGGGGGTGAAAAGTCCCAGTCCAGGGGGAGTATAATGGCCAAGCCCAAATTAAGAATTGGGTTTTTATTAAAGGCCAGAGCCAAGTGCTTGCTCCCGGGAGTGGGACCTGGACCCCAATGCAATCAGGTTATTCCACAGGAGAAGCTGCCAGTATCGGGAACAAGAGAAATCATTTCGCATGATAACTACATATATTAATATTTCACCATAATATAACACATGATTTATTCTGCCATTGGTTTCCTGGGACATACATAGAAGTGAGAAACATGTGAAATGGGTAGATGGGTTTTGGTAGCTTGTTGATAGCCTCAGAAAGGGTCAGGCAGTCAAATGGAGAGGAGGCACCGGTCATAGAGCTCCAGGACTGCCCAAGAGCAGGCTCAGTGACCAGGGCCCAGGAAGGTTAAGCCATCTGTCCTGGCCAAGGGGAAGGAAGGAATCCCAGCGTACAGCAGGAGAGGGGCCTGCGCCAGAGCCCAGAGGCAGGTCCAGGTCCCTGGGACAGCAGCCCCGACCCCAAGGCGACCAGGTCCTTTCCTTGAGGGGTTACAGTCACTGCGAGGAGCAGGAGAGCTTTCCAGCACATTAGTTCTCCCCACCCGTGTCTTTTGTGGGGCCAAGGACTTTGGGAGCAGTAAGTATGGGGCTTTGTCATCTGGCACCAATTCTGAAAATGGGCTAAGAGGCTGATTTGCAAGGTGGATTGAGGAATGACCTCCAGAACTGGCCTAGAGCAAGCACGGCAAACAGGAAAGCATATGGGGATTGAACAGTCCCAGTTCAGGGGGAGTATAATGGCCAAGCCCAAAATAAGAAGTGGGTTTTTATTAAAGGCCAGAGCCAAGTGTTTACTCCCGGGAGTGGGACCCGAACCCCAATGCAATCAGGTTATTCCACAGGAGGAGAAGCTGCCAATATCGGGAACAAGAGAAATCATTTCACATGATAACTATATTAATATTTCACCATAATATAACACATGATTTATTCTGCCAATGGTTTCCTGGGGCATACATAGAAGGGACAAAGATGCGAAACGGGTAGCTGGGTTTTGGTAGCTTGTTGATAGCCTCAGAAAGGGTCAGGCGGTCAAATGGAGAGGAGGAGGCACTGGTTATAGAGCTCCAGGTCTGTCCAAGAGCTGGTTCAGTGACCAGGGCCCAGGAAGTTTAACCCATCTGTCTTGGCCAAGGGGAAGGAAGGAATCCCGGTGCACAGATGAGGAGGACGCTGTGCCAGAGCCCAGAGGCAATTCCATGTCCCTGGGACAGCAGCCCCAACCCCAACGCAACCAGGTCCTTCCCTGGAGGGGTTACTGCCTCTGCGAGGAACAGAAGAGCTTTCCAACACATTAGTTCTCCCGACCCATGTCTTTTGTGGGACTAAGAACTGAGGGAGCGGTCAGAAACTATGTAGTTTTTCCAAGTACATTGAACATTGTACATGGAACTGCACATCTGTTCCCTGTGCTTGTTCTTGGTCAGTTCTGGAGCTCATTCCTCAATCTTCCTTGCAAATCAGCCTCCTAGCCCTTTTTCTGAGTTGGTGCCAGATGGCTAAGCCCATGGGCAGGGAGAACTAATGTGTTGGAAAGGTCTCCTGTTCCTCGCAGTGACAGGAACCCGTCAAGTGAAGGACCTGGTCGCGTTGGGGTTGGGGCTGCTGTCCCAGGGACCTGGACTTGCGTCTGGGCTCTGGCATAGCCCCCTCTCCTGCTGTGCGCCAGGATTCGTTCCTTACCCTTGGCCAGGATAGATGGCTTAACCTTCCTGGGCCCTGGTCACTGAACCTGTTCTTGGGCAGTCCTGGAGCTCTATAACTGGTTCGTCCTCTCAATTTGACCGCTTGACCCTTTCTGATGCAATCAAAAACCTACCAAAACCCACCTGCCTGTTTCGCATCATGCTCACTTTTATGTAAGCCCCAGGAAACCAATGGCAGGATAAATCATGTGTTATAATATGGTGATCATGTGAAGTGATTTCTCTTATTCTCAGCATATGGGGAGTGAACAGTCCCAGTCCAAGGGGAGTATAATGGCCAAGCCCAAAATAAGAAGTGGGTTTTTATTAAAGGCCAGAGCCAAGTGTTTACTCCCGGGAGTGGGACCCGAACCCCAATGCAATCAGGTTATTCCACAGGAGGAGAAGCTGCCAATATCGGGAACAAGAGAAATCATTTCACATGATAACTATATTAATATTTCACCATAATATAACACATGATTTATTCTGCCATTGGTTTCCTGGGGCATACATAGAAGTGAGAAACATGTGAAACGGGTAGATGGGTTTTGGTAGCTTGTTGATAGTCTCAGAAAGGGTCAGGCAGTCAAATGGAGAGGAGGCACCGGTCATAGAGCTCCAGGACTGCCCAAGAGCAGGCTCAGTGACCAGGGCCCAGGAAGGTTAAGCCATCTGTCCTGGCCAAGGGGAAGGAAGGAATCCCAGCGTACAGCAGGAGAGGGGGCTGCGCCAGAGCCCAGAGGCAGGTCCAGGTCCCTGGGACAGCAGCCCCGACCCCAAGGCGACCAGGTCCTTTCCTTGAGGGGTTACAGTCACTGTGAGGAGCAGGAGAGCTTTCCAGCACATTAGTTCCCCCCACCCATGTCTTTTGCAGGGCTGGGGGAGCGGTCAGGAACTATGTGGATTTGCCATCTGGCACCAATTCTGAAAAGGGCTGGGAGGCTGATTTGCAAGGAGGATTGAGGAATGACCTCCAGAACTGGCCTAGAGCAAGCACGGCAAACAGGTCAGCATATGGGGGGTGAAAAGTCCCAGTCCAGGGGGAGTATAATGGCCAAGCCCAAATTAAGAAGTGGGTTTGCATTAAAGGCCAGAGCCAAGTGTTTGCTCCAAGGGAGTGGGACCCGGACCGCAATGCAGTCAGGTTATTCCTCAAGAGGGAGCGCTGCTAATATCGGGAACAAGCGAAATCATTTCATGGAATTAATATATTATTATTTTACCATAATAGAACACATGATTTATCCTGCCATTGGTTTCCTGGGGCATACATAAAATTGATAGAGATTTGAAATAGGTAAGTGGGTTTTGGTGGCTTGTTGATAGCCTCAGAAAGGGTCAGGCGGTCAAATGGATAGGAGGCACTAGTTACAGAGCTCCAGGTCTGTCCCAGGACTGACTATTATTTCACCATAATATAACACATGATTTTCCCTGTTCCTGATTTTCTGGGACATAAGAGTGATAAAGATGCGTAATGGTTGGTTGGTTTGTTTTTGGTAGCTTGTTGACAGCCTCCTAAAGGGTCAGGCGGTCAAGTTGAGAGAATGAACCAGTTATAGAGCTCCAGGTCTGTCCAAGAGCTGGTTCAGTGACCAGGGCATAGGAAGGCAGAAAGATCTGTCGTGGACAAGGCGAAGGTTGGAATCCCAGCGCACAGTAGGAGAGAGGGCTGCACCAGAGCCCAGAGGCAAGTCCAGGTCCCTGGGAGAGCAGCCCCGACCCCAATGCAACCAGGTTCTTCCCTTGAGGTGTTACTACCCCTACTAGGAACTTCCAACTCATTAGTTCTCCCGACTCAAGTGTTTGTGGGGCCTAGGACTGAGGGTATGGTCAGAAACTATGGGGCTCTTTACTGGCTTGTCCCATATTTTTCCCTCCTAGTCTACATGGTTCAGTGTGGCTACCACTTATCTCACTTCAATTCCTTAACTTCTTTCTAACACTATCAGGCTCTGTTTGGCCACCACTTACCTGTATCTTATGCCTTGTTTTCCTTCCCCACTGAGCTCTGCATTATTCTTCCTTTATTTGCCAACATTATCAAGCTGGCCACAGTGACCTCACTCTTATTCCTTCTTTTTACCATATCAAGCTCTACTTGGCACATGTGGGTCCCTTTTATTCTGCTTTTTCTTTCTTAATTGTCAGGGTTACTGGGCCACCACTTACTCTCTCTTAGCCCTTATTTCCTTTTCCCATATTTTCCCCATGTTATCCGGATCTACATAAGAACAGCCCCGCTGGAACAGGCCACAGGTCCATCCAATCCAGCTTCCTGTATCTCACAGCGGCCCACCAGATGCCCCAGGGAGCACACCAGATAACAAGAGACCTGCATCCTGGTGCCCTCCCTTGCACTGGCATTCTGACATAGCCCATTTCTAAAATCAGGAGGTCTACATCACTGCACTTAACTCTTTTTTACTCTTTTGTATTATCAGGCTCTATTCCGCTAAGACGTACCTGTGTCTCTTTAGTGTTCCTTCTTTTCTTTCTTAGACGTTGCAGCCTCCATCAGACCTGTACATTCCTGTGTCTTATTCCTTTTTTCCTTGGCCTCTCCCTTATTCTTTTATTTTCAATATCTTTCTGGTACCTTATCAGGCTCAATTTGGTCACTACTTGTATTCCATCTTTTCTATCTTACATTATCAGGCTATATTTGTTCAGTACATATGATTGTTACTCCTTTTTTTTTTTTTTAACTTTCTAAGGGAGCAATCCTAAGCCCTTATGTCAGTGCTTTCCAGCACTAGCATAGCAGTGCCAATGGGACATGCGCTGCATCCTGCAGTTGGTTGTCACTCACGGAGGCCTCCTCAAAGTAAGGGACTGTTTGTTCCCTGACCTCAGAGCTGCATTGCCCTTATTCAGTGCTGGAAAGCACTGACATAAGGGGTAAGGTTTGCGCCCTAATAAGCATTTCCTTATTCCAGCTTTTTCCTTACACTATCAGGCTCGGATCACACTTTGCTCTCTTCTGTTTCTTACTTCCTTTCTCAAGCAGAATTCGTCAGCACTATGCTTTATTTTATGGCTTTCTTTCCCCCTTACATTTACCAGGCTCATGTTACCACCAGTTGTGCCTCCAGTTACCTCTGTTTTCTTCTTTTATTTCCTATAGAGCTTTCCAATATTGATCCATTCTTTCCTGCATTATCAGGTTCCATTTTATCCACACTGAGCTCCCTTCTATTCCTTTATTGTTTCTTATATTAGGCTAATTGGGCCTATTTATCACTTTTTTACATCATTAAGCTCTGTTAGACCACTCCTGGTTCTCTCTTCTATCGTGCATTATCTGTCTCATTTTGGCCACTTCTTATTCCTTTCCCACTGAGCTCTTCCTCGTTCATTGTTTCTTTCCCACAGGCTCAGTTTGGGCACACTAAGCTCTCTTTTATTTCTTCCTTTCATTCTGACATTACCAGGACAAAATTGACCATCACTTACCCAGATCTTATTCCATTTTTCTTTTACATCATTGAGTTCTTCTGCCTTTTTGCCCTACATTATCAAGCTCAGTGTGGACACAATGAGGTCTCTTTTGTTCCTTCTTTTCTTTTCTCAATTATGAAGCTCTGTTTGGCCATTCCTGACCTGTGAATTATTCTTTTTCCCCCCTTCCCATTGACTTCTTCTTCTTCTTTATTCCACCTTTTCTTTCTACATGAGCAGGCTCATTCAATGTGGCCTCGCTTAGTATCTATTTTTCTTTTCTTTCTTGCATTATCAGGCTCTGATAGTCATACAGCTATGACTATATCTATGTTACTCTTTTTTCCTTACCACTGAGCTCTCTCCTTTCCTCCCTTTCACCCTATGTTTTCAGGGTTCGTTAGCTACACTGAGCTGTACTTTATTCCTTCTTGCATTATATGCATCATACATCCATGCTTAGCTCTCTTTTATTCCTTCTTTTCTTTCTTTGTTTATTAGGCTGTACTTGGCCACTGCTCACCTGGATCTTATTCTTTTTTCCTTTCCCACCTGTTAGCTCCCCTTTGTCTTGTCCTTTCTTTTTTACATTAGCAGGCTCCATTTGGCTACTGCTTACTTCTCTCTCATTTCTCTTTTTGTCCCTTTCCTTTTTCAATTTTGCTTCTGCTCCCCACTGCTTAGCTCTTTCCCCCCTTTCCTTCTTCAGTCCTGTTTCAACTTCCCACCACCTCCCCCTTTTATTCTTTCTCACATGTTCAAGTTCAAGTTGGCCACAGATTGCCACTGTATCAACCCTGATTCAATTTTCTACAATTTGCCTCCCTTTATCATGTGTTTATTTAGTGAACTATTTCACTAATTTAATTGAAATCTTTCTACCACAGCCTTGCAGCCCCATAGGGGCCAGCAGGGTGCCTTTCATCAGGCATTAAGCAAAAGAGCAGCATTTTTTACCCATTTTTCATATGACCAAGGCCTTAATTTCCCACCTTCTAACTCACTTGAATTTTTTCTTCCTTTCTCTCTTGCAAGTTTTGACATGGCCTTTTTCTTTCTCTCTTTCTTCTGTTTTTATTTCCAAAACCCTGTGTGTTTTTCTCCCCATTTGCCCTTTTCTCTCTGTCACTGTATTCTGTTTTACTTTTTCTACCTCTTTCTGAATTTCTCCCTATTTTTTCAGTTGTCCTCTAGTTCATTCAATGTTCTTTTTAGTTTTTTTTTCCTTACGGGGAGAATTGGTTTCTTGGACAGAGGAAGAACAGAGCCTGAACTTGCCATGTCTAGGCTGTGGGAGCTCCCAATTTTTCCCTGATTTAAGGAAATCCTAATTGCCTACTTGCTAGATGGTAGACTTAAAGTCTTCGTATTACTCCAGCTGGAAGATCTGAGGTATGGCAGTCAGCTTCTGGATGTTGGCTCATATCTCCTTCTTTTTCATCAATGTCTTTTTATATAATGTCATCTGGGGAGAAGATAATTGAAGAGAATAATTACTTATGCTTTTCTAAACTTTAATTTAGAAAAGGAGCTTGGGGGGGGGTCACCAGAGAAGTGGAGGAGGCTGAGTTTGATGGGTCAGGGTTGTGTGCTGGGGTTCCCAGAACAAATGATAATGTCTACTTCTGTACTTGCCTTCTGGCTGTGAATTCTTCTCAGAATGGGCCATATTTGTTCTATGGCACAGGTGGGATTTTGGGAGACAGGACATTGCTACCTGGACCCAAACAGGCATGACTTTGATCATTTTATTGACCCCTACATATTGGTATCCACATGGATAAATACCATGTGGCCCGAGGACAATCCAGATAAGGGTTGCAGTGGAAGATGAGGGAGGTTTTAAACCTAACTTCTGTTGCAGTTTCTATCAGGGCCTCCCTGTGCATGTTCCTTGTCCTAGGGAAAAAAAAAAGCTTCTATTGTCTTCAATGGGTAAACGGCATGCATAGAGCCCCCAGTTTCTATACAGATAACAGTGGTAAGTAAGGGCTAAAAAGCGGCCAGCCCTCTCCACAGTCCCACACAAGATCAGAAGGACCAGAAGGTGAGGTTGAACCCTTCTCTTTGAATATCTTAATAACCCAGGTCCATAATTTCCATTTCCACATGCAGCTGAAGGGAAATAGTCCCTGGGGAGGCTTTCTCCATCCCTGCTTGAAATGGAAGGCACATTTGTTACGCTTTCTCCTCTGTGCGCTTACCTTGTCAGTTCCCACAAGGTGTTCTGTCATTGGGTCCTGTAGAATGCTGAATGTGTCCCATAAAGGAAACTATCGTCCTTCCACTTTTCTTAGTCTCTTCCTTCTCTGTCTGGAGCACACAATGCCCCCTGGCCAGCCAGAGTGTTTTTTGCAGTGCTGAGAGATGTCCTGGTTAAAGTCACCATCAGGTCTTGAGAGGATGGGAAGGAGCATCCTTAGAATCAATCAGAGGAGTGCAAGCTCTGTTCCTATTCGACGGAAGGCTGGAAGGAAGGGAAAAGAGGAAATTGTGTGAGGAGGAACAGTGATCCAGGTGCTAGTTTAGTGTTTTTCAAACTGTGGGTCAAGACCCACTAGGTGGGTCGTGAGCCAATTTCAACTGGGTCCCCATTCATTTCAATATTTTATTTTTAACATATTAGTTGTGATGCTACCATGGTATGTAACTACATTTGGGGAAACATTACAGACCTGTACTTTTAACAAGTTACTCTGTATATGTTTTTAACAATGATAGTCAATGGGACATACTCCTGGGTAAGTGTAGGTAGGATTGCAGCCTAAGGCCCCAATCCTATCCAACTTTCCAGCACCAGTGTAGCTGCTATGCAGCCCCAAGGTAAGGGAACAAATGTTCCCATACCTTGAGAAGGCCTCTGTGACTGCCTTCCCAGCACAGGATGCAATGCACACCCCATTGGCATAGCTACACTGGCACTGGAAAATTGGATAGGATTGGGGCCCTAAGATGGTTAAAAATTTTCCTGCTTGATGATGTCACTTCGGGTCATGACATCACTTCTGGTAGGTCCCAACAAATTCTCTTTCTAAAAAGTGGGCCCCGGTGCTAAAAGTTTTAGAACCACTGTGCTTAGTTTATCCAGCAGTGGCAGGGGATTGTGAAACCCCACCTGCAGGAAGGCTCTCTGGTACAAACCTTTAAGCTGCAAACACTGAGAAGTGGTTAGATCAGCAGTGAAGTTTCTTCAATTACAGAGGATTCCCTGGTACAGATGAAAAGGAAACAAAGTTGGATTTTTAGACACTCAGGAATGGGGGAAATTAAATGCTCTTCTCTTGCCCTCTCAAAGTCAACATTTCCAAACTCTTTTCATTATTATTATTATTATTAGGCCCCAACCTATCCAACTTTCCAGTGTCAGTAAAGTCACAATGCAGCTGTGGGGTAAGGGAACAAACATTCCCTCCTTTGAGGAAGCTTCCATTACTGCTCCCCCACTGCAGAATGCAGTATATACATTGGTGCCACGGTTGCATTTGTGCTGGAAAGTTGGATAGGATTGGGCCCTTACTTACTAAACTGCCTGTGTAGAGGCCACGCCATAGAGACAGCCCATCCTTTCTTATAGGGTGCTAGCTTCCTCAATGCCTTTTCCCATAGCTTGAACTGATCTTTTGCTAGGCTGCACAATGAAACATTCCTATATGCTGGTTCATCCTTTACTCCATCCTGATAATGCCTAATTGCTGTGAAGAGATATTCACTAGGGACTAAGGACCCCTGAGAAGCTATACTCAGACCCTGCAAGATGAACATCATGGTATAGAGGAGGTCAGCTGCCCGCCGCCCCATTGCCAAAAGTTCCAGCTGCAGGTAACTCATCCCCTCTACCTGAAAAGAACTCTGTTCTAACTTCCAATTTGCTCAGTGACTGGCAAGGGGAACGCAGCAGAACCACAACCTCTGGCATCTGTCATTGCTCAGAGAACTAAGAGGCTCCTGGTTTGCTTTATATTATTATAAGCTGCCATAGGGATAATTTTGATTGAAAGGCCAGGTATGAAGCTATACATAATGAACTGCTCCTCAGCCTCTTTAAAAGAGATATTTCACCTCTGCTCACATGTGATGATCCTTGCAGCCAGGATGGTGGGTGCAGACTCTGATCTCAGCAGGGCATCTTTCATCACTGCCTGAGAGAGACCAAGGGGCAAGACAGAGGAGAGTTGGTGCCTAGTGAAGTCCAATAGGGTTCATCCAGCCCCTCCCCCCACTTTTCTTTCCTCCACGTGTCACAATTCACTGGCTGTTTGGCAGTGAGAACTCCTCAGAACAGGAATTACTGCTCTATAGTATCTGTTTAATGTTCTTGAAATCGAATTCAGCAATTTTGTTACCGATGGCTGCATGCTATCTTCCTTTGGCCGCAATTTCAAGCTTGGCTTCACTGAACTTTAATCTGATCCTGGGTCTTCTCTCCTACAGGGTGGTGCTGTGGAATATAAAATACAATCAATAGTCATCATCCTTACCTTCTCTCCCAAAAATTTTTCCTCCTCTTCTTCCACAATCACCTCTACCTGATGGGAGACTCCAACCCACCTCTAAAAGTGGCCCCAGGGCCAATGGGTTTCAGCATTTCATTGTACAGATAGTTTCAACCATCACCTTGCAAAAGATCCTCTTCTTTGGACTGTCTTCTGAACCTTTTCTCATCTTGTGTTGGTTCTACAAGGGCTTTAGTTGGCAACCTTCTGTCTCGGAAGACTAAGGTATCGCGCTCCGAATGGTGGTTCTGGAACAGCATCTAGTGTGGCTGAAAAGGCCGATTCGGGAGTGACAATCCCTTCCACGCTGGGAGCAACTGCAGTCTGTCCCTGGTCTGTCTCCCTGGCTACGGGCCTTTCTTCTTTGCCTCTTTGCCTCAGTCTGTTGGCCGTGTCTCTTCAAACTGCGAAAGGCCATGCTGCACAGCGTGCCTCCAAGCGGGCCGCTCAGATACCAGGGTTTCCCACCTGTTGAGGTCCACTCTTAAGGCCTTCAGATCTCTCTTGCTGATGTCCTTGTATCACAGCTGTGGTCTACCTGTAGGGCACTTTCCTTGCACGAGTTCTCCATAGAGGAGATCCTTTGGGATCCAGCCATCATCCATTCTCACGACATGACCTAGGCAACGCAGGCGTCTCTGTTTCAGCAGTGCATACATGCTAGGGATTCCAGCTCATTCCAGGACTGTGTTGTTTGGAACTTTGTCCTGCCAGGTGATGCTGAGGTTGCGTCAGAGGCAGCGCATGTGGAAAGTGTTCAGTTTCCTCTCCTGTTGTGAGCGAAGAGTCCACGACTTGCTGCAGTACAGAAGTGTACTCAGAATGCAAGCTCTGTAGACCTGGATCTTGGTATGTTCTGTCAGCTTCTTGTTGGACCAGACTCTCTTTGTGAGTCTGGAAAACGTGGTAGCTGCTTTACCGATGCGTTTGTTTAGCTAGGTATTGAGAGAAAGAGTGTTGGAGATCGTTGAGCCAAGGTACACAAAGTCATGGACAACCTCCAGTTCATGTGCGGAGATTGCAATGCAGGGAGGTTGAGCCCACATCCTGAACCATGACCTGCGTTTTCTTCAGGCTGATCGTCAGTCCAAAGTCTTGGCAGGCCTTACTAAAACGATCCATGAGCTGCTGGAGATCTTTGGCAGAGTGGGTAGTGACAGCTGCATCGTCGGCAAAGAGAAAGTCAGGCAGACATTTTAGCTGTACTTTGGACTTTGCTGTCAGTCTGGAGAGGTTGAAGAGCTTTCCATCTGATCTGGTCCGGAGATAGATGCCTTCTGTTGCAGTTCCAAAGGCATGCTTTAGAAGGACAGCGAAGAAAATCCCAAACAAGGTTGGTGCAAGAACACAGCCCTGCTTCACTCCGCTTCGGATGTCAAAGGGGTCGATGTGGAGCCATCGAAAACAGTGCCCTTCATGTCCTTGTGGAAAGACCTGATGATGCTAAGGAGCCTGGGTGGACATCTGATCTTGGGGAGAATCTTGAAGAGACCGTCCCTGCTGAGCAGGTCGAAAGCCTTCGTGAGATCTATGAAGGCTATAAAGAGTGGCTGTCGTTGTTCCCTGCATTTCTCCTACAGTTGTCTAAGGGAGAATACCATATTGGTGGTGGACCTGTTGGCTCGGAATCCGCACTGCAATTCTGGGTAGATGCTCTCTGCAAGTACCTGGAGCCTCTTCAGTGGAACTCGGGTAAACAGCTTTCCTACAATGCTAAGGAGAGAGATGCCACGGTAGTTGTTGCAGTCACCCCTGTTGCCTTTGTTCTTGTACAGCGTGATGATGTTTGCATCCCTCATGTCTTGAGGTACTCCACCTTCTCTCCAAGGGCTTTATCCTTCTTCAAACCGCTTTAAAACAAGGGCTTTATCCTTCTTCAAACTGCTACTCTCTGACACTACAAAGACAATCCTTGAATTCCTTTGACAGAGGCAGGATTCAAGATGGCTCACACCTAGAACAGAGCAATGGGGAGAAGGTAAACCATGGAACTGGCAACTTCGTCTTTCCCCGGGCTTGCTGGCCATCCAGAGCTTGTGTTAACGTCCTGAGACAAAAATCAGATGAGAATGTCTTCAGAAGAGATTCCTCACACAAGCATCTCCATTGCTTAGGGCTGAGAGACACAGCACACTTCAACAGTATGTCTGATAACACCTCAGAGTGATACACTGTCTGAGGAACATGGGGAATGAGGAGGCCAAACATGTCCCAACACCCATGCAAAGCTGTAGAACACAAGTAAATCTTAGGCAACAGCAATGAAGTCTTGAGTTGTGATACCAGAAGGTAGCACTTGCAAATTTGAGACAGCCCCCCCCCCCCATTTTGATGGTAAACTATTGGGGGGGGAAATCCATATCTCCCTCCCTTTCAGGTACTTAAAAGGATTTGTGGATAAAGCGAATGCATCTGAAATGCCACAACGTTACCTGTGCTCTCTCCTCCAAAGGACACTGAGCGAGAGCAAGTTTGCCATCAAATTTTCTCGCTGCTCAAGAAAGTGGGGAGCCTATCACAGTGCAGAAGAAAAGCCTCTTTCACCACCTCCTTGCCTCACCTGATGGAATTTGGAAGATGCCCACAAAGGAAAAGTTTGACTGCCTTGAAGCGTTTAATCTGGTCTTGAGCATCACTTTTCAGATAACTCTTCCCTGGCTGCCAGGAGATGACATCCTGAGATTGCCTGAAATATCAGAGAGATTCAGAACACAGAAGCCATTAAGAAATCATTCTTAGATGTGTCTGTATGTTATCTTTCAATCAGCATAGACAGGAGGAAAAGAATGAAATCCCTGCCAAAATGTACTCCTGATCATTAGAACCATCGTTATTACTTCTATGCTACAATAACCAATAAGATCTCTAATGCTCTCTTCAGCCCTTCCTCTTCCTCTCTAAATCTCTTTTGTAATAGTAAAAATGAAAACTGCAAAATGAAGGTTAACCAAGAAAGAATTGCTGGTTTGATCTGATCTAGTCTTTCTGGTCTGGTGAGAGCAATGTTCTGACCAGCTGACAGTTGAACCAAGGGACTATGATGTCAGAGTGTGATGTCACAAGAAGGCCATCACACTGCCAGGACAACCTCTGAAAAATTCCAACATAGGGCCCAGTCCTAACCAATTTTCCAGTGCCAGTGCTGCTGTGGCAATGGTGTATGCACTGCTTCTTGTATTGGGGAGGCAGTCACAGAGGCCTCCTCAAGGTATGGGAACATTTGCTGCATTGGTGCTGGAAAATTGGATAGGATTGGGCCCATAGGGGGTCCATTAGTCTAGCACGCTATTTTGCACAGTGATTAGTCAAAGGCTTCTGGGGAGCCCAGAAACAAGGTATCAAGGCAACTACAAGTGCTATTCAGTGGCCTCTGAACCGAGAGGTTCCACTTGGGCGATTTGATTAATAGCCATTGATAGGCCTCCTCTTGAAATTGTCCCCTCTCCTTTTAAAGTCATCCTAACAGAGTGGGTCCATTAGTCTAGCATGCTGTTTTGCACAGTGACTAGTCAAAGGCTTATGTGGAGCCCCGAAGCAAGGTGTCAAGGCAACAGCAAGCGGCATTCAGTGGCCTCTTAGGTAGCACTTGCAAATTTGAGACAGCCCCCCACCCATTTTGATGGTAAACTATTGGAAAAAAAAAATAGTTTATTTCTCCCTTTCAGGTATATAACAGGATTTGTGGATAAAGCAAATAAAACTGAAATGCCACAACACCTGTGCTCTCTCCTCCAAAGGAAACAGTGACACAGAAGCCATTAAGAAATCAAAAGTTTCTGTATGTTATCATCTTTCAATTAGTATAGACAGGAAGAAAAGAATGAGATCCTTGCCAAAATGCACTCCTGACCATTAGAACCATCATTATTACTAATACGCTACAATAACCAATAAGATCTCTAATACTGTCTTCATTCCTCCCTCTTCCCCTTTCAGTCTCTTTATAATAGTAAAAATGAAAAGTGTGAAATAAAGGTAAACCAAGAAAGACTTACTGGTTTTGTCTGGTTTAATCTTTCCAGTCTGGTGAGAGCAATGTTCTGACCAACTGACAGTTGAACCGTTCTGGCCAACTGACAGTTGAACCAAGGGACTATGATGTCAGACTGTGATGTCACAAGAAGACCATCACACTACCATGACAACCACTGCTAAATTCCAACACTGGGTTCAGGCCAGTGATTTTCAACGTTTTTCATCTCATGGCATACTGGCAAGGGACTAAAATGGTCAAGACACACCATCAGTTTTTTGACAATTGACAGGGCACAGTGTGCAGCCGGGGGGGGGCTCACATCCTCAATGGCCCTACTAATAAATGACCCTCTCCCAAATTCCTGTGGCACACCTGGGGACCATTCACAGCACACCAATGTGCCATGGCACAGTGGTTGATAATGGCTGGTCTAGGCCATCATACTACCAAGACAGCACCTGCAAAATCCCAACATAGTGGGTCCATTAGACTAGCGCCCTATTTTGCTCAATGACTAGTCAAAGGCTTCTCTGGAACCCAGAAGATATCAGGGCAACAGAGCAAGTGCTATTCAGGAGGCTCTGAACCAAGAGGTTCCACCAGGCAGTCTTGATTAATAGCCATTGATAGGCCACATCTCCATGAAATTGTCTGCTCTCCTTCTAAAGCCATCAAACTGGTAGCCAACTTCACTTTTTGTAGCAGCAAAATCCAGAGGTTAATTTTGTTCCTTGTCTTTGTATTTGTTTCATTTGTTTTATTCATAAGGACAGTTGGCAACACACTAATAACAAGATACTGTACATTAAATTCTTATCCCAACAAGAAGTCTGGGAGCATAATTAAATCTTTGGCTTGTTCCAAAAAAAATTATACGTTGTGTGATTAATTCCTCTCTTCAGAATCAATATCCATCAAAATCATTGTGTCACCTGGAATTATGGGAGATGGAGCAATCCTGTTTCAATTTCCAACCAATCATCTCCATTTATTTTTTTCTTCTTATGTGTTTACTTAGCTGAAATATTTCTACCATAGCCTTGCAGCCCCATAGGGGCCAGCAGGGTGCCTCTCAACAGATATTAAGCAAAGGAGCGGCAGCCCATTCTTCATATGATCAAGCCCTTAATTTCCTACTATCAATTCCCCTCTGATCTCTGGCTTCCTTTCCTTTGGCCCTGAATGTTATCATATTTCAATCAGTACAAAAACAATGAGATCCCAATCAAAATGCCCTTCTGATCATTAGGGCCATCATCATTACTACTATGCTACAATAACCAATAAGATCTGCAATATTCTCTTCATCTCTCCCTCTACCCTCTCAATCTCTTTATAATAGTAAAAATGAAAACTGCGAAATGTGGGTAAACCAAGAAGGACTTACTGGTTTGGTCTCGTCTAGTCTTCCTGGTCTGGTGAGAGCAATGTTCTGACCAACTGACAGTTGGACCAAGGGACTAGGATGATGTCACAAGAAGTTTGATATCACAAGTAGGTTATCACACTACCATGACAACCCCTGTAAAATCCCAGCATAGTGGGTCCATAAGCCTACCACCCTGTTTTTTACGACGACTAGTTTAAAGGTTTCTGTGGAGCCCAGAAGCAAGGTGTCAAGGGAACCGCAAGTGGCATTCAGGGCCTCTGAACTGAGAGGTTCCACTTGGGAGTCTTGATTAGGCCACCTCTCCATGAAATTTTCTACTCTCGTTTAAAGACATCAAACTGGTAGCCATTGCCACTTTTTGTAGCAGCAAATTCCAGAAGTTAATTTTGTTCCTTGTCTTTGTCTTATTTGTTGTAAGGACAGTTGGCAACACACTAAAGAAACAAGATACTGAACATTAAATTCTTATCCCAACAAGATGTCCGGGAGCATAATGAAATCTTTGCTGGTGCCAAAAAGACATTATATGGTGTGTGATTAACTCCTCTCTTCTGAATCAACTTCATTGTGTCACCTGGAATTATGGGAGATGGAGGAAAACTCCAGCCACTTTCTCCATAGCATGTGTGTTGAATCCAGGTATTTTCACTGGGATCCCCACATCTTTTATGTGCCTTTGGGTCTTTCTCATATTTTGGGCAAATTGGACTCACCAGCAGCTCCTGTGCATTCAGCAGCTGGGAGCATTACAGGTAGCTTTTGGCTCTTTCTTTTATAAGCACCATAAGCTCTTTCTCTTCTGTTTGAACCAGAGATCCTGCCAGGGACTGGGATATACCTGCTAATTGGCTCACATTTCAATCTCTCTGACTCCAAAGGGGAATAGACAGGTATCTTTCCACTAACCAGGTAAACCAGTGACATCATCATAGCCAAATCTTAAAACTTACAAGCCCACCAGGAACTGAGTGGTCTTCATGCCAGTTTCCTGAGAACCCAAACTGTGGGTCTCAGAGAGAAGTACCCACTCACAGGCAGCAAGAGAAAGTGGTCTGGAAGTTCCATCTTCCAGGTAATTAGGACAGGGACTAGCAGTGTAGCAGAGATCTGTCAGGTTCTGATTCATTTCAGTTCCGTTTTTCTGCTGGTTTACAAAATTTTCCTAAATGAGGCAAGCAGAATAGTAGCCAGAGCTCCTTCTGCACATTTTTATCTAGTTGCCTTGTTCTTTTTTGTTTACTCCTTATTTAATGTTTTAATACAACTGGTTACATTTGAAACCTTGATCTGCCTGGAGCTTGTTTCATTTCTGCATTATCAGGTTTGCTTCAAGCATATTAAGCTCTCTTTTATTCCTTCCTTTCATTCTTACATTACCAGGCCAAAATTCACCACTACCTACCCATATCTTATTCCATTTTTTTCTTCCCATCAATGAGCTCTTCCAGCTTTTTGCCCTCCATTATCAGGCTCAGGCTCATTCATACCTCTCTTTTATTCTGTCTCACATGTTCTGGTTCAAATTGGCCATAGATTGCCTCTGTAGCAGTCCTGTTTCAATTTTGTACCATCCTCCTCCCTTTATTTCTTCTTCTTATGTGTTTAGTTGAAATATTTCTGCCACAGCCTTGCAGCCCCATAGCAGCCAGCAGGGTGCATTTCAGCAGACATTAAGCAAAGGAGTAGCAGCCCATTCTTCATATGATTGAGGCCTTAATTTCCTACCATCAATTCACCTCTGATCTCTGGCTATCTTTGGCACTGAATGTTATTATATTTCAATCAGTATAGATAGAATGAAAACAATGAGATCCCTGCCAAAATGCCCTTCTGATCATTAGAACCATCATTACTACTACGCTACAATAACCAATAAGATGTCTAATGTTCATCCCTCCGTCTTCCCCTCTCAATCTCTTTATAATAGTAGAAATGAAAAATGAAGGTAAACCAAGAAAGACTTACTGGTTTGGTCTGGTCTGGTCTTTCTCGTCTGGAGAGACCAAGAAAGACTTACTGGTTTGGTCTGGTCTGGTCTTTCTTGTCTGGTGAGAGCAATGTTCTGACCAACTGACAGTTGAACCAAGGGACTATGATGTCAGAGTGCAATGTCACAAGAAGACCATCACACTACCGTGACAACCACTGCTAAATCCCAGCATGGTCGGTCCATTAGACTAGCACCATGTTTTGCACAGTGACTAGTCAAAGGCTTCTCTGGAGCCCAGAAGGTATCAAGACAACAGCAAGTGGCATTCAGTTGGCTTCTGAACCGAAAGGTTCCACTTGGCAGTCTTGATTAATAGCCATTGATAGGCCACCTCTCCATGAAATTGTCTCCTCTCCTTTTAAAGCCATCAAACTGCTAACCATCACCACTTTTTGTAGCAGCAAATTCCAGAAGTCAATTTTGTTCCTTGTCTTTTTATTGTTTTATCTGTTATTTTCATTGCCTTGTATACTGACCTTTAATACAAATCATCAGGACAGTTGGCAACACACTAAAATGTGGGGTCCCCACATCTTTCCTGTGCCCTTTGGTCTGTTTTCTCCGACTCAGGGAGCAGCACAGGTAGCTTTTGGCCCTTTGTTTTGTAAGCGCCAAAAACTCTGTCCCTTCCATTTGGGTTACGTTCCTGTCAGGGACTGGGATGTGCCTGCTAATTGGCTCACATTCCCATCTGACTCCAAGGGAGGACATACTGTTATCTAGGTAAACCCTTTTGACTAATCATGTAAACCAGTGGCATCATGATAGCCAAATGTTAAAAATTGCAAGCCCACCGGGAACGGGATGGTCGTGATTCCTGTTACCTCTGTGGGTCTTGGAGAAAAGTACTCACTCATGGGGCAGCAAGAGAAAGTGGTCTGTGAGTTAAGTAATTGGGATTGGGACACAGTCTAGCAGAGGTCTATTAGGCTCTGATTTATTTCAATTTTGTTTTTCCTGTGGGTTAAAAAACATTCCTGAATGAGTCAAGTGGAATAGAATCCAGAGCTCCTTCTGCCGGACATTAGCAGTAACCTTCCATTAATGTTTTGTATCACACATTTTTATGTAATCACCCTGTTCTTTTTCAATTTTATTTACTTATCTTATTTCATCTTTTAATAAAGCTGGTTATATGTTAACCCATGGTCTTCCTGGTCCCTGGAGATGGGAAAAATAGAGTAGATTGTCACATTCCCTCATTCTGCAGGCACTGCTGAGAGAGTGATTGTGATAAGAATCACTAAGGTTCAGTGTTCTCCTGGGAGGGGGGTATTGGTCAGGTGCCCTTCGCCTAGTCTGATTGGGCTGGTGGCAGCAGATATATTCTACTAAGGTTTTACCCTATTCTGCTGTCTGTTCAAAATAGAAAAGAAGGGAACAGGAAGGGAATGAGCCTGCTAACCACTAGGCTCTACTTCCCTGGGTCAACCTGCAGTCCCTTGGGGAGTCCCATCTTCTTGCTTGACAGTTACTATAATTTTAAAGACCTCACTCATGTTCCCTCTCTCTCTCTCTCTCTCTCTCTCTCTCTCTCAGTTAAGAGATCCTAGACTTTAATTTCCTCAGAAGCAAGATGCTCCAACCCCTTGATTATTTTATTTGTCTTTTTCTGCATCTTCCTCAAGTCTACAGTTATCCTTTTTGAGATGTGGTGACCATAATAGTAAACATTATTCCAAATGTGCCCACACCATAATTTGTATAAAAGGTATTGCAATACTGGCAGTTTTTTTTCAATTTTTTTTTCTTAATAATTCCCTAGCATGGAATGTGCCTTGTTCCCAGCATCCCTCATACATGATCAAAATGGTCATTGAGATATCCACTATGACCCCAAATTATTCTTCTTCCATCGTCATCACCATTTTGGACCACATCAGTGCACATGCGGCAGTTGGATGTCTTGCCCCAATATGAGTCACTTTATGTACTCACAATGAACATCCTTTGCCATTTTGTTGACCATTCACCCAGTTTGGAGAGGTTCGCCATAACTCACTGCTGTCAACTTGAGACTTTTGTGGGAGAAGTGACAGCATGTGAGTACACACAGAAGTGCTTTCCACCCGCTTGCCCGGGCTGCGAAGGGCTCCTTTCACCTCCTGCAGCCTGTTGCTGCCTGACATTGTAAAAAGTAAGTGCAAAGCACCCCCTTACAGAAAAGTAAGGTCATTTGGCCTCTCCCTCTCTCAGAACCTTCATCCTCAGTGGACATTCCATTTGGGCATTAGAACAATTGTGTCACATTATATAAGAACTGATAATTGTATTTGCTTGCTTCCATATAGGGCTGAGGAATGCATATATAACACTGGTTAACACAGTGTCAAATCTTGGAGGAAACTGACCTGCTACAATAGCTCATTGGCTTGTAGATCTGCTTACTATTGTTATGCAAGATCAAGAGAGACCACTGAAACCAGCATAAGTTTAAGGCTTTTATTTTGAGGAATGGAACCTGAACCAAATAAAAACACCTTTGTTCCAAATTCCTTGATTGAGTGAGGACCTGAGGCAGGCACGAGGCAGCAGGACTTGAGGCAAAGGCTCTATGTTTGTTCCCTGGATCTCTGAGGCTCTCCCAGGGGCTCCTTGCTGCAACTCTCTCCTCAGCTCTCAGGTTTCAGCTCCGCTCTGCAGCTTGGTCTCTCCCAGCTCGCTCCTTCCTGCAGCTCCTTCTCTGGTCAGTTTCCCTGGTGGTCCCCTTCGGCTGTAGAGCTCGCTCTCCAAGGCTCCTCACAGCAGCTCTTCCCTGGTGGTCTCTCTCCTCTGTAGAGCTCACTCTCCAAGGCTCCTCACAGCAGCTCTTCCCTGGTTGTCTCCCTGCTCCTTGTTTGTGCAGCCCCTTTTATAGGCCTCTGCACAAAGCAGCCTTTACCTTCCCTCTCTTGGTACTGCAGCCTCCTCTTCTGCAGCAATTTTCCCTCTGGTCCTCCTCAGACAAACTCAAGTTTTACACATAACATTACCAAGCAATTTGGAAGTATGTTTCTTTTCATATTGTGTCGTCCACACTGCTTCCAAGATGGACTTAAATGCCTCTGGAAAGGAAACTCAGGTGACTTGGTGGGACCCTGAGGAAAAAAACAGACACTTGGCCTCTGGCCTGGTTATACTGGCAGAGGCAGAAGGTGACCCAGCCTCTGAGCCAAGATTGAGTAGTTGCCTTAGGTAACAGTTTAGGAAATAGGACACTGGTAAAAGCCTGTTCAGGTAATTCCGTGTTAGCGGTGTCTTCCCCCAGGAGTTATCCTTCCTCTATAGAGGATATGGAGTCTGTTGTGCCCATTTCAAGAAGCCAGTTACCTTTAGTAGTTGGAGCCCTCTTATGTTTACTGCCCCTGTAGGAGCTTTGGGGTGGCAGAGAAGATGAAGAGGATGATTGAGACTTGCACATCTTAGTGGAGTCCCCTCAGAGTTAGAGAAAATAGAACCCAATGAAGATGGGGGGGGGAAGGTGAACACTGGCGCTTGAACCTATAGGACTTAAAGTCCTGTCCTCTCCCCCCTGCTGAGTCCTCATGAGCTGCCCCAATTTGTCAGCTGCAGTCAGATTCACAAGCCCTTCAATCCAGCTTTGCACTAAATTTTGTGCCTCCTGGGACACTGGCAAGGCATCCTGTGTCTGGGGAATCCTGTCCTGGGGAGAAGCAGCTGCCCCAGGATGTGCCAAATCCCCTCTCAGGCGGATTTCCAGTCGAACCAGCACTTTCCCCAATGCTCTGGGGAAAGGGAACTTGGCCCTGCGTACACCAAAGCAGAGACTCAGGCATGTTGTTGCATCCCTAGAAGCCATGAGGGAACCATGACTCACAAGATCACTCCTTAAGGCACTCCTCAGCAAATGCTGTGGAGAAAAGGCGAAGCTTGGAGCGTGGGACAGGCTGGGCGCCAAATTTCTTTTAAGTCTGCCTGAGCCTCAGACAGGCTTGGAAACAGGCAGGAAACAGGCTTGTCTTGGCAGCACTGCCTTTTGAGCAGAAATCAGAAGAGTAGATCTGCTTTCTCCACACAGCTTCTGGGCAGCAGCCTACTGCTGTCATGCAGTTTTGGCGGGAAAAATACAGTCCACTGTTGTCATGCACTTTTGGCGGGAAAAATACAGCTCACTGCTGTGGCACAGTTTTGGTGGGAAAAATACCGCCTACTGCTGTGGTGCAGTTGTGGCAGGAAAAATATAGCCCACTACTGTGGTGCACTTTTGCTGGGAAAAGGGCTTGAGCTGTCATCTACCACCAAGAACTGCCCTGCAGCCAGGCTCCTATGCTGTTCCTGTAACAAACATTGCCCTTGGGGTAGGGAAGGACCAGGGGAGACACCAACCCAGCCAGGACTCAACCCCCCTCCACCACCCTCGAGAGCAATGCTTATTTATTTTTTGCTTACTCCAAGCCAGGTCCCAATATCATACATGCCCTGGTCAATTACTGCACCAAATGTTTTACATAAAAGATTTTTATTAAACTTAAGGGAGCTCAATTGCTCCATAAAAACATTTCCATATGCAACACAATAGCTTTAAAAACAAGAAAGATCTTAAAGAGGCTAAAACTATACTTACAAATCTCAGTATTGCTTCCACTATCAAGCTGTAAGCTTCCTTCCCCCTGCACTCTCCTTTCCAGGCACCCAACCCCAGGTTTTATTCCTTAGTTGTTAATACCCTACACCTGACCCAGCCCATCTTAAAGGGGAAGGGACTTGCCCCACCCCGTGACACGCCCCTCCCAAGTTGGAAGAGATTCCAGCCAAAACTGGAACTATTCCAACCCACGGAATGAGATCCACATTAAAATTAAAACCATAAACATTTCACTATCCTGTAAGATACAGTGCCTGCACTATGCCTATACTAGGACTGTCAATCATCTTGTGGACCCCATCTCCGTGACAATGAATCGGCCACAGAATTTAAAACTCCCCGAATATGGGAGATAGAAAATGAATAATCTTGTAAAATCAGTGACCATCTTAAAATCCTTTGGTTAGAAGACATACGCTCCAAACTCTGAAGGGGACTATGATCACTCTGGATTTGAAAATGGGTGCCTAAAAGAAAATGGCGTAACTTCATTACTGCCCAAACTACAGCTTATGTTTCCTTTTCCACAGTGGAATATGCTTGTTCACGCTTCAGCAATTTACGAGAAAGAAAAACAATAGGCTTAAGTTGACCTTGATGATCATACTGGGCCAAAATTGCACCCAGCCCACAAGAACTTGCATCAGTCTGTAAAATAAAAGGCTGTGAATAGTCTGGTGCAGTTAAAATAGGTGCCCTAGCCAAACACTGCTTGAGAGTATCAAAAGCTATCTGACAAGCTAGAGTCCACTTAAGTTTTTCAGGAGCATTCTTTCTTGTTAAATCTGTAAGTGTATCTGGCTATAATTCTGTACAAATCGCCTATAATAACCAGGGGGGAGCATGAGTGCTGTAGTTGTCCGGCTGCTTGAGGGGTGAGAAGCAACCTCATTTTCTGCCCCAACGGCATTCAGGGGAGCATGGCCAAGAATCACCCTGCAGCCAGGCTCCTATGCTGTCCCAAAACCAGGGGGAAGCATGAGCCCTACAGTTGTCCGGCTGCTTAAGGGGTGAGAAGCAACCCCATTTTCTGCCCCAACAAGGACAGCAGTCAGGGGAGCTCAGGCAGGACGGCTGCAGTCCTTTTCCTCATAACTTGTTTAAAAGTAAAGAAAGGGGCCAAAGCCCCAGAAAAAAAGTTTTGAAGGTCAGGTAAGCTGACCAAGAGAAAACCTAATCTCCCATGCCCAGAGGCAAGGTCAGTCTGGGGAATCGAGGGAGCCCCTCCCATCAGGAAGACTGTGTGGGCCACAATGCAACCTGGGGCAGTTTGATGCAAGTCAGTTCACAGTGCAGGGAGGTCAAAATAACTTTGACAAGAACTGTAAGTTACAGCTGTTCTTTGATTATGCAGAGCCGTCATGTTGATGAAACAGAAAAAACTGGGGGGAAAATATTTGCCAGGTGACAGGGCAGCCCAATCCTAACCTGCGCTGATGCAGCAGACCTTGCATGGTTGCAAAGCTCTTTATGGCGCTTTTGTGACAGCACTGGTGCACCTACTGCCTAGGATTGGACCAAAAGTCACCTTGCTGAAGCTAAGCAGGTCTCTGGCTAGCGCCTGGCTTGGCGACCACCTGGGAAGCCCATGTACTCTGCCTTAAGCTCCATGATGGATGAAAGGTGGATTTGAAATGTAAGAAGCATGCAGGGCCATACAATATGCAAGGAGAGAGGGTGTGATGCAATGGCCAACCTGGTTCAGAAATACCCTTTACAATGTGCTCCTGGCCAGAATATGTACGCACAAAAAGGGATCCATTAGAACCAAAGCCATCTCCTTCGTAAGCAGTAAGTAGCTGGCAACCTTTCCAGCCCGGTGACATGTTTATTTGTTTTGCCTGTTGAAGCCCTGGTACCACTTGGTTTATTTTTAAACTGCAACTCTGACAAGACGAGACCTTTCTGGGGATAAACAAAGGAGCTGCTGAAGCACCCAGACAAAGCCTGGAGAACAACGCACAAAAGCCAAGGCTCAAATATACTCATTAGGGTATGAAACTGTTTTCCCTAAATCTACAGGCAGCTGAAGGGTGGCACAATAGGTGCCAGAATGGCTTTGTCAGACGGCTTAAACACTGAAATTTTTGAAATTAGGTGCTTCTCCTGTTAAAGTTGCAAGGAAGGAGGCTTAGTAAACTCCCACCTTTTTCTTTAACCTTATGGCAAGACAGGCTCAGTTCAGACACCCCAGTTCCCAATCCCCAGACTTTCGCTTGGAGACTGGTGACATGCTATGGGCTAATGCCCTCCCTCTGACTCCAGAAGGCCACCTCAAAAACCAGAAGTGCCTTTCGGAGGCTTCCAGAAGGCCTTCTAAGGCCTGGTTTGGCTGTGTGCAGCCTCCTTGGCCCTCAGAACATCTCCTGGACATGACCAAAAGCTCTGCCTATCATGCCCAGGAGATCCTTTAAAGGCTTTGTGCTGTGCATCTGTGGAAATTGGTATCCACAAGGCGTCCAGGAACAGATTCCCTGAGAATACCAAGGGCCCACTGTATACAAGTTTTATATATACTTACAAAAGGGTAAATGGATCATCAGCCAGCTTGGCCCTCAGGAGCCAACCCGACCAACTTCTGATGCCACCCATGGACCAAGGCTCTCTTCCCTCCCAGCTACAATCCCAATACTGACTTGGGCAACCAAATCTGCTCTTCACCTTAAAGAAAAAATGAGACACAGAGGACCAAAGAGCATCACTGACATCGTATATGGTTTGGCCCTGAGTCTTGACTTCAGAAGGGCTGAGTAACATGATCTTGGTTGGTTGCTGGTGGTGGGAGACCAGCTGCTAAGTCTGAACTTTGCTGTACCATCACAGGCACTTTGACCCAGCAGCAGAAAAGGCAAGGAGGAACCCTCTCCACTTAGTCGCCATGTCACTTGAAACAGATCTGGCTTGTTTTCCTCTTCCCTATCAGTGTTTTCCTTTTTTGTATTTGTGTCTATTACAGCCCAATCCTAGGCATGTCTACTCAGAAGAAAGTCCCATTATAGTCAATGGGGTTTAATCTTAGGAAAGTGTGGATAGGATTGTAGCCTTAGACCAGGGGTGTCCAAACATTTTGGCAGGAGGACCACATCATCTCCCTGACACTGTGTTGGGGGCCAGGGAAAAAAAGAATTAATTTACATTTACAATTTGAGTAAATTTACATAAATGAATATATTAGATATGGAACTTATACGAATGAATGAAGGTCTTGCAGTAGTTCAAGGCCTATAAAGGCCTTGCACAAAGCAAGGCCAGCCTTTCCTTAGCTGCCGCTGCAGTGTCACAGACGTGAAACAACAAGTAGTGGAGAGAGCCCTAGTCCCATAGCTCATATAAGAGGTTGAGCAGTCATTCTCACTCTGCGAGTAGTTGCATCAGGCAAGCACAAGCTCCAGCAAGTCTCCAGAGGGCAAGAGGCTCATTGGAAACTGGGGGCTCCCTGTGAGCCGGATTGGGAGTCCCTGAGGGCTGCAAGTGGCCCCCTGGCTGGGGCTTGGGCACTCCTGCCTTAGACGATAACCCTGTGGGCAGGACCTGTGCCATTTTTTCAGCCATGTGCAGCTTAAATAGCCACTTCCAATTTCACATCAATACTTAGAAGAACCTCTGACGGTAGTGTTGGTTTGCTCAAGTTGGTATCCTTTAGAGCTCTTAAAGGAGATGTCAAAACTAAACGGAGAGTTTCCATATCCCTCTAAACAAGCAAATATACAAGTGCCGCCCTTTGCTTGTCGTATACTTTCCTAATCAAACTGAAGCACAGAACTGTGTTTGTCTACTGGCTTAATATTATCATTACTGTACTTACATTTACACTCCACCTTTCATTTCAATGGATCCCAGAGTGGCCCACAAAATATACTTAAAACAATAACAGCTCATTAAAATCAGACGCTGCAATTTTATTTTATTGCAAAACCCAGAAACTTCAATAAAAAAAGCAGACCAGTTGCTGCAAACAGCAGCCATTTAGGGATATGGAGATGTTGTTTACTCTCAGCCGATGAGGTGCGCCAAGCCAATCTGGAGCAGAGCAATTGAATTGAAATGCAATTTGAAACTTGCATTTCACAATTCCAGAGCATGAAGCTTCACCATGCAGGTGCAGGCTGTGCTCACAAGGGTTCCAGGGAAATCCCTTTTCCCTCACTCCCCTTCCCCTGGCCAGTGCCCCTCAGGGACCAGGGAGAGTTCCTGGATCTGATAAATCATTTCCTTAGTTTGTGTCTCCTTTTGCCATACAAGGAAGTCTGGTTAAAATGCTGTAGGAACATGCTGGGAAGATACCACGCAGAGCATGTCTGCTATTTCATACACTGCAGCTGCGGAGCTATATTCTGAATTATTGGTACCACAGTGCTGGGCATTTTCTACTGTATCTTGAAGTAATTTTTCCCCCCATCAGACTTCTAAATCCATGAAGGACAAGGTATTTTGGAGTCAGATGAATGCAGAAAGTGGAGAATGGTTCTGGCCATTTCACAGATTAGAAAATGGGGAGCTGCAGACTCTGATGCCCTGTTAAGCATTTGATGGAGGAAACCAAGCCATTAAAAAAGGTATAACTACAAAATGGCTAAGTCTCCCTGCTGCTCAGTAGCATTCATTTTCAATACCAACGTAATGTACTCTCTCTCCCTTTCCAGAGATGAATCACAGCATACAATGTGCATGGACAAAGAACTCTTGCCACATAGGAAACAGCCTTATGAGCTGTTAATATATTGGATAATGTATATTGAATCAGCCCAAGCAGTGACACCACAAGGCAGGCAGTCCTCCTTTCCATCGTCCCACAGGCCTCTCTGATCCCTTTCAGAGAGGGAACGTGCCTGGGGTTTTGTTCCATGGAAGCTCAGCTGCTAAGCACATTTTCGCCTGCTCAGCCTTGTCAGATTAGATTGGGCTGAACAGGAACGACATCTCCATTTCCTTCTTGGTGGATGCTTAAGACGCTACATAATGATTGATGAGTGAGGGTGCTGGCAGGAAAGGATTAGCCCACAAAGGGCACATGAGAGAGTGGGAGGATTGTGTGTGCAGAAATGTATAGTGGCAGCCTCAGGGCTGCATCATGTCACTTTTTCCTACATGGTGATTAAGCTGAATTAAAAACAAAACAGAACTCACACATCCAGGACTTAACGAGAGTTCCTTTTATTCCTGGCAACACTCCTGTGCTTTTTACAGCTATGTGTCAAGTGGACAGTCAGCAGGTGTCGCTTTACCCCAGTACAGTATAGTGTTTAAGAGGCAGGTGGGAGCCTTTACTTGTACAGCATCTGCCTTTCACTAGCTTGTAAAGGTACAGGAACACAGAGGGGGAATGATCACAACCCTAGACATGATTTGTTTGGGGAGGCATGCACAGTTGCCCACAATAATGGGTAAAGGATAGGTTAGGGTCAGAGTGCAAAAAAGGGATACTTTGAATAGCAATACAACATGGACAGTAAATTACACAGGTGCTAATATCCAGGTCATGCGACTAGACCAGGGGAAAGAAATTAGACAGTGGTTGCGAAACTTATTGAGCTATTTCTTTTCGGTTTGTTTATTTTTGGATCTATATCCTGCATTATTGCCAAGCCCTCAAGGTGGTTAATGAGACAAACAATGGACAACAGTTGAAAATATATTAAACTAGATAGAAACGAAGTACCAGAACCACAGAGCCAATCCATTACCTTCTCCCTCTCCACAACAGCACCCACTCACAGATGGCTCTGTAGGTCCTATTTAAAAGTCAGTAGATAAAGGGAAAAACCACAAACTCCCTTTGAATTTCCATAGCCCAGGAGCCATCACAGAGAAGAACCTGTCTCGTTTGCTCTCCAACAAGCCTCAGTTAGGAATTAAATTGCACTTGGGGCAGGGTAGCAAGATCTCAATGGACAGTCAGAATTCCATAGCAGGAGGTGGTCCTTAAATCACACCAGGCCCAGACTGTATTGGTTCTGAAAGATAACAAGCAGCACTTTCAGTTGCACCCAGCAACTTCAGACGGGGAGGCAGCAAAGTCCATGGAGAAGAAGAATTGCATGATCTGACCAACAGGCTCCCATCAGCAGTTTGACTGCTGCATGTTGCACTAGCTGCATTTAAAGCACGAGTGACAGTAGCTAGTGTGCATTCTGGGGTTGCCCTTCCTTTCAGATTAATTTAGACACATCACGAACAGCTGATTCCCATAGGGAGATACAGTTTAATCTCATGTGGCAGTATGGCTTGAATAAGCATTCAAAGTGCATGACAGGCGAGCACATCTATCTTTGAACAAACATTTGCTAGTAAGCAGAATGGAATGAATATTCATTACTTCTATCTGCAGTGTGGATCACTAGATATCTGGTGCCAGTGCATTCCAGGCCATCTCTGCTTGGCTTTTGTGATCTCTGTCGCCTCTTAATTCAACATCGTTGGATGGTTTTGGATGGTCACAAGGGTGACCTTGTGGTGAACTTTCAGAGTTCAAAAGGATACATTGATTTGGCAAGGATGTAATTTAATGTATATGATTTACAGTGGATGCACATGGACCTAATAATTGAAATTTAGATCCAGATACAAATAAACAAAATTCAGCCAAAGTTAGGCAATGAACCACATGCATTGATTTCAATGGCAAAAATGATCCTGTTTCTCCAGTTTTTGTATTTTTTTGCTTCTTAATTAACTAATTAATTAACTGGGGGCCCAACCCTATCCAACTGTGGCCGCCCACCCTCTGCTTGCTACGCCACTGTACAGACCTCAAGCGAAGGATTGACTGCTCTAGTTAAATTATAAGCATGCCCCGGTTAGCTGAAAAACAGCTAATACCAGGGATGCACCCTTGCCCTCAGGAGGTGAGAGGCGCTCAGGTCCCCTTGCCTCCAGAGGGTTTTCTGAGCCCCACAGAGGCCGCATGTGTCTGCCTGTGGCCTCTGCGGGCCTCAGAATAGCCATTCCAGCTGAAAAGGTCACTTCCAGTTTTTTTCATAAAACCAGAAGTGACTTTTTAAATGACTTTAAAAGGCATTAGGAGGGCCAGGGAAGACAGACCAGGGAAGCCCTCCTGCTGTGTGTGTGTAAGTGTAAAATAATTTTTAAGAATTACTGCCTGTACTGGCCTTTGCCTTGATGCAAAAGGTGACTAATGTCCCAAGTCTCTGATATTATGAGGCATTTTTTTAAAAACAAAACAATAAAAATGGCTTTGTTAGCTACCAATCACCTCATAGTAGATAAAATGCCATATGGCAATCAAAGAGAGGCAGGTTGTGGCATTTGTGTGTGAGTGTGGGACTGCAGCAGAACAAAGTTAGCAACATAATAAAGCTAGAAAGAGCTTCTGAAATGTCACTTTTGCTGGCAGCAATTGTTTCATTTCATAAGAACATAAGAACATAAGAACAGCCCCACTGGATCAGGCCATAGGCCCATCTAGTCCAGCTTCCTGTATCTCACAGCGGCCCACCAAATGCCCCAGGGAGCACACCAGATAACAAGAGACCTCATCCTGGTGTTCTCCCCTACATCATCATTTCACTAAACCTGGCAAATAGCTGGAGCTAAAACGTCTCAATTATGTGACAAGGTCTGACTTCATATGACTTCCATGAAGAGTGGGTCTCTGTCCCCAGACCAGATGTTTGCCACAGACAGCCCCATTGTCACAATTCATTCTAATCAGGCAGTGGTTCAGACCTCATGTGAGGTGAATTTTCCTCAGCAGTATTTACATCTCTGGCCAGATCGCTGATACACACAGCAATTCTTATGTTGAATAATGTCCATACAGATAACCGACAGGCATGCAAAAGAAAGCAATGCCTTTACCTAAGAGAAGGGGGGTAATTGTGTGAACAGCATTTTTAATATTGTTATAGGTGTGACAAGGTACAGAAGCTCCCTGTATGGACGAACATTCAACTTATGTACATTCAAAGATATGAACATGCCTAGCCATTGAATATGTTCATTGAGCATTCGGAGCAATAGTCACTAAGTCCAACTGCCGCACAATAGATGGTATTGATGCCCCATTTCCAGCATTCCCAAACATTCCTGCTGCTACTGTAGTTGCTATGATTCTGCTGCTTGGTTGCCTATGACATTGTTGGTTTGTTTTCTCTGATTTTCACAAATACCAATACATGTTTGTGACCTATAATGGTGATGTTGGACTTAACAACAAAACAATTTACCAACAGACTCCTGGAAACTAATGTGTTCCTCAGCAGGGGAATGATTATATATATAAAAAAAATCTACAACAATGCACTTGCCTCACTCCAGCTAGGAACCATACATGTGTGGAACACCATGTGTATGTAGCAGACTGAATGAGGATTCAACTCATATCCCCCAGTACTTTTGGGAATTGAATCTTGAATATATCCAAGAGCAGGATAGAGGAAAAAGGGAGAATCTTGTCCTTCTGACTGTGACACTTTCCCTATCCCCAACAAAGCCTGGCTGCTGCTTTACTCCCCCCAAAAACCTAGTTGTCATTGTGAGTGTTGGGCAACACAGAGGCTTTATGTACTGAACAAGAAGGAAACCATTCTTAAAACTCACCTTCCCATTAACATACCATAGGCATGCTAACTCTGCACCTTCCCAGGCAGTTGAAGCAAATGCAGCCCAGGTAACTCATATAATCAGCTCCTGAAGAGAGCAGCACGAAATTATCAGAGAACTGTTTCAGATAATGGCTCCCCTCCATTCCCAGGTGCTGTTGAAGATCTGAGGAGAAGGCACAGGATGGCATCAGAGGTTGACTAGGTTGGGCAATGGCTGAGGAACCAAGCTTCTCAGAAAAGACCACTTGGTCAGGCTGGCCCTGAATCCTCAGTACCAGTGACAGTGCCCCAATGTGCCAGCAGGGGGGCATGTGGGAATGCTACTGGGAAGACAGAAGAAGAAGTGCCCAACCCAAGTTGCTCATACAGCCAGCTCCAGAAGGAAGCTACACTGGTCTGAGACAGCTGTTGGGACTGCCCTCCCCCATTCTCTCAGACTTAACTAGGACCCATGGGTCCCGAAGGGAAGAGGTGCCCAAAAAATGTTACAATGATACTACCAGTGTTGTTTGCTTTACAATCTGCTCTTTTACTATGTCCTTAGTAACTGCTGTTTGTTTTACAATTTCATAGTAAATAAAACCTACAAAACATAACATAAAGAAAGAGCAGAAATGCCATCTTGAATGACTTGGCAGCACCGCAATATAAAAATGCCATAAATTTGTAACAAACAAGTACGATTCACACTGGGCCTCAGATATCACTTTTAAGACTGCAGCAAAACAAGACTGCCAACTCACCAAAGTCAGGATGGTTCCAAGGCTGCTGAATTTTTATTTTATTTTTAATGGTAAATTAATAATTATATAATAATTATATATTTTTCCAAAGTGCAATATTCTTCTAGAACTGTAACAATTTCACTGAAATATATCTTGCTTAAACTGAATATATTGTATTGCTTTTATTGTCTTTTAAGCCTTGTGTGGCAAACCTCTTCTTGCAGCCCTGTCCAGTTTCATAACTGTGACCTTCATACAAGGACCCATTTAAATTATAAAATGTGCCCCTCAGCAATCTTCTGTTCTGTTCTTGGGAATGGCAGACTGTGCCTCATGCCCATGAGAGTGTATCATCCTTCTTATTTCCTTTCTCAACCTTTTCTATTGCAGTTGGCAGCTCTGGACCATTTTCTGGTTCCACCATGTTGTGTTCACTACTGGGTGACAGCCAAGCTCATCTTGTATCAGGCCGAAGCATTCACTTGATAACAAATTATAGCAATTTTTAAGTAAAAGGACTCTGGATATTTAGCACTTAGTGTGCTCTCTCATTTTGAAAGGCATGTGAAAGAGGTACTGCAAATGGGCAACAAATAAAAGATTGCAGCTTCTTAATAGAAATCCACACCAACTCACCCACACCCATGGTTTATAAAAAATCAATACACCAAAGGTCAATTGCCATTGAGACAGGGGTGTAGTCAAGGGAGGGGTGGGGGAACGGAGCCCCAGGACTTCTGCGGCAGAAGTGTTCAGGTGCTACCTTTGAAACTTTTGTCTAAAAACCTTGGCCAAGAAGAAGCATCAGGATCACAGGAGGCAAACTGAGAAATGTGCTTGAGGGCTCATGTGTTGATGTCTAGGTCACTGTAATTCCCAAGAGCTACCTGCGAGACAGTATGTAACTATACAAATGTACCTGGGAGTAAGTTCTATTCAAGAGAGTGGAACTAACTTCTCTGTAAACCCACATAGGTTAACATTGATAGATAGTTGCATAGTTTTAGTTGGGCATGGCTAAGGGGGTTCAGCTGTGAGGGATGTCATGATGACCTCCTACATGTCAACAGAAAATAGAAAAACTTGGCCAGAATGAACAAACAGCCAGATTTCTTAGCTGACTGATGGCCCATTCCTATCCAACTTTCCAGCACCAGTGCAACCACAATGCAGCTCCAGGGTAAAGGAACAAATGTTCCTATTTCTTGAGGAAGTCTCTGTGACTGCCTCCCCACCACAAGATGCATTGGCACGACTGCACTGGCACTGGAAAATTGGATAGGATTGGGCCCTCAGAAATCTGTGGTAGATCAGCATCCAAAGATGAAACACAGACTGTACTCAGTAAATCAGGAATAAAAAATAACTATATAGAATTCAAACCAGAATCTCACCACAAGTTTTAGCCAGATATTTTGGCTACTCAACATATCAACCGCTGTATTCCTAACTGCAGTCCTGCAAAGGAGAAGAAGTCCTGAGGCTTTTCTTTAGCAAACTTTGTGCCATATCATATCCAACTTCAACCAACCTGCTTTCCAATTAGCGTCACCAGTCACATCAGATCAGAACAGAAGCAGTTTCTTATATGTATCATAATTTCTTTGCTTGACCACATTATCCTGTCCTCTTTCCATCTCTTGGCCCTGAATCTGCTGCTTCATCTTGAGACCTGAACACAGCCTCTCCTTATTTTTCATGTGTTTCTTCCTACAGTTGACTTTGCTGCTACACAAAAGAAAACACAGGTCAGTCTAGATGGTGGTCCTGCAGTGCTAACATCAGGTTACAGATACAGTACTTGGGGAAGCTCTTTGAAGGCTTAACCATGGTGCCTAAGGACCCAATCCTATCCAATTTTCCAGTGCTGGTGCAGCTGTGCCAATGGGGAATGCAATGCTTCCTGTATTGGGGATGCAGTAACAGAAGCCTCCTCAGGGTATGGGAGCATTTATTCCCTTATCTTGGGGCTGCATTGCGGCTGCACCAGTGCTGGAAAGTTGGATAGGATTGGACCTAAGAGAGGCATAATAATATGGCATTAAAGACTAATGTAACATGGTCAGGGGTGAGATCAATGGCTAATATTAGCTATCAATATCTTGATATTATAGAATATCACCTTCCCTTCCTCCAGTGAACCATACTAAGCAAGCTCTTCTTACCCATTTCACAGCTACGACTCTTGTCTCTTTTTCTTGCCCATTAGCTCCATACTGGGAACAGTCAACCTCTGCCCTCCCAATAATCTTGGGACTGCAGGGGCTTCAGGATGTCAGTGCTACTCATGCCAAAGGATTCCTGCTCTGTCCTAGGTCCTGTCCTACAACCTAGCCTAGATCGGTCTAGTGGAAAATCTGACTTTGACAATTGGGTTTTGAACTGCATCTTCATCAAAACTATCTAGTTCAAACCTGGGAATCTGTTGCCTTGACTACTGCAACCTCTTCCTCATGATCTGATGGCTCCTCTTGGCCTCTGTCCAGCACTCTGCTACTAAAATCATTCATGCTCTCATCATTCCAACCATGCCACCCATCTTCTCAAATCCCTGTAATGGAAATGTGCAAAATTCCTCAAGGAGATAGGGTGGGTGTCAACAGTGGCCCCTTGCTCTGGCAGGCAAGCATAGGATTAATCCCAGGGCTCTAACTAGTAGTGGGTATGCTGCCCAGCTGCAGACACTAGAGGCAACCAGGTCATTAAGGAATGAAAGCAGCACCTGAAGAAGGGATAGTTTGGTGGGTGAAGAAGGAAGGAGTTTGGAGAGACTGAAAGAACAGAAGGAAGGAGCCTGGAGGCGAAACTAAACTGATGGATTAATGAACTGAGGAACTAATGGACTGGCTGATTGACTACTGAACCTGCTGTCTGACAGATGGACTCACTGACTAATGGACAGATGGGTGAATGGACTTCTGAGGATTGCTGGAACAGAGACTGCCGGAGACACTGGAGATTAGTGTGTGGCTGCTACTCCCAAGACCTACTGAGGACCAAGTTGTTGCTGTGGTGGCTGGAAAAGCTACTGGCAGGTGGAAGGAGGACCTCTGCAGGTTGAACAGGCGAGCTACACTGGTGGTGGGGTCCAGCAGTGCTGCAGTGCAGAACTAGGGTCATTGTTGGGGAACACAGAGGAGCTAATTAGCTTTAAGTGGGCATAGGTTCTCTAGGCAAAGCTTGGACTGGAAATTTGGTAAACCAATCCCTTCATTTGTACCCATTATCTCCTGAATCTAATAAAAGTCATCTTCAAAGTTCTCCACAATTTTGCATCTCCTAAACTCTTGACCTACATATCCTGCTACATTCCTGCCAGGGGCTTTTGCTGTTCCAACTCCATGACCCCTAACCATCTGATGGCCACTTTCTCCATGGAACAGGAACTTGCTCTCACATTCTGTGTAAAGTGCTATTGCTCACACATAAGAACATAAGAACATAAGAACAGCCCCACTGGATCAGGCCATAGGCCCATCTAGTCCAGCTTCCTGTATCTCACAGCGGCCCACCAAATGCCCCAGGGAGCACACCAGATAACAAGAGACCTCATCCTGGTGCTCTCCCCTACATCTGGCATTCTGACTTAACCCATTCCTAAAATCAGGAGGTTGCGCATACACATCATGGCTTGTACCCCATAATGGATTTTTCCTCCAGAAACTCGTCCAATCCCCTTTTAAAGGCGTCTAGGCTAGACGCCAGCACCACATCCTGTGGCAAGGAGTTCCACAGACCGACCACGCGCTGAGTAAAGAAATATTTTCTTTTGTCTGTCCTAACCCGCCCAACACTCAATTTTAGTGGATGTCCCCTGGTTCTGGTATTATGTGAGAGTGTAAAGAGCATCTCCCTATCCACTCTGTCCATCCCCTGCATAATTTTGTATGTCTCAATCATGTCCCCCCTCAAGCGTCTCTTTTCTAGGCTGAAGAGGCCCAAACGCCGTAGCCTTTCCTCATAAGGAAGGTGCCCCAGCCCCGTAATCATCTTAGTCGCTCTCTTTTGCACCTTTTCCATTTCCACTATGTCTTTTTTGAGATGCGGCGACCAGAACTGGACACAATACTCCAGGTGTGGCCTTACCATAGATTTGTACAACGGCATTATAATACTTGCCGTTTTGTTCTCAATACCCTTCCTAATGATCCCAAGCATAGAATTGGCCTTCTTCACTGCTGCCGCACATTGGGTCGACACTTTCATCGACCTGTCCACCACCACCCCAAGATCTCTCTCCTGATCTGTCACAGACAGCTCAGAACCCATCAGCCTATATGTGAAGTTTTGATTTTTTGCCCCAATGTGCATGACTTTACACTTACTGACATTGAAGCGCATCTGCCATTTTGCTGCCCATTCTGCCAGTCTGGAGAGATCCTTCTGGAGCTCCTCACAATCACTTCTGGTCTTTACCACTCGGAAAAGTTTGGTGTCATCTGCAAACTTAGCCACTTCACTGCTCAACCCTGTCTCCAGGTCATTTATGAAGAGGTTGAAAAGCACCGGTCCCAGGACAGATCCTTGGGGCACACCGCTTTTCACCTCTCTCCATTGTGAAAATTGCCCATTGACACCCACTCTCTGCTTCCTGGCCTCCAACCAGTTCTCAATCCAGGAGAGGACCTGTCCTCTAATTCCCTGACTGTGGAGTTTTTTCAGTAACCTTTGGTGAGGGACCGTGTCAAACGCCTTCTGAAAGTCCAGATATATAATGTCCACAGGTTCTCCCGCATCCACATGCCTGTTGACCTTTTCAAAGAATTCTATAAGGTTTGTGAGGCAAGACTTACCCTTACAGAAGCCATGCTGACTCTCCCTCAGCAAGGCCTGTTCGTCTATGTGTTTTGAGATCCTATCTTTGATGAGGCATTCCACCATCTTACCCGGTATAGATGTTAGGCTGACCGGCCTATAGTTTCCTGGGTCCCCCCTCTTTCCCTTTTTAAAAATAGGCGTGACATTTGCTATCCTCCAATCTTCTGGCACTGTGGCCGTTTTGAGGGACAAGTTGCATACCTTAGTCAAGAGATCTGCAACTTCATTCTTCAATTCCTTAATAACCCTTGGGTGTATGCCATCAGGGCCCGGTGACTTATTGATCTTTAATTTATCAATGAGGTCTGAAACATCTTCTCTTTTAACCTCTATCTGACTTAACTCCTCGGTTAGAAGGGGCCGTTCGGGCAGCGGTATCTGCCCGAGGTCTTCTGCCGTGAAGACAGATGCAAAGAACTCATTTAATTTCTCTGCCATCTCTAAGTCTCCTTTTATCTCCCCTTTCCCTCCCTCACCATCCAGAGGGCCAACCGCTTCTCTGGCGGGTTTCCTGCTTCTAACATATTTGAAGAAGCTTTTATTATTCCCCTTAATGTTGCTGGCCATGCGTTCCTCATAGTCTCGCTTGGCCTCCCCTATCACCTTCTTACATTTCTTTTGCCACAGTTTATGTTCCTTTTTATTCTCTTCATTAGGGCAAGACTTCCATTTACGGAAGGAAGCTTCCTTGCCCTTCACAGCCTCTCTAACTTGGCTGGTTAGCCATGCGGGCACTCTCCTGGATTTAGTGGAACCCTTCTTTCTTTGCGGTATACACCTCTGCTGGGCCTCTATTACTGTTGTTTTAAGCAGCCTCCATGCACTCTGGAGAGACTGGACTCTTTTTACCCTCCCTTTCAGCCTCCTTCTAACCAGCCTCCTCATTTGAGGGAAGTCCGCCCGTCGGAAGTCAAGGGTTTTTGTTAGAGATTTGCCTGGTATTCCTCCCCCAACGTGCACGTCAAAACGGATCGCAGCATGATCACTGTTCCCCAATGGCTCAGTAACGTTTACATCTCTAACCAGGTCCTGCGTACCGCACAAAATTAAATCCAGAGTCACCTGTCCTCTGGTGGGCTCCGTGACTAGCTGATCTAAGCCACAGTCATTTAGCACGTCAAGAAATCCGGTTTCCTTATCGTGACCAGAACACAAATTGACCCAGTCAATATGAGGATAATTGAAGTCCCCCATGATTACAACCCTGTCCTTCCTTGTCACCTCCCTGATCTGTTTCCTCATTTCAAGGTCCCCATCAGATTTCTGGTCTGGAGGGCGATAGCACACCCCCAGTATTACATCGCTGCTCAAGCCTGGTAATTTAACCCACAGAGATTCTACGGTGGAGTCGGACCCACCTTCAATCTCTACTTTGCTGGATTCTATCCCTTCCTTAACATAAATGGCCACCCCACCTCCAACACGCCCCTGCCTGTCCCTCCTGTAGAGTTTATAGCCCGGGATTGCGGTATCCCACTGATTCTCCGCATTCCACCAGGTTTCCGTTATGCCCACTATGTCAATATTTTCCCTTGTCACCAGACATTCTAGTTCTCCCACCTTTGCTCGTAGACTTCGGGCATTCGCATAAAAGCAATTATACACGGAATGCCCCAGGATGGGCTGCTTATTCGCTCCTTTGTCCCCGCATCCTCTCATTGTGCCAAACTGTCTATCACATCCCATCTCTCTACCTTTCCCAATTTCTTCTCCTACCCTGCCTTTGTCTTGTTGTTCTCTAACCTCCCCATCCTCATCCCATAGGGATGAGGAGTCCCGAACCGGATGCCCCTCGGCTCCTGTCGGCCTTCCCCCAGGGATCAGTTTAAAAGCTGCTCTGCCACCTTTTTAATGTTATGTGCCATACATGCTTATGCACACGTGCCCGTGCAACACCAAGGTGTGCCCTGTTAGTAAAAGAGCATGCAGCCAGTATTCTAAAGAGATGGGGTTATGTTCGTGTTTTTAAACATAAAGGAAAATCTAATTGTTATATCCTTTGGCGACTTTGGGGGATAATTTGAATAGCTCAGTTAACAGCACACTGAAGGATTGATCCAACACTAATTAAAATAGATTAGGCACTTAAATTCAGTTTGACAGGCATATTTCATCAGAAAAACCACAGGCCAAATCCAATATGCTTTTGCCTAACCAATTCCATAGATTCTTAGCTGCTTTACTGCTTCAGTCAAGCTGCTGGAACACTGAATTAAATACAACTGGCGTTTCTTTAAAAAACAAAACAGAAAACCCAAACCAAACAATAACACAATAGCACTTACATGCAAATTATACATCCCCAAACCAGTTTGTACTATGTATGGTGGTATCTTTGCCAACATCGTTAAAGCAATAAAAGCAGCCAACACACACGCATAATTAAAAGGAGGCAGTCTGGGAAGACACAAGGCAGCCTCGCCGAGTTCAAAGATTTCCATAGCAACTGTCCCCTGATTAATCCTACTTTCTTGCTTGCTAGAACAAACAGAAAAAGCACCCAGAAAAACTTCTTTATGGTACTGATACCATTTACTCCTGTACTGTTGTAGGTCAGCGATTTTCAACTGGTGTGCCATGGCATGTTGGTGTGCCGTGAAAGGTCTGCAGGTGTGCTGTGGGAGTTTGGAGCACAGCAGTAGAAAATTGCTGAAAAATTCTTCTGCGTTCTGCGGCTCTGTTTCTAGGGCAACTGTCTGTAGTAATGAATTGGCAGAGCCAGTGGAGGAATAGGGATAGACACTTTGTTACTATAGTCAGTTGCCTTAAAAACAGCTGTAGCACCCAGAAAAGTCTCCCAGAAGCTAGAAGTGGCATCACAGGAGGTGAAGACCATAGAGAAAACCAGAGTTCAGTGTGCCATGAGAAGAAAAACATTGAAGATTGCAGTTCTAGGTCACTGGGGGGAAACTCTCTCAGCACTGCACTGGGAGAAGATACACAGAGGTGTATTTTAGGAAGATGCATCTAACTTTAGGAAACCAGCCTAGGGATAATTTAGCCCAGGGACCTTATATATTGGGTAAGAGTTGGTGGGGGCCAATGAAATGGCTCAACCAACTCATTGTAGCAAGACTCTTTATCCACTTTCTGACAGCCCAGTCCTAAAGGCAGCACCACCACTGGGTGCAGTGGCACTAAAGCAGCTACCGCTGCATCTTGCAGCCCCACAGCAGCCGCCAGAGGTCTCTTTGGGGAAGCCTCTGCAATGGAGCTTCTCAAATCTTTGCTGGATATTTTGCCAGCACAGACTTGAGAAACTCCCTATCGGGCCTTCTGGCACGACAGAGTTCAAGATCTGGTGCAGCAGAGCTTTGCTGATCCCACCTCCCGCCCCAGAATGCCTCCCCCCACCCCCGAAGCCCTCACCCCCACCCAGAGCTCTTACCTAGCTCCAGGAGTGTCCAACCAGCACAGGGTTCAGTGCCAACTCGGCACGGGGTGTCATGGGCATGCCTTATAGCACATTTACGACACCCAGCACTGACGGTATGCTCGTACTTTCAGTGCTAAACAGCTCAATATTGGGCTCTAAAGCCTTCGTGGATCCTGTATTGACATTTTATGATGGGAACTGCATTGTGGAATTCCTTCCCCAATGAAATTCAGGCCCACTTCTTTGTGGTTTTTAGGCATTCTGCAAAGACTTTTATTGGCTTCTTGTGAATTGGGATACTTTTGTATTCTAATAGGATAAAATTGTTGCATCTTGGTCAGTGTTTTTAATGAATTATTTTTTGTTTGATGCTTGTGATAGTTTTTTAAGGTGCTTTGAAGGGCCTTGTGGTCTGTATGTGGAATTAGAAATAAAAAAGAAATTACAAAATTTTCCCAACATACAATTCTTCAGTTCTGCTTTGGAAACCTCTAAGGAAGGTCCCATAAACTCAGCTACTTTTGCTATTGCATAAATGCGCTCACAATTAGAAACATCCTTCCTACTGCTGAATCTAAATCTCCCATGCTGTGGCACAATCATTACTGCTTGTTCTGTCCCCAGGAGAAAGGCAGAACCAATCACATCAAGAGAACGAGAGATTGAGCAGCAGTGAAGTGCATCCCGAATGATATGATAAAAAAACCAGAAGAATGCCAAATAAAAACATCCTTTATTTTTGATGAGTTTTGAGTGTAATCCTTTCTCGAGAGATGTAAGCTTCAAAAATAGATCAAAGCAGTCAGAATCTATATCTTTCAGTCATCTCTGAGTGGGTGTCCAATAGAGAAGATCACCAAGTACTTCTCCTTTCAAGTGCTTACACCATTTCCCCCTCACTCTCCACACCATTTCAAAGTGGCTCTGGGTTTTATTTGGAGCATTTATTTCTCTTGAATCACCAAGGACATTGTCCTTTTCATCATCTTCTCACTTTTTTTCCCCTATGAGTAGTGGGCATCTCTTCCTTTAGGTGTGTTCAGTACTGGAGAACCACCCACATATGCTGCCACCACTTTAAATGCTTTTTTGCTGGGCTAAGCCTATGTAGTGACTTCTTTCAATCTCTGGATCAGATACCTAAATTCTATTCTATGGTTCCATTGGCAACATACAAGCCCACAGAGGTATTGTCAGATACCATGTTTTAAACCTTTTATTTGCTCCCTCTCATGCTCCTTTATGTGATGCAGCTTCCCTTTGGGATGTCACCATCTTTTGGGACATACTGGAATAGAGATTATCAGCCAGCATTCCAAAAGTACACAGTTTGTCAGGTTCTTTTCTTTGGCCTGGCCCACCTAATTCTAAGCCACTCTATGAACCATATTCTCCAACTCTGCTTCTGCAGTCTGATGTCAGTAATTGCTGGGGTTGGATCAGTGCACAGAATGCTGTGCTACCAAGACAGAATAAAGATATGATTAGAATGGAAAGTTAATAATACTTAGCATTTATGTAGTGCTTTCTGAGTGTCGCATATATTAGCATAACATCTTACAGGGCTGTAAGGCTTGTGAATAAGCATTATTGTCCCCCTATTGCAGCTGGAGGTGGGGACCTAGAGAAAGTGGTTTGCCTAAACTTATTAATTCATGGCAGAGGCAATACTGAAAACCAGTGAAGCCCTGATTCATAGCTCACTAGCAAAATTGCTGGCACAGGGCTGAATGGACCCCAGCTGCAGGATCAGGGATGGGAAAGAGACTGGGATTTGGTAGCCATTGCTGCTGCCAAGACTGCCTCGTGCCAAAAGCCTATCCAACTTCCCCTGCCCCATTGCCTCCCTATTCTGCCCTCATTGTTGCCTCATTCTGCCCTCCCCCACCCTGTTCCAACTCCCCTACCCTGTCTCACCTCCCCTGCTGTCCTACATGCCTCAGTGAGTCTGGCAGGATCCTCCAACATGCATGGGAAGGCTCCAGTCAATAGGATTGGGCTATAAGAGACCCTACTGAGCTCCTATTACACCAAGGCTGCAATCCTGTGCAAATTTATCAGGGAGTAAGCCCTACTGAAACTCAGGAGATTTACTCCTGCTGAGATACTACTGAGTCCTACAAACTCAGGTTTGCTTCTGCATAGACATGCATAAGTTGACACTCTAATACAACTTTAAATGTTGCACTATTGCACCTCTGCTGCCACTGCAGTATTGTGTTTTGCTGTTGCATTGTCCTACCTTCTGTGCTCAAAGAAAAATTTAAATCAATGCCATTTGGCAAAGTACTAGATAATGTTTTTCCAGACATTTAGGAGAAACACAGAATGCTGCCATTGATCTCAAGAAAAAAAATTTAGTAAACCAACAATAGTTCAACCATCTTATCTTTTTACCTCATGCTCAGTATGTTTTGCTCTTGTGAAGAGTACCCATCAGATCTACACTAAGTTTGAGACACTGCGTTAAAGCCAAAGACAGTCAGCTATGGGACTCCTGTTGGTCATGATGCATTGTTTAGTTGACTCCAAAAGGTGCTTAGACATGACTTTCTTTGAATACAACCTTCTGTAAGCAGCTAAGAGTCCAATCCTATGCCTGTCTACTCAGAAGTAAGTCTCATTATAGTCAGTGGGGCTTACTCCCAGGTGTGGATAGGATTGGGCTCTCTGTCTCCAGGGAGCCAAGCAAGAATGCAATGCCTCTATTGCAGAGGTTCTCAAACTGGTGGGTCGTGACCCACCAGTTCGTGTAATGCTTCCCCCGTCCCTTTAAGGGGTGGGGGAAGGGGAGGGAGGTAGCGACGCAATCCCCAGGATCGCATCGCTAAGGGGGGCAAAGGGGGATGCTTTGCACTTACTTCAAGAAGGCTCCAGGAGGTGAGGGGAGCCCTGCACAGTGCTCCCAGAGGCTTGGAACTTTCACTAAAAGTGGATGCAAAGCACCTCCTGCAAAATGGAAGTGCTTTGCACCCACTTTTAGTGAAAGTTCCAAGCCTCAGGGAGCACTGTCCAGGGCTGTGCAGGGCTCCCCGCACCTCCTGCAGCCTGCTGCAGCCCTGCCTTCTTGAAGTAAGTGCAAAGTACCCCCCCTTGCCCTCCTTAGCCTCTTCCCTGCAAGAACTTACTGAAGGAGTAAAGCTCCCTCAAAGTTTGAGAAACGCTGCTCTGTTGGATTCATGAGGGAGCCACTTCCCAGCAGGTAAAGCCCTATCCAGCTTGTTCTGTAGGAGTTGGTTTATATAAAAAACTCTATGTAGGAAAAATGCAGTTCACAAATTATATGGTCCCCTACTTGATAGCTATTGGGACTAGAGTAAGGTTTCAGTCCTATAACACTTTCCTGAGAGTAAACTCCACTGTGCACAAGTTACTTCTGAATAGACACACATTGTACTGTGGTGTAAGAACTATGTGTGGGATGATTGTATGCTGGCATGAAAACCAATAACATTCAATATATTCCCTCATTCAATATGATGAATGACTCAATATAAAATACCCACCACTTTAAAAATCCTTCTCTGCCATTAGCAGTTAATTAAACAGTTTTCTAAATGCACTGAAACTGTGTATGTAAAATGACAAGTGATTACACTCAAAAATATTTTTTTTAATCAAATCCCAGTTCATATATATAAACATACAGAAGACAAGTGGTTGCAATACATTCTTTTAACTTGGGGCCTTGCACTGAAAAAGGTGCCCAGTATTAGCAGAAACAAACTCACTAAATTGAATATATGTGTTGCTTAGAAATACGGAGTCCATTGTCCCTCCTCCCCAGAAAAAAAAGCCATCTAAAAGATCACCCACCAGCAGCACTATGGAAAGGAGAGTCCACACCTCATTCCCATCCTCCATAAGGGAAGGCAGGAAATACTGCCAGTCCATTACTGGTGGTCTTGGGTGAAGCTGTAGCAGCTGCTGCCATTCCTCTCCGAGCTGGGATTCAGCAGTTGGTGGGCATGCAACTAGGAGTGGCCCTGAAGGATGGTGTGGAAACAGAATAAAACAAACAAAAGTATAGGGAGTGTCTGGGTGCATGAGGGAAGCAAAGGCTTGGTAGTCAGGAGGGCACAGGATAGTCTTTTTGGCTTCCCCCTCTCCTCCCTACTAAAGAGAGTTAGCCCTTCCACATAAGAGAGTTAGCAGGATGGTGTTCATACCTGGTTGGAATTCCTACAGGAGTTCGGTGGGGTTTCCTTTTGGTGGATGGAGCAAGTAAGTTCACTCTGATGCTGCCGAAAGCCCTGGGTTTGGGGTTTATCTTAGGGGTTGATGTGTTGTGTGGCATTATGGCCTGAGGATTAAGTACAATCTTGCATCACACTCAACTGGACCTTTTTCAAATTCTTTTGGGTCAGGGATTAGGAATGAAACAATGCACTTCTGGTGTGATAACCAAGCAGGGGTCTTTGCTATCAACCAGCAGACTTCCAAATCTCCACTTGGGTCAGGGTGCTTGTTGCCGGACATGTATCTAGTCTGAAAAATGGTGCTGCCAATTCCCTGTCTCATTTTCAGCAGGAGTGTTTCTTAGAACTAGCTTGCTTGGCACATTTGGATGAAGAGCTGATGTTTCTAGAGCTGTGGAGCTTTAGAATGCAGCCATCAAAGTCTTGTTAGGTACCCTCAGCACTTGGATAGGCTACAAACACAAGAATCCAGGCATTTTATTGTTTAAGGGCTGAAAATTGGATGGAGGACTTATGGCCTATTCCCATGGAACACTTGGCTCATTTTTTGGCCCAGTTTAAAAACTCTGGAAGGGCTGAGAGCACCTTGCAGGGGCATGTGACCAGCAGGTGGCAGCTTGAAGACACTCGCGAGAGAGCTGCTATGTGGTCATTCTCTCTTTTCTTGGCGCTTACAAGCAGGCATACTTACAAGTAGCATGAGCACTCAGCAGGGCCTTGGAGGAACCGTCTGCATCACCTGGGTTGTAAAGCAAGGGATGCTCTGGAATTAGGTTTGGGATTACCTTCAGGAGAACTTCACAGGCAGCTTGAGTGGTACAATTCAGCAGCCAATTCCAGGTGTTGAATTAGAAGCTCGGACTATCAACAGATGATCTGCAGCTTAGAATCAGTGTAAGATTGCTCAAAAAGGGGGGGAAAGAGTGGTTACCTTTTCCATGATAGGAACCTTTACGCACAAGAAGTAGGAATGAGGACCAGCTGCAGGGTCTATAGCTATATGTATTCTTTTGAATAATTTGTGGGAGGGGAGGATGTGGACAAGTTAAAGCTGCCATCTGGGAATGCAACATAATCTCCTGGAAAATATAGTGAACATACTGGTGCATGGTTGAACAGACCACTGTTCTGTCTAGACCAGGGGTGCCCAAACCTCGGCCCAAGGGCCACTTGCGGCCCTTAGGGGCTCCCAATCCAACCCGTGGGAAGTCCCCAGTCTCCAATGAGCCTCTGGCCCTCTGGAGTCTTGCTGCAGCCTGTGCTGGCCTGACACAACTGCTCTTGGTGTGAGGACGACTGTTCAACTTCTCACCTGAGCTGTGAGATGAGGGCTCCCTCCACTACTTGCTGTTTCATGTCTGTGATGCAGCAGTGGCAGCGAAGGAAAGGCTAGCCTTGCTTTGTGCAAGGCCTTTTATAGGCCTTGAGCTACTGCAAGGCCTTCATTCATTCATATAAGTTCCATGTCTAATATATTCATTTATGTAAATTTATTCAAATTTTAAATGCAAATTAATTCTTTTTTTCCCCCGGCCCCCGGCACAGTGTCAGAGAGTTGATGTGACCCTCCTGCCAAAATGTTTGGACACCCCTGGTCTAGACTCAACTAGAACTTTATTCATAGGTAAATTGCCTTATATCTCAAATGATACAGCACTGCAATGGCTATGACCAGCTCACAAAGTATTTTTCAGGATTCATTTTTAAAATAAATGTTTTGCATTCCTTTCAAAGAAGATATGGAAAATGTTGATTGCGCAGTACCTAGTGAACATCACTGGACAAACTTTTCCTAACGGAAAATATGGTCGGCAAAGTTTACATTTCAGATTCTGTTCCCCTGGCAACAAATCCCTTTGTGTAACTGCAACTTGTAATGACACCAGTTCTGATGATTTTGCAAACCTGACATGAATGGAGCCGAGGACACTTTGAGAATGTGACCAGTGCAACACTTGAGAGTGTGAAGCGCTTCCTTCACGCTCACAAAACGGAATGATGATGTGGGGATACATTTGCTTCTGCAATTTAATATAATGACAAGGACAGCTAGTTGTGTTTTTCTTTCCTTTCCTTTCCTTTCCTTTCCCACCATTCTGGAGAAGCATAAATAGCACCTGTCAATCAAATAAACTTACTCCATTGCTATCTTGGCTGTGTTGGATTTTCTTTTTAAACTCCATATTCCTCCATGGTGTAAGAGAACATGTCTATTTTTCTGCAGCACAGCTCTTGAAGAGACTGAGGGTCCAATCCTCTCCTCTCCAAGCACTGGTACCAGTGCTGGGTGCTGTAAACATGACATTAAACACGTTTACAGCAGCAGGAGAGCAAGAAGAACCAATGCTGAGCCCAGTGCCAGGAAGCTGACACTGGGGGAGCGCCAGCAGTAAGGTACATCACCAGGCAGCAGTGTGGTGTTTCTGGGCAGGAGGGGAGACATTCTGGGGCAGGAGGAGGGCGGAGCAGGGGAGGAATCAGTGGGAGAAGGGTGGGATCAACGGAGCCCTGCGCAGGATCCTATTCTTTGTGTCAGGCGAAAAGTCCAACACAGAGATCTTCCAGTCTGCATTGGCAAAACATCCAGTGCAGACAGGAGGAGACCCATTGCGACCCCTGTGCCCTTACTGAGGGGAAGGGGATGAAAGTCAGTCAATCAATCAATGGGTTTGGGCAAAATGAATGGAAAGTTAAGGGTGCCCAGGAAATAAAAATAAACAATTGAAGCCATATCCATTAGCTAAAATGCCTTGTGAAGTTTTGGAGAATAAACTGAGTTTCTTTTCTAATCCACAGCAAAAGGGTGGGCAGAGGTGCAGCTCTGCCTTACAGGGGCAGCTCATGGAATGTTGAGATGGGGAGGAGGGACTGAGTTATATGCGCCATTTGACTCTTAACACAGGTATCAGGCCACCTGTGGGTACCCAAGAACTGTTCATCTATTGGATCTACTGCTGGGCACATGTACTAGGTAGTAGACAAGAGCCCACAGCTACATGCATTGTGTGACAATTTACACTATGTACATATTTCCAAATCACAGAGATAATGATTGGTAAAAATCTTTCTTGGGGAGGGGCCGATGAGGAAAAGTCTCTTGTTCTCATCCCCCACTCCTCAGATACACAAGACTGAGATTCCCATATTATAACTGCTTAAAACCTGCCCCTCCCTCCCCCACCCAAGAACAAAGCACCAACAGACATCATGGAATGATGAAACTTGGCAAGAGCCAGCTCTGGCTTCCTGGCTGACAACAGATCAAAACTTCTCTTCTGCATTCAGCTGGCAGGCCGCATGAACAGCTGAGCCTGAATTACTTTCACGATGACACGGGATATACAAAAGCAGCAAACAAAACCTTGGGCTGCAGAAATGGATCTTCAACAAGCACCGTTACAAACCACACACGCGCACACATATGGAGCAGGAAAGGCTTCAGTTTGAAGCATCCTGAGCCCAAGAAATAGTCAAAAATGTCCTTTGGGAAACACACTGTACAGGTATCTATAAATATTTCATCAGCTTCTTTTGATAGTTGCAGCAGGACTGTTTCCTCAGCAAGCCATAAAGGAGGCAAAATGTTTCCAGGTATTCCCCACCCTGTGGAAGGAGAAAATAATATCTCTAGCTAGCAGGTCCTTTGCATTAGTGTCTGTGCAACTGCCATCTTCCTCAGGGACATCTTGGCCTAACCCGTAGTTCTCTCCCGCTTCTGGAACAGCTTGCCTGTTATGGAGGTGTACGGGTGGTGCCAGTCCAAAAATCCTTGCAGCAGGGCCTCCACAGTAGAGTCGACTGGAGGAGTGATCAGTGAAGGTCACTCTCCGCTGCTCTGCACCTCCGCTCAGCTGAACACAGGGGGAAAAAAGAAGACAAAAATGAAGTTATCTTTGCACCCCACAGCATCACAGGTGCAGGGGGATTCTATGCTCTCTGTTATCCTGTGCTGCATGGAAGGAAGAGAGTTAAACAAAGTATTCTGTTGTCAATAACAAACTAAAAACCATGATACAAAACAACAATAACTATCATCACCTTGCATTTCTGGAGAGTTGTAAGATTACCAAGAGGAGGTATGAGAGGATGTAACCTAAAGGGAGGAGTAGATGAGGAGGGAATGCTCTCCCATTTATTTTCAGAGGGATATTCAGGCAGGCAGGGTCAAAAGTATTCCATATTTCTGTGACTGTGTGCAGAACTAGGTCCAATTGCCTAATTCAGCCTCCAGGGTATCTTACCATTCATTCAATTCTGTTTTTTTAAATGAAAGTTGTTTCAGCATGGATTTATACCTCAGTAGCAAAACTTAAAGACTACTCTAGGCTCAATCCCTGGCAACCCCAAGGTGACTGAGCCCAAGACCTCAGAGCTGCTGCCAGGCAGTATAGACAATACCAAGCAAGATAGACCAATTGGTTGAACGATATGGCTGCTTAATTGGGGGAAGGACTCAGAAGGACTAAACATCATCTCTCTCTCCCCCCCCCCCCAGGAAATGAATGATCTACGAGCATAATCTCGATACCTGCCAGTTCCTGCCTATGGTTTTGTTCCCAGAATTTTGTTTTGTTCTCTCTCCCCCAGGAAATGAATGATCTGTGAGCATAATCTCGATACCCGCCATTTCCTGCCTATGGTTTTGTTCCCAGAATGTTTATGCAAACATCCACTGCTCTGCCAGTACAGACAGTGCACGGAATATCTTTGATTCAATGATCAATGAAAGTTAAGTTTAATTAGGAAACACACACACACACATACCTTGTGAAACTTTGATGATCATTTAGAGGAGGCAAAGAATGCATAAAAAAGGAGAGAAAGGGAAGACATAACTATCAGGAGAATTCAAAGCACATAAATACCATGACAAAAGTGACCAGCTATTGTGCTAAGTAAATAAACAGAGCTCTAAAATGAAACAAGACTGAGCAAGCAGAAATATAAACACTTGAGGATTTTTATTCCATTCTCATATTCTCACATTGCAACAACATTACTAACTTTATAATCTAGATTTTGTGGTCCAAGTTTTAAGAAGATTCAGTTTATAGAACTGAGGCCCAAATCCTAACCAACTTTCCAGCACTGGCATAGCTGTGCCAATGGGACATGTGCTGCAGTTGGGTGGCACTCAGGGAGGCCTTCTCAAAGTAAGGGATTTTTTTCCCCCTTACCTTAGAGCTGCCTTTCCCTTATGTCAGTGCTGGAAAGTGGGTTAGGATTGCACCCTGAATGTTAGTTACCAGAAAGCCATCCAGTGCTTTTTTTTTAGTTAAAAGTGGATTTTAATTAGGAGAGGCAGAACAATACTAGAAAAAGCATACTTTTAAGCCCTTGCCAGTTTTCTTGGAAGCAAGTTTCTTTGGGCTCATGGACACTTCCTTCCAGGCAGTACAGCATAGGATCAGGCTGTAAGCACTATCATGTCAGCCCGCATTAGCTATCTATTTGTTAAGCGTACTGTAGGAAGATACCTATTGCAGGAGCATCTTTTAGGTAGGAACTGAAAGCATTGCTATCATCCAACCTATGAAGCAGCACAAATTGTGTGGGTGGATGGATGAGTGGGTGGGTGAGGGTGTACTCAGACGCAGATAGAAATTGGTTTAGAGCAGGGGTGCTCAACAGGTGGATCGCGATCTACCGGTAGATCGCGAAGCAAAATGAGTAGATCGCGGAGTGCCGACCCCCCCCTTCAGGTGCCTCTGGGAGGAAACGCCGGGAGTAAGGCCCATTGTACTCAATGGGGCTTACTCCCAGGTAAGTGTGGCTAGGATTGCAGCCTCACAGCCTAATCCTAGGCATGTCTACTCAGGAGTAAGTCCTGTTATACTCAGTGGGGCTCAAGGTACACCAACATACATTGTACACATAAATGTTATATGTTATGATGGCGCGAACATTGTAAAAAAAACTCTGGTAGATCTCCGGGCCTTGCTGGGTTTCAAAGTAGCTCTCAAGCCAAAAAAGTGTGAGCACCCCTGGTTTAGAGTAAAGATAGAGTCCCATGGTAATCCAAGATCTTATCCCACCCACAGTGCAGCATGATATAAACGTGATGTGCCATGGGTAGTGACGTGTCTGACAATATATCCCTTTCAATGCATACCCTCATTGTGTCTTGTGCTACTGCTATGATTTAGTATTTATGGGACACCTTTTGCACAAGCAAACCAAACTTCAGATTCAGGTTCAAGTGACTTAAAAGCTGTTCAAGCTCCTGGCAAACAGGCTTTCTATCCTATATTAGGGATGTCAGACTCCAAGAGAAAAAGGGTAACATTGTAGGTGGGACTGAAGTCTTGAAAAGTGTCTCCCTGCCCTCTGCAAATGTGCCACGTAAGTTCCTTATTAGCTGCGGCCCACTGCATTTGCTGCTCAGTGGGGAAAGCAGCAGCAAAACTATGGCATGCCACTTTTAATCAGGAACAAACAGGTCATTAAAGTACAATGAAAAGCTACCATCCAGGTCCATGATAACTGAATCAGTATGTCCAAAGGACACAATCCCTTTGGAAACCATGACATCCACTTTGAACAGGGACATGGTCTGAGTGGTCAGATAACGAGATCCAATTTTGCAGCATTTGATACTGATCCAAAGGAGAAGTAGCCCATTTGTGAGATGCGGAGCCTGAGTGGCCCACCTACTAGCCAGAACATTTTGCTAAGTATGTTGAGTCGCATGTTATAACTTCAGCCAGTTTCATTCTCCATGTTCGTAAATGGAGAATAATTGCCTGTCTGCTTGGAGGAAAAGCAGTACTATATGGTCAATGCTATTTACAGTTAATGCTCAAATGCATAAAGGAATGCAAAGAATGACTGCAATTTGCATGCATTACCAGAGAGCTCCAGAGGAAATGACCTTTAGAGC